>NC_059116.1:77536137-78201809 GCF_020740685.1 Jaculus jaculus
TTATAATTAACAACTTCCATAATTGTAAACAATATCCCATGGTAATTCCCTACCTTCCTCAAATTTCTCCTTTGAAATTTCACTCTCCATCATGTCCCTCGCCCCTGAATCAGTCTCTCTTTTATTTTGATGTCATGATCTTTTCCTCCTATTATGATCTTTTTGTGTAGGCAGTGTCAGGCACTGTGAGGTCATGGATAGTAAGAGCCAAAGGAAGGGTAGGACTCCTTACAATGTGAACTAAAGCTTTTAATGACTACTCAGAACCAAAAAAATAAAAAATAAATAAACTCCAGCTCTGTACAACCCAAAGGCCACATAAACATCATGCTTCCTCTGGTGGTTTGATTCATGTGACCCCCATAAACTTATGTGTTCTGAATGCTAGGTCCCCATCTGGTGGAAATTTGGGAATTGAAACCTCCTGGAGGTAGTACATTGCTGGAGCTGTACTTATAGGTGTTTAAGCCAGCTTTCCATTGCTAGTGTTTGGCAAAATGTCCTGCTTCTGTTGTCTGTCTAATGTTGGCCAGGAGGTGATGTCCACTCTCTGCTCATGCCATTGCTTTTCCCTGCCATTGTAGAGATTCCCCTCAAGTCTGTAAGCCAAAATAAACCCTTTCCTCCCACAAGCTGCTCTTTGTTTGGTGTTTTCTGACAGCAATGGGAAGCTGATTGCAACTGCTAAAATTGGTACTAAGAAGTGGAATGGTTGCTGCTAGAAACCTGATTCTGTGTCTTTGGCCTTTTAGAACTTACTTTCAGGAAGAAAGTAGAAGGATTTGAAACTTTTGCCTAAGAGATGCCTTTCAGTGCTGTAAGTACAGCCTAATGGACAATTTTGGTCAGATTTGAAAGACCTGAATGTAAGAAGTATGGACTGTGAGCTTTAGCTTATAAGGAAAAGAAAGATCTTTGTCTGGACTGGGCTAGAAGCAGTTTGTGTGACAGGCTTACTGTTATGCCTGTGTCCTGAGAGCTTGTGCAGAATTGCATTGCATAGAAATGGACTGATGTGAAGAGAATGATATGGCACTGAAAGAAACTAAATCATTGGGCCAAAACTGCCGCCTTTTCCACTGCAATTGTTTGGGAGATTACAACCATTGGAATTTGGTCAGCTGACCTTCACTGGGACTAGGAAGAATGTGCACTTTTTTGAATGCTGAAGGAGTATCCTGTTCTTCATAGTGTACTTTACTCCCCTCGGGATTAATAAGTTAGTAGCCAACCTGGTATTATGGAGTATAACAAATGCAGGCAATAAAGGTCATTAGTTTTGCAACAGTTTTCTATTTGGGAAATGGCCATGGGAAGTGTGAAGCAGGCTTGTTGGATTACCTGCACGGTCATGAGGATGAACTGTGGGTTGTAGTGGAGACCTGATGGAGAGAGATATCAGGACTATGGGATGGCTGCCAAGGAGAGGTGCTGGCATTAAATGAGGTTCTCCTTGTCTGTGAGTAGCCTAGCTGGAGGAGCACAGTTGGGATGCCCGAGAATTATCACTTGTTAAAGTTGTCAGACTTGGAGCCACAGAGTTTGATGTTTGCCCTGTTGTTTATTTTAAATCTTATATTGGTTGAATATTTATTTGCTATGCCCAATGCCATCTTTATTTAAACATGTTAATGTTTGTTCTGTGTCATTATGGATTTTTTTGGTATTCAGGCTGTTAAAAGACCCTGGACTATGGAGATGTTTGAACATCATTGATATTGATAAAAACTGTGGAGACTTTTAAAAGTTGGATTGAATGCATTGCATTTTATAACATGGATGACTATCAGTTTATGGGGACCAGGGGCAGAATGTGGATTGGATTAAGATGGACTCCATAAAAATTATGTGTTCTGAATGCTAGATCCTCATCTGATGGCAATTTGGGTATTTAAGCCTCCTGGTGACCCTGTATTGCTGGGGATGAGTGTACGGGTATTATGGCTAGCTTTCCCTGACCAATGATGGACATACTTCCCTGCTGCTGTTATCCACCTGATGTTAACCAGGAGGTGATGTCCAACCTCCGCTCATGCCATCATTTTTGCCTGTCATCATAAAGCTTCCCCTGGAGTCTATAAGCCAAAATAAATCCTTTCTTCCCCTAAGCTACTCTTGGTTGGCTGATTTTTTTTATCAACAATGAGAAGCTGGCTACAACAGTTCCCAAGTATGGCCCTACAAAATGGAAAGTGAAATTGGAACCACTGTTGGCCCAAGTGTTTTGTTGTTATTTTTTTCCATTCCATCTTACAGTTATGGAAGGCAGAAGATAATGGCTGAAGTGTCCCTGGAGGACAAAAGTTACATTTCAGAGACAACTACTTAAATATACGTATGTAGCTTAATATCTTTAGGGAAATTTTGTTTTAGCATTATGCTTCCATTGCCTATATTTCAAGGTTAAGTATATCTCTCAGGGGTTGGAGTTGGGATTCTGTTTTCCAGACAGACTCAAGAAGATAGATGACTTCAGCACTTGGGGATGGGAGCTTTCTGAGCCACCGCTAGAAGCTGTGATGGAGCCCTGGCTTCATTCATGCCTGTGCTCTGCAGGTGTGGACAAAGGTGGGCACAGGACAGCTGCTACTCACCATCAGCAAAGGGCAAGTCTGAGCCATGTGGCAAGTTCAAATTCTGTAAGCCAAACATGAACATTAGCAGGTCCTTGTCAGTGGCATGCAGTCTTTGGCTCATCATTTATTTAATGTCTGTAGTGTTCTAGATAGTTATACTTTCCATGTTCTAGCTGAAAACCCGGAAAAAAGAACTGTGTTGATGATGCTCATCAATAATGCTGCTAGAATTTTTTCCTAAAGAAGTGTCAGATGTATCTGTAGATTGATTCCTGGGGTCAAAGTATTATTTATTTTAAAATTAAAATGCTATTTAAACTAAATAATACACATACTAAGTTACCAGGTTATTTCATTACTGCCACATTAAATGAAACATTGACCAGTGGGCTAAATTGTTGATTTTTATATATGCAGAGTTTTGTTGATATTAGAAAATTTATAATTTTTTTTTGAGCCATGGAAGAATAGAGCCATAGTTCTTAGTTTCCCCAGAGAAGAAAGCAGGACATATTATATTTGTAATCAGTTGGTAAACTTCTTAAAGTTCTAAATGATTGACAAAGTTGAGAACATTTTTCTCAATTCAGTATTTTATTAATAATGGACATTTCTGTTTTTATGGAATTAACAAAAATAATATAGCCCATTACTCATTATGAAACATAAAAGCAACCTAACTAAAACAGCTCCATAAGAATAGTTACATATTTCTGATCTCATTTGGACAATTTGGCCTTGAGAAACATTTCTCATAAAAATGTTTTGCAGAGATAGATTGTCAAAATGTCTATCACATTTAAGATTTCTAGGAACTTAATCTCTGTGACTTCAATGGTAAGATCAAATAAAGAAAGGAAATGAAATATAAATTTTAACTATTTTTATTAGTTTCTTATAACTAAAAGAACAAAATAGTATTTTGCAAAAACTGTGCAAGGCACAATTAATTAAATTCACACTTAGTTTGACATATCTTTGTTTAAATTGCATAATAGCTATTGGAAATCATTCTCTAAAGTATCCTCAATATTTTCTTGGATATGAACAATTATCACCTTTTTAAAAACTAAAGCATCCATATGAGGAGAAAGAAATCCAAGCATGTGTTAGCTTTCCTCAGCGTAAATTGAAGTCAACGCATGGGCCAGTCCTCCACTGCCAGCACCTGGTCTCTGAATAACTCCAATTCTCAGTCGTCACATCAGCTTTGCTCCTGAGCACGAGAGCTCTACTTACCTGCTTCATGTACCTGGAAACCTGACAAGATTAACCATGTTGTTGGATAATTTTCAAACACTCTCACTTCCCTCTACCCTTTCTGTGACAGAAGAAAACCTAACATTTTATTCTAGGAAAACTTTATTTTGTTCAGATGTCCAAGGAGCTCACATAGGTATGCAGATGTGCATGTATACAGAAATGCACACGTGTTCAGGGACGCATGTATACACATAGCTAATACTGTCCAAGGACAACTCTTCTTCCACATCCAAACTCAACCAAGAGGAACATTATGTGGGCATTTTCATTTGAAATTCAGAAGTAGTGTTGTTACAGTAATAACCCATAATGATGAGTGCTGGAAAATTATATGAAGCAAACACTTGAAGGACTTTAATGAACTGGTTTTAATTTAAAAGATGTCTGAAGTATGTTTTCCATTAAAAAAAATAATGTAATCAAGATCTCACCAATATGATAACTATAGTTGAACTGCACATGAATATGTCACCTTACAGAGAAGGGTTCATAAATCTATAGGATAAATATTTATGTTACTAATTTTTTGAAGCAAGCCCAACAGACTGGCCTTTTCTGAGAAAGAGTGAGAGAAAGAGAAAGATATATAGAGAGAAACAGAAAGAAAGAATTGGCATGCCAGGACCTCCAGCCACTGTAATTGAACTCTAGACACATGTGCCATTTTGTGGGCATGTGCGACCTTGTGCATGCATGTCTGCTTAGGTGAGATTTGGGGAGTCAAACATGGTTCCTTTGGCTTCACAGGCAAGGGCCTGGAATACTAAGCCATCACTCCAGCCCTTATGCTACTATTCTTTCTTTCTTATTAAACTCAGTTTCCTATTTTGGGCTGTGTTAGGAAGTAACTGTAATCCTCTAGTAGGCTTAAAGTTGAATGAGAAGTAAATAAGACATTTAGTTTACATCTCATTCAAATCACGTACTGTATTTTGATTTAAAATTAGGTGGATATGGGCTGGATGGATGGCTTAGCAGTTAAGGCATTTGCCTGCAAAGCCAAAGGACCCAGTTTCGAGTCCCCAGGACCCATGTTAGCCAGATTCACAAGAGGGCGCAAGCGTCTGGAGTTTGTTTACAGTGGCTGGAAGCCCTGCCACACCCGTTCTCTCTCTCTTGCTTTCACTCTCGGTCTCTCTCCATCTTTCTCTAATAAATAAATAAATATTTTAAAAAATATTTTAAAATTGGGCGAATAGCCTGCCTTACCCTCATTTTCTGACATTTGAAATGGGAACAACATGAAAGTCTGTATCACACAATTGGGATAGTAAATGATATAATCAATGGAAAGTACTTCAGAGGATGTACTGCCCTAAAGTGAGAGAAATGATAAGCCAAGTTGTTTGTAGTGTCTATGCCCCAAATCCCAAGTTGTTCCATAGAGCATCCCTGTGCTAAGGAAACATGAAGTGATGGTCTGTACTGAATATGTCATATGAATAAATCAGGTGCTTTAAACACTAATGCAGAATTTTACTTGTCTCATTTGTAACATACATTTTCTAATACTATAACAAATATTTGAGGGTCAGTACTTTTTTTTTATTATTTGAGAGCAACAGACACAGAGAGAAAGACAGATAGAGGGAGAGAGAGAGAATGGGTGCGCCAGGGCTTCCAGCCTCTGCAAACGAACTCCAGATGCGTGCGCCCCCTTGTGCATCTGGCTAACGTGGGACCTGGGGAACCGAGCCTGGAACCGGGGTCCTTAGGCTTCACAGGCAAGCGCTTAACCACTAAGCCATCTCTCCAGCCCGGGTCAGTACTTTTAAAGGAAAGATTATTTAACTCTGTTTTGAAAGCTGATAGGCTATGATGGGTATTTCTACTGGTTTCTCCTTTGGTAAGGATCAAAGGGTAGATGGTTTCATCATAGAGGCATGTATGAGTGGGTCAGGTGACAAGGAAAGAAAACCAGAGAGGAAGGGGCAGTTTTGTTGTTTTTATAACAGTTTTCTCATGAGAACCAACCTTGATTCCATAAGAACTATATTAATTATTTCTGAGAGCAATAGTCCCAATGACCTAGTTACCTGGCACTAGACCCTAACACTTAGGAATCCCAAAACCTCCCAACATAACCACAGGAAGGACCAAGCTCATAATATATGAACCCCTGGAAAATAGACTCAAATCATATCCAAAACATAGCATTATTCATAAGCCATGTCCTTAGCCGGACTTCTGTGAATCTCCTGGACAGTGTACCACATTGTTCAGTGAAATGTCTGGATGACCTCAAAGAATGTTTTAGTATTTTCAGAGATGGTAATTAGGTTTATAGGGTCATTATTATTTGGGCTAGAGGTGGACATAGGTCAATATCTAGTAAGCTGAGGCTAACCCATTATTCAACAACTGCTTTTCTAGAATAAGATTCCTGGTCTGAAGACTACCCACCCAGTAGATTTGGAGGACAAGTTAGTACTCCCCTAAAAGTAGTCAATCCTACATTCCAAATATGGGATATACTAAGGGTTCTAAATAGAAGTGACATTTCCTCCTGTATTCGCTATGGTTCTCTAGAGGAACAGAACCTATATAATGAATTGTGTTAAAAAGGGAATTACTAGATTAGTTTATGGCAGCCCAACAATAGCAGTCTGAAGGCCTGAGAATCAAGGAATCTGGTAGCTGCTTAGTCGATGTGGCTGGATGCCTCACCAGTGCCAACCCAGCAATGAAGGCCTGTGGGCTTCCTGCAGGGTCACTGGTCTTCAGTCCACATGGATAGGCTGAGCAAAAGGGCATAATGCTGAGAAAGGATAGCTGAACAGGACAGGCACACATACAGGAGAAGGCGCACACTGGCAAGCAGAACAAGGGGGCAGATGGGAGATAGGGGCTCTTTTCTCCAGAGCTTCCTTACCCAAAGCTCCCCTTGAGGAGGTCAGGCCAGTCTGGGGCAAGTGCTCACTCGGGAGCAAGGACTTCCTCCTTCCTGGCAGCAACCTCAGAGATCCAACCAAGAGGAATTCTGTAGATTCTTAACTAGATCAAATTCACAACAGAATTTAGCCATCATGCCTACCATACTTGATCCAAGAAGCAATGATCAGCACCACAGGATGGTGAAAAGGCTTTCCAGACACCTGCCATGGCATCCCTCAGGTGGTATTGCTTCAGGACCATATAGTGCAAACTAAATCTTTTGTAGCTGCTGCCTAAAATAATTAAAATAGATAAAGGCCATCAGAGAGAAGACTGACAATGTAATTCTTTACAATAATAATGGCCCTAATGTACTAATGGCTTATCATGCACCAGGCCTTATAGTAAATTATTTGCATTTAGCTATAGAATTATGTTTATCTTTGTCTTACTGATGAGACAATTATGACTAGGCAGTTAGAGAAATCAACTCTCTTCTTTCTAAGAAACAGATTCATCTGGTTGTTATCCTTGGCTGATTTTTTATTTCTGATAAGTGGTAAATTTTGAGTTAAAAAGACTCTTATTTAATGTTGTACCTATTTATTTGCTTCATTTTATTTGTTGTTTCTATGGAGATCTGAATTCCATTCTTGGCAGTCCAGATTGGGGCAATCAGCCAGCTTAGCATATAGCATCTTTCTCACAGCATGTGCAACAACAGGCTGGTTGGGGATGGGTTTCCTTGAACTCCTATAGTCACAAGATGAGTCAGGCTCCAGAAACCAAAAGAATAGAAATCAAAAAGAAATGAAAATAGTAGAAATTACACAATTTTATCTTTTTCTTTCACTCTTTTTTTCTTCCTCCAAAGCTTCAGCTAAAATGAGGGAAAGCAGGTAGTAAAACTGTATATAATTATACTACTAAATAACAAACTTTGATCATATTTGCATAAGAGTTTCCACTACATCTTTGTAAAATATATTATTAAAATTATAAAATATGGTCTGGAGAGATGGCTTAGTGGTTGAGGCATTTGCCTGCAAAGCCAAAGGATCCCGGTTTGATTCTCCAGGACCCATGTAAGCCAGATGTACAAGGGCCTGCATCTGGAGTTCGTTTGGAGTGGCTGGAGGCCCTGGCATGCCCATTTTCTCTCTCTCTCTTTCTCTCTCTCTTTTTAACCTTCCTTCTCTCTCAAATAACTAAATAAAATATACAGGACACAAAATTTGAAAAGGCCATGATTGTATGCCCCAAAATTGGAATATTGTTAAATAATTGCATTATGTTTGTGTATTAGCAAATCACACAGATTCTATAGTTATTTTAAGAATAATATTCATTGATCTGGGAAACACCTATGTACATGAATAGAAAACTGTGTGAAGAAAATAACTTTATTGCTGTTATTATTACTATTACTATTTGTTTTCCTGATAGGGTTTGCTCTATCCTAGGCTAGCCTGGAATTCACTATGTAGTCTCAGAATGGCCCCAAACTCACAGCTATTCTCCTACCTCAGCCTCCTGAGTGCTGGGATTAAAGGAGTGCTCCACCATGATCCTCTAAGAAAAAACATTTGACCCCATGAACAAAATTGGCATGCTGAAAGGTCCAGGTTGTCAATCTGTGTGTGTGGAATGATAGCACAGCACTGCAAGTCCACGTGTGTGTGTTTACACATCATGTGGCTTTCTACCTTCCTTATCTGAGCAAGACAATCCGACAGACTGAATTTTCTTTCTACTACTGCTTGTGACAGTTAAATCACTGTTGTCAATTTTCTCAAATCAAGAATTAAAAGTTAGGGATGGAGAGATGGCTTGGCAATTAGGTGCTTGTCTGTGAATCCTGAGGACCCAGGTTCAATTCTCCAGGTCCCATTTAAACCAGATATACATGGTGGCACTTGCATCTGGAGTTTGTTTGCAGTAGCTAGAGGCCTTGGGGTGTCCATTCTCCCCCCATCTCAAATAAATATATAAATAGGTAAGTAAGTAAGTAAAAGACTAATAGACACACCTCTGGGACAGACATTGAGGGCATCTCCAGGAAGGAGTAACTGAATATGGATGACCTTCCCTCATAGTGGACAGTCCTCCTGGGGGCAGTCTTAATAAAGAGGTTCCAGGAAAAAGTGATGCCTACTACTTGCTGGTGAGTGTATCTACCCTGTTGCTAACATTCTATGCAGACAGTAGAAACCAGCTTCTTCAGTCTTCCCATGTGGAATGATCTCCAGGAAGCTTCTAGAACTTCTGTGCCAGATTGTGACTGCTAAGGCATCCAGCCTCATTGAATTGAGCAACTACCAAGTTTCCAGACTTTCCAGCTGGCAGATAGTCATTGTCGAACTAACCAGCTTATATCTTGTAAGTAAATCTAATAAATCCCTTTAGCATATACATTCCTTCTCTCAGTTCTGTTCCTATAGATGACCTTTACTAATACATAATATTGACTAATACATAAAACATCATACATAAGTAATTACAGCACTTTCTTACCTTACAGTTCTGGAGGATCAAAGCCCAATGAGGGTCTCAGTCCCACTGTGGGCAGCTTTCTCCAGTGAAGAATTTACTTCCTCACCCTTCAATTTCTAGACATCCTTTGACCTCCAAAATCATGACCCTTCCTTCCATCTCCAAACCTGCAGCACCCCATCCCTCTGGCTGTTCTTCAATCCTCACTCCTTTCTCTGGACAAAACTATAGAAAGCTTTCCAAAGTTTAGAATCCATGTGCTGACATGGAGTTGACATGATAACATTTTGTGTATTCTAGGAATTAGAAAATGAGCATTTAAGGGAACTTTCAGTTTTGTCTAAAAACCAGACATTACATTTTAATAGGATTAATTTTTATTGTATGGAATTAATCCTTCCAAACAATTTTGTAATTTACTCACCATCTGTATCTTCTGTTTTTGAGAAAAATTTAGTATCCCATCCTAATTGAAGTTTGATGGTTTGAATTAATTGTTTTCATTCTGCACTCGTCCTATTAGTTTTAGTAACTACAGTCACAAATTTATCTTACTTTATTTTTCCTTGAAATGTGTGAAGATAATTTCTTTCGCTTTTTCAATAAGAACTTTTGTGTTTACCTTTCCTCTTTATATCATTCTTATCATTTCTGGGTTGTTATTATTTAAAAATTAATTTGAAAAAGTGTTTTATAGCATAAAATGTTGTCACTACCATTGATTATTTTGTATTACTTATTAATTGTTATTAATGATAATACAGATTGAATAACCTTTCTTGATGACTTCACTATATGCTATTAGTTCTGGCATTTTGCTTTTATTCTTATTAGACTTTCCTACATTTAAAGGTATAACTTTCCATGAGAGTCTGTATGTAATAAACTATCTTAGCCTTTAGATGGTTGAAAATATTTTGTTTCACTCCAGCATTCCATTTTCCAGACATCTTCTCTTAGCACTCAGAAGAAGTTCTTTTAGTTTCTATGGCCTTTATTGCTACTAAGAAAATTGAGAGTTGAAATGATTCCATTGGGATTTTTTTGATAGATTATTGCAATAGGTTTTCTTGATAGATAACATGACCCATTTTATAACACTTTCTAAACCATAATCTATCATTGATACACAGTCATTTCACAATGATGAACACAGTATGGATTTTACGGTTTTGAAACTGCTCAACACATGATATGAGTTTTCTACTTGAATGGTCATGGGCTTCTTCAATCCTGAAGATTTATGATTTATTATCAATTTAAGTATTGTCTCCTCTCCTCGCTGCTCAATTATTTTCAGTTTCTCCATTGATATTTAACATCGTTTATAACTTACTTTTTAACAGTACACAAAGCTCTGCATTTCATCCTGGCATTGTCATACCCCATCTGCCCTTTACTTAGTTCTTACATGCCCCTCCCCCACTGCCTTCCTCTGTTCTCCTCTGCTCATCTCCTCTGTCCCCCCAAATAGTCTCACTTTCTGCTTTCACATCACATACATTATATGAACCTTCCTTCCTTAAAATATCTTCTTTCTTGATCCTCTCCCTAGTTTCATATCTCTCTCTCTCTCTCTCTCTCTCTCTCTCTCTCTCTCTCTCTCTCTCTTTCACACACACACACACACACACACATACATACAAATTTAAGTCTAGATTTTACATAATACAAAATGTGATATTTTCCTTTCCAAATCTGGTTTGTTTTTTTAACATAATAATTTCCAGCTCTGTATGTTTTCTGTCAATATCATGATAATAAATCACAAATCTTTAGAGTTTTAGGTCTTGAGGTCTTTAATCCATTTGGGGTTGACTTTCAATGCTGTCTTAACTTTTGTATAAATCCTTCCCACTCTTCCAATCTTCTACCGCCCCAAGTTCCTCTAACTCCCGACAGTTTGATTTCACAATAGCTGAGAACTGGAATCAGCCCAGATGCCCATTGTTTGACAAATGGATAATGAAGATGTGTTACATATACAGAATGGAATTCTATTCAGCAGTAAGGAAAAATGATATAATAAAATTTGTAGGAAAATGGACAAACTTAGAAAGGATCATACTAAGTGAACTCACACAACCATAAAGAGGCAAATGCTGCATGTTGTCTCTAATCTTTTGTTCCTAAACTGGAACAGTTTGAGTTGCAGGCATACCTGACAAGCAACTCTAGGGACAGAGAAGAGGATGGGAGGGTTTGGGGGGAGGGGAGTAGAAGGGTGGGGAGAGATAGACACAAAACCAAATCCAAAATTAATTGGTGCCATAGAAACCTTCCTCCTATAAAGCAGACTAAAAGATATAAACTCCAACAGGAATATGCAGGGATGGTAAGAAGGGCCTTGGAGAGGGTGGGACAATGCCTAATCCTAGAACATTTGGCTCTGGCTTGTTACTCCTAGTACCAGTAACTGATTATAGCCCGTGTTGAGCTGTTGATCACAGAGACCTACAAGATTCCCAAAATAAGGCAAGCTTATGTCAACATACTTGATTACCTGCCTGGGATAAAATGTAAGACCCTATTGCTGAAGTCACCACATGCTGCCAACACAGAACTTATTGAGATCTGGCTGGAATGAGGAAGGAAGCTAGTTCCCAGATGGTTAGTATGTATAGTGTTAAAAAGCACTGCATGAGCTGATGGGGGAAAATGGCCAACAATATTGTGAGCAAGCAGGGGAGCCTACTATATAAAAGCAACCAGCCTAACAAGATGTACACACCTGTGCAGTAGTGGTACACAGCCTAGGTGAGTAACCAATGCTCTCTGGCTAAGAGATCAGCTCAGTAGAAAGGAAGTAATTGCTGGAACTGGCAACCAAGTCAGAATCTTAAGGAGACCAAGATTATAGATTCAATGAGAAGCTCCCACTACCCTTTGGCCAAAACTGAGGCTACATCCATCAAAACTTGATCTAAATTAATAATTCATATCTCCTTTAACCTGGCCTGATCTCACTTCATTGGAGAATCTGTTTTTCTTTTTTTTAGAAATCAGCAAGAAACAAGGTTATCAACTACACAAGAATAAACACCCTACTACAGAAGCTAGGGCCCAGGTGCAAACACAGAAGAACTGGCAAGATGATCAGGAGTGCTTCTTGGAACTTGACAACCTTCACCAGGATGATGGAGACAGACGCCGAGGATACCCAAAATTCACCCAAGCTTAAAACCAGAAGCTTCTGAGAACTCAATAATAAAGTAGACTTAAAGCACACCCAACAAGGCTCAGGGAATTTTGTGGAGCAGGACATGGAGTCAGAAAGAATGTAAGAGCCACAGGGTGGAAGAAAATGTCTAGTGGCATTGCCAGCCTCCACAATGACTGACTGCTATTCTCACAACTCATAAGCCACAACTCCATGGTGAATACCAGCAATCCCACTAAGGAGGACCCTTAGTAGAAGGGGGCAGGGAGGAAGGAAATGATGGCATTAATACATGATGTATCTATACAAAGTTTCTACCTAATTAAAAAAAAAGATAAAACAAATCAGTTCCATGGAAACCCTCATTCTGACAAGTATTCTACAAGATATAACCACCATTGAAGGGGGAGAGTGGGCAGTCTGGACAGAAGGTGGAAAAACCTTATCATTAAAACCATTGGCTCACTGGTTATTGCAGGCAGGTTTGCATTGCTGGCAGAAATCACCTGACCAAGAGCAGTGTGGAGAGGAAAAAGGTTATTTGGGCTTACAAACTAGAGAGGAAGCTCCATGATGGCAGGAGCAAAGGATGGACATCTCCTTACCAACATAAGGTGGACAACAGCAACAGGAGAGCATGCCAAACACTGGCAAGGGGACACTGGCTATAACATTCATAAGCCCACCCCCAACAATACACTGCCTTCAGGAGGCGTTAATTCCCAAATCTCCATCAGCTGGGAACCTAGCATTCAATACACCTAAGTTTATGGGGGACACCTGAATCAAACCACCACACTGGTAAATCCCAGGCTGAGAATTGAGTTACCTGAGCAGTGAGCTGTTGGCCAGCGAGACCCATGAGGTTCCCAAAACAATGTAGATCATTGTCAAAATACTTGATTACCTGACAGAGCTAAAAGTAAGACCCTATTGCTGAAGACATTACATGATCTCTGACTATAGCCTGTGATCACAGGACATTGGAATACCATGCTGGAACAGAAAGACAAACTAGCTCCTTCCAGGCTGGCCCTCATAGTGCTGAAGAGTCCTGTTGGAGCTTCCAGAGGACAATGTTTACCAATAGCATGAATAATCAGGTAATCTTCAGACTATGAAATCAACCGACTTGATAAGAAGGATACACATGTGCAATAGTGGCATGCATTGGACACAAGGCCTGCTCAGTGTGAGAATCTCCTATCTGGCACTGGAAAACAAGTCAGAATCCCATAGTTAGGAAACCCAGCTTCAGAGAGAAGCCCCCACTGCTCTCTGGAGAAGAATGGGCTTGCATACCAAAAATCTCTCGAACAATTTTGCATACCCCTTGAACCCAAGCTGTTCTCATGCTTGGCTGGAAAATCTGTTTTATTTTACAGATGTCAGAAAAAATGGAGGAGAGCCTGCCTTGCTCTATTGATTATACAAGATAGCTGACTGCCCACCATGAGGCTTGCCACCTCTACCACATCACCCAGGGCCCAGAAGCAATTGCAGAGGGAGCCACATCATGAATCATCATGATGTTGCTCTTACTGCTGGCCTGACAACCAGCCCTATGGTGATGGAGACAGACATGATTAATCAAAGCAGAAATCTAGAGGCTACAAAGGACTCAAAACTAAATCAGACTGCTATGGCTCAGGGAACATTGCTGAAGAGAGGGAGGAGAGATGGGAAGAGCGACAGAGTGAGTAGGAATACCCTAAGGTACAGCTCCCAGCCCCTGCTACTCCACAGGGACTGATTGAGGTCTTCATGACCCCACAAATGAGTATCATAAGCCCACTGAGGAGGGTTCCCCAGGGTAACAAAAGTCAGGGCAAGAAGATAAAAGAGTATAACCTGTTGTAATAATATATATAAAATTAAATTAAAAGAAATAAAAAGTTATATGCTTAACTCTTATTGTTTCTTCTTGCTTCTGATTAGTGGACATCCTTTATCACCTGAGTATTTTATATGTATCTATCTATCCTCCTATCTGTCTATCTATATGTTAGATTTCTCAGATGTCTATTTTCTCTGGTTTTAATATTTCTATGAATTTATTGACTCATTCCCAAGGCTGTGACACTTTTCATAAACATTTCCATAAGGTGGAGCACCATCTTGTGTGGATGCTTTGTCCCACCTAGTGATGTCTTCTTCTCAGATGCTCATTTCCATCAGGTAGGGTACCAGCTTATGTGGATGCTTTGGTCCACACTAGTGATCACCCCTTCTCAGATAGTCATAATGTTTTCAGCTGAGTTGGAGGGAGTCATTCCTGGTAACAAGGCTTTCAGCCTTCACAGAGATATAAAAGGCTGAAATTTCATGTCCTTTTATAAGTAACTGAACATCTTCCTTCAATCACTCATGAGTTGGACTTTGACCTTAGGAAACTGTTCTGTCAGCTCCTGTCCTAAATAAATGTGAAGGTCTCAATCAACAGCTCAACAAACATGTAGAGAGAAGTTCAATTTTAGTTTCTTTCTATAGCTGGGCTTGTTCAAAGGATTTAAAACCTAAGTCTGAGAACCTGAATATTCTTACCATGAGCCACGAGCAATGAGACACTCTTATCTACTTCTGGTCCAGATACTTCCCTCTTGCGTTTGAGTACAGCTATATTGTAAGGATAATCTTTTATAGTTGTATCCATAGTCCATGAACATATTGTATATGTTTGATAATTACAAAAGGGATAAAATATTTTTGCATTAACATTACATATAGATCAAACTGTATGAATTAGTGAAGGTAAAAGCCCTTTTCTAGATACTTTAAAGCAGTTAATTCATTTAACTCCCTCAACAATTCCACAGACTATATGTGACTTTATGAAGATGCACATGTTGTTTACACAGTAAGAATGTAGAAGGGCTTGATTTCCTTCATTTTATAATACAATACATTTTATAATACAATCTCCTACTACTTGTGTGGTGGTTTGATTCAGGTGTCCCCCATAAACTTAGGTGTTCTGAATGTTAGGTTTCCAGCTGATGGATATTTGGGAATTAATGCCTCCTGGAGGGAGTGTATTGGTGGGGGCAGGCTTATAGGTGTTATAGCCAGTCTCCCTTTGCCAGTGTTTGGCACACTCTCCTGTTGCTATTGTCCACCTTATGTTGACCAGGGGATGATGTCCACCCTCTGCTCATGCCATCGTTTTCCCCTGCCATCGTGGAGCTTCCCCTCGAGCCTGTAAGCCAAAATAAACCTCTCTTTCCCAGAAGCTACTCTTGGTTGGGTGATTGCTACCAGCAATGCAAACCGGACTGCAACAACTTATAAACAAATTTAAGTGGAAAACAATATGTTAACAAAGACTCACTCTAGTTACTGGGAACATCATACCTCAGTCATCAATAGTGAGTCTGTAAGACTAGTGTAATCATAAAAATATAGAAAAGTAAATATTTTATTGTCTTTAAAATGGAAATGATGGCTTCTTGTTTTGGAGCATTTCCACTGGGGATAGCTTTGGCCCTAGTATAGTCACCTTTCTTATAAATGTATAAGGCAACTAACTATTAATAGAGGGTACTCAATTCTCAAAGGTAAGAAGGAAGATGCGTGAGTTACAGATCACTTATGCCCTTCACCTCCTTTCAAGCAGTAGCTCTCACCACAGGCTCAGAAATGTGTGAGACACCACTGACTCAATGCACTTTCTCTTATTTTGTTAGGAAAGACATCTTTCAATATATTTTAGTTTTGCAATATTTTTAATTTCTATGGCAATAGATATTTTTGAAACATGTGAAAGACCACTTTTTATTCTTAGCTTAAACATTTCTAATTCTTGTAATAGTTCTCATTAAGATCAATATAAAATGTCATCTTCTATGTATATGATGTTACATGAGAAGAAAAGAGAAAGAAGTTTTGTTTATATGGAATGTGTCCAAAAGTAGCTGCAAAGGAAGGCAGAATGGTTCAAAGTAAAAGGCAAGATATGCAAGCTCTGTGAAAGAGGATAATGTGCCAAAGGCAATAAACTGGTCCAACAACCTGCCAATGCTTAATAGGGACAGTCCTGTCCCCGTGCTCCTCATTGCTGTCACTCCTTATTGTAACCTTGTCCCTGACCCAGGGTGAGGTGGAAAATTATAGATTTCGGCCATGAATTAGTAATAAAATATTGGATGAAATTCCATCTGGGAAACATGATGGTCTCTATAATTGGAATACAGAAGTTGTGTTATTTATATGGGGTATTTCATATGCATGGCACTGTGTAACCTACATACTTGCAATGATAAATCATGAATTTCATTTTTTAAAGTCTCCATAGTTTGTATCATCAGCCAGTCTCCTCTTTCTTTGTGTTCCTTACCTTCTTTTGTTGGGTTCATATGAAATTTTATAGCAAAAGAAATCATATCTCAAATCAAATCTACTTCTTTTCCTATGTAGATGTATCATTGCCTGAAATAAAAGTAACTCCAATCCCAGCACTCAGGAGGCAGAGGTAGGAGGATTTCCATGAGTTTGAGGCCACCCTGAGACTCCATAGTGAATTCCAGGTCAGCCTGGGCTAGAGTGAGACCCTACCTTGAAAAACAAAAAAAAAAAAAAAAAAAAAAAAAAGTAACTCCAAAGTAGTTGTACATAGTCCTTAGTCCTTTCTTCCTCTAAATTCTATTCATCAGAAATTACTCTGATTCTTTTTAAAAATCATTCTTCCCTGATTTAAAACATCTAAGATTCAATGTCATGAACTTGATTTATATGAAACCAACACAAAAGTGTGCATTTTTTTATGGTAGGGATATGGATAAGAAGAAATATTTCTTCTAAGGGTGTAGGAAGAAGAAAGGTGAAGTGAAAATTTAGAAGCCAGAAATTGCTGCTAGAATATTAGTTACTATGAAAGAGCATGCTGAGTACTCTAGTTTTGTCTACAACATTGGCTGCCAATAAGACCACAAGTGAAGTGTTTCAAAGAGGCTGGGGAGATAGCTCACCAAGTAAGACCACTTGTGTTATCAACATGAGGGCCTGATAGGGCCGAGTTTGATCCCGTTCATATACATAAAGAGCCAAGCGTGGCCATGCATGACTACAACCCTAGTCCTGTGGTTGGCAGAGACAGGAAAACTGATGAGATTCACTGGCCAGTCAGGCTTGCTGACCAAGAATGTCAGTTCTGGGTTTAGTGAGAGACTTCAATTCAAGCAAACAACACAGAAGAGAAACTGAGGATTCCTGGTGTTTTCCTATGGCCTCCACATGCATGTGCACAGACATCATGTATCTGCACACATATGTGCACACACTATGCACATTTACGCAACACACACACACACGAAACAAAACCAAAATGTTTGAAGTCTTTGTCTCTTTGAAGTTCCAATTATAGTCTTCAAATGAGCTTTCCAAACTGCCAGGTTCATCTAAGACAGCTCAGAAGTTTAATGTTATGTTACTATTAATGATTTTTACACTTGTCATAAACTTAGAAATATAATAAGCTAGATAATATAATTTAAAGTGTCCTCATTAAGATGTTCTATGGAGAGATTTTTAAATAAATGACAGTTTATATATCATTATGTTTTGTTCTTTGATTTTTCTGTAAGGAAAAGGAGTGAGAATGTATTAATATACATTTTCAAATATCAAGAGAGAAAAAAGTAGACTTGGCTGGGTTTGACATATGCAGAGTAAATGAATTCAGAAGCAGTGAGAAGGAATGTCAACATTACTTGTAAAGATGATGTGAACAGAAAAGGGAATGTGAGTTGTATGAAGGCATTTGAGGCACAATTCTGGCATCTAGAACTTTGCTAGATTATCATTTATAGTGGTAAGTGCTGAACTTAGGTTGCACTCTAGAAAAGCCATTTTGTGTTCACAAATATGAGAGAGTCTTTATTTTTCCACAACCATAGCATTCATATCGAGCCCTATGAGCACTCAGAGACCAGGGATGTCTGCATTTTTAATACTTCAAGAAGCACAAACTCCTTACTCCCTATCCCGGTGCACAGCCAGTCAGCCACAGCAAGAATAATTGCAGTGATTTAAATTTGTGAAGAACTCATTTTTTAAAGAAGTTTGTATTCATAACAACTCAAACAATTCTCCTTTTGTCTAGTGCTGACAAATGGACTGATTTACGTATCTGGATTATCATAAATCAAACACAGCCAACTCCTGATACATGTCAGTGTGTCACTCAGGAGATGTACTCCTGTGGCATTTTGGAGCCCAGCAAACACTTGCACATTAGAATAAGACAACAGTGTGAGCACAAATTGCATGTCTTCCCTGCTTCTCACATTCACCTAGTACCTGTTAGGGGTGGGGGGTTTACACACACATGTGCACACACCCTGTATACAGGAATGCAGGGGCAGAGGAGAACATTGAGCATGCTTCTTCTCTTTTATCTTATCTCTGAGGCAAGATCTCTCACTCACCCTGAAGCTTTCTAATCTTTGATTAAGACTGAGTAGTGAGCTCTGCAAATCTTCCTGTCTCTGCTACTCCTTAGCACTGGTGTTATGTGCCAGTGAAGATCAAGACAAAAATATTTCATGCTTAATTTCCCTTGAAATTACATTTTAAATCTGGTAATACAGCATTTGTTTTAAAAAACTAGAAGTGTTTTCTTAAATTATCAGCAAAATCATTTGCTGAACATGAACAAAATTTCTTATTTGGTAAAGTGACCAGATTAAGAATTGCTACCTCGTTATGCCCATCAGACAGCCTTCTAACTGTATATGTTCAATCTCTGATCTCATTTTTTTTTTTTTTTGTTAGAGTACCTTTATTTTACAGATGGCAACAAATAAGGGGAAGATTCAAGACTCATTTGAATGACAAGAAGAGATGAGTCATGTCTGTCACCTCCACTAGGACTCAGGGACATTGCAGAGGTGGTCACAGAAAGAATTGGAGTGCTGCTCTCACTGCTAACCAGAAAGCCATCTCTATGAAGATGGCAGTAAACTAAAAGTTTAGGAGGAGACTGAAAACTAATCTAAGTAGAAAACAAAAGGTTGTTGATAGCTCAACACTGAAGGAGATTTCTGCCATACCCTCCTGGGCTCAGGATACATTGTGGAGGAAGAGGCAGAAAGAATGGGTGGGAAGGTATACCATGAGGCATTGTCCTCCCAACATGAGCAAACTGGTGACTTGTGATGCTATGATGGTTACTGATACCCTCATAAGAACAACATGGCTCTAAGCCCATCAATATTGTGACATGGAGGACAAAAAGAATGAGACAACAGGAGAGAAGAGAAAAGGAATGTCTTGAAAGAGGAGGGTCTCTGGGGGTGGGAGGTAGTGGAATATGGTCAAATTACTATATGTTCATATTTTAACGTTGTCACTGTGGAGGCAGAGGTTGGAGGATCACTATGAATTCAAAGCCAGCCTAAAACTACATAGTGAACTCCAGGTCATCCTCGGCTAGAGTGAGATCCTACCTGCAAAAAACATAATTTAATTTAATTTAATTTAATTTTAAAATAAAACAAAACAGAAGAGTTAGCTTAGACTCAACCCAGAGGATGACATGGGTTCATTCTGTTAGCAAGTACTCTAAGTTCAAGGTAAAAATAGCCTCCAGGGCTGGAGAGATGGCTTAGCGGTTAAATGCTTGCCTGTAAAGCCTAAGGACCCCGGTTCGAGGCTCGGTTCCCCAGGTCCCACGTTAGCCAGATGCACAAGGGGGCGCACGCGTCTGGAGTTCGTTTGCAGAGGCTGGAAGCCCTGGCGCGCCCATTCTCTCTCTCTCCCTCTATCTGTCCTTCTCTCTGTGTCTGTCACTCTCAAATAAATAAATAAAAAATTAAAAAGAAAAAATAGCCTCCAGTCTACATGAACTTTTGTAGTTCTAGAGAGACAATGAGGGAACAGAGGACTTTATCCTCTCATTGGAGCCCTCTTCCAACAGAAGAAAGGTCTTGTATTCACATTCACAAACAAGTTGAGGGCATTTTGAAAGACTAGTCATCTCAAGATTCACCACCTTTCCTAGTTCAAGAAAGAGGAGTGTGCAGGTATTTTTTCATTAAGAATATACTTTGTGTGGATTCATCATGTGTTGGTACCATCTTTTCCCTTCTGTCTCCTCCCATTCTGCTGAAGGTCCTCTTAAGTGGGATTGCTGGTGTTCCTCATGAAGTTGTGGGTAATGCTTTTAAGAGCAGTAGTCAGTTATTGGAGGGGAGCAATGCCTCTGGGTATGACACCCCAACTTAGAGGTCCTACAATCTTTCTGCCCTCTCTTCTGCAAAATTTCCTGAGTCATATTGGGCGTGTTTTAACTCTACTTCAGTGATAAATTCACAGTAGCCTCTGGATTTCTGCTTTAATATGTGTTGAGTATACTGAGCATCTGTCTCCTTTACCCTGGCAATGGTTGTCAGGCTCACAGATACTTTTGTCTGTTTTGCCAACCCTCCCTCTACCAGGTGAAAAGCAAATTCACCAAAGCTATTATTTACACCCATAGTGAGTGTAAGCTTGTGGAGACAGAAAGTAACAGGAGATGGAGTTTTGAGCAAAAAGTATGTTTAAAGATCATTGAAATGATGTGAAATCTATGATGCAAATAATGACGCAAAGTAGTTGAACAAGCTGCATGCTGATGTGCAGGAAAGTGCAGGATCTATTTTAAGTATGCCATTAAGGGGAAGGCTTTTCAGAACAGTTGCATGGTAGCAGGAGCCCATGGTGGAGCTTCTCATAGGTTGGTGGATCAGAAAGCAAAGAGCTCAGGTGGAAACCAGACGTCGGCGTTATCTTTGAAGCCCACTCACAAATGCTTTTTTTTATTGGTATTTACAGTGTGAAATGTCCCACAGCCTCCTGATCAGCATCAGGAGCTGTAGACCAAATATGCAAACATGACTGCATAGAGAACATTTCTCATTCTAACTATAAGGGCCCACATCATAGTTCTACTGGGCTGTGAAAAGGGAATTTGGAGATTTAGACATGTGTTGCTGGAGGATTTTTCCATTAGAAGTGAGTTCTTTCATGGTGATTATTTTCTGATTAAAAAAATGTCCATGCAATCCATGAAACCCAGTGCAGTGATAGATGCCAGATGAAAAGTGAGAGACAGGTCATGGTCTCTGAGGTTTACCCAAGGTGAGCATAAAGTGAACAGAGAACAAAACAAGAAAGGCAGATTAAGCAGTGCTGAGCATTACTGAGCAAGGTCCAGGGTTCACCGGCGGTTCAGTGGAGAAAATGATGCTTAACAGAGACCCAGTTGTGAGGGCTTTGATGACCAAACCAAGGAATTTGGAATTTTTCCATGATAAGAGGAAATCTCTAATAAATTCTCCAAAATGGGGGGGGGGGGGTATTCTATTGGTCTATTTAATTATTCAGCAATCTTATTGTGTTTATTTCTTACCAAGAGTTTTCTAATTTGGAGGAAGGTGGTGGTAGTGCTATGTAAGTGAGCACTAATATGTTCCTATATGAAGAAAGTGCAAATAAGAGAAACTGAACGCAGCAGGATGAACTCACGGACTACATTAAAACAGGAGGTTTGAGTTAACATGTTGGTGATGATGCGGGGGTACTCTGTGAGATTAGCACTGCCTCCTGTGCCAGTAGCTCTCAGGTCTTGAGTTTTTATCCAAGTTAGCAAAGAATTGAAAATGCACACCCAGAGAAGGGTAAATTATGAGATTTATTTTTGGAAGAGTTAAGAGGGAAAGCAAAGCAGGAAAAAGCCCAAGCTAGAAGACACTATCTACCTTGCTGCTGTGCTGGGAAGGTGGAGGGAACCCTCACCCTTCCAGGGAAGGGAAGGGAAGCAGGGAGAAGGGGTGGCGCAGTTTACACAGGTATTCCAGGCCCATTTATGAACAAGCCTCATCATCAGGCTCAGGTGTGTAGGGAGGGACCTGACTGGCTGGTGGGCCCATGAAGAACTCTGACTTCAGAAATGCCCACCCACAGCTAACAAACTTGTGAATCTGGAGGACAAACAAGAGGTTTTGTTGATGAGTTGTTGCCTTCAGCCACCTCAGGTAAGACTGAATCAGACATTTCTAGTTCTAGTCCTGCCAGCTCAGGTAAGGTTGCATCCATGTTTCTGAGGGCCAGACCCTTGGAAACTATCTATCAGGAAAAAGCAACCTTTCTCCTAATTCATATCAGTAGTTGGAATAACCTTAGAATGGGTATTTGAGTTACTCCAAGTTTGAACATCCATGAGATCATCTTTTATAAACCTTTTCCTTCCATTAAAAAAATGAATAAAAGGGGCTGGAGAGATGGCTTAGTGGTTAAGCGTTTGCCTGTGAAGTCTAAGGACCCCAGGTTCAAGGATCTATTCCCCAAGACCCACGTTAGCCAGATGCACAAGGGGGCACACATGTCTGGAGTTCTTTTACAGTGGCTGGAGGCTCTGGTGCACCCAACCTCTCTCCGTTTCTCTCTCTCTCTCCTTCTCTCTCTCTCTCTCTCTCTCTCTGTCTGTCTGTCTGCTTCTTTCTCTCTGTCACTCTCAAATAAATACATAAAAATGAACAAAAATAAATCAATAAAAGGAATGATAGTAGCGTGTAGCATGTAGTTTAGTCATTACTCTGGCCTTAACATTTATTCCCCCTTCTTTTTGTTTAAATAACATGTTTTTTTTTAATATATATATATAGCATGTATCCCTTTTGATGTAAAAACATGTCTTTTAAAGTTAAAAGCATAGCTTATATTTGTAATTTTATTTCTTTATATTCAATGGTTTTTATTATTATCATTTTTATTGTCATTATTATTGTTATAATTTAGAGATTAAAATGAAAACCCAGGAAGCTATATTTTACAGAAAGTTTAACAGTAATAAATATAGGTAAAATAAATTCAAATTAATATGTTAAAGATTTAAGTCATAATATGTATTTAGAAGGTGTGGTGGTTTGAAATGAACAGAAGACCACCCAAATAAAAATTTAAAAGCAGGGTCTTTGTTAAACTGGCTGCTGTCTATCTCCTCACAGCATGGAGGAGAGCAGTCCAGTCCTATTTTTACAGTGAGTTTTTAAAAGCAAAAGCCACTTTTTTTTTTTTTTAAATAATGACCTACCCCTTACTTTTTAGTGATCCCCCCACCCTAATTATCTTTTGCAAGAGTAAGCAAGCATGACTTTCAAAAGCAGAACTTGGGCAGAGTGAGCTCCAGATAAGGCGAGACCAAACACCAGATGAAGCTCTTACAGAATACCAGGCAGCCTTGACTTCAGGGCAAGACTAACCTCAGGTGTCTTTACTAGAATCATGCCCTCAGGCTTTTACTTACTGCTCTGTGCTAATCTTTAGCCTCTTACGGCTCCTTGAGAATGTCAAGATGGCTGAGTGGCCTAAGATGGCTTCCCTTCGGTCTGTTCACCAGAGTTGTTTCAAAACTTGAGGTAAGTTTTAACTCTATTCCAGTTTGACCTGGAACTCATTTTGGCCTGCCTCAAATTTATAGAAATTGTTTAACTTTTGTCTTTCAAAGTAGGGATTAAAGCTATGCTATCACAACCTTTAAGTCTGGGTAGTATTTTTTTTTTATTTTTTTGTTCATTTTTATTTATTTATTTGAGAATGACAGAAAGAGTCAGATAGAGAGAGTGAGTGAGAATGGGCACGCAGGACCTCCAGCCACTGCAAATGAACTCCAGATGCGTGTGCCCCCTTGTGCATCTGGCTTACGTGGGTCCTGGAGAATCGAGCCTCGAACCGGGGTCCTTAGGCTTCACAGGCAAGTACTTAACTGCTAAGCCATCTCTCCACCCCATAAGTCTGGGTAGTTTTTGATCTTTATTTTTGTTTTCATTTTTATTTATTTATTTTTATTACGATTATTACTATTATTATTTTTTGGGGGGGATTTTCAAGATAGGGTCTCACTCTACTCCAGGCTGATCTAGAATTCACTATGTAGTCACAGGGTGGCCTCAAACTCATGGAGATCCTCCTACCTCTGCCTCTAGAGTGTTGGGATTAAAGGTGTGTGCCACCACATCTGGCTTGATCTTTATTTTTAAATAAATACCTTTAAAAGTTATGACTTCTTAGGAATAAAACAGATAATTTAGACCAACCAAAACTGTTTTGAAGGAGGAGAGCACAGATAAAGAGGCAACAATTTTTATATCTTAAGGTTACACTGCAAGTTAAAATTGATCTAAAAATTGTAATACGTTAGTTTAACATATAACAACAAAGCTTTTTTTTTTTTTTTAACATATTAATAGGTTTTCCCAGATTCTTGAATGTCATTGTTTTCTGTAGTGACATCTTTTGTAATCTCCACTGTGGAAAGGAAATTTAACATAAAAATCCTCAAAAAGCACATAAAATAAAATTTTACATTTGGTACTTTTACTTCACCCTGACAAAGAAATCCAATGTAATCAATATAATTTAAAGGACTTCAGTACACATTTAGATGTTTTTTGATATTTTAGCTTTGTTACCTATGATCACAGAAAACTGGAATAAAATTACTATAAAATCTGTTTGGGAAAGAAATCATTATCAAAATTGGTGCCTCCAAAGTTAATATCTATAGCCTAAATGAAAATTTTTGTCTTATGATTTAAATGAATATTTCATTGCCTAAACAATTAGCCTTTGTGGTTTTGTGAATCATTTAGAAAATCTAAAAATAATATTTATAAAGTTTTTAAGAAGTTATGATTGTTTATTTATGAATATCTACTTATAGAGCATTTTACTATATCACCAGATCTTTTACATTCACACAATTCACAGTATAAGTTGGTATACCAAAAATATTTTAAAAGCAAAATTAAGAATAATAAAAAATTGAAGTGGCCACAAAGTTTTTATATTTTGAATTTTACATTATTATTAACTACCCAGAGTGTTCTCCTGTAAGAGAAGCTCTCTGACTGTGTCTCTAGTTGTTCTCTTGAGAGCAGGAGAGTGGTTCAAACATCTGAGGAATCAGCCTATGATATGACATCCAACCAGAAAAGCTATGCATGGTAGAAAGAGGTAAGCAAAATTATCCAAGCCACATTTGAAAGAAAAAAGGGAGGTTACTATTTGCTGAGGTATAGTGAAAGAGGGCTGGTCACCTCCTTGGGTCCAGGAAGGGTGGGTGGTCCTGGATAACAGTAACTATTTAATGGTAACAAAAGCCCCCTCCCCCATCTCATCCCCCAGGAGGGCCTGGGTCTGAGAGCAGAACTACAGAGGGGACATTGGAGGTCTCCCTTCTCATGGGCCCACCTCACACTGTCTCTACTTCAGCCTCAATGTCAGATCCATTGTGTCAGTGTCAGAAAACCAAAGATCTTCATCAACTACTGTCCGCAGTGGCTTCAAGGGTTGTTCCTTTGAGACTTGAGTCCCAGAGAATGTTTTTAAATGTTGAAAAATTTATTTTTCTGTTCTGTGAAAATTATTGCTCTGTGTTACCCTGACTGAACCACACTCCCCAAGGATGACGGAAAGTTCCTGTTTCACTTAAGGTTCCTCTACATAGCTCCCCTTTGCTTTATTTATTTTTTTATCACTGTGTTTCCTCGAGGTTTTGTGCCTCTTGAATTAGAATGGCCATTCCAGAGGTTACTTGTACACCATCCAGCAGTGTTTGGATAAGCATGAAATGAACGCACCACAGGCAAAATGTGGTTTAATGGAGGGTCAGAGAGATGTGTTTGATCGCTTCCCCCTCTGACTGTGCTTTCAGCCTTTGCTTAGCCAAAACAATGGGGAGTCAGAGTATAAGACAGATCATGAGTTTACATCAGACACATCAGGAGTTGCTTGTTTAGGTTTTTTTCATCAGGAAATCTTTAAAGAAGCAGTGAGATTCCTGTCTTGAAGAAGCTTCACTCAAGTCTCGTAGTCTAATATGTCCCAGGCTTAACCTATGCAAAAAGATTATTCCATACAATTAGGTTGATCTTCAAATAATTGTTGAGCTACTTAATATGAATAATCGTTGAGATATTTTAATTTTCTGCTTTTCTTTTTTTTAATATTATTTATTTAAGACAGAGAGAGAGAATGGGCATTCCAGGGTTTCCCACCTGTGCCACCATCTTGTGCATCTGGCTTATGTGGGTCCTGGGGAATCGAACCTGGGTCCTTTGACTTTTCTGGCAAGTGCCTTAACCACTAAGCCATCCCTCCAGCCCTAATTTTATGCTTTTCATACTGTCTCGGCACCTGGCATGGATTTCATACTGCATACATGTTTCATGTTATCTCAGCCATATTTCAAAGGTTCAATAATCCCAATGTATTGTATATGGTGGCCAGTGGCTACTGTATTGGAAAATGCAAATTTAGATTCTGCGTGGACCATATTAGGAAGAGTTAACACACAATAAAAAAGAAACAAAGGAAGAAAGGAAGAAAGAAAGAAACAACGAAAGAAAGAAACAAAGAGAGAAAGAACACACTGAACACCAACACCACTATCATGCTTAATGAGCTTAGTCATTTCAAGCACCAATTAGTACAACTAATGCTTGTGTTTGTGTGCATGAGCACATGTTATGTGGCCCATTTATGTGTATTTGTGTGGATGTGGCATATGTTTGTGTACACACGTACATATGCATACACACTGCCCCATTGTCCCCTTGATTCGATAGAAGTCCTGAAACAACAGTTTGGAAAGGCCTTCCCACAGCTGCCTTCTTCCTCAGTATTTTGCCATCATTTACCAAATACCTTGCTTCACACTTTTGGCAGTATCTTCAGAAAGGAAGCATGTATGAGAAGTTCCCCAAGCTTCAATCTTTTTGCCTGGTCAGAGATTATCCAATGAAATCTTGTGATCTAAATATAGCCTATATAATCTAGTGTTCAAGTAACAACTGCAAGCATTTAAGAGAGAAACAGAACCTCCACAGGGAACTTTAGTATTCAGCAAAGCCTGATCTCTCCTCATCCCACTGTAGACCCTGGGCATCTGTGCATGTCCCCCCTGCCTCCAGAGGTCTTTCAGCTCTGAGTACTCAGAATTTATGCCTGTGCCAAAGCCAGACTATAACAGGAAGCAGAAAGTCAGGTTGATTGACTTTTATAGATTGCTTTTGCCTTTGAACCATCAGCTCGGATTAGCACATCCACTCTAACGATGTTGTGACATTTAATATACTCTGTCTGGGAGCCAAGGGAGAGATTTTTCATTTGTCTTGATATTAGAATAACTGAATATCTTTGAGAAAATTATCAGGCAATTGCTAATCATTTCCATTTCTGTTTGTGTTATAAAGCGTTTCAAAAACACTAAGTGATTTTTTTTTTTTGGTGGGGGTGGGAGGGTTAGAGAGATGGCTCAGTGTTATAAAGTACTAATTTTTTTTCTCTCACTTCTATTTAATACATATACAGGACAGTAATGAACCTTTCATTATTACACTTACCTTTTATAATCCTTTTCTTTTCTGTACTTATTTTGCTACTGGGACTACCTCAGATAATTAGTTTTTACTTTATGTTATTATACATTTTTTGGTAGTTATCTGTCTTTCATGTATTGATTATTCAAAATTTATATCTATCATCTATTATCATCTGTGTATTTATGTCATCTATTGATATATAATCTATATAATCTATAATCTCTCACCTATCAATCTATCTTCTATATATCTATCATCATCTCTCCCTCCTCTCACATTTCTCCATGTCTGCCTATCTTTCCCCATTCGTCCATGACAGCATTACATCTCTCCCACTCTAGCTACATTAACACAATGGTCACAATGCAGCTACCATTTTCTTAATCTAGCTGACTTGAAGCCACAGTTATTGTCCAGAGATGGACACTTGACTCAGGACTTTGTGAATGCAAAGTCTTTATCCAACCTATTTTTGTACCCAGGACTCAGACAAGTAGCTCACCAACAGATGAAGTTGTATAATAACAACTTCAAGGATATTGAAGGTAGCTGAGTGATAATGCTTAATGTAAGCCTGGAAGCCTAACACCATGGCAGCAACACCAATAGTAACACTGCAGAAATAAAGAGTGCTCTTAGCAACACCGATGTGATGACAATAGCTGACAGCACATCGTGGGAAGGCTACCACGACAGTTATCAGCAGCCAAGCTTCTCTTCAGCTGCAGAGACTCATTACAATTAGGACTACGATTACTTTGTTGTTGCTGTTATCATCTTACCTTCGGGAAAGAATGAACTGCAAATTCCTGGCTGGGCAGAAACAGGGATAAAGGTTGAGGAAGACATGCTGGTTTGAATTGTTTGTGAGTCTTGGCTTTGGGGGAGTTTGCACTTCTTGCCATCTTCACCAGTGTGGCTCTTCCTCCTGTGACGTCAAGGATGGGTGAAGAAGGGCTCATCGTCCACTACTTATGCAGTGTTTTGGAAGATGGCTTAGAAAACACAGCAGAAACAGAATTAGAAATACACTTTATAAATTTGAAAATGTACCTAGGGTTAATTGTACTAATTGTAGAACTTGGTGGATGTTGTCTGAAATATAAAGAACAGTATTTAAATGAGGTTTACAATGTTTGTGAAACATATTAACTCACACTGAATTTAACTTTAGATGTCCATGGTTTATCTAGAATCCCAGTTTTATACAGGTGATAGCCTAAGGCCAGCACTTTAAAAAATGGTCAGTACTAGTTCTTTAGGAAGACAACATGAAACTGACTTATTGTCATGCTGACAATAATTCTGTCATATCTGACTATTTCTTAAATATTTGAATGGACCATATGTTTTCTCATAAACTCAGTCAACAAGTGTCCTGACATCGATGGAATATGAATATGTAAAACAAAACCTATTATGACACACTAAATAATAACAATTATATTGAAATTCTCTCACTATGAGATACAGGAAAACAAAGTCAGTAAAACAGCAGATAGACACCAAAAACACTTCATGGCCATGGTAGCATAAGACAATAATTATTAAATGGAAGGTTAAAGACAATGGCTTGGATTGTGTCTATGCATGGTTTCTACTGTCTCTCTCTCTGTGTCTTTGCCTTCCTGGATTTAAATTTACGTAAATTGAATGAACCTGTCTGATGATTTCATAATGTGAGTTTTACTATATAATGATTGACTTCAAAGGCATTCAATAATATTGAGCCTTATGTTTAGTTCTCATATTTTCTTAGTTTGGTATTACATTATACACATAGCCTACGCTATGAACAAAATTTAGTAAGCCTGGGCTAGGAAGATGGCTCAGCATGGAAGAGTGCATGGCCACAAGCATGAGGGCATGAGTGGGCCTGCATTCCTCCCCAGCTCCCACACAGAAAAGCATTTGTGCTCACGCATTCCTGCTATGCCAGTTCTGTGGGTGGCACAGTCCATGGGGGGGCTGAGGCTTGCTGATCAGCCCAGTTCCCAGACTCAGTGAGAGACTCTCTCTCAAGAATACGAAAGTGAAAAGAGTGGTGAAGAGCACCAGCATTCTCTCTGGCCTCTGCATGTGTGTGCAAGGGCTATACACATGTGCATGCATGGGTGCACACACCCATGCATGCGTACACCACATACAAACATCATATCACACATACTACACACCCATGCAAAAGTGTGTAGATAGAAAAAATAATAACAGTGAGCCTATGATTGCATTTTAACGAGATTTCTCGTGCCTTTCCTTTTCAGCAATGCAGCAATAGAAAAAGGAAAAATACCAAAGATGAAATAGCACTGGATGTCTATGAAGCTAGTAAAGAATATGCTCATAATTCCAGAGTGAAAATAGGTGTAAAACTGCACTTTATTTTTATGAATTTTGTGATATATTTGGATGTTCAATTTCCAATTATACTCCCAAAGGATTCTCTTTCATATATTTAATAAAATATAAGATTTTTAAAGAAAATGTCATAGGATTCTTTCTCACCAGGCTTTCCCCTGATGAATTAGGTCCTTTCTGATATCATGTCTACACAACGTAACAGTAATTGAACAGAACTTTTAAAAGGGCATTGAGGGACAGAAGAGATGGGGCAGTCTGCAGCCTGCTGGCCTTGCAAGCATGGACCCTTGTCCCATCCCCAGAGTGTGCAAAAGTCTGTGTGAAGCTATGTATTCGCAATCCAATGCGAGAAGGGTGGAGACAGGAAGACCCTACAAATACACAAATCTTCATGTGTATACATGTTTGTGTGTTTTTATAAACCTTGTAGGTGTGTGTGTGTGTGTGTGTGTGTGTGTGTGTGTGTGTGCATGTGGAGGCAAGAGGTTGAAGTCCTTAATCATTTTCCACCTCATTTTGAGACATGGTCTCTCACTGAAGTCAGACAAAGCTCATTCATTCAGCTAAACTAGCCAGCCATTAGGCTTCAGGGAGCCTCTTGTCTCTGCCTTCCCAGTGCTGGGATGATATACACATATTTCCATTGTCAGCTTTTATGTGAGTTCTTGGGATCCATGTTCAGGTCCTTATGTTTGAACCACAAGCACTTGCTTAACTATGCCACCGCTGCAACCCTACCAGGTTACCAGGTCTTATTTTGGAAACACCTAACAGTGGAAAGAGGTATGACTGGTAACCAAGATATATTTCCACTAAAGATGAACTGACAACTCCTCATATTTTCCCCTCAATGTTGTGAAAAGCATAAGACACAAATGACCAAATCAAGACTTATGAAACAAAAGGTCTTTGAAACATTGGAACACAAGTAACTTTGACTTGGAATCTTTTAAAATGATTACAATACAAAGGCGATGCCCCTCCCCTCCCCCACCTGTGACAGACAAAACTTTTTAAGTGACTGACATTTAATAAGGCTTTGTCAGACCTCTGTCAACAATGGAAAAAGGGGAAGATCCCTTTCTGGTCATATGTTAGGTCTTGAGACTTACATTAAGTTACCTGAAGTGCTAAGTTTCTATGTGACTGTTAGGGAAGAGAGAGAGAGAGAGCCTATGGAATTAGGGTTATTATTTCTAAGGTGTATAGAAGGGTCCTGAGGTGTGATAAAAATGACTCCTGTCTGTGCTCCTTCCCATCTCTTACTTTAACTCCTGACGCCTAGCACTGTGCTTTTAGCAATCAGTAACTGCCTGTTCAATAAACATTAGATAGAACATGTCTAACTCTGTGATCATAATTTATTTGTACTTTAACATGAAAGATAAAATGATTAGCTACTACAGGATATTGGTAGCTAATTTTACTTCCAAAAATTAGTACAGAAGGCTGGAAAGATGGCTTAGTGAGTAAGGCATTTGCCTTCAAAGCCAAAGGACCCACGTTTGTATCCCCAGGACCCATTTAAAGCCAGATGCACAAGGTGGCACATGAATCTGCGGTTCGTTTGCAGTGTCTAGAGTCCCTGGAGAACCCATCCTACCCACAACCCTGTTTGTGTGTGTGTGTGTGTGTGTGTGTGTGTGTGTGAAATAAAATAAATAATAAAATTATAAAAAAAAAGAATAGAAATGTGGCCATATCTCTTAGTGTAGGTAATGAAAGGAAGTTCTTGAACAAAATCATCACAACATTTACTCTTATATAAATCATGAGCTTGAAATACATGGACAAGAAATCAATCAGATGCACTACTAGTTTAGGAAAAGGGGTTAATAGTTCTTTGAATAAACTGTGCTGGGTTTAAACTGAGTATTTTTTTTTTTTTTACTCTATAGATTTCACACTGGGTCTGCTCATGGGACACAGTGCATATCTCGTTTCTACTTTTGGGCACATAGACAGAGGGTTAAATAACTATAGTATTGAGAGTGTAAGGAAATGCCATGATCAAGTGAATAGAGCATCGTATGTGCAAGTGGCTGAAAAACTGGCCCTCTCTTGTCTGGAAGAAGATGAAGGTTGATGTAAAGAATGATCAAAGTTTATAAATTCATGAAAGACACTGCTCACATGATCACAGACACATGAGCCAAAATCCCTGCATATTGAAATGTAGGGTTGTCTTTGAAGTTTGAACAGGATAGTTTTAGGACAGATGAAAGGAAGTACTTGCATACAGTGTTAAGGAAATTTATGGAAGTTTTCAGAAGTTACATGCTGAAAATACTGGCTAGACAATGGGAAAGGCAGTTTGTGTGGGAAAGCTTAGGGTACATGCAAAACCTTTTGAAGGTTTTTGATCTTTATGGCATTCTCTAAGTTTTACTTTATAAATCATATTATGAATGGTCACTCCTCATTCCATAATTACTTATGATCTTCATAATCACTAGTAAAATTTCTTATTTGAGTTAAGGCAAAATTGCAACTGTTTTAGTTACCTTCTCATTTCTGGGATAAAACATCCAATCAATAGCAGGTCGTGGAAGATTTATTTATTTATTTATTTTTTCTGAGGTAGGGTCTTGCTGTAGTCCAAACTGACCGGGAAATCACTCTGTAATCTCAGGCTGGCCTGGAACTCACAGTGATCCTCCTATCTTGGCCCCCAAAAGTTGGGATGAAAGTTATGCACCACCATGCCTGGCTCAATTTTTTAAAAAAAATATTATTTTCACTTAAAAACTCCAGGGGAAACTTCATGAGTCAAGGAAAAGCATAATGTGAGCAGAGACTGGACGTCCCCTCGGTTTGGCAGGAGGACAACCGCAGCAGGAGAAGAGAGCTGAGTGCTAGCATGGGAGAACTGGCTGGGCGCCCCTAAGCCTGCCCCCAACAGCACACTCCTGGGCAAGGCTCAGGCTCCCAAACTGCCATCAGCTGAGAACAAGTATTCAAAGTGCATGAGTTTATGGGGGACGTCTGATTCAACCATGACAATGACCTCCATCTGTTTCCAAATGGACTGTGATTTATAAAATTCCCCTTTACAGAAAAGATCATTCATCTTTAGCTGAAATTTTGTTTTCTACTGGAGACCTGAAGACCATTGTCTTATGAAGTTCACACACAGCTCCTTGGAGACTGGCATAATCAAGCTCCCTCTGTAGACTTGTTTGGTGAGCAAGAACAAACAAATTCACATTACATTTTCTTTTTGGAGGAGAGGGACTAATAATACATACATATGTATCTATCTATCTATCTATCTATCTATCTATCTATCTATCTATCTATATATATGTTCATTTTTCCTTTGTTTATAAAAATATGCTATTTTTGTGTGTGGTATGGGACCTCATGCATTCTACACAAGTGTTCTGCCACTGAGCCATAATCTCAGCCTCATTTTCATTTTAATACAAATATATCTAAATAAGGCCTCCTTAACAATTCATTCTTTTCTTACACAGTTTCTCCATCTCTATTTAGATTATTTTCACAAAGGACCTTTCCTTTCATCTTTGCTATTTATTGGAATTGAGCAATGGTTCAACTAGTATCTATCAAGAGCCAAACACAGTTCTGCTTTAAATTATACATTTGAATCAATTTTTGCAGGAATTTCAGTAAGTATATAGCAGATTATGTGACGGGCCTCCTGCATAGCCATGCTGGATTGCAACCTTTACATGGGCCCCATACAGCTTTGTTAAATGCCTTCTTGTCACTGAGTATAATTATTAATTATATTTGAATAGAGGATTTTTACATTTTTGATCTGCACTGATCTCCATCAGATCTCTGGACAGAGGTGCTTGAATTCTCATTTTGCAAATCCTCATTGAAAAAAAGAAAGGATTTTCAGAATCACACCAAGCAACTTATCACCTGGAACATGGCTGAATGAATGGTTGAATACACTCCCCCTGTCTATCTCTGAAGGTTGTCTGACACCAACAAGTCATGATGCTCCTATTACTAGAGTGCCTGATCCAGAATTAGAAAATCATCCCCAGGGGACAGCAGGTATTTTAGCAGGTGCAGGAGAAGCATGGCCACTTTGTGCATTTCTGTTACAGACTCATTTTCTCCCCTTGACCTTCCACTGGCCCTTGGCCCTTAGGCAGGAGATGACAGCTGAGTGGTTGAGTGGGAGTGTGAGGGACGAACAATGTCCATTCACACTTTCAAAATAAGATGTCCCACTCCTATGCCATGAGTCCCTTGGTGACAGGCACCCCACACCCTCTCTGCAAATGAGTATTCTCTATTGAATGATGGTTTCCTCTGCCTGAGGTCCTTTACCTCAGCCCCTGTGTCTGTCTCCAAGCTGCCTGGGGTGAGTCAGAGACCATGACCTGGCTGTGATGTCATGGTTCAGGCAGCCAACTTAGAACCCTACAATCAGAGCAAAACAATGATTCTATTTTCCTTATGAGTTGGAGGATCTGTTTTCAAAGCAAAATAAAATGTCCAAGACTCCAGTGCCTCTTTTTCTTTTGGCCACCCCTAAGCAGGCTCCTATTTTACTTTAACACTGGCAAAATGGTTTCTAACAGGCTTGCCTCATAGGATGATCACATATGCCTAATGACTTACGGCCTATGACTACTGTGCTTGGAAGAACTGATCTAAAAAGGGTTAATTGATGTGGCATCAGCCTACACTGTCTGCCTATGCTGATTGAAAACAAGATGATGCATTCGTTTATTTTTTTGTGTGGAATACTTTTCAGCTAATAGTGGAAATATGTAGTCAAAATGGAAAGGCATGGGCTATTAGTACAACCAAATTTTTTTCAAGTGCTGGAAAAACACACAAAGAGAACAAGGAAGACGCTTTTCCACCACTTCCTATACTGGACCATCTCATATCCAGGAGCTCCCATGCACGCCATTCACAGCAATCCTGAAATGATCTGCCATTTTGTTCAGCATTGCCGACTGGGAGTGTGAGAGAGCAAGCAACAACATGAATTGAGGCAGCACCAGGTATGTGATGTGTACTTGGTTTAAAGATCTGTGCTCTCTGTCTTGCCATGCTTAATGATGTCCTAACATAAAGACCCACATTTTCATATGTGGCACTGCATCCCAGAGATTATGTTACCAGTCAGTGATATTTTACCAATACCAAGGGTTGCCACTGAATTCCAATAATTCCTTCCCATCCTCATATGAAATAATTTTTCTCTCTCTTTGAAGATGTATGTTCATATGCATACATATATGTCTGTTTTAGGTGTGGGCATTGAGGCCACTGATATTAAGAATTATCATTGAAAGGAATGTATTTATTCTTGCCAATCTTCTTGTTTTGTGGTTCTTCCAGTTTTACCTTTGCTCTCTTGTATTGAGTATAGTTTATTTTATCTGTTTCCTTATGTGTGTGCTTTTGTTTCTTTTCAGCATGGAGGATCATTTTAAGAATTTTCTGTAGAGCTGGTTTAGCATGCATATATTCATTTAGCCTGATTTTGTTGTGGAATGTCCTTAATTTTTTTTTTTTTCTATTTGGATGGATAGTGTTGCAGGATAAAGTAATGTTGGTTGACAGTTGTTATCATTCAGAACATGGAATATATCATTCCAAGCCCTTCTGGCTTTTAAAGTTTGTGTTGAGTAAACTGATGGTATCTTGATGGGCTTGCCCTTGTATGTGACTTGAATTTTTCTTTCTAACTGTTTTCAATATATTTTCTTTGGTTTGTGTGTTTTGTGGTTTAATTATGATGGTTATAGGTTCTTTCCTGATTTTGTCCATTTGACTTTCTATAAGCTTCCTATGTCTGTATTGGCTTCATTTTCCCTACTTGGGGAAAGTTTCCTTCTATAACTTTGTTGAAAATACTTGTTATGCTTTTGGAGTGAAATTCTTCTCCTTTACTATGCCCTGAATTCTTATATTTGATCTCTTCATAGTGACCCCAAATGGCTTGAAATTTCCATTGGTGTCTTCCCATTAGTTTGTCTTTGTCTTTGTTGGACTGTATTAGATCTGCCACCTGGTATTCTTGTTTAGATATTCTGTCCTCTCCTGATCCATTCCACTGGTGAAACTTTCTACAGAGTTTTCTATTTGATTTATTCTTTTTTATTTTTAAACTTTTATTAACATTTTCCATGATTATAAAAAAATATCCCATGGTAATTCCCTCCCTCCCCACCCACACACTTTCCCCTTTGAAATTTCATTCACCATCATATTACCTCCCCATTACAATCATTGTACTTACATATATACAATATCAACCTATTAAGTATCCTCCTCCCTTCCTTTCTCTTCCATTTATGTCTCCTTTTTAACTTACTGGCCTCTGATACCAAGTATTTTCCTTCTCACACAGAAGCCCAATCATCTGTAGCTAGAATCCACATATGAGAGAGAACATGTGGCGCTTGGCTTTCTGGGCCTGGGTTACCTCACTTAGTATAATCCTTTCCAGGTCCATCCATTTTTCTGCAAATTTCATAACTTCATTTTTCTTTACCACTGAGTAGAACTCTATTGTATAAATGTGCCACATCTTCATTATCCACACATCAGTTGAGGGACATCTAGGCTGGTTCCATTTCCCAGCTATTATAAATTGAGCAGCAATAAACATGGTAGAGCATGTACTTCTAAAGAAATGAGATGAGTCCTTTGGATATATGCCTAGGAGTGCTATAGCTGGGTCATATGGTAGATCAATCTTTAGCTGTTTTAGGAACCTCCACACTGTTTTCCACAATGGCTGGACCAGATTGCATTCCCACCAGCAGTGTAGAAGGGTTCCACTTTTCCCACATCCCCGCCAACATTTATGATCATTTGTTTTCATGATGGTGGCCAATCTGACAGAGGGGGATAGAATCTCAATGTAGTTTTAATCTGAATTTCCCTGATGACTAGTGACATAGAACATTTTTTTAGATGCTTATATGCCTTTTGTATTTCTTCCTTTGCGAATGCTCTATTTAGCTCCATAGCCAATTTTTTGATTGGCTTGTTTGATTCCTTATTATTTAACTTTTTGAGTTCTTTGTATATCCTAGATATTAATCCTCTATCAGATATATAGCTGGCGAAGATTTTTTCCCATTCTGTAGGTTGCCTCTTTGCATTTTTCACTGTGTCCTTTGCAGTGCAAAATCTTTGTAATTTCATGAGGTCCCAGGGATTAATCTGTGGTTTTATTGCCTGAGCAATTGGGGTTGTATTCAGAAAGTCTTTGCCAAGACCAATATGTTGAAGGGTTTCCCTACTTTTTCCTCTACTAGTTTCAGAGTTTCAGGTCTGATGTTAAGGTCTTTAATCCATTTGGACTTAATTCTTGTGCATGGCGAGAGAGAAGAATCTATTTTCATCCTTCTGCAGATATATATCCAGTTTTCAAAACACCATTTACTGAAGAGGCTATCTTTTCTCCAATGAATATTTTTGGCATTTTTATCGAATATCAGGTGGCTATAGCTACTTGGGCTTACATCTGGGTGCTCTATTCTGTTCCACTGATCTACATGTCTGTTTTTGTGCCAGTACCATGCTGTTTTTATTACTATGGCTCTGTAGTATAGGTTAAAATCAAGTATGGTGATACCACCAGCCTTATTTTTGTTGCTCAGTAATAGTTTAGATATTCGAGGTTTTTTGTGATTCCAAATGAATTTTTGGATTGTTTTTGTATTTCCATGAAGAAAGCCTTTGGAATTTTGATAGGGGTTGCATTAAATGTGTACATTGCTTTAGGTAAGATAGATGTTTTCACAATATTGATTCTTCCAATCCAGGAACAAGGGATGTTTCTCCACTTTCTAGTGTCTTCTGCAATTTCTCGCTTGAGTGTTTTAAAGTTCTCATTGTAGAGATTCTTTACTTCCTTGGTTAGGTTTATTCCAAGGTACTTTATTTATTTATTTATTTTTTTGATGCAATTGTGAATGGGAGTGATTCTCTGATTTCATCCTCTTTGTGTTTGTTGTTAGCATATATGAAGGCTACAGATTTCTGGGTATCTATTTTGTATCCTGCTACATGGCTGTAGGTTTTGATCAGCTCTAACAGTTTGCAAGTAGAGTCTTTAGGGTCTTTTGTGCATAGAATCATGTCATCTGCAAATAATGATAACTTGATCTCTTCCTTTCCAGTTTGTATCCCTTTTATGTGTGGCTCTTGCCTTATTGCTATGGCTATGACTTCCAAAACTATATTAAATAAAAGTGGGTACAGTGGACACCCTTGTCTTGTTCCTGATTTTAGTGGAAAAGCTTCCAGTTTTTCCCCATTTAGTAATATGTTGGCTGTAGGCATGTCATAAATAGCCTTTATAATATTGAGATATGTTCCTTCTATTCCCAGTCTCTGTAGGACTTTTATCATGAAGGGATGTTGGATTTTGTCCATGCTTTCTCTGCGTCTAATGAGATGATCATGTGATTTTTGTCCTTCAACCTGTTTATGTAATGTATTACATTTATAGATTTGCGTATGTGAACCATCCCTGCATCTCTTGGATAAAGCCCATTGGTCAGGGTGAATGATCCTTTTGATATACTCTTGTATTCTGTTTGTCAATATTTTGTTGAGAATTTTTGCATCTATGTTCATGAAGGAGATTGGTCTCTAATTTTCTTTTTTTGTTCTATCTTTGCCTGGTTTTGGTATCAGAGTGATGCTGGCCTCATAGAAGGAGTTTGGTAGAATTCCTTCTTTTTCTATTTCCTGGAAAAGCTTAAGATGCAATGGTGTTAGCTCTTCCTTAAAGGTCTGGTAAAATTCAGCAGTGAATCCATCCGGGCTTGGGCTTTTTTTAGTTGGGAGATTATTGATAATTGTATGGATCTCCATGTTTGTTATAGGTCTATTTAAGTAAATAATCTCATTTTGATTTAATTTAGGTAGGTCGTATAAATAAAGGAAATCATCCATTTCTTTCAGATTTTCATACTTTGTGGAGTATATGCTTTTATAATATGTCCCTATGATTTTTTGAATTTTTCTGGAATCTGTTGTGATGTTACCTTGTTCATCTCTGATTTTATTAATTTGTGTCTCTTCTCTCTTTCTTTTCGTCAGATTTGCTAAGGGTTTATCAATCTTGTTTATCCTTTCAAAGAAACAACTCTTTGTTTCATTAATTCTTTGGATTTTTTTTGTTGTTTTTGTTTCTATTTCATTAATTTCTGCCCTAATCTTTATTATTTCTTCCCATCTACTGATTTTTGGTTTGCCTTGTTCTTCTTTTTCCAAGGCTTTAAGGTGAAGCATTAGGTCGTTTAATTGCGACCTTTCTAATTTCCTAATATAGGCACTTAAGGCTATAAAGTTACCTCTTAGAACTGCCTTCATTGTGTCCCAGAGATTTTGGTATGCTGTGTTCTCATTATCGTTTGACTCTATAAATTTTTTGATTTCCATCTTGACTTCTTCATTGACCCATTCATCATTTAGTAATGTATTGTTTAGTTTCCATGATTTTTTGTATGCTCTGTAGCCTTTCTTGCTACTGATTTGTAGTTTAATTCCATTGTGGTCATATAGAATGCAAGGAATTATTTCAATTTTCCTGAATTTGTTAAGATTTGCTTTGTGTCCTAATATATGGTCTGTTTTAGAGAATGTTCCATGTGCTGCTGAAAAGAATGTATATTCTGCAGCCTTTGGATGAAATGTCCTGCATATATCTGTTAGGTCCATTCCTCCTGTGACCTCATTTAGTCCAGATGCCTCTCTGTTTATTTTTTCCCGGGATGACTTGTCAATTGATGAGAGTGGGGTGTTAAAGTCACCCACCACCACTGTGTGTGGTGTTATCTGTGACCTTAGTTCTAATAGTGTTTGTTTGACGAATTTGGGAGCCCCCTTGTTAGGTGCATATATGTTTAGGATTGTAATGTCCTCCTGTTAGAGTGTGCCTTTAATCAATATAAAGTGACCTTCCTTATCTTTCTTGACTAACGTTGGACTAAAGTCTACCTTTTCCGATATTAGGATAGCAACCCCTGCTTGTTTTCTAGGCCCATTTGCTTGAAACACCATCTTCCAACCTTTCACCCTAAGATAATGTCTATCCTTTGTAGAAAGGTGAGTTTCTTGGAGACAACAAATTATAGGATCCTGCTTTTTTACCCAGTCTGCAAACCTATGTCTTTTCGTTATGGCATTGAGGCCGTTGATATTAAGAGATATTATTGAAAGGTGTGTATTTATGATTGCCATTTTTTTGGTGGTTTTGGTTCTACCTGTGCTCTCTTCTGTTAACTAGTATTTGAGTATTGCTTGTTTTTTCTAGGTTCCTTATATGTGTGCTTTTCCTTTTCTTCAGTATGGAGGATTTTATCAAGTATTTTCTGTAGAGCTGGTTTTGTCTTCAAATACTCCTTTAACCTGCTTTTGTCATGGAATGTCCTTATTTCTCTGTCTATTTGAATGGATAACTTTGCTAAAGTAACCTTGGTTGACAGTTGTTATCTTTCAGAACTTGGAATATATCACTCCAAGCCCTTCTGTCTTTTAAAGTTTGTGTTGAATAATCTGCTGTAATCCTGATGGGCTTGCTTTTGTAGGTAACTTGATTTTTCTCTCTAACTGCTTTCAATATTTTTTCTTTGGTGCATGTGTTTGGAAGTTTGCTTATAATATGGTTAGGAGAGGTTCTTTCCAGGTTTTGTCTGGCTGGGGTTCTAAAGGCTTCCTGTATCTGCATTGGCACCTCTTTCCCAATTTGGGGGAAATTTTCTTCTATGATTTTGTTGAAGATGCCTACTATGCCTTTGGAGTGGAATTCTTCTCCTTCTACTATGCCCTGAATTCTTATGTTTGATCTTTTCATAGTGTCCCGAATATCTTGAAATTCCCACTCATACTTTTCTATAAGTTGTCTTTTTCTTTGTTGGACTGTATTAGATCTGCCATCTGGTCTTCTAGCTTAGATATTCTGTCCTCTCCCTCATCCATCCTACTGGTGAGATTTTCTACAGAGTTTTTTAGTTCATTAACTGTGTTCTTCATTGCTAGTATTTCTGACTTGTTTTTCTTTATTATTTCTATTTCCTTATTTATGTCTTGTATTGCCTTCTTTATTTCATTAATTTGGTGTTCTGCGTCTTCTTTGATTCCTTTGATTTCCTCTTTGATTTCTTCTTTGATCCTTTTGATTTGTTCTTTGACCTCTTTGAACATATTTATAATCATTCTTTGGAACCCTTTCTCAGGCATTTCCTCTAACTCGTTCTCACTGGAGGATATTTCTGATGCATTAATACTTTAGGTGGATTTATATCGTCTTGCTTTTTAGTGTTTCTTGTGTTATAATGTATATATTTTTGCATCTTGGATTAAGTTAATGCTTTGATTTTCTAGCTAGCTGGGTATTCTTAGTTGTATCAATTGATTTGATGTTATATATTTTCAGGGTAGGAGCTTAAGCTGTTAGGCGTGGCTCTTAAGACTCTCAGAGTATCTACAAAGGTATTCCTAGGGTATGAGTTTCCCTGCTATGGGAGTATTCAAGCAGGCTGAGTGGAATAAAATACAGGTAGATTCTAAAATTTAACTAAATACTGTACACATTCAATCAAAAACAGCCCCAAGTATGTATGCAAGAGTAGTTATTATAACGACCAGATCCTCTATCAATAAAGAGGTTAAGATTTTTGGTCTGTTGAGGGATCCAAGTCAGCTTGTGATAAAGTGAGACCCTTCCCTGGTGCAATATCAGTTACCTTGGATGATTTTGGTCTCAGTCAAGTTGCTGCCTGGGTTGTGGGACTGCTGTTCTGATTTCTGGAGCTGAGCACTGGCTTTCCCTGCGGGGCAAACTGAGCCTAGCAAGTGTGGCCCTGCAGATCAGCACCCCTGCTGCTGGAACTGCTGCTGCTAAAGCTGCTGCTGCTGGGTCTGTAGCCGCTTCTGCTGAAGCTGCTGCTGCTGGGTCCACCACTGCTGCTGCCTCTGCTGCTGCTGTAGCTGCCACTGCTGGAGCCACCACTGCTGCTGAAGCTGCTGCTGCTGTGTCCACTGCCACTGGTGCGCTGGTGCCACTGAAGCTGCTGCTGCTGGGTCTGCTGCTGCTGCCGCTTCTGGGTCTGTTGCTGCTGGGTCTGCCGCTGCTGCCACGACTCTGATTTATTCTGATTTTCATTTCTAGTATTTCTGATTGGTGATACACACACACACACACACACACACACACACATATATATGTATAACTAGGAAGTTTAAATTTCTAATCTGAAATGGGTTCCATGTCAGCCTAGGACCAGTCAGCCCCTGCATCCAATAATGACGAAAGAAAAACACAAAGGCCCTAAAAATCAGGAAATATCAAAGGCAATAATAGTTAACACCAAAATACAGCTTATTTATGAATGGTAAAGCCAACCAAGAATATATCATTTAAATGTATTATATAACTTTTCCTGACATGTAAAGAGATTAGTCCTTCCAGTACAAGCCTATAGGCCCTGTTACCTTTTGGGATGGCTTCCAATCTCATCAATGCTGAGTGCCACCTTGATCCCTCTCAGTCCTTGGTGGTCTGAGGTGAATGAGTTCTCTGGAGGTCATGATGGTTGGGGGGGTGGGAGGCTGTGCAGAGTGCCTGGAGTCATACCAGAGCTGCTTGGCTGGCCCCATTTGTATCCACTTCAGCAGCTGCTCAGCTGCTCTCTGCTGCCTTCCCCGTCAGGTTTCTTGACTCTGCGAGGAGGCTGATGGGAGTGGAAAGTCCCCTCCCCTTGTTTCTGCTCCTGCTGCTCTGCACCACAGGCAGGTGGACTCATGGATTTAGGTTATTGGTACTTCGGTGGGATTCTGGCCAGTTTCCTCCTTCCTGGAAAATCTTGGTCTCTCCTGTGGTTGATAATAACTTATACATCTTCACTTGGGGTAGAAGAGTGTATTTTGCTGTTTTTCTGCTTATTTCCCTCCCTAGGCCGCTTTCCTGTGGCTAGTATGCCACCACCTTACCCAGAAGTCCTCCCATAGATACATGTCTGCCTTTGCAAAGGAATGGATGAGCCAGAACAAAGGAACTGCTTAGGTGTATTTTGAATTAAAATGATCAAATAATAGGAAGCTCCTGAGTCAGTTTCCCTTGCATTCATTGTTATACATGCTCCAGCTGAGCCAAAGTAACTTAATATCTGCTGCCGTCATCTAGAGCTTGATGTTCTTGGAAGACTTTGCAGTTTATTCCATCAGTACCTAATAATAATGATTGCTTCTTATTTTGCAGATGGCTCATACTTGAACTGGAGTTGTTAGACCAGTATTATTTCTATCACATACATAACTGTGTAGAAGTAAGAGAAGATTCACGGTTTCGTCAGTTGCACAGTTTTATAAATTGTCTGCAAGGAGGTTACTCTAACTAATTTGAAGTCTGGTGAAGCTGAGCTGCTGCAGCTTTCATCTCAGTTGCAGCTTACTTGCTGTGCTAATTTTACAGGATGTGGTGAAATCCAGGACGTGTGCATGTGGTTGGATGGCTGCTTTTCTAAGTGGCAGGAGAAAGAGGAATCACCCTTACAGGTGTATGTCTTAGAGGGCTGTCTTGTGAAGTCGGGGAAAGGGAATTTCAAATCTGCCCTTGTATCCTTCTATACTTCCAGGGCAGAATTGCCAGCATACTACGACAGTGGTAAGTAAACTGTGTCAAGGGCCAGATAAATATTTTGAGCTTTGTGGGTTATTATTGCCCTGTTCCAGTTACTCAATTCTAGCCATTGGGCAAAATCAGACATGGATATTATGTAAATGTCCAATAAAGGTAGTAATATTTCAATGAAAATAAATGGAGCAATGGCTGTGGTTCCTCTGCCCCTGGCTCCCATGTACCCATTTTGCCACTTCTTCCTCACCTTGGTGTACTGGGTGATACAAATGTAGCTTGAAAAATAATGTATAATTAATTCTTTTCACTGTATACCCTGTTAGATAGAGAAGGACTGCATGAGCTTCTACACACAGATATTCATGAATAGCAAAACTTAATGTGTTACCTCCCTGAGGCATCTATGTCTGTGTGGGGTGGTGGGAGAAGGGTTGAAATGGGTGGAAGAATGCTATGGTTCTCATTAGACTGAGACAAATGAACATAGCCCTTTATTTTCCACAGACAAGCTGGAAAGGGGCTTCAGGGCTTTTTCCACCTGATTTTTAATATAGAGATCACTGGTTTCTTCCACCAAAGTTCTGGCAACTAGCTCCCAACTGATGAAAAGTAGGCCACATAGAGATTCATTGTAAAGATGCTAGACATGTTAAAAATGCCAGATCCAATGGGATGCAAGATGAAAACAGTGTTGTTGGTTCTCAATGTATTCCCTTGACTGATGTTCTCATTCCCATGGGCAGAAGTTTCAGGTGGATCTATGTCTTCTCTGTTCATGTTCAGGAAAACACATACAGGCCAATACTGACACTTCAAAAATCTTCCCATAAAGAAGTTGTTTCTGGGCTTAAGGGATGGCTTAGCAGTTAAGGCATTTGCCTGCAAAGCCAAAGGACACTGGTTTGATTCCCCAAGTCCACTTTAGCCAGATGCACAAGGGAGAGCATGTGTCTGCAGTTCCTTTGCAGTGGCTGGAGGCCCTGGTGGACCCATCTTCTCTCTGTCCCTCACTCTCTCTGTTTCATCCTCTCTCTCTCTCTGTTTCATACTCTCTCTCTCCCTCTTTCTCTGTTGAATAAATAAATAAAAATAAAATATTAAAAAGTGATTAAAAAAAAGGTAAGTTCCAATTCACTGAAGAAAAAATATGTAAAATAACTTCTCTTAATGAGACATCTTTATAAAAAAAAAAAAAAGAATTTGTCCCTGGTTCAGCTGTTCATAGACTTAGAGTCTAGAAAGAGTCAGTGATAGAAAGGAAGGCTTCTCTTAGTTGTGGGTCCAGGTGTGTGCTATGCAAGGAAAATGTCTCTTTGGCGACATCAAAGCGCAATTGCCGGGTGCCGACCATGTCTTTTCATTCTGCTTCATATTGCTCCTTTGCCCCATGCCCATCTTCCCCACTGCTGAGTCTAGTAATCACAGATTCTCATTCTAGGGGACCCTTGCTGATGCCAAGGCCGCTGACACACATGCTCTGCCCAGTGAGGGAGCCCTAGGCTCAACTACAGGTCCACTGATAGTCATGGTATTGGTAGAAGGGCAGGTTATAACCTCTGTGGCCTCTCCTTTATATTTACCTTTTAGGCATAAGTGACATGTCATTCACTCTCTCCCTCAAATCCCAGGAAACATGGCTAAAGATCTTGGAAAGGTTTTTCTTGGGTTGGGGAGATGGCTTAGTGGTTAAGGCACTTGTCTGCGAAGCCAAAGGACCTCTGTTTGATTCCCCAGGACCCACGTGAGCCAGCCAGATGCACAAGGTGGTGCATGTGTCTGGAGTTCATTTGCAGTGCCTTGGGCCCTGGAATGCCCATTCTCTCTTTCTGTCTCAAAGAAATTATATATAAGTATATATATATATATATAAAAGGGATTTTCTTGAAGTTTCTCTAAGGTGAGGGAGGAGCAAATTTCTCCCTGTCCCCTAGAGAAGCACATAGCCCCATAGGGGATTCTGCCAGAGCTCATCAACTTTACGTGCATACATAGCACTGCTAACAGTGTCCCCACATTTGTCAATCTTCACATGCTGAATGGTTGTCCAGAGGCCCTCATAACTCTGTAGAAGGGATCCATGCATTAGGAGTGGTGCTGTGGACTTGGGAGCTTCTATAAAAAACCTTAGACAAATAAGCTGTTCTAGGACCCATTCCATGCATAAGAAATAGAGTCTCAAAGATGAGCTTTAACTGGTCCAAGCTCATAGAGGTGAGAAATGGTGTATTGTGATTGCAAACCACAAGTCTCACCTCAGAGTTTGGTTTTCTGTCTTGGACCTTCTGTGTTCTCTTCATTCTTGTGGGCGTGAACACAGGTGCTGTTTGAGGAGTGGCAGACACTGTGTGGCTCCTAAGTGAAGCATTGGTGATATGTGAAGGCCACACGGTCAGGTCTGCACTGTCCATGTTCACACTAAAGCTGGCCGCAAAAACAGACCTTTCATTTGTTTATGCTGCTGTATTGATTTTTCTGTTACTGGGTCAAAACATTCTAGCTAATGTTCAAATTCATTTTCTTAAATTTATTAACATACTTCACTCTTATTTGTGTATGAAAACCAAGAGTTGTCCTCATAGCACTTGTCACATAAATGTCTATAATTTATTAATTAAATCCATTACATATAACATTTAGACTATTTTTATTTGTTTTTTTTTTTCCTTCATTCCCACACCTCTCCTCCTCTAGTTCCTAACTTTTTTTTTTAATTCCTTACTATAGTAAGCAAGATTCTGTGGTTTATTCATTTCCTTGCAAATGGAAAAAAAATTACACTGGTTAATACAAGAAAAAAATATCTGTCTGTATATGTGTTTTTTTCTTTTGAGATAAGTTTTAGTATGTAGCCTGAGCCTGGCATGGTGGCACATTCCTTTAGTTCCAGCACTCAGGAGGCAGAGGTAGGAGGATCACTATGTGTTCACCCTGAGATTACATAGTGAATTCCAGGTCAGCCTCGACTAGAGTGAGACCCTACCTCAAAAAACAACAACAACAACAACAAAAGTATGTAGCCTGGATGACTGTGAACCCATGGTCCTCTTGCCTTGGTTCTCCAAATGGAATATAGTGGTTATAGTGTGCATTAATATGCCTGGGTAGAGAAATAACTTCCGGAAATGAGTTTAGGTGATTGAGAGTCCCTAGAACAGATGAAGTATAAATTTGGGAAATGAGATAAAGACAAGTTCAGGAATAGACAAACATGGCCAAAATTATGCCCTGATGCAAGAGGAGAAGGTTCTGCTCTAGTTGATCTCAGCACTGCTGCATGACCCTGGATGTGACTAGGGTTCCACCACCTAGGCTCCCTGTATTCCAGCCACTGGAATACACAAATATATTTCCACTGCTTCTGGTTCATTTTTTTAAAAGTGAGTATGGGCGCATCAGAGCCTCTTGCCACTGCACACTCCAGACACATGTGCCACATTGTGCATCTGGCTTTGCATGGGTACTGGGGATTTGAAACCAGATCATCAGGCTTTACAGGCAAGTGTCTTTTACTACCAAGCCATCTCCCCAGCTGCTTCTAGTTCTTTGTATACCTATTTCTAGGATAAAACTATACAGAAGCATGATAGAATAGAGTCTGCAATGTGGTCTCTGGCAGTAATCCCCAAGGTCTGCAGTGGAGAAAGAAACCCCAGAAAGGGCTCTGGTCCCTTCAGTTTATAATGAGTAAAGCGCTTTGCTTTTGCCAATACCTACACATAGAAGGGTAAGGCTTCTCAAACAGAAAAAGGAATTTCAAATATTGTATAGCTAGAGCTCTGTAACATTACAAAGTTCTCCTACCTTCTCATACATGTATTTTTATGTTTTTGTGCAAGTTTATTTGCATGAAGAACCTTAGAAGCTAGGTATCCTGGTCAAACATTTATGCATCTTAAAATCTGATGCTATCCCCAAATCTCTCTTACAGTTTTATCAACAATGCATTCCTAACTTATCCATGTATTCAAATAATGAGACATATTCAGCTACCAAAGTCAAATAATTGTGAAAGTAGCATTTCACACAGCAAGAAGTTTATAGGTAGAATATCCTTACCTTGAATTGTGATTTTTTTTATTTTATTTTTTGAAGGTAAGGAAACAGGATTAACATGGGGTCACATATACCTCATGGTGGCCTCAAACTCCATTATATAGCTTAGGCTGGCCTTGAACTCCTGATTTCCTATCTCCAACTCCCTAAAGCAGAGATTATAGTCATATACCATCATGGTTAGATTTTGATTTTACATATTTACTATATATTTTATTCTTAAAATAAAAAATAAATGTAGCTACTAAGATATTAACAAATTTAAATTTAAATTAGAACCTACATATTATCTTGTTTCCCTCACATGATTATTTGCACATGAATATAAATGATAATATATTAATATAATATATCATTTTGTACATATGCATTATATAACTGTATGTTATTGAAATATTTATGTATGTATATTTATATTGTTATGTATGTGAAATGAAAAATAGGCAACCATTTTATTAAGCATGTTTTTCTATGATGAGATCATTTTCCAGTTACCATAAAAATGTATTAATAGGTTAAATGGCTAATAAACTTTGACAAAGAATAAATGCGTTTATTTGAATATTTATGATAAACAAGCATTGACTTGCATGTTGAATTGAAAGTGCTTTGGTATAACTGTACTTCTTTTCAGGTTCCAGGTTTATGTTAAATCAATACGTTTTCTGAATGTATGGGTGTTAAAATTGGCATTATAGAGACAATGACAAAGGTTCACCACCAAACAAGCTTGAGAAATATTTATGCAAAATTAAACATATTTTTGACATAGAGTTTCTACATAGCCTAATGTGCAAATAGTAGTTTAAATATTCAAATAGAAAAATACTGATATGTGTGCCATACTAATAAAGCCGATTCCTTATTTTGTGAAGCTACATTGATTTGGGGGCTGTGTACTAAAGTACCTAGTGTTAAAGTAACTTAAGTATAGCTGCCATGTGACCTGGAGCTCCTTTAGAACATGGCTAGATGGCTTTCCTGGATGGAAACCCTAGGTGCTGCTCAGGGTTAATGCAAAGTGACCGTCCAGTGTAAGCCTTCCATTTCCTGACTTGGATGTGAGCAAACGGATTAACTCCATTTAACTGGAATCAAGACAACATAATTCTTCATTAGTTTCAAATCTTAACTTGTCTTGATGTGCAAGACAAAGAGAATCAACTCAGCATTTGCACAATTATTAGTAATTTAAGTGTCTTTCAATGAATATTATTTAAATCCATTTCAGCCTTTCATTTCAGCTTGCTCTTGATTTTACAATACAACTTCTCAAGGACTGAAGCAGCTTTCTGGACTCTGTAGGATCTTAGTGCAGAGGACAGACAGTAGGGATGATCACATTTTGTCTTTCTTCTGTATATTTTATCTGTACTGTTTATTTGGCTTTGGATTGTTATCATGATCACTTTGCAAATACCTACTTGGAACTCAAGCTTTCTGAACTACGTTCATCCAGCAAAACTATCCAGAATATTCTGTAGATAGCACTGTCCTATGACAGTAGCTCTGCTAGAGCTCAGAGGGGGTTTGTAGCACATAAGAAGTCCTTAACAAATAAAAACTTGAATGATCGTATGTCATTGAGAATTTGGCATACTAAATCTATATTTTTCTTTTATAAGGTTTAACATGATAGAAACATTTCTATGAGTAAGATAGCTTAGCTACAAGTGAGCAAGTGAGTTCTCTAGGCCAGTATGTCTTTCTTGGTTTTTTTATGATGTTAGGGATCAAATTCAAGCACTTTATGCATACTAGGCAAGTGCCTTTCCTCTGAAATATGTGCCTAGCCCTCTACTCCAGTATTTCCTATACATGATTCATACTCATATGCCTTTTAAAGAATGAAAGTTCTCATAAACAGAGTCAATATAAGCAATTTACAATTTAACATTAATATATAAAAGTATATTAAATGAACATATTGTATAGAAACTTTATAAGATATAGAAATTTTAAGTGACTTATGAATGAATTTCATTTAAACCTTCAATTAAATGATAAACTTGTGAATGAGCTTAAAACATAAAGCTCAAGCCTTCAAATTAACCTTACTTAATATGCCATCTTTGGTTTGGTATTAATAAACTGCCTTTCTATAGCATGTCATCCCTGTATTAATTATGTGATTTTCTAATTTTTCCTACTATTGTTTATACCAAAGGTCCTTGAAACACATACCTTCTTGTTGTGGGAACAAAACACCTGGCTGGAGCAGCTTATGGAAGGAAGAAGTGTGTTTGGGTTACAGTTTGGAGGGAGATGTTTCATCCTGGCAGGGGAGGTGCTGCAGGACCAGACAATCAGGTGCTATGTCTTCACAACAGCAGGGTGGAAGTAGAGAATGAGCCCTTGAACACTCACTGGGGCTGGACTACCAAACCAGTTGCCAGTGACACACCTCCTCTAGCAAGAATCCACCTCCTAAAGCTCCAACAAGTATGGACTGAGCATGATGGTTAATGAAAAACACATGAAACCATGGCTAACACTTCATGCTCATACCACCACAGTTTTGTAACAACCTAGTCCCACTTATCACTGACTTGTCTTGTCATTTTCTAGTCAATGGAGACATCTACACACTAAGTGTAGTTTGACATTTTACCATGAAGCTACAAAAATCCAGTCAGTATCGCTTTCCAGCAGTTTGAACAGGAAGTAAGCTCAGAAACCCAAAGGTAACAGTCAGACTATCAGGTGGTTTAAGAGTCTCATATCACATACTTTTATTGCTAATATTACCATTTAAAGGAGACTATAGCATTGAGTTTTCATAATGAAAACAACTTAATGAGAACATGGACTCACTTAAAAATGACTGCTGTCATAGAAGTCTTTGAATTATTCCTAGGTCAATATTTGCTCCTGTAGATTATATATTTATACTCTAAAATTATTAACTTAAGACAAGATGAGCAATTCATGTCAGGTATATAGCATAAACCTTACTAACATGGTTGAAGCAGGAGTTATGTTCATTTGAGGTCAGCTTTACCTATATAACAAGAACTTGTCTCCAAAAGGAAAAATAAAAGGAACAGTTCAGTTATCAGAGCACAATAGCACAGTCTCCCTTGGCCACTATGATAACTATAGCATAATGGGTATGTTTCAATATGTATGTGACACATGTTTTCACACATGTGTGTATTCCTAATAACTGCAGGGACAACAGACAATGAGATCCACCACTAAAATTAGAAGGTAAGTCAGACATTTAAAATTAAAATTAGAAAAACCTAAAACACAGGGGAACAAATAAATAATAACAAGTAGTGAAAAGGCAAGACAGTTAAACTTCTTCTGAATGTACCTTGCTTTATAGATTTTGATTGTGGGACTATCATATTTTATATAACATAAAACTAAAAACATATGTTGCATACATCAGTAAATAATAGTAACAAAGTTATTTGATATTGGTTTTCCAGCATTTCCCACTAAACAGATTTTAAGCAGGAGATTTCTAATCATTAGTTTTAGGTTTTTATCTTTAAAAATTCAATAGTCTCTATTCCTAGGTGATTCAGCCATACCCATAGTCCAGAGATGCTAATACAGGTTAAAAGCTTCAGGAAGCTAGGTTCTTATTTCTTGCCCATCAAAAACATCCACTTTTTCATCATCATTGGACTCCTTCCATGTCAGTCAGTCCTAAAACAGTGTCATGTTGAAAATAAATGATTATACATAGTTAAGTTATAAGCATTGTCCTTATGTCTCCCTTCATTGCATACACCATGGTAAACAGAAATAACAAAGGTATTTCCAATGATTCCTAAACAAGTTGCAGATAAATGTATGTCTAGTAAGCTTTGATTATAAAGTGATAAGTACCCCAATGTAATACAACATCTTAATAGAATGTATCCTGCCAACCTCAGAAGCAAGACAATGAAGGTTTCCACTAACTGCAAGATAAGAAAAATATTAGAAATAAAATTACTATATTGTAGGGAGGATGTGTAAGAAAATTTGACTTCTAGCAATACATTTTATTTAATAGATTTCATAGTGTTCATTTTCATATAAGACAAAACTTAAAAACCAATTTCCAGCTATCAAAAACAAAAAGAAAATAAATGACAGTAAATATGTGGTAAGGTGAAAATGAACTCAAACAAAAAAGTTACAGTTTCAATATAATCACTATACTATATTCATAGTCTCTTTTACATTGTTGACAAAGCTAATATGAAGCAATTTTGATTTTTTTTTCAAGGTAGGGTCTCACTTTAGCTCATGCTGACCTGGAATTCACTCTGTATTCTCAGGGTGGCCTCGAACTCATGGTGATCCGCCTATTTCTGCCTCCCTAGTGCTGGGATTAAAGGCGTGTGCCACCACGGCAGGCAATTTAGGATTCTTTTAGTAATCAAATTATTATTATTATTATTACTTTCTTAAAATCTATTGATATGCTTATATATATAAGCCAATAATTATGGAAAAATCTTTACAAAACAAGAATTTTAGTACTAGGAGAAAAGTTTGCCATCTTTAAAGTTAAACAATTTATAATTATGAGCCAGGTATAGTGGCACACACCTTTAATACCAGCACTTGGAAGGCAGAGGTAGGAGGATTGCCATGAGTTCGAGGTCACCCTGAGAATACAGAGTGAAGTCTAGGTCAGCCTGGGCTAGTGTGAGACTCTGACTTGTAAAACCAAAAAAAAAAAAAAAAAAAAAGAAAAAAAGAAAAACAAAAGAAAGAAACAATTTATAATTATGAATTTAGACCCTGTGTATATCAATATGTTAAGACAAAGAATACATTAGGTCCATTAACTAAGAAAAAGAGAAATGGTATCCCACCTAGAAGAACCAAGCATTCCTGCCACTCAAATTGCCATTATCTCATACTATTTCATGGCGTCAGTGCCCAATGCCTCTAGAGAACACACTGGTTTCAACTATGAGCGTGAAACGATGGTGCAACCAGCTTCTCACTCTAGAAAGTGAGCAAGGTTCATAGACTATGAATACTACCTATAATCCAAGAACTGAAGCTGATTTTTCAGAAGCATTCTTGCCAGTCACACAAAGACAATTAGAACATCAGAAAAGCAATATAATTTATTGTAACCACACTGTTCAAGTCCTTTAGGTCATGATGAACCTACAATGCAAATAGAATAAAGAATGAAAAATGTCTTTTCCAGTTTTCAACATAAATGACTATTTTCAAACTCTCAAATGTACAATATAAACAAGCATGTATTTCATATTACCTGCAGGAGCTGTGTTTCAAGGAGGTGAAAATATTAAAGGAAAGATCTTTTCAGGAGAAAGTTGGATTGTAAGAGAAGGAATTGGAAGTAAAATACAGCAATTTTGCCATCTGAAATGACACTGAGATTAAAATAGTCATCTTCCCAGCAGTAAAAACCACTGGACATGAAACTGAATGGTAGAGAATGTTGCTGCGACAGGATGGTGGCTCACTCCCAGCAGTGTGTAACATGAGCAGCTGGACATCTGAGAGCAATGCCGCTCTTATTGGGACTGCATGACCTCTTCCATAGCTATGCTGTATCCATCCATGAAATCTGAATTTCATGTGGTCGCTACGTCAGTAGTGTTCAATGAAAATACAATGTGAATCAGAGAGGCCCCTACATTTCCTAGTAATAACTTTAACATTAAAATGTAAAGAAGTGAAATTAATTGAAACTGTATTTTGCTTAACCCTATATATTCTGATGAAATGTCATGATTTCATTAGTGCAGAAAGCACTGATGTGATATTTTACATTTTTTTCACTATATATCTTTGAAATCCTATGCATATTTTACACTTGCCAAATGTCTCATTTTGCTTGCTATGTTTTCATTGAAAAATAAAACTCAACTCCATATTTGTACTTTGTAGAATATTTGGCCAAAAAGAAGTTTCACATGCTATAGCTTTTCTGATTATACTTGAAAATCTTCCAATAACTGGAGAGTACCAGATTTAAAACAACTTGAATTCAATAAGATTAAATTTTCATTTCCTTAGTCACAGAAGTGACAGATTAAGTGTTCAATGATCACATATGGCAGCAGTAAGTATTTTGGATTAAATGGATTAAATGGTTGAGCTCTGCTTCATAATTTAACTCAAGAACCATCAGAGATGGAAGCACTATACATGTGTAATCATCAAAATACAGAATGTTGGAAACACATAGAAGCACATAGATTAAACAGATTTAATAATTGTCAACCAATTCTCATGTTTAGAATATGTTGGACTCTGGTTTAAACAAACCAAGCAGAATATATATGTATATATATATATATATACATAGGCATGTATGTATGTATATACATATATATGTGTGTGTGTGTGTGTGTGTGTGTGTGTGTGTAAATACACATATGCATAAATGTATATACACATGCATGCAATTGTATATACATATACTTAATAGATTATCATTAATAATTAATAATTCTTTAACTATAATACATTCATAAATTTATTTAAAAATTATATTTATGTCATATCTATGTATCTATGTCAGAGAGACACAGATTGAATTATTTATGAATAAAGTTATACCATGGCTGAGATTTTCTTCAAAATAATCATTGGAAGGAAAGGTATGTGAAATGCTGAGGAAGCAAAATGGCCTAGGTATGTAATTGTTGAACCTTTATGATAAGGAAGTCCATAGGGGTTATTATAAAACTAATAATATGATAAATGCACAGTTTTTGTCAATTAAGTCAAGCACAACAGTGGTATGAAATTGTATTTTGAAAGGTTATCATCATAAAAATGAAATAATATGAAGTTATAGATTTTGCTTAAAATATTCTGGGAGAAAATTACCTAAGTGATGTTGAGGCAGAACACACTGAGGATATTTATTTGCTGGTGCAAGAGGCACAAAATCATGTATCGCCAATGCACTAAACTGAGGGAGTCACTTGGCTGTGGAGAGAAAGACTTGGCACCCTAGCATTCAGTTATCAGTGCCAGTGAGCTGTGGGCAGAGGGTAGTTTGCTGCAGTCAGTCTTATGCCATGCAGACGAGCAAGGCTGAGGCAGCTTCAGAGCACATTAACACCATCTCACTGGCCACTGAACATTAAAGCATGAATCATGTTAAATGCTTTGCATTTTCTTCTGATTTTATTGCTTTATTTTTCAAGACTCTAAGCTGCCATTTCTCAAACCAGTCTTTGCTGAACTCAGCAAAGTAAACTTAAGTTTAACATCCAGTTGTAATAAAGAGACTAAGAAAAACGGGTTCAAAAATTGACACTCCTGGGGCTGGAGAGATGACTTAGTGGATAAAGTATTCATACCACAAGCGTGAGAAACTAAATTTGTATCCTGAACACTCTGGTTAAAGCTTGGTCTGGAAATACCTGCTGAAATTCCTCTGCTGGAAAGGCAGAGACCTGAGGGTTCCCCAGAACTTGCTCACTAGCTAGCAAAGAGGAATCAGTCAGCTCCAGGTTCAGTGAGAGACTTTGTTTCCAAAGATCCGATGGAGAGTGATTGAAGAAGACACCTTATGCCAACCTGTGACCTCCACATAGTCTTATACACATGCACACACACCCACACACATGTCCTCTCTCTCACACACACACAAAAGCACAACTGACATATACAAAAATGTTTACACTTTTGACTTTAATTACCCAATAAAGGCAAGGCCTACATTTCTTTTATTGTTTATACATGTGGACATCATTAAGTCGGAGTGGCCTAGTGCTGGATTGTGTCAGAAATCTTAACCTGAACTCCAACTCTATATGCCATCAATTTGAATTACTTCCTCTTGTGTCAGCTCTATTTGAAGAGGGTCGATGAAGGTTTATGAGAGAAAAAAGCCTTGTCATCCCTTCCCAAATGGATTAAATTAATTAAGTTATCAGAGCCAAATATATGACACTTTTTATATATTGTTGCTTTTTGTGGGGTGGCTGCTGACATTGATTAGAACAAAGAGATGCTTCCTTTAGGGGAGCATAATAGGTGCTTTTCCACAAACAGATATTCATAGTTTAACTTTCTTCATGTCCAGAATGTGATGCCAGGGGCACATTTCTTGTGAACAACTCTTGGCATGTAACAAGGGCATAAGATTTATGCTAGCACTACTTGTCATATAAATGTGCTTTGTGAAGTTTTTACACTTTGTATACAAATACAAAAATTACAACTACCAGCAAGTAGTAAAAATCTCCCCAAGCCTTAGATTCTCTAAGCCCTTCCCAGAAATACTATCCTCATCCACATTCGGGGACTGGGCCGTGGCTCAGTGCACAGTGCTTGCTGAGCATGAGGAAAAGAAGTGGGATACCCAGGCCTACGTACAGGGCCGTGGAGGCCACCTGCAATTCCAGCACACTAGAGACAGAGGCCAGGTCTTCAGGACACACTTGCAAGCAATACTAATTGAATCAGTGAGCTATGAGCTCAAGTGAGATGCCATATTTGTATAGCAAAAGAGGAGAGCAATGGACAAAAACACTTGATCTCAACCACAGACCTCTACATGCATGCACAAGTACACACACACTCATACGGGTCCATCTATACATACCACATAGACAAATGTGAAAACAAAATGATTGTGACTCGGGGTCCTCCTTGCTTGGCTTTGGCCTGTTCCTGGAGATATGGAAGCTTCAAAACAGACCTGGTCAAGCAATGTGGATCTGACAATGGGAGAAAGCATGTCATATATATATTTGCATTTTTAACCTCATTTTCACCTAACTTTCACGTTCTGAAAAGTATCATAACTCGGAAAAATATCATAAGCTCATACACTCATTTAAAATAGGACACAATGGTTGTTGAAAGGATTTGTTTCTTGAGCATATTTCTGTTACCATTATACTGCAACCCCAATGGTGGAGATTCCTAGCACCATGCTAGGCTAAGGAAGGAGAATATCTTCAGTGACATGTTTTTTAAAACAACCCCACAATTGGGACAATATTTGATGTGACCAACAACTTACTGTAAAGCAAGTAGTACAATCTGAAAATGGGAAGAAGTCTGCAGTGGAAAAAGCTTATTTTAAAAGTATGATTTTTATTTCTGATTTCATTAGTTTCTACTGGAGAAAGGTACCCAAGGTTGAGCCTAACTTGGCTTTAGCATGTCATGAAGTCCTGAGTGTCTGACTCCCTGACCACTGAAAAGAATCAATTGTATTAGCTCCATCCAAGAAAATCTAAGGAGTAAAATAAATGGAGTTTCTGGGATTTCTGTAACGGAAACCATTTCTTTATGACCTATGGGGGTAAAAAATACTCTGCTAACTGAGGCATGGCCTTCACAGAGATTCAAGACAACATTGTTGGAATCATGAGGCAGGAAGGAGGGTAAAGTCTTCCTTAAAAAGGCTGTAGTATTGGTCCATTCAGGGACAAGAATGAGAGCCCAGAGTAACAGTGCCTGGAATAGTGGTCCATGCTAGGGCAATCCTACTGTGTGAATCAATGCACTGCCTTTAGCACTAAGCCATGTTCAATGTAGGTTTGTCCTGGTTACTATGTAAAGCAATTGCGCTAACACATTGCCAAACAGCCAAGCCCAGAATCACAGTGGGAGCAAAATTACCAGGGTCCTTCTGAACTCATGACACTGTGTCTTCACATCTCCATGACTATAGGTGCAGATACCAAGTGGTCTTGGTGCCCCAAAGCTACATTCACTGATATGTTCTACATTATCTTGAGTTTTTCTGGTCTGTTCCTCACTTGAGGTCTTTCAATATGAAAATGGAGAGTATAGCATCTACCATTGGACTATAACATCCAGTTGTGTGTGATATGTTTTGAACCTGAAATGTAAGCCACAGGCTTATGTTTTGAATTCTTAGACCCTGTGATGTTTAATTTACACATCAACTTGATTGGATTAAGAAATGCCTAGATTATGAAATCAGCATAACTTTGGGTGTATTTGCAGGTTTGTTTTCATGCAGGATTGAGTAGGGAAGACCTTCCCTGAATGTGGAGTGTGTAGCACTATCCAAGACTGACTAAAAAGAGAAAAACCAGGTGTACACTGACATTCCCTTGTCTGATTCCTGGTCCACTGAGATGTGAGCACATAGCCTCAAATGTCAGGAGCCTGCTGGCATATGACCCTCACCATGATGAGATGTACCCTAAACTGAGAGCCCAAATCAATTAGACCCCCTTCCTTAAGCTGCTTCTTGTCATGTATTTAGTCACAGTTCTTAGGCAAGGATGTTTTTCATAGGAGACTCTGGAAACTTTGGGTAGTGGGACCTGGGTAGAGGAAGTCAGTCCCAGGGGCATCCTTAGGAACATGTTATCCATGGCCACTTGCTATTTCCTTCTGTGTTTCCTGAACTACCATGTTTGGAGAACTCAAGTGATCCACCAAAACAGACCTTTTCTCCTTTAACTTGCCTGTAAAATAATTTGGTTTTATCAGCAGGAAGCCAATTAAAATATGTCTGTACTTAAGAAACATTAATGAGGAAGAGATTTACAACACTCCCTGCCTTTGATAGACTGTTACTGTGGAACTGTCAGAAACAAGAGGTTAAGTTCTTGGCAAACTTACTGGAATATTATAACCAGTTTGGCCTGGTATGTCACTGTAGCTCTATTTGGTTATAGGGATAATCTACTCAGCCTGGTTAGGAGCTTCTGTGTTGTGTTTGCATGGATCACACCCTCCCTTTCTGCTTAGGCTCCACTAAGATTTGCAACATGTTACATCTATGTTTTCCCAGTCTATAAAATCCTTTAAATCAAGTGGAAGTTTCCAACATTTCAAACCTAAAAATAATAGACAGAATATAGAAGGTAAGACATTTCTAAGAGAGAAGGTTTTTGGAAATTTTGTATAGAATGGCATGTTAATTTGAAATGGCATAGTTTGCTATGCCTTTCAGTTGCAATGGCAAGATTCCACTTGGTCTTATTTGTAAAATATAGCATATGTCACTCTTATGACATGAGTTACTACAACTTTCAGAATTAGGAAGTTTATCTAAGAGCTAATTTGAAGACACTATGAGGGTCCTATGAATAGCCTTTTCCTGGAGCTACCACCTTCTTAAAGTTTCTTTCCTGGTAACCATGAGGACAATTTTTAGGACTCCTGTGGCATCCTGATGGCCATAATTTCATGATGCAATTATAAAAACAAACATATTCCTAGCTACAGATGATTGGGCTTCTGCGTGAGAAGGAAAAAACTCAGTAGCAGAGGACAGTAAGTTTAAAAAAGGAGATATAAAGGGAAGAGAAAGGAAGGGAGGAGGGTACTTAATAGGTTGGTATATATATGTAAGTACAATGATTGAAATGGGGAGAGGATATGATGGAGAATGGAATTTCAAAGGGGAAAGTGAGGGGGAGGGTATTACCATGGGATAGTTTTTATAATCCTGGAAAATGCTAATAAAAATAGAGAAAAAAAAAACAAACATATAAAACATGGCTCCTATATCTAAGTATTAATGCAAAGTAATACAGCCCTATATGTTCTAGGTTTAAAAGGAATTAACAGGGAAATAACAATCACATAAGTTTATAATGATCTATATTCATCTGCTATGAATGGAATGTAAAATACCCCTCATAGGATCATGAATTTGAGTACTTGTTCTGTCTGGGAAGATTGTGAAACCTTTAGGAGGCAGAGCCTTGCTGGAAGAACTGTATCACTACATTTACTCCTTGAGGGTTTGCAGCTTGGTCTCTCTTCTCTGCATCCTAACTTGATATAATCTTAACACCTGACCTCCTGCTCCTACTGCCAAACCTTCCCCAATATGATGGAATATATTTCCTAGAAGCTGTAAGCCAGAATAAACCCTTTCCTTCTTTAAGTTGCTTCTTGTCAAGTATTTAGACAGAGCAATGAGAAGATCAGTAGTACACCACCCCTTCACAGGCTTACTTTTAGACACAGTGTCTCTTATTTATAGTATTTATCTAGTATCTAGATTGACTAATTCATCTGCACCTCTGAGAAACAGACTGCTGTTAAAGCTTATTGGCCTAAATAACTTGTCTGCTCGCAAGTAATAATAACTAGAATCTGAATGGTTTCATGGAGTTTGTGAGATGTTCACACATACAATTGTGTTTAATCCCAGTAAACCTGTATAAGGTCAAAGACATTTATCAGTCTCAGTTTTCAGATGAAGGAAAGTGTGTCTGAAAAGTTTATATCTATATTCTTTGTCTTCTAAAACCTCTTTCAGGGCTGGAGAGATGGCTTAGCATTTAAGTGCTTGCCTGTGAAGCCTTGGAACCCCAGTTCAAGGCTCGATTCCCCAGGACGCCACATTAGCCAGATGCACCAGGGGGCACACACGTCTGGAGTTCTTTTGCAGTGGCTGGAAGCCCTGGTGCACCCATTTTCTCTCTCTCTCTCTCTCTCTCTCTCTCTCTCTCTGTCTCTTTCTCTCTCTATCACTTTCAAATAAATAAAAATGAACAAAAAGTTTAAAAAATAAAACATCTTTCAAAAGAATATTTTAATTGCTCATCAAAATGGTAATTATGTGAAGTGCTATGTTCATTATCTTGATTTTTCCATATCATAACAAATGCATATATCAAAACAGCATGTTGTATACCATCTATACAAACAACTTTCATTTGTCAATTAAGAATGTATAACATGGGCTGGAGAGATGGCTTAGCGGTTAAGCGCTTGCCTGTGAAGCCTAAGGACCCCGGTTCAAGGCTCGATTCCCCAGGACCCACGTTAGCCAGATGCACAAGGGGGTGCACGCGTCTGGAGTTCATTTGCAGTGGCTGGAGGCCCTGGCGCACCCATTCTCTCTCTTTCTCTCTCTCTCTGTCTGCCTCTTTCTCTCTCTCTGTCACTCTCAAATAAATAAAAAAATTAACAACAACAAAAAAAATTTTAAAAAAGAATGTATAACATGTAAAAAAAGAAACCACTCATTCCAAGTTGATGTGGGATTCATAGCCCAGCTTTCTCCTAATTAACATTGCTTGCTTGACCAAGAATTTGGCTCAACTTCTCACTAAGTCCACATTCTCCTTCCTGACTTCTGGTCAGGATCTTCTGCTTGTAAATTGTGCTTGCTAATCATGGTCTTGGTCCATTTTACTCCCAGGGTGGCAGGCAGAACCTGCCTCTTGTCCTTCTGGCTATGGGAGAGAGGGGTTTCTATAAATACTTGCAAACACTCACTAACATGGAAGGTTTTCAGACATGCTGAAGAGCCCTCACATTTTCACACTGCATGTTTGTTCTTACTTTCCCATTAAAAACATTCTTTCATAACTGAATGAGGGAACTCCATATTAACCAAACGAGAATAGTATCAATTCAGTTTTCTCTTAAGCTTACCAGGCTTACATTTTATAATTGAAGCTACATCAAGTCTCAAAAGATATGGAAAGTAAATTCAAGTCTGTGTTTATCCAATAATAACATTTTCCCACTTTCGTTGAACAACATTTCAAGAAAAACTACATGCTGAGTATACTGTCTATAGGTTGCCCTTGGTTTTCTTATTAAAAGCCCCATGTTTATTATTCTACTATCACAGAATACCTGACCGGACATGAGGGAGAAGTGTATTTTGGTGCACAGTGGCACAGTAAGGAGGCATGCAAGCCTAGGTGGCCATGTTTCTGATGGAGGGAGTTCATGGTATGGTTTGCCTTTTCACTTCTTGAGCGACAACAGGACACAGAGCTCTGGCTAGAAGTAGGTCTGCATTTAACCCTCAAAGGACCATCCAATGACCACCTCCACCAGCCATTCCTCTTACCCCAAAGGTTCTACAACCTCCCAAAGCAATGCTACCAGCTACAGACAAAGTGTTGAGACACATGGGCATGTGAGGTTCATTCAAACCATTACACCTACTGCCACAAACTTAACAAACTATAGTTTTCAGTTTTATTTGTAAAGTCTATATTTATAGGTCCAGCCTGGTCTCAAGGGCTCATGTGTCATCTACATTAAAATTAAGTAATGTCCAAGGCAGATTTGGGAACATATGAGGTTGTTGTCCCTGGGCAGTCTCAAACAAGAACAGAGCAAAAGTGGTGAAATGGAAGTGTCTGGTGAAACAGGCAACAGCTTTTGCCCCCCACTTCCTTATATCATTGGTGGGTGACCTGGGGGGAAATTGATCACTGGGTCATGAAGATCAGTAGTAGTGAAGAAGAATTACTATGTTTTCATTTTAATCTTTGTATTTTATAAGATTATTTTTGCATGGTCCTCACTATGGAGATTTTGAGAAAGATCATATGTTTTCAGCTTCTATATGTTCTAAGTTTAATATATCTTTGGACATGCAGTCTGGTAATTGTAATAATGATTGTGAAGATTGTTAAGAGCAATCAATAAATTTGGTGAAATATAGCACATTGGCTCTTACCAATAGCTTTTCCTCACACTTCCTCTTCTAATCTTCATAGCACCCTGGGAGGATGTAACATTTGTTCCATTCTACATTCCAGGACAAAATCCAAACCAAACATGGCATTTTCTGAGAATCTTCCATTTCTCATCCCATGGACTAAATAAGTAGGCTGACATTTTAAAATATGTTTAGCCCCAAACTGATTTAGTTTCAGCATAAATGAAAATGTTGTGTACAGGGTTTGGCAAATCAAAAGCTTCTTAGTTACAGGAAAAGAAAGGCAAATCCAGTGAGAAAATGATTCCACACACACACACACACACACACACACACACACACACACACACACACACAGGGACTCAGGCACAGCTGCCCCCTGGCTGGATTTGCTGCCCGAAACAGAACTAGTCATTCATCCTAATCTGCAGGCTCTCCCATTGTGTACATCTCTAGTTCCCATTCTCGTAAGAGTTTATATGGTTATGGGTGCAAGTCGGTTTAGCAAACAAGAAGCCATTTCCAATGAACTCAAGGATGTTATAAAAATTCTTGAGTTGGCTCAGTGATCAAAGGTGCTTGCATGCAAAGGCTGCCATATCTGGTTCAATTCCCCCATGCCCACATAAGGACCGATGCAAAAAGTGGTGCATGCATCTAGCATTTGTAGCTGTAAGAGACCCAACACACCCATGCCCACATGCGAGCACACACACACACACACACACACAAATTTTTTTACATATAGCAACATATGTGCTTAATTTAAATACTTATAAGACATTTCAAAGTCAAAAAATTTTATCACCAAATAATTATCAGAGGTTCTTAATAATTAATTAAGAATCTATACACTGGGTATGGTGACAGAACTTGGGAAGAGGTAGCAGGATGATCAATATTCATGGTTGGCTCCATAATGAGTTCAAGGTCAGCCTGGGCTATATCAGACCCTACCTCAAAAGAAGAAGAAGAAGGAGGAGGAGGAAGAGAAGGAGAGGAGGAAAAAGAAGAAGAGGAAGAAGAAGAAGAAGAAGAAGAAGGAGGAGGAGGAGGAGGAGGAGGAGGAGGAGGAGGAGGAGGAGGAGGAGAAGGGGAAAGAAAGAATTCACACAAGGAAAAAAGTCATTTTTAAAGTCTAAAGCATAAGATAATTCTAAAATTATTTTGTTAATATATTTTAATTAAAGAAAATAAATTTAGATGAATATTAGCCACTTCTTTTATTTTTACCAGATATTGCTATGCTTATACAGAACATGCCTATATTCCAAGTGTGGAAGAACAATTGCTTGCCATCTTTTTAAGTATGTTGTTTTTGATTGGCACTTTTGTGTATGTTATGCATCTATATACATTAGATGTGCACATTTAATGTACATTGAAACTGTACTGTTCAGTACTTTCATTTTATCTGTGATCTGAAATTAGTTGAAAGCATTACATTAGAGCAGTTAAGAAGTTCCTGGATTTTAATTCTCTAGATCTGGGCTCAGGAGTTAAATTTCTCCCCCTTATTATCAGATTTTCCTCAAACAAGTTACTTAATATTTCTTCCCTGGCACAGTTTTCTCCAAAGAAAGCTACTCTGCTCCTATATGCCCATGGCTCAGGGTGGATACCAAGGGGGGATTTCAGGTGGACAGGACTGTGAGCTGTGAAGGAATTAGGAATTTGTATGAGAATAAAGCAGATACCATCATGAACATCTGGGCAAAGCAATGATTAGTTATTGTGTCTTTGATATAATTATGCCAAGGACTTTTATTGGATTAGAAAACCTTTTCTTGTAAATGTCATTTTCAAGCCATTTCTCTCATGATGGCCTTGGGTCATAAATATATCAAGTATCTTAGGACTATGTAAAAGATCTTGTGAATAGTAAATAACTACCTTGTAATAATGTGGGTTGTTGCTTATATCTGAATCATACCACGTTATATCTGATGAATAAAATGTTAAAAGGAAAGATGAATGAACTGCATAGAGTCCTCACACATGGAATCTAAGAAAAATCCTGGTGGTGGAATGTGAGCTGCCCTTGAAGATCTATTACGAGCAGGCACTATGCAGTGGTAAGAGGCTAGGAAGGGAGGGCTAGACACTCTTGGGATTCCTAGAGACCCTAAGGTACAAGATCAATAAGGAAAGTAGAATGGTCAAAGAACTGGCTAAGTGTGAAGCCCAGATCCTAGGCTACTGTGATACTTTTATAGAGCAAAGGAATGCTTCAAGAGAATTTCAAGTAGATGGAAAGAGCTACCCCGGCCACTCACCAGAGCAAAGCCCCACAGAGTAGAAACAGAAGCACTCCTCAAGTATCTTGAAGGTACTTGTCCACAGGAGCAGGCGGTGGAGCTTCAAGCTCTGAAACAACACACAGGTATACTAGAGGAGGGGTCAAGATAAAAGTGTCTGTAGCCTAGGTACCTACTGAAGACTCGCCCTCTGCTTCAGTGACAGCGTCCTTCAAGTGTCCTGTCAATGTAGAAGACAGAAGTGCGAAGGAGCCTAGCATGTTCCCTGCAGCCTTTAGCTAGTGGCCCGCAGGAGCAGGTCACAAAGGCCCCACCTCATAATACTGTTTCACTGGGGACTTGATCTTAGTATAACTTTGGAATAAACTAATACAGTCAAGTCACAGCAACAAAAGATCCATAAAGACCCAGATGAGAGTACACTGAGGCTAGAGGATCTAAGACAGAACCAGATGTAGTCACATCAATTTGGTGAGACTCAGTGAATGCTTGATGTGGTAAGGATCACATTAAGGGGAGGGTTTGGTACTTGTATGTGCTGGGTCTGAACTGGTCTTAAAGTGTAGAATATCCATTAAACTAGATTTTAGACTAGACTGAAAAAGAGAGGACAGCGAAGGAAATGCAGATTTGAGACGAATGGAAATATCATGAAGAAAGTACAGGGAAGGTGCAGGCACCAGGACAGAGTGTGTTCTGGTGACAGGGTGAAAGAGAAAGTGGCCTCAACGCCCCTGCCAGCTTACAGTGCTTCAAGAAGGGGGTGATCAGCCACTGAAATGTCCTTGAGCTGTCAACCTAAACAAGAGCACCATGGTTTTGACCTGGCTACACCGCTGAAGGTGATTTCTTAAACAGATTGGAACATAAATCAATTTGAAGTGGGAAGAATAAAAAATAGAAAGTAGAAAGTGTGGTGGGGGTCTGGAGAGATGGCTTAGCGGTTAAGCGCTTGCCTGTGAAGCCTAAGGACCTCGGTTCTCCAGCTCCCACGTTAGCCAGATGCACAAGGGGGCGCACGCGTCTGGAGTTTGTTTGCAGAGGCTGGAAGCCCTGGCGCACCCATTCTCTCTCTCTCCCTCTATCTGTCTTTCTCTCTGTGTCTGTCGCTCTCAAATAAATAAATAAATAAATAAATAAAATTTTTTAAAAAATAAATAAAATAAAAATATTTAAAAAAAAGAAAGAAAGTGTGGTGGTTTACACTGCCAATTTGACTAGATTCACCTATGAAAGATTACGTACATTCGGTGACCCTGTGGCCATGGGAGGGAGTATGTTGAATAGGTTAGTTGAGGTGAGAAGACCCATGTTGACACCAGTGGACTAGAGACTTGGACTGTATAAAGTGGAAGAGCTTGCTGAGCTTCAGCCTTCCTGCTCTCTGCTTCCTCATTGTGGCCTGAATGCAACCAGCCACCTGAAGCCCTGGCATTTTCTTACAAGGTGGATGGTAATCTGCAACTCTAAACTAAACCTCATCCCTAAAACTGAATGTTTCAAGTATTTTGTCCCAGAAAACAGAAAGTGACTAACACAGAGGGGAATGGGAAGAAACAGGGGGTGAAGACACGTGTGGATAGTGCTAATGATTGAGTTTGTGCATGAGTGTTTTGGTTGGGACAAAGCTGGTTTCTATCTAAACTATTTTCTTTTCAGGAAATGACTTCTGCATGCCTGTCCACCATTATTCTTAAAACAAGGTCCTGCATTCATTCTTACAGTATGGAAAATTTATACTGTTCACTCCTAGATAACAAAACACTCTGCTACTTGGTTGGATTGCTGAAATTCCATGTGAATGTCATTTTGCAGGAACCAGACAGCACTGATGGGCTTAAGGATCAAAGTCTCATTATGTGATAGCCACTATTCACATAGGTTGTATAACTTAAATTTAAAACATAGTTTTAAGATGATATTCAGACACTCAGTTCCCTTTTATGTCTATTAAATTCTCAGTAATAACATGTGGTTAAGCTTATTACAAAGGACAGAACAAACTGTGGAACTTTCCATCTCTGTAAAACTTTTACTAGATATTATGGAACTGCAAGTGTAGAGCTACTCAAGGGAAAATAAACAAATTTCAGAATCCTGATAAGACACATAGAATATGACTATTCTGAGGCAGCAGTAAAATAAATAAAGCTCCAAAATTGAGGGGAACAAGTACCAGTAGCATTCAATTTCAGGAGAACAAAAGGATGGACAGTCCCCACTGAGCAGGAGCTGAGGTTACCTCATTTTACCTGTGGCTTCAGCATAACTCTTCCCTGTAAGCTCTGAACTCTGCTTTTTTTTCCAGAAACATCTTTTCATTTTTTCACCAGGTCCTCTGTGTCATTTGATCACAAAGTGGACTCATAAATGGATGATTCATAGGGAAATGACATTTTCAAATGAAATCAAAAAGAAGAACAGAAATGTGAGTAATGAAGAAGGAGGACTAAGAGAAGTACAGGAATGAGGATCCTTTGATACTGGCTGAGGAGTGGGGCTTAGTCACTAGAAAACACTACAAAGAAAGTGTGTTTTCTGGGCTGGAGAGATGGCTTAGCAGTTAAGTGCTTGCCTGTGAAGCCTAAGGACCCCGGTTCGAGGCTCGGTTCCCCAGGTCCCACGTTAGCCAGATGCACAAGGGGGCGCACACGTCTGGAGTTCGTTTGCAGAGGCTGGAAGCCCTGGCGCGCCCATTCTCTCTCTCTCCTCTCTGTCTTTCTCTCTGTGTCTGTCGCTCTCAAATAAATAAATAAATTAATAAAAAAAAAAGAAAGTGTGTTTTCTAAGAAGCAAAAGCTAAAAGGAAGAACTTTATGCATCACAAGGAAAGCACAGCTCATTCCATAAATGAGGGTGAACATTTTTGTAGATTAATTTGGGGAGGGAAATCAATTAAGATCCTCAGCTGGAGAGATGGCTCAACAGTTAAGGCACTTGTACACAAAGCCTAATCACCTGGGTTCTATTTTCTAGTACCCATGTAAAGCCAGATGCACAAAGTGGTACATGCATTTGAGTTCATTTACAGTGGCTAGAGGACCTGATACATCCATTCTCTTTCTCTCTCTCTGTCTCTCTCTCTCTCTGCAAATAAATAAAATATTTTTTAAAATTCTTAATGAATATCATATACATAAAAAATAAAGAACTAAATTGTTGTGTTAAAATAATGGAAGGATTATTTTTCCTTTTAAATAAGAGTATTTGGCCTCTTTCACATAGAAAACAGCATACTTTTGGTTGCTGATCAATGTAATAAACTATAAGTCAAGCTGTATAAATGTGTTAACTACTTAGGACCACAACAGCATTACAAAATCTCTAGTCTCCACTTCTGGCCACTGAAGTTCATGATTGTGGTACTGATGTCCTAACATCTGTTAAAGACACACAGACACACAGGGAGCTGCTGTTCACCACCACAGCCACAGTCAAGATAGATTCCATGTGCCACTTGAGGATTTCATACACTTGCAAAATGTAAAAACCTTGATCAGGGCTGGGGAGATGGCTGAGCTTATTGTGAGTTTGTATCACCAGAACCCACCAGAGATGAATATGATAGTTACATCTATAATACATGTATTCTTAAGGCAGGATGGTCAATGAAGAAAGATAATAATCCGGGAACCCCCAAAAGCTTGCTGTCCAGTTAACTTGGTATTCTCAGCAGCAAAAGTAACAAGAGATCCTGTCTTAAACAAGGTGGAAGTGAGGTCCTACACTTGAAGTTGTCCTTTGACCTCATATGCATGCTGTGTCACGTGTGCCCCATTCTCCCTCCCCCCCCTCTCGCGCGCACATGCACGCACACACACACACACACATCATTAACATACATGAAAAACATCTTGATTCAAAACAATGAAAAGGTATTATGAAATGACTTAGAATTTGTAAGAAACTAGGGAACTATGCATCTCATAGATAAGAGGACAATTGTTTCTAGTAAATGAAAAAAACAGCCAAAAAATCACATACATAAAAGGAAATGTAAGCACTGAAAGGGCAATAATAAACTCCATAATTCACTTGTAAGAAAAAGATAAAATTTTTAAAACATTGAGGTATAATGTTTCACTTAACAAATTTGAGACTTTTTATATTCTCTTTTCTTTTCTTTTATGTTCTCTCTCTTCCTTCTTCTTCCTTCTAGAATTCCAGGTAAGTAAGCACTACCATTCACTCCTGGTTCATTTCCAAGTTGGTATAGAAATCTCCAAAAGTGAATTTCGGTGAATAATGGTTGACTTAAAATTATCCATGCCCTTTAACCTCATTACTCTATTTATAGGAACATACCCTAATAAATAATGTAACTTATCTTTAAAGATTTAAAGATTTTTAAAGATGTATTCTAGTGATGCAGAACTGTCAACATAAGAAATGTTCAGGGGCTGGAGAGATGGCTTAGCGGTTAAGCGCTTGCCTATGAAGCCTAAGGACCCCGGTTCGAGGCTCGATTCTCCAGGACCCACGTTAGCCAGATGCACAAGGGGGCACACGTTCATTTGCAGTGGCTGGAAGCCCTAGTGTGCCCATTCTCACTCTCTCTCTCCCTCTCTCTCTATCTGCCTCTTTCTGTCTCTGGCATTCTCAAATAAATAAATAAAAATGAACAAAAAAGAAAAGAAGAAATGTTCAGCACTAAGAGAATGACTAAATAATTCTGCTATTTTAGATAAGATTTTATGTAGCCATTAACAATTTTTAAACATATTTTTTTATTTCTATGGGCCAAATAACCTTCTTATAGTAATGAAGACTGGAATTTACAACCATCCCCAAGTTAAAAAAAATATTGTTATTACTAAGTCTAGACAATACATAGGATGTTTTCCTTCCATTTTATGTTGTCTGTATTCTCCAAATGACCCATTATCATTTGCAATGAAATGTTAACAAACAGCTTTTAACGTAAGTTTTTGTGATAAAGTGAATCTGGGCTATTCAAGGGTCTACTTAGTCCTAGGCTTTCTTCTTTTCTAAAGGATCAGTTGTCTGTCCTCTGCAAAACAAATCAGGAGTCAGGGAGTGCTAACCTAGAGGCCTCAGATCTGAACCGGACGAGGAAGGCAGCCTGAATGTTGACCTTCAAAGAAGAGGGAACTCCACTGGGGCTGAGGGGCCCTTTCTATGGAACAGACCTTCAGGAACAAGGAACCCTGTGTGGGGAGGTCACTTGAGTCATAGTATACACGGTGAAGGGCTTAAAGGGTGTTTCCTAAGCTTTTTAATAAAACTTCCTGAAACTGTAATAAGAAACTACACTCATACACATTGCTACCAGGTGAACTGTGTTCCTCTAAATTTCTTATCTTCAAAAGTTTACTCACAATACCTCAAAATGTGACCATATTTGAAGGTAGGATGTTTTAAAAATTATTTAAGGTAAAAGGTGGTCATTTTACCCACCATACTGCTAAGAAGAGGAGTTTAGGATGCAGGTACACACAAAGGGAGGTCTATGAGAGGACATGGAGAACATGAGGAGGTGGTGATCTCTAAGCCAAGGAGACAGGCCTGAACAGGAGACAATCCTGCTAGCTCTTGGAGGTGGCATCTCTAGCCTCCAGAACTGTGAGGTCATAGATTTCCATTTCTTAATCTACACAGTCTATGGCAATTCCAGAAAACCAAGAGATCATTTTTCAAAAGTAGTTTGCCACTGAGCACTAATTTTTTTTGTTTTACTTTTGAGGTAGGGTCTCACTCTAGCCTAGGCTGACTGACCTGGAATTTACTCTGTAGTCTCAGGATGGCCTCAAACTCATGGAGTTCCTCCTATCTCTGCCTCCCAAGTACTGGGATTAAAAGCATGTGCCACCACACCTGGCCACTGAACACTATTCTTAAGATATATTCTAACCTGGACCACTGATGAAATTTTACCAGGTGTATAAGCTCCACCTTCTTTGTTCTTAGCCATTACTATAGGTAAGACAATGACAATGTCCACTTGAACATTTGATGGGCCACTTCACACAAAGACATGTGTCTTTTCTGTTCAGTTTGCATGTTTTCATGTGATATGTTATGGTTTAGATGCAAACTGTCCAGACCCATGCATGTATTCAAACACTTGGTCCATAGTTGTTGGCATTACTTTTTGAAGTTGGAGAACTCTACCGGAAGACAAGCAATGAGGTTATAGCCTAGCCCTGCTTCTGGCCTGAGTTCTGGGCTCCCAGTGTCCACAGATGTGTAAAAAGCCTTACCTTAAGCTCATACCACCATGAACAAAACATCACCTTCTTCACTCAAAAGTCCAAAGTTTCATCTGACAGTCAAGGCAAACTCTCAATTACAAACCTGTGTAAAATAAAAACGTTTGTCAGTTTCAGCTGTTTAGCACTCAGAGGCCATTGTAGCCATGGTCCAAGGGTGGGGAGGGGAGGCAAATTCACTTGGTGCTAAAAGCAGAAATGGTATCTTCTGTAAGTTCTCATTTTATGAGTACATGGAGGTTTGTAGTACGTTTCCAAAGAGCCAAAAAATATGTACAGGGATTTGATTTTCTGAAAAGTGGCCCTGAGAGGCCAATGTGACTAGCAACAGATAGGAAGCCTACGCTGAAGCAGTGGAAACTCAGGGAATTTTAGATTGCTGAGACTTGTGACACCTGCTGGGTAAAGCTGTGGAGCCAATCCAAGAGAAAGTGCATGTGTGCTGCTACAGGTGGCATGCCTCAAGGGTAATGCAGGCCATGCCCACTCTAGCTCAGACAATGCCATCATCACTTTGCCAGTGTACTTTGGTAGCAGGTAACTTATTTTATTTATTTATTTATTTTTATTTTACAGGGACTTAAAACTGAGAGTTAGCCTTGAGTCTCAGAAGAGATTTTGAACTTTTGAAGACTATTGAGACACTCAAGGTTATGGGAACTTGTGAAGATGAACTGAAGCAATTTTCATTATGCAAAGGTCATGAACCTATGGAGACAAGGAGTGGAATGGAATAGTTTGGATGTGAAATGTCCCTCACAGGCTCATGCTTGAACCTCATACAGTTTGGGCAGGTTGTAGAGACATTTGGAGTTGGGCTCCTGTAGGAAGTGGGTCAGTCAGAAGCAGGCCTTGAAGGTTAGGGTTCAACCCTTCTTCTGGCCTCCATCAAAATGTAACGAGTTATACCACAAGCCCACAATGCCATAGAAACCATCACCCCAGCCGCATGCCCTCATCATGATAGTTTTTCCCTAAATGCTAGGCTAAAATAAACCTTTCCTGTCTTAAGTCTTCTCTTCAGGTATTCTGCCACGATGACCAGAAAAGTAGCTAATACATGGTGAGCTCTGTGTGATGTGGCTTAGCATGTGCTTTGTATGTGAAACACAGAGAGACTGGGCATAAAGTTCTGTCATCCATCCTTCCTGGAGGTGTCTGTGTCAGACTGCACACCAAAGAGTTTAGGGAACAGGGTCTATGTTAAAGCCATGTGCTTACCACAGACTGATTTTTGCCATGTTTAATGAGCCACTGATTAGGTGTTCTAATCTGGCTGTTAAAATTCATAGTCTTTGCCTTGAAGTTATGCATATATTTTAGCCTGAATGCATTCTGCATAACTAAAAATTTTCTGTCCAGGAAAGACAGCTAAGAATATACAACTTTCCATCAGGCCCCTGAAGGCCCTGTGATCTTAAAACCAGTAAAGCCATAAGGTAACTTCACATATGAAATCTTTCAGCTCTATTCTCTAACATCTTGGGTCCCTTACCCCACAGAGATATAAACCCATAGCTCCTCTGATCTCTGCAGCCTGTGTTACTATGTGGAACTAAGCAAAATGAATTGTATTTTATGTGTATTTATTTTCAGATTTTACAGTGTAAATATAAGTGTCTTGAGAAGTCCTTGTGACCTAATCCACTGGTCACCCAGACTCCAGTATCTGTGCTGAGCTGGAAGTGTAATTCTAGGAAGACTTCGGGCTCAGCAGGACCTGATCCTCCCCTTTGATCAGCATGGAGACTCATGGATTCTAGCCTTGACACAAACGCCTTGAATGAATGCAAGCTAACAAGACACAGAACATGATATTCTTTAAGCATATCCCAGGAAGTTCTGCCAAGTTTGAGGAGATGGTAAGGCCATGAAGTCATTAATAGTAGAGCCCAGCTCAAGCTGAGACAGAAAACAAGCACATGTGGAGAAGCTGTGATCAACAAGTGGTTGTGGAATTTGGTGTACAAACTGGTTCTCTGTATTCACAGTCACCCTGTGCAGTGAGAAATTCTGCACAACTCTCTACTGCAAATGGACTCAAGCCTTTCCTAAGAGCAGGGCTCTGAACAGACCCTGCTGACTGAGAACACGGTGAGGAAACTAGAGTTGCTAAAACCTGAAACTCACAGCTCAACATTCTGAGAGAAGGGGTTGAACCTCAAAAGAGGCATTTCATGTAAAATGTATGCATATGCTAGAATTAACTGGTAAACCCTTTAACATTTCACAATTCAAGTACAATGTGGTTAGTAAAAGAAAAATATTTCACTGTGCTTGTTTCTCAAATCCAAGTCTGCTTTTCTTTCTCTTCCTGCCCCCAACTCCTTATGCTCCTCCTCTTACTTGATCGGTTTTTAGACCATAATCTACAACAGAACACTCATGCTGACCTGGAACTTGATACATAACCTATGCTGAATTCAGATTTGCAATACTGATGCTTCTGTCAAGTGCTAGAGATACAAGCATATATCACTGTATCTGACTTGTTTCCTGTTTCCTAAAGAGAAAATGAATGCAAAAATTATACCACATCATGTAGAGTATGTACTGCTTTATCAGGATTGACTTCTATGAAGACCCACCGATGTAACTGTCAAATAGTTTTTGAATAACTTGGTAAATTTGCATAAATAATACATCTTTAATGTAAAATAGTAATAATATGAAAAATACCATATTCATTCTGCTGTTACATAATGAATGTTTAATAATAGTCTTTTCTCATTGGCAGTTGACAATTACAGGGAATATTTGCCCATTTCATGGATTGTTATACATATGGAATGAGACCATGGGACCATGTATGTGCAAAATATCCTAAACTAAGGCATAGAGCAGTCAGAAGTCCTGGTAGAATCACACAACAATATGACATACTTCAACATCAAGACTAGATCTCCATGAAGTGAATTGCATTCATCTCAAGAACATGGAGACATACTAACAAGCAGGCTAAATTCACACCACCAACAAGAAAAATTCTTCTCCTGCAGAAGCTATTACTATACTCTGAGCATCGTCAGCTCCTGGCTAACATTCTCTGTTCTGCTGGTAGTCAGCTGAATGAATTGTGAAAAACAGCTGCCTTGTCTGTGTTCATTCTCCATCTCTCAGGTACCTTAGGGGTGTGAAATAGATTTTCTGAGCTTAAGCATTTGGTAAGGTTTTAATTCAGTATTAGAGTGTGTGTTATTTGCTTTAATTGTAGTCAAAATACTGCAGAGAACAATTTAAAGGAGAAAAGGTATATTTTTTTCACAGGTTTAGAGAGTTCAGCTCATAATTGTGGAGGAGTTGGGAGGAACACAGTGGTTCCCATGAAAGCACAGCAGACTACATCCTGACAGACAGGGGAATGCAGTTAGGAGCCATATAAATCTAGCCCTGAAGATCTACTTCCTCAAACTAGGTCCTCCTAAAGTTTCCAGAGCCTCCCAAAGTAGCAGCACTATCTGGAGATCAACTCTGCAGCACATGAGCCTGCAGGGGCATTTCATATACAAACCCTAACAGCATCAGTATGCAGAAATGAAATTCAATTCTGCTTTTGAACCCAATGGTGAAGGTAAGGGGATAATGGTGGAGAAACAAAGCCTAAGGCATGTCATACAAGGAAAGAGATGATTAAGCTAATGGGACTCACATTCACTTGTTTGTTTAACAAGCAAGTGTCATTCACATTCCATGTGCTCCATAGTACCAGGCACTGTAACAATACCAGAGCATTATACTGCTCACATTGGCATAGAGGCAAATTAAGTCTATAGGGCCAGATAGTCTTTGGCATGGCATGAATGGCATGACACAAATACATAGAAATGACAGGGAAAATTTGTAGTAGTAGGTTTTTTTTTTTGTTTTTATTTTTTTTTTATTCAGAGGAAATACAAATGGCAAACACACACTTAAGAAAATGTTCATCATCCCTATTTCCTCTTAGGGAAATGCAAATTAAAACAACTATGAGATTCCACCTCACTCCAGTAAGGATAGCAAACATTAAAAAATCAAATGAAAATAAATGCTGGTGAAGATGTGGAGAAATAGGAACCCTCATCCACTATTGGTGGGAATAAAAGATGGTACAACCACTTTGGAAAGCAATGTGGAGACGCCTATAAAAGCCAACTATAGAGTTACCAACAGAACCAGTTATTCCCTTACTGGGCATGTACCTTAAAACCTCCAAACCTCAGTCCAAGGAGATTTGCTCAATCTTGTTTATAGTAGCTCAATTCGTAATAGCTAAGAGCTGGAATCAACCATCACTAGATGAATGGGTAACTAAGATGTGTATATCTACATGATGGAATTCTATGCAGCAGTAAGAAAAAATGGCACAATGAAATTTGATGAAAAATGATTGAATTTGGGGCAGATCATTCTCAGTGAACTTACCCAATCACAGAAAGATAATCACTGCATAGTCTCACTCTTCTACAGCACCTAACCTGAATCTACCCAAGATGCTGACATACCCAGCAAGCATCTCAAGGACCAGACAGTAGGGTGGGTGGTGAGGGAGGAGGGCAGCAGAGGGGGTGGGGAACACAAATCTGGACTCAAATGGCAATGGTACCATAAAATTATACTTCCTAAAAGGCAGACCAAATGTTTGAACCTTCATCAAGCCCTTGGAGGGAACACCTGAGTCACAAGTCACTGTAGAGGGTATGATGAAGACTGACTTTAATCTTCTACTGCCTCTCTCTCTCTCTCTCTCTCTCTCTCTCTCTCTCTTTCTCTCTCTCTCTCCCTCTTTAACTCTTTTATATTACTTATCTTTTCTTCCTTCTCTTCTTGAACACTGACCTGTAACTTCCAGAACCAGCAGGTGGCTATTATCCACAATGAGTTCTTGATCAGAGAGACCTACAAGGTTTACTAAAAGAATGACAGATTTCTGTGAGAGTATTGATGACCCACTGAAGGTTACTGGTAAGATCCTACTGCTGCGGTTGATACATAACATGGAGTGGCATGGCTGGGAGCTGGAAGAGAGTCAGTCCCCCGACAGTCAGTGTGTCTAGTGCCAGAAGGTGCTACATTGGCAACCGGGCAAAAATGACCAGAGGTCAACTTTTAATTATGTCTTGAAATACAGATAGAATATCATGAAACAAAGTAATTTGAAGAGATATAGGAACAGAAATTAGAATAATGGACCTAGACATCCCTGGGAATTGAATTGTAAAAGGGAGTAATTTCAATCCCAAAATGGAGGATTAAATCAGATAATTCAGTATCAGAAATATAAAATTCTAAACATTATACAGAGTTGGCACAGAAGTATAATTTTTAAAGCATCTTAAAAAAACATTGCAAAATCTCTTTCCCTAAATATATTCTTGATATCAATGTGTTGGTTCTCTTTTTTGAGTGAAGAGAATAATATTTTTAAACCTAAGCAAATTCAGACTTGATTCTTCAAACTGTTAATTTGAAATAATCTTGTTAGTAACTTGAAAAGCCATATTAAATTTCACAGATGCATTCACACAAGGACTAAGGTTAGACATTTCAAACACAAAATTACTACTGCTTTTATTGTCATCATTTCATTTTAACGGTACTGTGTATGTCTTTATTTGTAGAAATGACTTTGGTTTTGAGAACTTCCACATTTTCAAGAACAGTCAACTCTAATGCATCTCAATGCATCAGGAAATTATGTATCACACTAGTAGATGGTTAAGGGTTATTTTTAAAAATATTTCGAGACAGGTTCTCTTAATGTAGTTCTGTCTGGTCTTGAACTGTCATTCCTCCTGTTTCCACCTCCTGAGTGCTGAGATTAAAGGTGTACACCACCATGCAGAGCATGAAGAATTATGACAATGTTTGTGTGCATAATATGTATGCCTCTGTGTATTATGTATGTGTGTGCTCATGCATGTATGCATTCTTGCACATGTGTATATGTGTTCAAATGTACATCCATGTGGAGGCGAAAGGTTGATGTCAGGGGTTTTCCTCAGTCACTCTTCATCTTGTTCCTTGACAAGGCCTTTCACTAACACTAGAGCTCACTGACTTGACTAGATAGCTAGCTAGTCAGCCCCAGGGTCTCCTGTCTCTGTGTCCTCAATACTGTGATTCAGGTGTATTCTGTCAAACCTGACACTTTATAGGGGTCCCAAGGATCCAAACTGCAATCATCATGCATGTACAGTGAGTACTTTTCCAACCTATGTGTCAATTCTAAAATCAAGTTTTCTTCATTTATGCCACTCCACTCATGTCTCCAGACTTTTTGATTTTATTTTAAAGAATGAATAGAGGAAATCCTAAACAAAAAAAAAAAAAAAAAAAAAAGAGAGATAAGTAAGACTAATGGTAGTGAGCTGTATATCTCAGGCTGCCTGGATTCAAATCCTACTTCTGCCATGTATTAACTGGGATATTTAAGTGGATTCAGTTTCTTATTTATAAAATGGGGGATGATGAAAGATTCTCATTTCCAGAGCTTCAACAAGGATTAAAAACTAACACATAGGATTGGGGAGATGGCTTGACAGTTAAGGTGCTTGCCTGTAAGCCTAAGGACCTAGGTTCAGTTGCCCAGTACCCACATAAGCTATATGCATACGGTAGGCATGTGTCTGGAGTTCATTTTCAGTGGCTGGAGGCCTTGGCCCACCCATTCTCTCTCTCATTCTCTCTTTCTCTCTCTACCTCTACCTCTTTCTCTCTGAAAATTTATAAATAATTTTTTTAAAAAAAAGCTAACACATGAAAGGCACCTGAAAAGTCTATCTGCATTGGACAAGAAGGTCACAAATACAAGTGATTTTTAGAGAGAACAGAATGATACGTATTGATTTATATTTTAATTCGGCAAAAAGTTAATGAGTGATTATACATTAAAGGCTTAGAGTTAAACCAATTAATAGATGAAGCCCTAAGAACTTCAGTGTGTATTTAAGTAAAATTACACAAACAATCCATTATAATATATGGTGCTAGGCAATCAATAAAATAATTTTAAACTCTTTGTGTTGTAAGAAGAAAAACTTTCATTTTTAACTCACAAGGTGCCATGGGTATGTCCATGCAGAAAAATGTATGTTTATTGGACCATGTTCCATAGCCTATGTTGAGTTTCAGAGACATCCAGATACAAATGTATAAAATGGATCAATGAGTTCCCTTGAGGGCAAATCTGAGTTTCTGAAGAAACGAGGAAATGTGCTTAGACTAGGTCCTAACCTCTCTGATGGGAGATAGCATAATGAGGCTAATTCAGAATTCATGATTTATAAGGCAATATTCAAACCACATAGATAGGTATGCTTGAAGGTATATAAGAACATGTTATAAACCCTGTTGTGGTTATAATGTTGTGTGTTATAATGTGAAGTGTACCCCATAGGTCCATGTGTTTAAATACTTGTTTCTCCGTGGAGGTACTATTGTGGGGCTATAGAAGCTTTAGGTCCTCCGACCTCTGCCCTGAGTGCTGGGATTAAAGGCATGTGCCTCCATGCCCGGCTTCAGCTTTAGGAGATGGACTTGCTACTGGAAGTGTGGGACCACCTTAAGGCTTTATTACAGCCTCTTTTTTTCACTTCTTGTCTAGTCTCTGCTTCCTAATTCCCTCAAGTGTGAGCAAGCAGCTTCATGCTTCTGCCACCACACTGCAAGCTCTCCTGAGAATGTGTCTTCCTGCTATGACGGGCCTGTGCACTAAAACATGAGCCAACACAATCACTTCCTCCTCTAATTGGAAACTTTTAGGTATTTTGTCACCACAATGAGAAATGTAACTCATATAAGTCCTTCCATGAGAAAGAATAGCCTAACACACACTGAGCATCCTGAATCCCACAATTACATGGCTTCCCTGAAACACATTAATTCTTCACCATGAAAAACAGTATTTTTAGACTCTTGTTTATGAGTTTACAGCTGTCTACTCTCTTTACCTTGGCCTCATTCTGAGGTCAAGGTGAGTTGCTGTGTGCTCCACTTGGGAACCGAGCTTAAATTATAGGAATATGAGAGTTACCAGAGCAATACCAACCAAATGCCAAGGAGAATGCTCTTTGTACAGGAGGACAAGTCAAGTAGAAGCTAACTCATGTCAACTCCCAAATGAAAACTTCTAGAAAGAAAGAGACAAACAAGATATAAACCACAGGTCAGTTTAGAAGGTCTAGATTGTATCTAGCAAGGGCAGAGGAAACAGAGGGAGTAATTATACTATTATACCTTAGGCCTGGGCTAGCTGAGGAGGATTGGGATGTTTTAAGTGCTATAAATTGCTCAATAGTCAAAATATTCTAAAAATGATCATATATTGTGTAATGTGCACTCCATGATATCTGACAACCCCGGCTTTGAAGAGAAGGCATTGCCTTAATAAACTATTTAATAAGCTTTGGGGTTTAAAACTGTCATAGACCCATACCCTAAACATATATTTCCCAGTATTTTTTGTCAGAAAAGAAGACATTGAAAATGTTACTATTTATGTATTCATGGGATAATAGGAGGATGCTGTTCTTAGCTGTGAGTTATGGCCTCTGCACTCAGAGGGTGGCTTTCTGTGTCCATCCAGCTGCCCAATGGCTAAAGAAACAATATTTGCTTCAGTATCACCTCCTATATAGTTTGCCAGGTGCCATGCCTTTGGAGATCTGATCTCCAAAGTAGGCTCATGAGCCAAGAAATAAGCTTTTCTTCCTCTTCTCCTGTTTCATTATGTTATGAGCTTTCACTGTAAGCCTTTTGACCAGGCTTTGTAGAATTTTCTTAAAGAGAAACCAATGCCAACAACAAAATAAAAGAGTCCCAAATTTAAAGTCACTTATAAACATGAAAAGCTATATTAAAAAGATATTCAGAGAGTATCCAGGCATGTGGGGCACACCTTTAATCCCAGCACTTTGGAGGCAGAGGTAGGAGGATTGCCATGAGTTTCAGGTCACCCTGAGACTACATAGTGAATTCCAGGTCAGCCTAAGCTAGAGTGAAACCCTACCTTGAAAAACAGATATTCAGAGAAACTAGGCTAGAGAATTCATCAAGACCTTTTCCTCCCATCTTCCTCACTTCTTGAGACTGTGATGAATGTAAAGGAAACAAATCATCAACTGACTGTGTACAGAAGGCCATGTGCAAATCATCAACTGATTGTATATGGAAGAACTTGTACAAATCAGCTGATTGTTTATAGAAGAATGTGTGCAAATCAACTGATTGTATGCAGAAGAACGTGTGCAAATCCTCAACTGATTGTATACAGAAGAACATGTGCAAATCAGCTTGTGTATGAAAGAGTGTGTGCAAATCAGCTGATTGTGTACAGAAGAACATGTGCAAATCAGCTGATTGTGTGCAGAAGTGTGTGCAAATCAGCTGATTGTATATGGTAGAATGTGTGCAAATCAACTAGTCGTGTATGGTAGAGTGTGTGCAAATAAGCTGATTGTGTGGAAGAATGTGTGCTTAGTGATGTTTTCCCCCTGCTCTTGTTAATGAGGAAGTATGTAGTGGACACTAGCCATAGTCTGTTTTAGTATAATAGTATAATAACTTGAACCACTGAAACAGTACCAGGAGTTAGTGAACATTCAAAAGCCAAAATGCTTGTATTCAGGATATGCCAGCACAATTTTGGTTGTGTCAGTATTAAAGAAATAAACTACTGCTGAACAAGTAGGTAGCAAGACTCACATGCCAGCAGATCCTGCAATGGTAATAGTTTCACTCGAAGACTTGGAAACTAGGCAGGAACCATGATAAAGTCAGTTTGCTTTTCCCTTGTGTCTGCATCATGTCTCAACTGGATACTATGTTTGTATTGACAATATTTTACGTGCATAAAATGTATTTTTATGATTATCCATTCTAGCTACCTTCTTGTGCATCAAGACACTGGTTTATTTATGTTTGAAGACAACTCAGTGATTTACACGCTCAAGTTCTTATCACTCAGAGTCTCACCTCCCCAAACCTTAAACAATTATGATTACCACCACATTGCTATGCAAAAGTTAGCTTTACTTTCTAATATTTTAAAAACAGCATTTACTTTGGGAGGTTTGGGCCATTGTTATAAGAATTCTCTGCTATTGTAATATGAATTATAAGAAAATAAGCGTGGGGTTGCTTTTTCTTTTTTTAAGATTTATTTTTACTTATTTATTAGAGACAGGAGAGAGAGAAAAAGCATGAGAATGGGCACAACAAGGCCTCTAGCCATTGCAAACAAACTCCAAACACATGTGCCACCATGTGCATCTGGCTTTTGTGGGAATCAAACCTGGGTCCTTAGGCCTTGCAGGCAAGTGCCTTAAGTGCTAAGCCATCTCTCCAGCCCAGGGGTTGCTTGTGAAGCCTAAGGACCCTGGTTCGAGGCTTGATTCCCCAGGACCCACGTTAGCCAGATGCACAAGGGGTGCACGCTTCTGGAGTTCGTTTGCAATGGCTGGAGGCCCTGGCGCGCCCATTCTCTCTCTTTCTCCCTGCCTCTTTCTCTCTGTTGCTCTCAAATAAATAAATAAAAATAATAAAAAAAAAGAATGGGTAAAAAAGCCATAGATGAATCAAAGGAACTGGAAGTTTTGTGGGTTTTAATGACTCATTGGGAGTAATTTCATTCACTAAATTTGTAGGACTTTCATCAGCATCAATTTAATAATACATAAAAAGATACATGCAATAGCAACACATAAAGTCTGCCCTCAGTAAACTTATAGGTCAAGAAGAACCTTATGATGCATAAAAGTTTATTTATTTTTAGTAATTTGAATAGAAAACTAGTATAATATATTACTCAAAATTATTAGTGTTATATTGAATTGGGTTTTTCCTTAATTATTTGAATATAGGTCCATATACAAAGCAATAGGTCAATTATACAAGACACAAATACAGGAGGTGTACAGCAAGTTTTCATCTGCATCAGATAGGGGTGGTGCCACATGTGTACACAGATGTTTATGCATCTAGGAAACTGGTGGCATGAGCACCATTAAGCCTTTCATAAAATGGGATAAAGAACAACATTGCACACCTACTTTTGATAATATAGTTAATAAATCTTCAAAACAAATAGAAAATATGTTGTATAAAATGTAGCTTATTCATGAACTAAAGATTAAAATATCAAGACATTTCTGCAAAATTAAAGTGACCCTTGGACCTTCATAGCTATTATTAACATATTCAATTTAGTAGAAACCTCTGCAAAGGAAAGTCAATATATAAACTGTTTCTAATTGGACCATGTTTGATGTAAACAAAACTCCAGTGTGTATATTTTGAGAGATTCTTAGACATTGTCATTGGTATTCCCCCATAGTTGCCCAAAATGTATGTATTTCTTTATAGTACTTCTCATCCTTCACCTTTGAACATGAAATGTCCATCACTGCATCTGCCCCATATAGACACTAGCTAAAGTGTCAGTAAGAACTTTCTGTGTTCTTATCCAGCACTTGGTCTTTCTGACCAAGCAATTAGAGCCATTGCTTTTTACTCAGTTTTTTTTTCTCATTTTTTTTTTTAAATTAACTGCCTAGTAAAGTTTCTTCCCAATCTGCCTGAGATATGAAGTCTATTTATAGAAGTAAAGTTTCCTCTCTGTACATGATTTGAGGAATGCAAACCCTATCCAATTTATCTGAGGGAACCTAATCCCTTTATAAGTAATTTCCTCTTGGCCTCTTACAAAGGGAACCAAGTAAGGAGGTTCAGATGGATAGCAGCCATCACCCTGTGCACACAGAGCTTAGAGCTTTGGCTAAAATGATTGTGATTACTGTACACAAATTGAATGGAAACACAATAGAGGATGTGATGTCACATTAGATAGGACTGGGGAGGTAAACATGAGAGACCAACACGGTGCCCACATCAGTAGTTAGACTGGGATTCATTCAAGCCCAACAAGAGTAGAGACAGCAACTGATTGATATAGAAATAGCTAGAGTATCCCCCAATTAACAGTCATGCTGGTCTAGTGGAATAATGACCAATGTAAGTTCTGAGGACTACTGAAGGATTGATTCTGGTGCTATCATCTATAGAACAGATCAGAGGTTACACATGTAAGTAGGTTGCTATCTTTTTTGTTGTTGTCCATTTTTATTTATTTGAGAGTGAAAGAGAGAGAGAGAGAGAGAGAGAGAGAGAGAGAGAGAGAGGCAGATAGAGAGATAAAGAGAGAGAATAGGCACGCCAGGGCTTCTAGCCACTGCAAACGAACTCCAGATGCATGTGCCCCCTTGTGCATCTGGCTAACAGGGGTCCTGGGGAATCAAGCCTCGAACCGGGATCCTTAGGCTTCACAGGCAAGCACTTAACTGCTAAGCCATCTCTCTAGCCCAGTAGGTTCCTATCTTATATAGAATTAGCTTGTAGGATTTATTCCCTACACAATAAATTATCCTGGAAGTACTAAAAGCAAAACTTTTCACATCCAAATTTCAAAACACAAGGTGAAAATAAATCACACAATTGTGAATCTGCAAATGAGCTGCCACTAGAAACATTAACAGTCTTGTAAATGTCTCTGAAGAGATGCATATCAAGTTAGGCCAGGAATAAATCTGAAATTGACTTATATCTTCACAAGATAAATTGTGCTGCATTCCAAGAGAAGCAAATAACAAAATAGTTAATAGTTTATATGACGACTCCAAAGATTAGAATAGCTTACTAATGTACAATAAAGATTTATGTACTTTAAACATCCACCAAAGGAGAAGCTTTCTTTTCTTTTTTTTTTTTTTTTCCACAGTGGTACATACAACACATGAATAAACAATCAAAGGTCTACTGGGGAAAGGTGGGCACAAGCAGAGCTGGTGCTTACTAGAAAATAGTTGATACTTTCATTACTTTATAATCTTATGGTGTGAAGAAACTGAGAAGACTTGAGAAAAGAATTGCCCAAATGAAACACTGAGTACTTAGATGTGCACAAGCACATGTGCATACTCAGGAACATACAGACATGCACACACACACTCCCTCAATCAATTCCTGCTCTTAGATAGATTGTTCCCATAATTAAGAAAAGGTGAAAAGGAAAGCCAGCCACCCTGAAGGCGGCAAACTCCTGAAGCACAGAAGAAATAGAAGACAGGAATCCTGAGTTTGGAAGGGAACAGAGAAGGAGAGAAGATAAAAGAAAAGGAGAGGAGAAGAGAGAGAGGAACTTAAATGGAAGATCCCTCAGGAAAAGTTTGCAGTCTCAACACTAATTAAGATAGTAGAATAAAGTAGAAACATCTGTGTTCCACTCACATTTCTTCTGGAATTTTCTCGGTTTATAAATGAATCTTTGTGGAGTATATCCCAAGTATTATCATTTGGATAGGAAGTGTCCCATATATAGTCTTACAAGTCTCATACAAAACCCATACTTAGTGGTGCTATTTTAGGAGATTCTGGAAACTTTAAAAGGTTGAACCACGCCAGTGGAAGTAGTCATTGAGATCAAGTCTCTGGGCTATCTTGTGTCTAGTCCCTTCTTGTCTCCAGTTCTTCTTCCTATCTTCTGTGAGGTAAAAAAAGGCTCCTTCCCCAGGAGTCTGACATGACAATGCGGGGCCTCACCATAGGCCCAGGGCCAATGGAGCAAAAAAAGAAAAAAACATGAAACTGGCCCAAAGTAAATAATTCATCTCTTCAAGTTTTTCTATTAGGTATATTTGATCATTGTAATGAGAAACCAACAACTGTGTAGTAGCAGTTACCCATAAACCAGCATCAACTGGCAAATTAGCCATAACGTTGAAAGGTTTTAAATATTTTATATAATTAATAAGAGAATGGACTGTAGAACATGTTTCATGAAATGAGTAGTTTTAGAAGGAAACCGAATTGCTCCTTCAGCTCTTTCAAGGGATGGATGAGGGAGAAGGATATATTTGTGATGTCTGGGAGCCACTTAAAAGTGGATAATCAATTGTTCAAAATATTTTAGCTATCACAATGCTTCAAGGTCTAGACACAGTGAGCTTATGTCCCTCAGTTTATTCAAATTGAAAATGGGTGGTGCTAGAAAACACTTTTAAAGATCTTATCCCCACTCAAATTTCATTTATAAGTTTATTGAAGTAGGGTCATGTTTACATATCATGAATAATTGATAAATTATCATAAATCAAATATAAATATTAAGTTGAAAAAGTAATCTGACCATTTTTAAAGAGTATGAGCATTAATGAATCCAATTGGCTTTATCTCTAATACATAGCATCATAAGATTAAGAAAAGATTGACCTATCTCTTCAAGTACATGGGATGCTTTCCAATGCTCTGGTATCTGGCACACTGTATGCTGCTGCTGGCTGATGGCTGAGTCATCCCCTTGGAACAAGAGAGCACTATGAGCCACTAAGGTGGAGATTAGACTGGATGTATAAGCTTTCATGAATAACTTTGTTTGTGGTGATTTTTTAAAATTACTCTAGCTTTACCAGCTGGTTATTTTTAAAATAGAGCTTCCTCCTGTTATCTTGGAATACACAGAAGTAAGAAAGCCTCTGAGTGGTGATAAAATGCTTCTGAAGGAGATTTGTGGCAAGGACCAGTGAGTCAAGTAAGAATTCAAATCTGGTTAGGTCATGTCGTTCCACTTTTCCCACTGACTTGGGGATATTTCTACTATTCTTTTTATTACTGAGGACAAATTGGTCCATCTAAAGAGCACATATGCCACAACATAAAAAGTCTGTTTGTCAGAGAAACAAATGGAGATGTTTCTTGTACAACAGAATCATTTAATGAGTTATGCTTTTTAAAAATGATACTAAGGATGGAATGTAGGATTTTGTGCTCACTAGGAAACACTCTAGCACTGAATTATGACCCCAGACTATCTTTATCACTTTGTGTGTTAGAACAGAATCTTACTTAGCTTAGCATGCGGGCCTTTCACTTGCAATCCTTCTGCCTCAACCTCCAAAGTACATGGGATTACAGGCCTTACACCAGGTTTAATTACAATTTATGCTATTTAAACCCTTCTTGGAGCCTTCAGAACTACCATAGGCTTCATGGAATTCAGGATTGGTTTAGCTTTGAGTGAGTCCCATTACCAAAGCTAACTAAAAGTCCCTCCAGTACAGTGAGAAGGACAGGAAAGAAGGAAGGGCACAGCAGAAGTCTTGGTGGGGCTGCTTGAGCTGGAGTAGCCTGAAGTCACACACTTGGATGCTGCTGATGGCTTTGAGTTACTAATGCCATCTGGGAGAAAATGTTCCAAATAGTTGCATTGTCACTATGATAGAATTGTGTCACTAATGAGAAAGCTTAGAAATCCACACCATGTCAGATTTGTCAGCTGGTATCTGCAGATGCCCATCCTGAGGTATACGTATCTTGTGCTCTGCTGAAATGTGCAATTGGTTCATCCTGTCTTTCACTTTGAATACACTGTTAGTCTGTCACCCACAAATCTCCAAATCACTCTTAATTTTCTGTCTACAAATAGAATTCTTAGTTCAGATAGTAATCAGGTCACAAGGGGAAGTTAAAAATCATTTATATTCAGAACGAAAAAGATATTTTGTATGAAAATAAAAAAATTATATGAACATATGTTCGAATACTTGATATGTAGTTGTTGTATAGGTCACATTATTCTCAAAATAACTAACCAAAGCAGCTTGAGGAAGAAAAAAGACTTAAATTGGCTTACTTTTTTTTTTTCTTTTTGCTTGTGCTTATCAGGTGGTGAGTGTGGTATTTGCACGTGTATGTGCCATGTGATGCCCAGTGCGTTCACTTGTGGTAAGGTGTACCTGCCTGCAGGGGTCAGAGCAGAAAGTCAAGTGTCCAGCGCACTATCTTCCTCCGACTTGCGCTTTTTGAGCTAGAATCTCATACTAATACTGAAACGATGTATTTGCTGTTATTGTTTATTTTGTTTGTTGCAAGCTCTGTGACTCTGGGAAGTATGGTGTAAGAGGAGGCCAGTGTCACATTTACAAGAAGAAAGCAGATGACAGACAGGATATGGAGGTCTCTGTAATGCCTCTAGATCTGCCCCAGTGACACTTTTCTTCCAGTAAGGCTCCCTTTCCTAAAGATTCCATGAAGTTTTGGAACAACTCCACCAAGTGAAGATTAAGTATTCGATCAAGCGCATGAGCCGATTGGGAGCATCTTACTTTCCAGCTGCCACACTTGCACATTAGAACGATAAATAAGTAATACACAAATGAACGGCCAAGGGAAAGGGAAGAAACAAGTCTCATTCAGAGACAAAGTTTTCAAATGAAGAAACCAAAATAATGAGTTTTCATTGTATGACTAGCCCTTATTCTAAAATAACCACTGAAGTTTTGAAATGGTAAAATGTACATTCTTTTAAAAGACAGGAAAACCAACTCCAAGTAATCCCAATATCTAAATACTTTTAAGGGAGAAAAATTATATGATAGCAAAAGACTAGACAAACCCAGCCACTGCTTGCATATATGTGTCCTGCATCACACAAACTTCCCTGCACTTGTCTTTATGATTACTATGCATTTCCTCCTCTTAGTTCACTTCCACTTAAGAATGGAAAATAACATTAAGGACAAAAAATAGCAAAACAATATCACTTGACAGAAGACACAGTGTTTCAAACGAAATGTGCATATTTCATTTGTTTGAGCCCTTTTATGAACCCTACCTTACAAGAAACAATGGCATGAGAAATGGCAATAAAAAGTTTATGTTTTGTTTCCATTTATAATTGATGGGCCCAGATAGTTTTAAAATGAACTTGTTTGTCTTAGTTAACAAACCAGTTTGGGACAAAATTATTAAATAATGCTTTGATAATTAAAATAACTTCTTCATTTTCATTTCCCTTTTATTATAACGTATTCATTGTTAAGTAATTTTCACCAGATTGCCAAAATATTGCAAACCAAAAGTTATTTCCTACTGACTTGATGCTGGACAAAGACCCTAGAAGCTACATATGTGGTAGTTAACAGCCATGCTATCAGAGTAGCTACATGCCCAGGCTCGAGCTTTGATTAAAACTGGAGACTTATCAGTGAAAGAAGGAAATCAACAATAACGAAAGATTTATGAATGTGTGGATAATGTTTCATGACAAACTTATTTTGATAAAAATTTAGTTGGTGGGGTAGGAAGAAATGAAGAAATAATTTAGAAGTGTTTTAAAAGGAAAAATGTGAAGCCTTTGATTTGACTGATACCCTGTTTGATCACTCTAAAAACCCTGTGTAGAAATAGAGAAACAGACAGAACTTTGAAATATCATAGAGCTAAGATTGATCTCAAAGGCAAAAGGCCCCTTGAGAAGTATTAAAGCATTCATTTTACTCCAAGAAAATTACAAATTTCTCAGAAATGAGCTCTATTGAAGCATCAACATGGAAAAATATCCTCAACACAAATAAGTCATTTGAGAAATAACTCAGTCTCTCAAGTATGTAGAGCCATTGATGCAAAATGCATTTGACTCATCATTGGATGAAAAGTTATATTTAGTGGTAAAGCTGGCAGGATATTTTCAGAGATAATTTTGTGCATAGAATTTTTAAAGTGTTGAATGCATTTATAAGATGAAAATTTTAAAAAGTGGCCAATCACTACAGGAACTTAAAGTCTTAGATTCAGTTCCACCATCTCTGTATGTGCTACAGCTGTGCTGCGCAGAGGGTGAAACATACAGGCTATCATGGGCGGGGCACAGGATGAGGCCTGGTCTTTATCTTGGGGAGAATCTGAAACTGCATGTGTGTGGGCATGTGCATTCCCAGCCCACTCCAGAATCCTTCCAAGATCTGCAGCAACAGTTTCCTGGGAAAATGTCAGCATTCCAGGACCAGAAAGAACTTTAATGGTTCATCTACTTGTTGATCAATTTCAACTTGAATCCAAGGAAACTGAAGCACAGAGAATTTAAGCACCTTACCATAGTCAGAACTGATGGGCTTCCCTCTCAATGCTAACTTCTTATGCTCACTCATATACCACTGCCTGTTGTTACTTACCACAGGAAGTTAGTTAGCCAAGTTTTCTGCAGAGGGTAGGGGAAGCCCTAACCACTTTACAAGGATAATGCATTTTTGGTTGAGAATGGGTTGTGGTTTCCTGTGGACTTGCTGCCAAATCTTCCTTTTTCTTCCCTCTCATTCAATAGGGACAGATTCAAAGAAATACTCCCTTCTAAGGACTCACTATATGTGGTTAAATGTCCACCAGGCTCTGCCCTTCCAAGAATTCTGCCCACTTTCCTACCCTACAGCTTTTTCCTTGGCACTCTTCTATGTGTGATTCCTGATCACATATACAGATGTGCCCTACACTGACCACATGCTATGGACATAATACAGATGTGGCCTGGACTGACCACATACTATGGGCATACACGGATGTGCCCTACACTGACCACATGCTATGGACAAGTAGCCACAAAGCTTCCAAATCCAGCTACTATAACAAAAATACGAGTAGGACAGAAACAAGTAGAACACATGTGTATAAGTTCAACTTTCCTTTAAAAATAAAACCTTAGGCTGCAGATGTAGCTCAATGAGTAGAGTATTTGCCTAGCATGCATAAACCCTGCACCCATTTCCAGCACCACATAACTGGAATGACATGAGCATGGAATCCAAGCACTCAGGAGGTGAAGATGGGGGGATCCCTAGCTCAAAGTCATCTTTGATTGCATGTGAGTTCAAAGCCAATCTGACCTACATGAGACTATGTCTAAAAAGAAAATAAAAGAAAAAAACTTTATTTTATTGCAGTCAACAAAATATTATAAAGCAGAAGAGTCAAAGAATTTAAATATTTTCTCATTCATCAATGTTTCACTATAAAAATTGACTTTTATGAAATAAATTATTTTAAGGTACATAATAAAGGTCTACATGTACCAGCATGCCAATAAAACACATTTACTCACCAAGCCAAATGGCTTGAATTTGATATTTTGGCATCCTTTTTTAAAAATTTTTCCCGTTTCATTGTCATCATTTTCCATACTTTCATTTTTGTTCTATATAACTAAGATATGAACTTATTGCTATGTCTTGGATCTGTTTCATTGTCAGAGACTTAAATAATATATGTTGTGATCATTAGGATTTGGTAAAAAAAAAAAATAGAAGTCTGACTTCCCAAAGAATATGTCTCATCATAAAAGCTATAAAATAAGGAATGTGAAATTCCAAATACACAGTGTGCTTGCTGACATGAGTGACCCAGACCAGATCCCCTTTCCAAATGGAATTTGGATCTGGACAGCATGAAGAATGCTGATAAAGTGCAGAAAAGAGAGTCGTGTCCCTTCTTCAAATCCCTGGGATCTCAGATGATGGTGTCCAAGGCATATTCTTAGGAATTCATGTAGAACTATGGCTTGTTGAAAATCCAGACAACTATACAAAAAAAAAAAAAAAAATCGGTTTTGTTTCTCATAACTGAATCTAAACCCCACAAGACATCCCTGAAGATTCAATAATGTGAACAAACAATTTTAGATAACTGTAAGATCTGTGGGACCAACTTTAGTACCAGAACCCCAACAAGAAAATATTATCTCATAGCATTATCCAGGTGGTGTAATCAATAATTCAAAAGAACTCCCTGGGAAATTTAAGGATTTGTTAGTGCTATCTAAAATCTTGAAGGGTTGTCATTAAAATTGACATATGTAAAACAGTTACCCTGAGATCCTCTTGCATTAAACTTAAATATGTGATAAAGCAGGAGATAATATGAATGATTGTTTGCAGCAAATATACTAGGGTTTAAGAATTGTGGTCTTTTGCTCATGACTCATGAGCCTTTCATTTTGTGGTAGGGTACATTTTCATCTAACAGATCACATTCAACTTTATATTTCTGTCTTAGACCTCTCTTTTATAACCCAAAATGTCTACAAAGCCACCTATCCAACATTTCTGATTTGATGTTCTAGAAGTGTCTCAAAATCAATGCATGTCACATGTCCTGTTGCCTTCCCAAATTCCCTTCCTTAAAGTAGGTCTCTTCTCACTCAAGGCACTCCTTTTTTTTAACTTAAGCAAAAAAAGCATTTATTGGTTCACATAACTGAAAAGTCCACAGGATATACTAGGTTCAGGCTCAGCTGGGTCCAGGGACATGAAGGGTGTCATGAGAACTCAGGTCTCTTCTTCAGGCTCAGCTGGGTCCAGAGACATGAAGTGTGTCATGAGAAATGAGGCCTCTTTGGCTGTTTTCCTCTGCATGAGCTTCACTCCTGCCTGGCCTATTTGACAAGGCAGGCTGTGTTGGTCCAAATATTTCATCCTACAAAGCTAAAGCACCTAGGAAAAGAGAAGCCCACGGGTCAATAAAACTCAGCAAAGTCCTTGACCATAGTGACTGCTTCAGAGACAAATTATGATTCAAGTTTGCACAGTGATACTCCATCAAGAAACTCTTTTTAGTTTCATGATCCACATCCACACTCACTCCCCCATAAATAAACATGTATAAATTTAGAACATTAGCCAGTTTTTAACACAACACTCAGAGAGATTCTTCAATATAAAATAGAAGTCAAAACCTGTTTATTCAACAGATCCTGACCTTGCTTCAAATGAAATGCCAGTCCTGAGAGCTAGACTCAGTCATACCTTGTGCGTGCTAGTCCACTTCCTCCCTGATGGACATTTCACTCCTGTACTCCTTAGGCATGTGGTTCTGCTCCCTCCACATCTGCCTCTTGCTTATTCCTTTAACATCTCAAGCTCACTGGCTCATTCTCTGATTACATTCTTAACTGGAATCCGAATGCCCACCCCCTCATCTCCTCTAAGCCTTTATTCAAAAAGCATTGCCTTGATGAGACCTACCATGTCCTTTCCCCTCCCTCCTGGCCTCATTCTCTCTTGTTTTTTCTGAGTAGCGCTCATTACTGGGTTGTTCAAGGAAGTACCTTTGACACCACAATTACTGTGTAGGCATGGAGATCTTTGTTTCTTTTCTTAGTTGCACCTCCAGTGCAGTGTCGGCCATGTAGAAGATGACAACGCTTGCCAAAAGCACAAAAACTGAATGAGTGTGAGTGTTCACATGACATTGCGGACACTGAAGGATGATACCTTTACTAATGTTTGTTGCTGTGGTTTTTTGAGACAGAATTTCATGTGTCCAAGGCTGATCTTGAACTTATTACGTAGATGAGAATGCACTTGAAGTTCTGACCCTCTTGTTCCACGTCCAGAGGGCTGGGGATCACTAGCTTGTACTAATTTCTTTTTTGCTCTGGTTTTATGTTCTTATTTGCCTAATGGCTTTCTTCAGATATAAACCTTAGATCCCTTATGAAAGTAAAAGAAAACAGAAAATCACAAGCAGAAGTGAGCTGAGAGAGGAGAATGGATTGATATAAATGTATTCAAGCATGACACAGTTTGGGGTCAAATTTACCATTTATTGCCTTGTCACTGTAAGCAACTCATTCAAAGTGTTCATTTTCTCATCTGAGAAATGTGCCTAATGGATGGTATTGGCTGGGATTATATGGTGAAATGTAGGTAAAACCTTTAGAAAATGTCGTATTCTTGGTCAAAACTATGAGCTACTTTTACTTTTTTCTTCCAGAACAGCCTAAAGACACATCTTCATCCTATTCTAGTCCCAGTTTCAAATGTAATCAGTGCTTTGGAATAAGGCATTCCTGATGACAAGGAATTTCTCTAAAACCCCAATGCCAAGGTCAGAGGTACTATAAGTATCCCCATAGACTAGTGAATTTCTTATGTTCCAAATGGAGTACTATGGCCCAGCCAGAATCATGCATTCCCCTCAAATTAAATGGGTACTTTGAATTCCAACATACCTGAACCCACAACCCTGCCTATCTATAAAGCGTAAAAAATAAAGTATGAATACATTTCACTTGAGCTGAGAATTATGTTGAGGTTTTGGCTCCTTGGGGATGACATGGTGAATGAACACTCTCTAACCTCAAGCCAAAAGGCTGGTCTCTAAAAGATCGTCTCTGAAGTTCTGGGTGTCCAGCTTCCCATGCCATGGCTGAGCACAGCAGAGCATTGTAAGACTTCCCCTTGTGACCCTAACAGAGCACAAAACAGAGTTCTGAGAAGCCAGCATGTGCATGAATATCTACCTACTTCTTAACCATGTAAAATGAGCAGCTGGAAGGATAGGAGGAGAGTCAGCAATGGGCAGTGGCTTTATCTCCCATGCACTGTGTTTGGTATGGAAATGGAGATGGGATTACGGGGAAATTATTTAGTTTGTGGCACTGAGTGACAGTCTGTCTTCTCTGAAAAATCTTTCACTTGATAGAAATTTGTGAAGAGATTGAGCAGAGATGGGTGGACATTGATAACCATATTTTCATAATTCACCAAAAATACTACCACTATTTCATATGGCTCTACCCTATTTTTGCTGATCAAAATGTTTATTATACAAAAGAGGAAAAATACTCCTGGAACTAAGGTTTATGAGCTAAGAGCATGATAAATTATAGATTCAGGGCAAAAGGGCAGCACCCTTTTTCTTCTTACCCATTTTCCTCCTGAACTAAAGTGTGATTCTTTGCAGAACAATATTATCTCTGTGATACAATATTTCATCCAAAGGATGCTATAATACTGATCAATCTATACACTTGCCACTGTGTAAGTATAGTGTCCAAAAGTTTTATACTTGAAGAAATGGGCCTTTTGAAATAAAGCACTATTGATAGGGCACCTCATCATGTGGGCACTGAAAGTGTCTAATCTAAACACTAAAGAAAAATAAACATAGCTCAGTCACAAAGGACATCACACACAATGAGTCTTAATTTATTTAAAAGATAAACCACATGAAAGGTGCCACATTCATTTTAGTTATGAGGGTTTATAGATTAGCCCTATGCCCAGAAAAGGATCAAATATATAACAGAATAAGATAATGTGAATCCTCTTCCAGAGACTCCTTTAATGAGAAAATGAAAACATAATTCATTTAAAAATATTATTATTGGGTATATCTGATTGAATTATTAAAAGCAAGCTCATCTTGACTTACTGAAATTTTTGAAAATCATTTTACTATCTGTATAAGTAAATTTTTAACTTTCCTTCTTAGAGTAGAAATATTTAGCAAAGGAATGGGTTCATTTCTTTGGCTCAACTCTCTCAAAATGTAATGCTTCAAGCAGTTCAGAGTTTAAATTATCTCCTCAAGTCTACAGAGTTGATCAATGCTGAGTCAGTCTTTCATCTAATATTACTGTCCTATCTCACTGTTAGTGAACTTTCAAGATTTTTTCCTAGTGAGATGGAGAGATGGCTTAGTGGTTGAGGAACTTCTCTGCAAAGCCTAAGGACCCATTTGATTCCCTAGAACCCACATAAGCCAGATGCACATGATGATGCATGCATCTAGAGCTTGCTTGCAGTGCTAGAGGCCCTGGTGCACCCAATCTCTCTCTCTCTCTCTCTCTGTAAATAAATAAATAGAAATAAAATATTTTTTAAAAAGATCCTTCTTAGTATCAATGCTCTGACATTTGCTAACTATGCATCCTAGAGTTTAATTTTCCTATGAGTTAGATAACCTGAAATTTGCCATGTTCGAATGTTAGTGCCTCTAAGATCCTTTTAGATCCCAGGCATTGTGGAAACTAGTTGAGTTTTTTGGCTCCTTGGGGATGATAACGCTGAATGTAAGCTCTGTAACCTCAAGCCAAGGGGCTGGTCTCTAAAACATCATCTCTGAAGTTCAAGATGTCCAGCGTCTCATGCCATGGCTGAGCAGAGCAGAACATTGTAAGACTTCTCCTTGTGACCCTAGCAGAGCATAGAACAGAGATCTTAGAAGCTAATAATTCTTCCATATTTTCTGTGAATTGGACATTGTACTATTTTTAAATATCTCATCTGCCCAATAGCAAAAGTGTATGGTATGCAATGACACATTGAGGTCCTGCATCCTTGCTGCCACAGTCAACTTCCAAGATGTTTTAGAAAATCATCTTTATCACCTCTTACCACACTGTGTCATTTCTCTACCAGTTCCAGAGTGCTTTTCTGGTCTTTTGGCATTCAGTATCACACTAGTTTGTTGTCATGCTAACAATTTGTGCATAGATGATTGCTTGTTTGTCCTTCTATCTTCTACTTCAGTGAGTATGAGAAGGTGGTGTGTTCTAAGTTGACACACGAAATCTAAGGTTTGGCTGAGCGGCAGGTAACATGGAGAGATACTGAAACACAAATAAAAGCTGAGCTTGTGATATCACAGACTGCCCAGGAAGGTGATTCATTCAGTGGAAGAGTCCTAGGTGTCTGGCCTTGCTCTAATAACATTTTCTCCACAATTCAAGGCCAGTTTTGTTGACCTAGAACCACACTACAAATGATGATTTGTACACTAATATGTAGTAACATATTAAAGAGGTCTAATTCTGACTACATCTAAGAAAGCAGGCTAGAATGAGAGGACTTTGACGAGCATGTTAGAAACCAAGTCATGGCTGCTATAGGCTCAGTGCCAGCCAATAGGTCAAAGTTTCACACAGCACTTCCTGAAAATGAATATTACACAAAGAATTCTAAAAATGATGGGTTTGATAAGACTTACATACAAGACTCTAGCTCTTTCTTTGAATCCCACTGGGCTTTTCATCAAATCATAACAGAAAACTTATGCTATCTTCATGAGGAGGGAACTGTGTTCCTGAGTGTCTACTGGTGAGGTGCTTTCGCATGCAATGTTTTACACAATACTGTTAGGAAGGCATTATCTTTTCTACTGTAGAACTGGGCCAACCTTTCCAAAGTTAGTTTGTGAGTCAATATAGATTAATAAATGCAAGGTTTGCACATATTTCAAATTAGCTAAATCATTAACAGAAATATTACAGCAATGATATCAGCTCTGATAAATAACCCTTCACTGGTACTCATGTAGGCAACCCTACTTTAACCCAGAAGAACATACAAATGCATAAGATATGACAGACAACAAAGTAGAAAAAGGACTAGTTGGGAAGAAGCAGGGGTTAAGAGGAAGGGGAACAAGAAAAAGAAATATGGGTAGATTATGATCAAAACATAATATATGCATGTAGAAAATGTCAAAAATTTGAAAAAGGAGAGACTTGCTGTTAAGATGGAGGCTTAGGTACCATTGCAAAGCAGCCTGGGGTGGGGGGAGCCAAAAAAAAAAAAAAAAACAACAAAATACACAGTTTTACTAAAAAGTGAGGTATATAAGAAATTGAAACAGCAGCAGAGAAGTAGGAGAGATTTAGAGCATCCAGAGCCTGCATGGGCTGGCAGAAGCTGCTCCAGTGGGGTGGGACCACATGTGAGACCATGGCAGGCTTGGCTTGAGCCACAGGAAAAGCCAGGCGAGGGGATTTTCCACTCACATAGAGCTTAAGAAACATGAAGGGAGAACAGCAGGGAACAAAGGAGGGGCAGATCACAAGGCAGAAGAACACGTGGAACAGTGGGTAAACTGAGCAGCATGGGCTCCCTCCCTTTCCCTACTGCCAGTGCCCAGCTCCTGTGAACAGAGAAGCAGTCCAGGGACCCAGCCAAGCCTACTTGAACTGACAGAGCAACAAAGAGTGACCCAATCAAGAGCGCAGCTGAGACCAAAATCATCCCAAAAGGTAACTGGGATTACACTAGGTCAGTACCCACCTAATAAACCTGATATATATGCCTGAACCAGAAGTGCTAATTGCACCTTCCATATCAGGATAAATTATATGTTAAATCTGATGGATTGTCAAATTTGCCATTCTTAAATAAGCTGTATTTTGGGATTGTTATTTATTGCTTCTTGAATTATAGTGGCTTTGGTTAGTCTTCTGTTATACATTAGGGAAGGGTCTCACTTGGTCACAAGCTGACTTGGAACCCTCTACAGACCAGAAATCTTAACAGCCATGTTGTTGGGATTAAGGGAGTGAGTGAGGCACCACACAGCCTAAGGGACAGACAGAGGATATGGTTGTCATAATACCTACTCTTGGATAAATACCCTGTGCTGTTTTTCATTGACAGTGTACATTGTTTAGTTAAATTTAAGAATCTGCCTGTATTTTGTTCCTCTAAGCCTACTTGAATACTCTCACATCAGGTACACCCTACACCTAGAGTCACTTTTGTAGATATACTGAGAGTCTTCAGAGCCACACCTAGTGCTTTAAGCTCCTACCCTGAAGATATATAACATAAGATTGATTGATACATCTCATAATACCCAGCTACTAGAAAATCTAATCATTAAATAATCCAAGATGCAAAAATATATACATTATAACACAAGAAACATTGAAAATCAAGACAATATAAATCCACCAAAAAGCATTAATGTATCAGAAATGACCTCCAGTGAGAATGAGTTAGAGCAAATGCCTGAGAAAGATTTCAAAAGAATGATTATAAATATGTTCAAAGAAGTCAAAGAAGAAATCAAAGGAAGCAAAGAAGACACAGGATGCCAATTTAATGAAATAAAGAGATCAATACTACATATAAATAAGGAAATAGAAATAATAAAGAAGAGACAGTTAGAATTACTAGCAATAAAGAATGCAGTTAATGAAATAAAAAACTAGAAAATCTCACCAGTAGAATGAATGAAGGAGAGGACAGAATATCTAAGGCCACGTTATATTGATTAAAGGCACCCTCCCATAGGAGGACATTACAATCCTAAACATACATGCAACTAACATGGGGTCCCCCAAATTCATCAAACAAATGCTATTAGAACTAAGGTCACAGATAACACCAAACACAGTGGTAGTGGAGGACTTCAGCAGCCCACTCTCATCAATTAACATGTCATCAGGTGGGGAGAAAGGCATCTGGACTAAATGAGGTCATAGGAGGAATGGACCTAACAGATATATACAGGACATTACATCCAAAGGCTGCAGAATATACATTCTTTTCAGCAGCACATGGAACATTCTCTAAAATAGACCATATATTATGACACAAAGAAAATCTTAACAAATTCAGGAAAATTGAAATAATACCTTGCATTCTATCTGACCACAATGGAATTAAACTACAAATCAGTAGCAAGAAAGGCTATAGAGCATACACAAAATCATGGAAACTAAACAATACACTACTAAATGATGAATGGGTCAATGAAGAAATCAAGAAGGAAATCAAAAAATTTATAGAGTCAAACGATAATAAGAACACAACATACCAAAATCTCTGGGACACAATGAAGGCAGTTCTAAGAGGTAAATTTATACCCTTAAGTGCCTATATTAAGAAATTAGAAAGGTCTCAAGTAAATGACCTAATGCTTCACCTTAAAGCCTTTGAAAAAGAAGAACAAGGCAAACCAAAAATCAGTAGATGGGAAGAAATAATAAAGATTAGGGCAGAAATTAATGAAATAGAAACTAACAAACAAAAAAACCAAAACAATCCAAAGAATTAATGAAACAAAGAGTTAGTTCTTTGAAATGATATAAAAGATTGATAAACCCTTAGCAAATCTGACCAAAAGAAAGAGAGAAGAGACACAAATTAATAAAATTAGAGATGAAAAAGGTAACATCACAACAGATGTCAGAGAAATTCAAAAATCATAGAGACATACTATAAAAGCATATACTCCAAAAGGTATGAAAATCTGAAAGAAATGGATGATTTCCTTGATTTATATGATCTACCTAAATTAAATCAATATGAAATTAGTCACTTAATTGACCTATAACAAGTATGGAGATCCGAACAGTTATCAAAAATCTCCCAACTAAAAAAAGCCCAGGCCCAGATGCATTCACTGCTGAATTTTACCAGACCTTCAAGGAAGAGCTAACCCCATTGCTTCTTAAGCTTTTCCATAAAAATTAAAGAGAAGGAATTCTACCAAACTCCTTCTATGAAGCCAGTATTACCCTGATACCAAAACCAGGCAAAGATAGAACAAAAAGAGAAAATTACAGAAAATTACAATCTCCCTCATGAACATAGATGCAAAAATCCTCAACAAAATATCATTATCCTGACCAAGTAGGCTTGATCCCAGAGATGCTGGGATGATTCAATATACACAAATCAATAAATGTAATACATTATATAAATGGGCTGAAGGACAAAAATCACATGATCATCTCATTAGACTCAAAGAAAGCATGGACAAAATCCAACATCCCTTCATGATAAATTCCTACAGAGACTGGGAATAGAAGGAACATATCTCAACATAGTAAACGCTATTTATGACGAGCCTACAGCCAACATGTTACTAAATGGAGAAAAACTGGAAGTTTTTCCACTAAAATCAGGAACAAAACAAGGGTGTCCCCTGCCCCGCTTTTGTTTACTATAGTACTGGAAGTGTTAGCCATAGCAATAAGGCAAGAGACACACGTAAAAGGGATACAAATTGGAAAGGAAGTTATCATTATTTGCAGATGACATGATTCTATATATAAAGGACCCTAAAGACTCTACTAGCAAACTATTTGAGCTGATAAAAACCTACAGCCACATAGCAGGATACAAAATAAATAAATTCACAGAAATCAGTAGCCTTCATATATGCTAACAACAAACACATAGAGGATGAAATCAGAGATCACTCCCATTCACAATTGCATCAAAGAAAATAAAGTACCTTGGAATAAACCTAATCAAGGAAGTAAAGGATCTCTACAATGAAAACTTTAAAACACTCAAGCAATAAATTGCAGAAGACACTAGGAAATGGAAAGACATCCTTGTTCTTGGAGGGGAAAAATCAATATTGTGAAAATGGCAATCTTACCAGAAGCAATTTACACATTTAATGCAATCCCCATCAAAATTCCAATGGTATTGTGCACAGAAATAGAAAAAAATCCAAAAATTCATTTGGAATCACAAAAAATCTCGAATATCTGAAACAATTTTGAGCAACAAACATGAGGCTGGTGAGATCACCATACCTGAGCTTAATCTATACTACAGGGCAATAGTAACAAAAAAAAAAAAAAAAAAAAAAAAAGCATGGTACTGGTACAAAAGCAGACATGCAGATAAATGGAACAGAATAGAGGACCCAGATATAAATCCAGGTAGCTATAGCCACCTGATATTCAATACAAATGCCAAATATACTCATTGGAGAAAAGACAGCCTCTTCAGCAAATGGTGTTGGGAAAACTGGATATGTATCTGTAGAAAGATGAAAACAGATTCTTCTCTCTCCATGTACAAGAATTAAGTCCAAATGGATTAAAGACCTGAAACTATGAAACTGCTAGAGGAAAAGTATGGGAAACCCTTCAAAATATTGGTCTTGGCAAAGTGTTTCTGAATACAATCCTAATTGCTCAGGCAATAACACCACAGATTAACCACTTGGACCTCATGAAATTACAAAGATTTTGTACTGCAAAGGACACTGTGAATAAAGCAAAGAGGCAACCTATAGAATGGGAATAATTCTTTGCCAGCTATATATTCTGATATGTTTAATATCTAGGATATACGAAGAACTCAAAAACTTAAAGAATAAATCAAACAAGCCAATTAAAAAATGGGCTATGGAGCTAAATAGTGAGTTCTCAAAGGAAGAAATACGGATGGCATATAAGCATCTAAAAAAATGTTCTACATCCCTATTCATCATGGAAATACAGATTAAAACTATGTTGAGATTCCATCTCACCCCTGTACGATTTGCTACCATCATGAAAACAAATGATCATAAATGCTGGTGGGGATGTGTAAAAACAAGAACCATTCTACACTGTTGGTGGGAATGCAATCTGGTCCAGCCATTGTGGAAATGAGTGTGGAGGTTCCTAAAACAGCTAAAGATTGATCTACCATATGACCCAGCTATAGCACTCCTAGGCATATATCCAAAGGACTCATCTCATTTCTTTAGAAGTACATGCTCTACCATGTTTATTGCTGCTCAATTTATAATAGCTGGGAAATGGAACCAGCCTAGATGTCCCTCAACTGATGTGTGGATAATGAAGATGTGGCACATTTATACAATAGAGTTCTACTCAGTGGTAAAGAAAAATGAAGTTATGAAATTTGCAGAAAAATGGATGGACCTGGAAAGGATTATACTAAGTGAGGTAACCCAGGCCCAGAAAGCCAAGCGCCACATGTTCTCTCTCATATGTGGATCCTAGCTCAGATGATTGGGCTTCTGTGTGAGAAGGAGAAAACTCAGTAGCAGAGGCCAGTAAGCTTAAAAAATGATACAATGGGAAGAGAAAGGAAGGGAGGAGGGTACTTAGTAGGTTGGTATTGTATATATGTAAGTAGAAGAATAGATTAATGGGGATGAATAGGCCCAAAGTGAGGTAAGGGGAGGAGATTGAGTAAAGGAAAGGTGGAGGGAGGGCTAATCAAAATCTAAGAGGATATAAATAAATCAAATGGAATCCTTTGGTTTTGGACAATGGAAAACTCAGGAGTCATAGATCATTTCTAGAAAATTTTCAGTGCCAGGGATGGGATACCTTCCAGTGAGTTGTTGGCCAAGGAGTTCCCTGATGCCCCCAAAACATTATGGGCCATTGCTTAGGCCCTTGGTTTCCCACCAGGAATAGATGGTAAGACCCTATTGCTAAAGACTTCACATACTTGGGCTGCAAGACCACTGAGAAATCCTGCTGGAACTGAGCTGATAACCTCTTCCATGTAGACCAGCTTAAAGAAAGCTGGAAGAAGCCATTCTACATGCAGTTCAATGGGAGAAAGATACACCCCCAGTGAAGATACTCAACAGTGGACACTGCAAGTCTTATAATTGGCCAGCCAGGCCAAATGAGACAACAGGTGCAATAGTGGCACGTCTGTCATGGTGGAAACCAACTGCCCTCCAATTGGACTGGAGGCCCGCTCCATGGGAGGGAATACATCCCGGATACTAAAAACTTAAAACAGGGGTAGACAGGAGCCCTAGAGTTGTAACATCTAATTTTGTCTGGAGAAGTGTATATACTATGCTTATCAAACTGCCCAGTAAGCACTTCTCTTAATATTCATACCCTTATGTTAATGCTACTCTCATTTTGGGTAGAGAATCTTCTCTTTTCAGATGGCAGTGACCTTGGGACAACTCAGAAGGTATCATGGTGCTGGGAAGAAGTGACTAGAGTACTGAGTAAGATCTCAATCATACCTTCCAAGGCTCAGGGTCTAATGGGGAAGAGGTGGAGTAAAGAATGTAAGAGCCAAAGGAAGGGTAGGACTCCTTACAACATGCTCCCTCCAGACAAAAACTGCCCTTGATATCCATGACCTTATAGTGCCTGACACTACCTACACAAGACTGTTATAAGAGGAGGGAATGATCATGACATCAATATAAAAGAGAGACTTATTGGGATGGGGATGGGATATGATGGAGAATGGAATTTCAAAGGGAAAAAAGGGGGCAGGGAGGGCACTACCATAGGATATTTTTTATAATCATGGAAAATGATCAAAAAATTGAGGAAAAATAAAATTAAATTAAAATTTTTAAAAAATTTGAAAAAGAAGCTTGGCATAGTGATGCATGTCTTTAGTCCCAGCACTCACAGGGCACAGGAAGGAGGATCGTGTTGAGACCAAGTCCAGCCTGACTACATAGTGAATTCCAGGTCAGCCTGGACTACAGTGAGACCCTACCCTGGAAAAAAAGTAATTGATAGAAATCAACTACAAACTTTATTAAAGATGATACAAAATAGTAATACTCCTTTAAGGGAAAAGAAAGCATCTGAAAACAAAACTCCCAAAATCCTCCTAAGTATTGCTGTGCTTCTTTTTCAGAAACATATCAATTAAATAAATTCCTTTCACTCTGTGCCCAGTTTGCAGCTACTTTCTCAGCTTCTGACAGAAAGCTGCCTAGGAAATAAGGAGCACACTTTGCACACCAGCCCTGACATTTATAAACACTAGTGGAACAAATCCAATCAGACAAAGTTGATTTCTTTTCTTGATAGAATTATAAAACTAGTAGAAGTGAGAAAGACAATAGATGACATATAATATATGTTTATTTTCACAAAGTCACTGATATAGTACTTTCATGACATTTTCTTTTATAAATATATTCAAAATAGCTTGAGAACAATCATCATAATTTGAGTTTGGAAGTGCCTACACTCTGATAAACAAAGAGAAATAATGAAAAATCTAATGTCTTAGAAGTGAAAAACACTAAAGGTTAAAACTTATGGATGTTAAGACTCCATGAAAGATGGAGAAGTGAAAACTCACACATGATTTAGAGGAGGAATTTCAAACATAATAGAAAGCAGGTAAACCTCAGAAGGAAAGCTTAATCGATAGAGTCAGAGAAAATCTGCCACATGAGTTCATGAAGATGCCTGTCAGATTAAAATTCAAGAGTATATCAGACCTCTGGTTTAACTAAGTGTTTTCTTAGTGGTGTGCATGCTGCCTCTTACTAGATGAAGAACATAGGCAGGTGTCACGGGGAGCACTAAATGTGTCCACAGGGCTGTGCGTCGAGCTACACAAGTATGAAGTTCAGCTACATCTATGACATCTCTACTCCAATTTCAATCCATCTGACCACCTCACCACGGTGCTACAAATAGCTTTTGCTTTTAATTTTCACCACTCTTTACTTTTTATGTATTTAACACCATTTTTCTTCCACTAGAAAAAAAATTGTTCAAAGGCTTTTATTCTTTCATAAAACAAAGAATAGAAATAATAGTCCTCTAGCTTCAGTAATTTCTTGGAAAGAAGAACAAACATAAAAATGTCTATAAAAGTAATACCATTTTAATAGCTCAACGATTTTTTGCAGGAAAGAATTATTCCAGTGTCTTATTTAGCAAAGTGCTTTTCTCAACTTTGAATCTACTATTTACTTTAATACCTTAGTCTTAATCCTCTGGTCTCTAAGGCACATAACAGCATCAAAAGATATCCACTTCCCCAAATCAGCAAAATTAGAAGATAGAGTCATAAAAATTTGATACAAATTTAAATATGGAAGAATTTTCCGGGATTGAAAGATAGGTGACAGAACTTTCTCTAATTTTGCATTTGTTGTGGGTGATTCCAGGAAGGTCCCCATTGTCAACATCTCATGTTATTAGAGCATGTCATATGGATAGCCATGATGTTTGTGAGGGTGGCTCTGTTTTGACAACATGGCTTGCTGGAGATGGACAATTTCATTCCTATCACATATTGGTGCAGAGGTGGCATAGAGAAGCAGGGACGATTCTGCTATACACATTCATGTGGGAACTCATTTTCTTTCTTTTGCTGCCCCAGTTACTCTAGGATGAGATGTTATTTTTCCTCTTTAGCATCATGTCTGGCTCCACTATCAAGTCCATGTCCCAGTCCATGGGAAGAAAAGAAAGATGTGAATCGAAGTATATATAGTTCAGTTATAGTTTCCTAGCCTAGTTACTGTGCTGGTTTGAATTAGGTGTTCTAATAAACTCGTGTGTTTTAGATGCTTGGTTCCTAGGTGACAGAGCTTTTGGAGGTGGAACCTTGCTGTAGGAGGTACGCTGTTGAAGGTGACCTGGGGTGCTATAGCCAGCTCCCCTTTACTAGATCCAGCTCACTGTCATGCTGCAACAGAAGCAGAGGACATGTCCAGCCTCTGCACATGCCATGCTTTCCCCCACCATCGTCATGAAGCTTCCTTCCATCACTTTCCTCCAATCATAACTTTCCTCCTATCAGCCTTTTGGTCGGGTGCCTTGTCCTAGCAACTCAAAGTTAAACAACATTTACCTAGCTATACTTGCTGAAATCCAGTGTGGGGTGAGGTGAAGGAGAAGAATGGGGCAAAATATCAATTACTACAAAGGAAATAGAAGCTATGGGGTGACAATGAGATCCTCTTTCACAATTCTCCATCTACATGTAAAAACATAGGACACAATGATCACACGGTTAGATCCAGTCAGAAACAGAGAAGAGATGACTACTTGAAGCAGGTCAATGTTCTGTTTTCTGAGAAATTCAAGAAACTTAATGAAAATGAAAGACTGCACAAAACTGTCCTTCCATGGTGCAGATGTTACCTCAGTAATATTTGCACCCATGGCACTCCAGACCAAAGACATCGCTGGCCATGTGTCAGTGCCCTTTATGCCAGTGCTGCAGCTGCTCATGGGTCTTCTGCCGTTTAGTTTCCGCCTTGCCCAGCCTGTGCACAGGGCTGCTTCTCTCTCAGGGCTTTCCTGCAGCTGGCAGTGCGTTCCCACTGCCAAGCCCACGCTCCCTGCTTGGCTGCTGCTCTTGCTCCATCTCCACGCCCACACCGGCAACTAGGAAGCTCCTTCCTGCTCACAGACTCCAGGCCACCGTCACAGGAATGTTCCTTTGAATGTTGTCTCCTGCATCTTTTTATGTTTTGTTTAAAAACAATTGCTTCTCTCCTAGACTTTGTTTATTTTTGAAGTTCTCTTCCTGTCAACGACCTTGCAGTGGATGTTTCCCTTAATCGAAGAACAACAAAGCTTTAGACATCATCATCCTGCATCTCATGCCTGTTAGTTCCTTATTAAAGTATTATTTCATGCACAAACAGCTGTTTGCAGGGAGCTTTTTATTTAGTTCCACAAAGAAAGTATTAGAGTTTTTTTTAATAAGTATTAAACACCCAGAGGCAGAATTAGTTGCTTCAGAAATAGTCACTCCTTACAAGATCCTAAAGAATATGTACATGTGTGAAATATCAGTAACGAATATTCCTTATTGCCCAGTTTGAAAGATGGACTTAGTATGTTTTATTCTCTACACATAGCTCCATAACCTTTGATCTCAATTAGCTACTACAACTACCCAGGCAAAGAAAGCAAACATTCCTTGCAGAATACCAGATAGAAAGGCAGGAGGTAACTTGGCAACTGGATGCTCTCCATGGTAGAAATCTCACCGACAGCAGTGGGGAGACAACTGGGATCCAAACGAGGTGGCCACAAGACCTGCACTTGTTTTGCAGGACTCCTTGCCCTGAACTGGACAATAACACCACACACGGCCAGTGGTCAAAAAGCAGCTTGGATGTCTCCCTCTCATTTTAGACAGCTTTGCTCCAAACTCCTAAATTGTGTAATATTTGCTCTCTGGAATAACTAGGGGTATAGGTGTGATTCACCTCTGGATGAATCAAATATCAAATCAATACGCCATCCCCTCAGTGTCTTCCCTTGGGAGGCCCAGCCGGCTCATGTGGAGTAATGAACTCTAGCTCTAGGGCAAGGGACTGTATGTATCTGTGAGTTGGTAGCAAAGTATTCTTGCCAAGTAATTATGGTTGTAATAAAAAAACAAGTATTGTTTCACTGTTGTATTAGAAAAAATGTTATATAACAGTCTATCATGCGTCTGTAATAACATTAAAATTGTCCGTAGGGCACAGCCTGGTAGGCATAAGCTTGAAGGCAAGTGAAAACATATATTATGAGTAAATGCTGGAAATCAGTATTATCTTAGGAATAGAAATCTTTTCTCTCCCTTCAACTGCTGGTTGAAGTTGTTTTACCAACCAGTTCCGTTCTGTAAGCATTTGGAAAGATGAATGGAAGATTTAGAATTAAATGGAGGAAGGTATGATGGGTCAAGTTTGCACAAGAGCAGCTGTAGGGTTGTTGTTAGACACCAAAGAGGCAAGCAATGTTCCCAGGGAGAGTGGAGTGTGTGTTGTCACCTGGTCAAGGGTATAGTAAAAATGCGACATTGAAATGAGAATGAAAATCACCCTTGTGGATATTTTTTCACTTTGTGGACAAGGACAGCAAAGTTCTTGGAAGCTAAGATAAGAAATCTTTTACTTAAGGTTTTTAATCTACCTTTACTCACCCAGGTGTGGCAGCGCAGGCCTGTAGTTCCAGCCACTCAGGATATAGAGGCAAGAGAATCACAAGTTCAAAGCCAACCTGGGTAACTTTGTAAAACCTGTCTTAAAATAAATAGTAATATTAGGACATAGGCTATAGCTAATGTTTTAGCACCTGCCCAGTATGAGTGACGTTCTAGCTTTAATCCCCAATGCAGCAACAAAATAAAACAAAACAAAATCAATTTGCCATTCCCTGCAATTCCTTGGGATATTTAACAACTGGAAAGTATATATTATTTTCCTTTTTAAAGTTCATTGATAAAAGTAAAATTTAATCAATAAAAACATAAGCCCCAATAGAAAAGCTGTCAATAAAATAAACTTACTTCACTTTTTACCATTGTTCTGCCTCCTCTCTTGGCCTGCAGGGAACTACCTTCCGCTGTGTGTGCATCAGCACAGGCACACGTAATCACACACACACACGCATGCATTCACACAAATGTACACCTGCCTAGCCTACCTCCCATGTCTTTGCCTGGGTTTAGCTTTCTTGTGCTGGAAAACAAGGCAGCTTTTGCATGGGTGTTCGACTTGCTCTCCCCCTCCCCCAGAGCTCCCTCTTGTCCAGCCTCCCTCCCTCCTATAAGCCACATGCTTTGCATTTATCGTGCCCCTCCATGTGTCCAAACAGATAGCCTTCTGAAAGGCTGTCTCGTTCACCCTCGTGTCCTTCACTGCTGGCATAGCAGTGTTGTGGACATAAGTGCACGCCCAGGAAAACCTGTCGGCTGTGATAGGGCGCTAGGCATGAGATCTGTTTGTTTTATTTGGCCAGAGAAAATGTGGACCCATGGTGGTAGCAATGCGTGAGCTCAGAAGCTTATACCTTACCATGTGAGGATTACTAATCAGAACCAGTTTAGAAAAAAATGGGACACAGCATAAATTTTCATACCCCAAAGTGTTCATATGTCACTTAACTTTTAATGGTCAAACGTCAGAACTTTAATTGGTGTTTATCCTTAGAAGTCTAGCACTTCCGGGCTGAAGTGGCTTAGCAGTTAAGATGCTTGTCTGCAAAGGCAAAGGACCTAGGTTTGATTCCCTCATGCCCACATAAGCCAGATGCAGATGGTGATGTATGCATCTGGAATTCGTTTGTAGTGGTTGAAGGCCCTGGTGCTCCCATTCTCTCTCTCTCTCTCTCTCTCTCTCTCTCTCTCTCTCTCTATCTCTATCTCTCTCTCCGTCTCTATCATCTATCTATCTATTCTCAGTCTGTTTGTCTCATTCTCTCTGTGCCCATGAAATAAATAAAATTTAATTCAATTAAAAAAAAAAAAAGAAGTCCAGCACTGTCTATGGGAGAAGGTTGTGAGCGTGCCCAGGTTCTATGAAGTGCATCAGTGGGTCTATAGTCAGGGTGCACATATGAAGCAGTACAACAGCCTCCCTTTATCAAGGCTGTTGCTTGCCTCAGTTGCCTTCAGTAAACAAGATCTGAAGATATAAAATAGGACATTCTAAAAATAAACTATTTATCATTTTTAAAATGTTCACAATTCCAAGTATGATGGTGAAATATTTCTTTGGCCTTCACAGTTTGTCCCAGGGCATATGTCACTCCTCAGCTAGTGTATCAACATTACGTCCACCTGCCAGCTAGCAGCTATTCAATGTCTTATTTTTAAGTGTTACTCCTGAGGTGCTACAGTGCTTGGCTTTAGGTGACCTTTACATAAGAGTAGAATGCATGTCACAATTCCTACAGCATTCACCTCATTCTTCCTTATCATGCCAGCATTGTCTCACCTAATATCACAAGAAGGGAAAATTAGAGAGAGAGATCATATGCATATAAATTTATAATAGTATTTTATCATAATTGTTCTATTTTATTATGAGTTATTGTTAACCTCTTACTTCACCTAATTTTTGCTAACCTTTTTCATAGATACACATATATAGCAACAAAAATATGTGAAATATGTACATATATATATAGTTTGATACTATTCAACTTTTATGGCAACCAGTAGGAGTATGATGATGCTTCCCATGGATAAAGGGGCTTATGATTCTTCAAATCCCAGCTAAGTAACAGCAAAGAGCCTGCACCATTTCCTTTCCTGACCATTAACTTTTAAACTTATTCTTTTTTATAGATTTCCCTCTGTTGTATTTAGCTTATCATTACTGGGACAAAGAATACAACCAAAAGCAGCTGATGGGAAGAAAGTTTTAATGCTGGCTTTCCCACTCCAGGAAAAACTCCATGATGTCAGGAGGAAGCGTGACATAAGCAGAGGATGGACTTTGCCTCTACCACAGCAGGTGGTAAACAGAAGCCAGAGAGTGAACCAAACTCTGGAAAGGGGAGCTGGGTATAACACCCCTAAGCCCACTCCCAATGCACACCTTCTCCAGCAAGGCTCCACCTCCCATATTGCCATCAGTTGAGGACCAAACATTTATGAACACATGAGTTTATGGGAGAAATCTGATTCAAACTGCCACACCCTCCCATTACTTTCTTTTGCCTTCCTCCATTCCCCTTTCACCTAACGCATTATTTTGTTCTCTTTCATATCTTTTTCTTCCTCCTCCACCATCCACAATGCTGTTTATGGACCCAATATTGTTCAGGTCTTATGCAGGTATGGACAATCACTGTGAGGTCAAGAATGTGACACTGGGGCTAGATAGATTGTTTAGTGGTTAAGACGCTTTCTAGCAAAGCCAAAGTACCCAGGTTTGATTCCCCAGTACCCACATAAGGTAGATGCACAAGGTGGTGCATGCATCTGGAGTTCACTTGCAATGGCTAGAGGCCCTGGAACACCCATTTTATATATGCCTTACTCTGCTTCTTTCTTTCTTTCTTTCTTTCTTTCTTTCTTTCTTTCTTTCTTTCTTTCTTTCTTTCTTTCTTTCTTTCCTTCTCTCTCTCTCTCATGAATGAATAAATAAATAAATAAAATTTTAAAATATGAATGTGACACTGGCCATCACTTTTATCAACTGATATCCTTGCTTGGTCCTAAAGACCATCTGAAGTTCACCTCAGCTATAAGCTGAGATATGGGAGTAGTCACTTCATTATACTTTCTTTCCTTGATTTATTTTGGTAGTAGAGTTTTATTGAAGTAGTTTTTAAAAAGCTACTCTCTTTAAGTTCAAGTCATTAGGTAGGAAGTCACTAAAATAATGACTCATTTGGTCTCTTCCATGAGACCAAAGGATCCCTTACTAGTGTGAGGCAATGCCTTCCACTCCTCACAACCAGACTGTCCCTTGCCACTCACCAGTAGTGAAGTCTTGATTATAGGAACCCATGACTAACCAGTGAAACAACACTCCACTGGACAGAGTCTTCACTCTCTTTAAAGAAGCCAGGAGTGCTGGACTGAGAGGTACTGACATTACAAGGCTAGACCAGCTTTCACCTAGCCCCACAGGAAATTAGCAGAACATCCTGGGAGGATCCAAAACAGGGCCTCCTTTAACCAGTACAGTTTTATCCCCAGCCTAGGGTATACAAACACATTCCAGCTCCTCTTCCCTTGAGCATTTTCCGAGCTGGCTTTAAGACAGGCTCCTTCCACAGTTTAGGAAGGGGCGGTACTCAGGTACATCAACACCCAAATAGGCCAAGCACCCTGTCTGCCCACAAATGTGACAAGGAGAAGTGACTCGCACAACTCCATCCTTATTACTATGTTTAAAAAAAAAAGAAACCAGCCAGCACTTGGGAGGCAGAGGTAGTAGGATTGCTATGAGTTCAAGGCCAGCCTTAGATTATAGATCAGCCTGGGCTAAAGTGAGACCAGACCTCAAAAAACATAAAAATAAAAATTCTGCCTGCACTCTTTGCCAGTAGCATCTGAAATATGTCTTTCTGTGAAGCCAGAAGGACACAGAAGCACCTGTCTCTCTCCAGGCCATCACTGACACCCAAGCTGGGAAGACGTCGTTCAGGGTCTTTCAGTTTGGGAATTTTCCAGAGACCTGCCTTAAGATGTCCCAGACCCAATGCTTTTGAATTCTTCCTCTTGATATCTTTCACTAAGAAATCTCTGATATTTGTGATTTTACATCCTTAAGCCAAAATATTGGCCATTTTACCCTCTACCCTCATCCTCTGGTGCCTCGTGTACTGATATCTCTATTAAAGCCATCAGTTCCTGAGACAAATGTTGTTTCAGCTACATTGTGAGTGTCAGAATAATTATTCTTACTGGCCTCTTCAGAAGCATTCCTACAAATATAATCTGCCCTTTCAAAACAAAGAATATATTTGGTATATTCATTTTGCTATTGATTTTGTGAAGCTTATGAAAAAACTGTCTCCTTCATATTTATGAAATATATTTGCCATTCTCGGTTGTTTTGAGACAAGGGACATGGTTTCATAAAGTTCAGGATAGCCTTGCATTTACTATGTATCCTGGCCAGGCCTTGAACTCCTACTTCTGTCTTAGACTCCTGAACATGAAGTGTGACAATTACAGATGTATGCCACCAAAATTACCAAATGCTCTCAATCTTCAAAGAATGTTCTAAATAGATGTATTAGTTTCCCATAATGCTGAAAAAATATCTGAGAATTACAACCTAAAGGAGAAAAGATATTTTGGGTTCATGGTCATTTGGCTTCATTGCTTCTAGACTTGCGGTGAAGCACAACATCAGGATGGGGGCATATGGTGGGGCACACTGCTTACCATCAGGAGAGGGGGCATATGGTGGGGTACACTGCTGACCATCAGGACACAGGGCATATGGTGGGGTACACTGCTTAACTTCAGGACAGGGGCATATGGTGGGGTACACTGCTTACTATCAGGACGGGGGCATATGGTGGGGTACAATGCTAACCATCGGGACAGGGGGCATATGGTGGGGTATGGGGTACACAGTTTACCATCAGGACAGGGGGCATATGGTGGGGTGCAATGCTTACCATCAGGACAGGGGGCATATGGTGGGGTACACTGCTAACCATCGGGACAGGGGGCATTTGGTGGGGTACACAGCTTACCATCAGGACAGGGGGCATATGGTGGGGTGCACTGCTTACCATCAGGATGGGGCCATATGGTGGGGTACACTGCTAACCATCGGGACAGGGGGCATATAGTGGGGTACACAGTTTACCATCAGGACAGGGGGCATATGGTGGGGTGCACTGCTTACCATCAGGGAAGGGGGCATATGGTGGGGTACACTGCTTACCTTCAGACGGGGGCATATGGTGGGGTACACTGCTTACCATCAGGACAGGGGCATATGGTGGGTTGCACTGCTAACCATCAGGGCAGGGAGCATTTGGTGGGGTACACTGCTTACCATCAGGATGGGGGCATATGGTGGGGTACACTGCTTACCATCAGGACAGGGGAATATGGTGGGGTACATTGCTTACCTTCAAGACAGTGGCATATGGTGGGTTGCACTGTTTACCATCAGGACATAGAGCATTTGGTGGGGTACACTGTTAACCACCAGGACAGAGGGCATATGGTGGTGTACACTGCTTACCATCAGGGTAGGGGGCATATGGTGTGGTACACTGTTTACCATCAGGACAGGGGGCATATGGTGAGGTACACTGCTTATCATCAGGACGGGGACATATGATGAGGTACCCTGCTTACCTTCAGGACAGGGGGCATATGGTGGGGTACACTGTTAACCATCAGGGCAGGGAGCATTTGGTGGGTTACACTGCTTACCATCAGGATGGGGGCATATGGTGGGGTGCACTGCTTACCATCAGGACAGGGGGCATATGGTGAGGTACACTGCTTACCTTCAGGACAGGGGGCATATGGTGGGGTACACTGTTAACCATCAGGGCAGTGAGCATTTGGTGGGGTACACTGCTTACCATCCGGATGGGGCCATATGGTGGGGTACACTGCTTACCATCAGGACGGGGACATATGGTGAGGTACACTGCTTACCTTCAGGACAGGGGGCATATGGTGGGGTACACTGCTTACATTCAGTACGGGGACATATGGTGGGGCACACTGCTTACATTCAGGACGGGGGCATATGGTGAGGTTCACTGCTTACCATCAGGACAGGGAGCATTTGGTGGGGTACACTGCTTACCTTCAGGACAGGGGGCATATGGTGAGGTACATTGCTTACCATCAGGACGGGGGGCATATGGTGAGGTACACTGCTGACCATCAGGACAGGGGGCATATGGTGAGGTACACTGTTGACCATCAGGACAGGGGGCATATGATGAGGTACACTGTTGACCATCAGGACAGGGGGCATATGGTGAGGTACACTGCTGACCATCAGGACAGGGGGCATATGGTGAGGTACACTGTTGAACATCAGGACAGGGGGCATATGATGAGGTACACTGCTTAACTTCAGTACAGAGGGCATATGGTGAGGTACACTGCTGACCATCAGTACAGGGGCATACAGTGAGGTACACTGTGAACCATCAGGACAGGGGCATATGGTGGGGTACACTGCTTATCATCAGGATAGGGGCATATGTTGAGGTACACTGCTGACCATCGGGACAGGGGGCATACAGTTGGGTACACTGCTTACCGTCAGGACAGGGGCATATGGTGAGGTACACTGCTTACCATCAGGACAGCGGCATATGGTGGGGTACACTGTGAACCATCATGACAGGGAGCATTTCGTGTGGTACACTGCTTACCATCAGGACAGGGGGCATATGGTGGGGTATACTGCTTACCTTCAAGACGGTGGCATATGGTGGGTTGCACTGTTAACCATCAGGGCAGGGAGCATTTGGTGGGGTGCACTGTTCACCACCAGGACAGAGGGCATATGGTGGGGTACAGTGTTAACCATCAGGACAGGGGGTATATTGTTGGGTACATGTTAACCATTAGGACAGGGAGCATATGGTGGGGTTCACTGCTTACCATCAGCAAGGGGACATATGGTTGCGTACACTGTTAACCACCAGGACAGAGGGCATATGGTGTGGTACACTGCTTACCATCAGGACAGGGGCATATGGTGGGTTGCACTGTTAACCATCAGGGCAGGGAGCATTTGGTGGGGTACACTGCTTACCATCAGGACGGGGGAATATGGTGGGGTACACTGCTTACCATCAGGACGGGGGAATATGGTGGGTACACTGCTTACCTTCAAGACGGTGGCATATGGTGGGTTGCACTGTTAACCATCAGGGCAGGGAGCATTAGGTGGGGTACACTGTTAACCACCAGGACAGAGAGCATATGGTGGGGTACACTGTTAACCATCAGGACAGGGAGCATTTGGTGGGGTACACTGTTAACCAGCAGGACAGAGGGCATATGGTGGGGTATACTGTTAACCACCAGGATAGAGGCCATATGGTGGAGTACACTGCTTACCATCAGGACGGGGGCATATGGTGAGTTATACTGCTTACCTTCAGGACAGGGGCCTATGATGAGGTACACTGCTTACCATCAGGACAGGGGTCATATGGTGAGGTACACAGATACCTTCAGGACAGGGGGCATATGGTGGGGTAAACTGTTAACCGTCAGGGCAGGGAGCATTTGGTGTGGTACACTGCTTACCATCAGGACGGGGGCATATGGTGGGGTAAACTCTTAACCATCAGGGCAGGGAGCATTTGGTGGGGTACACTGCTTACCATCAGGAAGGGGGCATATGTTGATGTACACTGCTAACCATCAAGACAGGGAGTATATGGTGGGGTACACTGCTTAACATCAGGACGGGGGCATATGGTGTGGTACACTGTTAACCATCAGGACATGGGGCATATGATGAGGTACACTGCTTACATTCAGGAGAGGGGGCATGTGGTGGGGTACACTGTTAACCATCAGGACAGGGAGCATTTGGTGGGGTACACTGCTTACCTTCAGGACGGAGGCATATGGTGGGGTACCCTGCTTACCATCAGGAGAGGGTAATATGGTGGGGTACACTGCTTACCTTCAAGACGTTGGCATATGGTGGTTTGTACTGTTAACCATCAGGGCAGGGAGCATTTGGTGGGGTACACTGTTAACCACCAGGACATAGGGCATATGGTGGGGTACATTGTTAACCACCAGGACAGAGGGCATTTGGTGGGGTACACTCTTAACCACCAGGACAGAGGGCATATGGTGGAGTACACTGCTTACCATCAGGGAAGGGGGCATATGGTGGGGTACACTGCTTACCATCAGGATAGGGGGCATATGGTGGGGTACACTGCTTACCATCAGGACGGGGGCGTATGGTGGGGTACACTGTTAACCACCAGGACATAGGGCATATGTTGTGGTACACTGCCTACCATCAGGACGGGGACATATGGTAGGTTGCACTGTTTACCATCAGGGCAGGGAGCATATGGTGGGGTACACTGCTTACCATCAGGACGGGGACATATGGTGGGTTGTACTGTTAACCATTAGGTTCAGGGAGCATTTGGTTGGGTTCACTGCTTACCATCAGGACAGGGGCCTATGGTGGGGTACACTGTTAACCATCAGGGCAGGGAGCATTTTTTGGGATACACTGTTTACCATCAGGACTGGGGCATATGGTGGGGTACACTGTTAACCATCAGGAAAGGGAACATTTGATGGGGTACACTGCTTGCCATCAGGACAGTGGGCATTTGGTGAGGTACACTGCTTACCTTCATGACTGGGCATATGGTGGGGTACACGGCTTACCATCAGGACAGGGGAATATGGTGGGGTACACTGCTTACCTTCAAGTGGGTTGCACTGTTAACCATCAGGGCAGGGAGCATTAGGTGGGGTACACTGTTAACCACCAGGACAGAGAGCATATGGTAGGGTACACTGTTAACCATCAGGACAGGGAGCATTTGGTGGGGTACACTGTTAACCATCAGGACAGAGGGTATATGGTGGGTTGCACTGTTAACCATCAGGGCGGGGAGCATTTGGTGGGGCACACTGCTTACCCTCTGGACAGGGAATACCTTAGGGATCCACTGCTTACCTCCTAGCAGTCAAATAGCAGACAGAGGAGGGAACTGGAGACAAGATATGCTCTCCATGGGCATGCCTCCAAAGTTCCACTCTCTAAGCTTCATTATGACTGTTCTCTTAAATTTTTATCAATTCTCAATAATTCATCAAGTTATGGATTTATCAATATTTTGAGGAGGCTAGAATCTTCATGATCCTTTCATTTACCAAAAGCTCATCAGCTATCATCAAGCCTTTTGGACAGCTTAGATCCAAACCATATCATTAGACAATTACTTGAGATAAATACAATTTTAGACCTAATCTATGATAATTATCACAATATAGACCAACTTCATCAATTTTCTTCATTATCTGAGAATATCATCCAAATTTTTTGTGGAAGCATTTTATCCACTAAAAATGTCTCTCTAGCCTGTTAATTATATTTTGATAATTTAATACAATAGTTCTGAGAAATCAATATTGCTTTGACCCCTTGAAGTGGGGTTCTAGTGTAAGAAATACTTACAAACATGAAAGTGCTTTTGGATCTGAGTAATATGTAAAAGCTAGAAGAATTTTGAGCAGCATGATAGGAGAGCCTTTGATTTCCTTGCTGAGGCTAATGCTGTAAATATGGATGTTGAAGAATGTGCCAGTGAAGATTCGAGAAGCTGTGAGAGCATAGGAGAGAAAAATATGTCATCTCAGAATACCAAAATAAGCAGAAAGAAAGAAAGATGAAAGAAAAAAGAAAGAAAGAGAGAGGGAGAGAAAGAAAAAGGGAGAGAAAGAAGGAAAGAAAAGAAGAAAAGGATCACAAGATCACTGTCAGAAATATGGATATTAAAAATGTTGCCCCTGAAGGTTGAGAAAAGTCAGGAACATGACAATCAAAGTGAGAGGAAAGATAATCCCTGTTATATAGTAGAGGGAAGTTTAGCTGAATTGTGTCTGTAGTCATGAGGGAAACAGGAATGGCAAACAATGGACTTCGGTTGTTAGCTAAGATATTTAAGCACAGCATTGAAATATCAGCTTGTCTCCTGAAATGATTATAATAAAAAAATAATAGTGAAAGGATAAGCTGAGGGAATATCTGTCAAACCAAAAGGAGTAAGGACTTAGTGATTTTGGAAATTCTTGGCTTATGTAAATAATAAGACATGCTAACATTTGGGGAGTTACTCTCAGGGAAGCATGTTCTAGAAAGAAGCATTTTATTTTTGCTTTATGTAGTGGTTTGAATATGAAATGTCCTTCACAGCCTCATGTTTTGTAAGCCTTCTACTTTATCTCCAACTAGTGGAGTCTTTGGGAGGTACACCCCTGTTAGAGGAGGTGTGTCATTGAGGCAGGTCCTGGAATTTTATAAACTAGCCCCTCTGGCCAGTGCTAGCTCAGCTCACACTCTACTTCCTCCCTACTGGTATGTGATGACATGAGCAGCTTCCTTCTCATTCTGTGCTTTTCATGCCATGATAGAATTTGCCCTGGAAACTATAAGGTGAAATAAACCTTTCCTTCCATCATCTAATTTGGGCCATCACAGCAAAGAGAAAGTAAGTGCTACACTTTAGGATTTAAAAATCAAAATATGAACTTATGCAACAATAGATGAGATCCATGGACTAATCTGAGAAGAAGCTATAGATGGTGCATTCAGAAACCCCTATGGAGGAAGTTCTTATCTAGAGACATGAATTTCTGTGACACAGGAGATGAAGGAGGTTTTTGAGCATGCTCTTTTGCAGAAGCACTGCCACCCTGGAATAAAAGGAAGAAAATGGAATGAAGAAGACTGACCCAATAGTGTGCAGGCAGAGAGCACTGATAAGCATTTTCACTGGATGAAAGAGCAAGGGCTTCCCTGCATGGCATTGAAAGGGCACTTATGAAGGCAAAGCTCTGGCTCAGCAGAATGCCGAAGACTCAAACCGCACAAGGGTGTCCTTTGACTGTGAAACCTCATGAAATTTTTTTAGCTTTTGAAATTTCTCTGGATTGGTGAGTACTCTTTCATTTTCCTTTCTAATCTACATGTTAAATGGAAATGTGTACAATTGCTACCCTATACCCAACCCACCATTGCATTTTTGTTTTTTTGGAGCTTATTTCTCTACTAGGATCATAAATGGAGACAAATTGTTATCCAGGACAGGAACATAGGTGGTAAGAGTCTCCAATCTTGTGATTAATTTAAATGGTCAGAATAAGCAGTACAACTCCAGATCCTTAATCACATTTAAGCCCTCTTTGGGGCTATATAAAGTCACACATTCATAGAGTCTAGGGATTAGGACTTGGGTGTCTTTGGGAAGCATAATACCACTGGTATATGGTACTAAAATTCTTGTTGCTTCTCATATGCGTGTGATCAACAATAAAAAGAAAATGAAGCCAATCCAGTAATTAAAATGTGTTAAAAACCTTGCTTTATTACAAAAAGAGAGAGAGAGAAAAGATTTATCTTCTATTAAAAGTAAAAGCAAACCAAACCAAAATATTAAAATAAAGTTTTAATATGTTGGTTGAATATTTAAGGACAGCCAGGTAAAGATGAGAGGTACCAAGTCAGTAAGAGAAACACAGAAGTAGGAAATAAAGAAAACATTATCAAAATAACAAAAAGGCACATTAAGAAGCAAAAGAAAAGTCACGATAATGTAACAGAAAGACAATAGGACAATACAAAAGTAATTCTTTTTTTCTTCTTTTTTTAAAATATTATAATTATTTATTTATTTATTTGAGAGACAGAAGACATAGAGGCAGAAGGGGTACACCAGCACCTCTAGCTGCTGCAAATGAACTCTAGACACGTGCACCACCTTGCGTATCTAGCTTTATGTGCATACTGGGAATGGCTTTGCCAGCAAGTGTCTTAACCATTAAATCATTGCTCCAGCCCAATAGAAGTAATTCAAAATGCATCTATAACTACAAAAATATACCTGAAAACGTTGCCCTCTTTCACTCAATCTGATGATGCCAGCTATCCTGCTGCCAGATGCTCCATGGAGATGGGCACATGACAGATCTCACAGCAAGAACCACAAGCAGCTCCAGAGGACAGTGAGTCTGGGCAGCATGCTCTGAAGTGAACATTTCCAGAGTGCCTTGATATGTCTATGAAATCCAGAGGCAGAATACCTACCTCTATGGGGCCTAGAGGGCTCACCCTTATTACCTGTTAGGTAATAAATGCACTGTCTTATTCTATTAAGTTTTAAATTCTTGCTCTCAGGAGAGCTGCTGCTGAGAATTGCAATGAACACTTTTATCCAGTCTAGTTCCAAATCCCTGCCCTGCAAAGCATGAAATTATATTCCTTGTAGAACCTAGAAAGTGAGGGAACTTCAATTTCTCGGCTCTCCATTAAGTTTGTGTTCCTATGAGAGAAAGACAAATATAGTATTCTTGTTTTGTAGCTGTTTTCTCTGAATTGAAACAGTCCCTCAATGCAGGAGGGGGGCAGACACATAAGTTTCAGAAAACCAATGAGGCTTATAAGGTTCAGGAACTCCCCAAACTTATAGAATGCGAGAAATTCAGAAAATTACAAAATTCAAAAGGGTCATAACCAAGATTATATAAGCAGTAAACAATTGCTTGGGCAGAGGAAGGATATTCTTCAGTTAACCTGTCTGAAAATTAGGGAGGGAGCTCAGGAATGCAATTTTGTGTGTAGTTATACATGCTGGGATTGCCTTTTTAGTCATGAAGCTACCTTGGAGTCATCCCTACTCCTAACCAACTCCTTACTCATGTTCCCAGTAAGTCCAATAAACTGATCAATCACCAGATAGAATTGGGCTGAATTATTTCTTTAGCCTATTGCCCCTACCCTGTCTGAGACAAATAAACGTTTTTGCACTTCTTTCCATAACAGCTCTGCATAGCCACATACAGACATTTTAGGATTGTTACCAAGAAGCATTGAACAAACCTCAAATAATAATGTTCCTGAAAAGCAATATTGCACTTGTGTACAGAAAATTTCCTCCTCCTACTTCTTCTCTGGTCAAACCAGTATTCACTATTAGGATGTCCTCTGATCAGTTATGAGAAAAACGCACAGAGTAGAGCTTAGAAAAGTTGATGGCATTTTCAAAGTCACAAAAGATAAGGAAATCCGGCTGCTCTTAGGTCAAGTCCCATCCATTGAGATCCAGAGACAGCTAAAGTGAAGTTTGCAATGAACCCAAAACACAAACATTTGTAGACAATTCTTTGACTAAAAACTTACCCTTCTGTGACGAACTGGTGAAGTACATTTTCAGACAACAAGCAAAACATAAGGCTCATCAGAATGAAAGTGATGCCCCCACCTGTCTGAGTGAAGGCTTAGTTGAAAAAATGAGAGTGGGGCTGGAGAGATGGCTTAGCAGTTAAGCGCTTGCCTGTGAAACCTAAGGACCCCGGTTCGAGGCTCGATTCCCCAGGACCCACGTTAGCCAGATGCACAAGGGGGCGCACGCATCTGGAGTTCGTTTGCAGTGGCTGGAAGCCCTGGTGTGCCCATTCTCTCTCTATCCATCTCTCTCTCTCTCCCTCTCTCTCTCTGTCACTCTCAAATAAATAAATAAAAATGAACAAAAGATATTAAAATAAAATAAAATCTTAAATCTCTCAGTCCAATATCTTTAAAAAAAAGAAAAGAAAAAATGAGAGTGGATTGCCTCAGTTTTGTATGTTTTTGAAAGTCAGATTTCATGTAAGTTAATATAAAGATATAATTTTCCAATTCATATCTGGAGAACAGCTATTAGAAGCAAAAGAATATGCATTAGAACAAAATACAAATTTAATTTGAAATTTAATACACTAATTCAAGTTTATTATTATCATATCATAATTACACATAATTATGATTTCATTATGCTATTTTCATACGCTTTTATAATGTACTTTACTAAACCACTATTTCTATTGAACAAATTTTGTTCATATCCAAGGAACCTGAAAAGTATTTTTGCACCTGAGGAGGAACTATAATGGTTAGAGGAGTCTGCCTGCACATACAAGACTCTCACCTGGGCCTTCCCTCTTCCTCAGTACTGACTATAGGAGTGACTTTGTATCACAACTGTCTTCCAGCCTCTGCTAAAACCCAGGTTAGTCAAAAAGAGGACCAAAAGAGCTCTTTTGGTACAAGTCAGGTGATCTGTTGAAATTTGCATAACTGGCAGAAATCCAAAGGTAAGGACAGCAGACACCAGAGGGGATTCCAGGGCCAGATTCCCATCCTAACCATAGTTAGAGGAGTCAAAAGAAAGCAAAGCACAAATGCCTAGTGGCTTCTGGAAGCTCCTCATCCACAACATGAAGGAGACCAAAGTGCTTCTGGACATGTGAAAAATCTTACTGTGTTCTTCCAAGAAGCCCAAAGCCATCATGGAAAAGGTGGCCTCAGCTGACTGCTGTCACCAATCCCAATTCCAGACTGTGTGGAAGAAAATAAACACATGCTCATGTGTACCTTCGATGCCTGCTGAAGATCGCAAAACAACAACAAAAGAATCTACTTTGCACCTCTGTACATCCATTAGAGTCACCTCTGCTTCTCTTCAGTGAGCTGAAATTAGCACTGTGTATTGAGAGATGTCACAGTCCACATGAGATTCTTTCTATTACTACAACTAAAGCACAGGATCAGTGTCACTAGTCTAGGCCCATAAATGTTGATATTCTGAGCTTCCAAATTCATATCAAGAATTTTTCCCAGTATCACAAACTATTATCAGTACAAGGGATTTAAAAGATGAAGTGGTCTAATCCATTAATTTCACAGATGAAAGAACTGAAGCTTAGGAAGATTAAAGAGATATGCCTAAGGTTAGGTAGCTATTTGTGGCAAGGTGTACTAGAATTCAATTTGCATTAAGTCTTGTATTTTCTTCTATGTATATATACAAAAGGAGAAGAAATATGTATCCTAATATTTTAACATATGTGGTTTTCCTTATGGTGTAATGTTCCAAATCTAATGGATTAATATTTTCATATTTTTAACTTCTAAAATATATGCACACCTAGAAAAAAAGCAGGTCTTGATAGTTCTCGTGTATTGTGCACTGAGAAATATGGGGTGTTTAGGTTTAGAAGGTGTACTCTTTGGTTGAATCTGACTAGCCCTTGGTTTGTGAGATCCTCTCATCTTCCCAAAAGACCAGAGCTTAACCCTCAGCCTTCCACCTATCCAGTGCACTAGAAGCTGGAGACTGGGTTGCAGGCTTTCTCTGCCCAGTCTCTGAACGTCTGGCAGCACATTCCCCATCACAGGCCAGCTTCCCCAGGACACACAAGCACTGGCATTGCTTACACAAGTCTTGGCTGAGTTTGTTGAGTATTGCAGATACTTATAAGCATTTTTTTGCTGAGTCTTCCATGAACATACAGTCCTTTAATATTTAAGTCTGTCTACAAGGGTATCACCATTATTTGCATTTTATTAAGTTGTGACAGGTAAAATTTTTTTGTTTAGAATTATACATCTAGTGAATCCCTACCCCAGAGAGTAGGGGAAAATGTGAAAATTGACAAAAAGTGCTTAATTAAAAATTGGTTTGGCCAGGCATGGTGGCACAATCCTTTAATCCCAGCCCTCAGGAGGCAGAGGTAGGAGGATCACTGTGAGTTCGAGGCCACCCTGAGACTCCATAATGAATTCCAGGTCAGCCTGAGCTACAGTGAGACCCTACCTCGAAAAAACAAAAACAAAAAAAAATTGCTTTGTATGTTTTAGAAAAAAAGAACTAGCACCTGCTTGTCCGCACAAACCTTTCATTCCAGCACTCTGGAGGCAGAGGTAGAATTGCCATAAGTCCAAGTCAAGCCTGAGATTACATAGTGAGTTCCAGGCCAGCTTGGGATAGATCAAGACTCTGCCTCAAAAAAAAAAAAAAAAAAAAAAAGTTACTAATGTCCATTTAAGTATAGCATATAGCATAGCATAGCAGAATTTTCAGTCCTTAAAAATCATGGACCTCAGCTAAGTCATCCTATAGCACTGGTATGCAGAGAATACTACCTAATTTGCTCATTGTCAATAAATCTCTCTCAGTCCATGGTGCTATAGAGTAAAATGTTCTATAAGGACCCTTAGGTTAAAATATAATTTGTGGTGGTTAATCTTGGTTGTCAATTTGACAGGATTTAGAAACCTCATGGAAACAAATTCCTGGGAATGCCCATGAGAGATTTTCTAGATTAGGTTAGATGAGGTGAGAAGACAGACCCACACTAAATGTGGGTGGCACCATTTCATGGTGTCCCGGACTGCATAGAAAAGAGAAAAAGAGGCCTGGAGAGATGTCTTAGTGGTTAAGGCATTTGCCTGCAAAGCCTAAGGACCCAGGTATGATTCCCCAGGACCCATGTCAGCCAAATGCAGAAGTGGTGCATGCAACTCGAGTCTGCAGTGGCTGAAGGCACTGGTGTACCCATTCTCTCTCCCCATTTCCCCCCGTCTCTCTTTGCCTCTTTTTCTCTCTCAAATAAATAATTAGTTAAAAATGAAATATTTAAAAAGTAGAAAACTAGCTAGGCACCAGCATTCATCTTCCTCTGTTTTCTGAATGTGCATGAGACATGACCTGACGCATCAGGCACATGCCCATGTCCCTACTGTGATAGACTGCAGCCTAGACTTATAAGCCAAAATCAACCTCCGTCCTGAAGTACGGTATGTTATCACAGCAGGGAAAGGCAACTATTACGTAAGCCAATAAACTTTCATCTCTAAAGATCTTACAAAGAGAAGCACTCTCTGATTGCTGTGGCCATACAGACACAATTCCTCAGCACTCATCCACGCACACAAATGTCCTCAGTGCCATACTTCTTTCTCTCTACCCACTTCTGAGTGGGATGAAAGGGCACGTCCCAAAGTGGGCTGCTTACACACACAGTGGCATTGGGAAGGCAAAGAACTGTGATGTGAGACACAGGACACCATCCGAGCAGACTGTACTCACTGAGGTCTTCCAGACTGACAGAGGTCAGATAGCCATGCAGAGTCTAAGTGCCATTTCAAAGTGAAACAGGACCACAATAGCTGTGGATCTGTGTTTCTGATAGTGATATTTGAAAGTCTTACAATTACAGGTTGTTTACAGAGATGGGCTTATTATAAAATAATTGCATCTAAGTTCCTATACAAATAAAAGAAAGCTACTTTGTAGAGGGTTGAAAGAAAAGGTTTTCTTAAAGAATGGGCTATGTAAGATGGTTTTAGACAAAAACAACTTCAAAGGCTTTCAGTAAATTTGTGGAATTTTAAGTAGAATCTCACTCTAAGAATTTTATAAAATTTCCTAAACTTAAAATTATTTTTCAGACATCTAATTTAGTTGTACACCAAACCCTATAATGAACCCCCCAAAAGTAAATAATAGTAGACTGTATACATTATGTATGTTCAATAGTCACCGCATGTAAATACGGCAATTGACCTTCCTCCAACAAAAGAAAAATAACTCCATGGCAACAAGGAAAGAAAGGCACAATAATATTTTCCAAGGCAACTCTTGTCCCTTAGAGGATTCCACTATTATACTTGGAGGCCATGGCACCTGACAGACAATGGATAATGATTAAATTTAACCTTGAACACATGTTTTGCTCTCTTTCTCACCAAGAATAGCTTGCATTTAAGTGGTGTGTACCATTCCTGAAAGATACATTTCTCCATCATGGGATCACCACCTCCCCGTGGTGACACCATGCACAGAATATAATGTTCTCTTGCTCTCTAAGGTGTTTGACATCCATTAACCCCAGACATGGTATTTGGAAAGATTCTTTAAGGCTTTATTTCTGAGACTAGCCAAATCTGGATCTGACACTCAGGTAAGGATATTACAATTGAGAACACAGCCTCTCTATTCACCATTAAATTGATAATAAAAGCATCCACTCTTAAAGTTGCTGTGAAAATTAAAGATGATCAATTAAGTTAATTTTCAAAAGACCCAGACCAATGGCTGAGATAGTATAAATACACAACAAGCATGAATGTGCTTGATGTTGTGACATATTTACCTTGGATAAGGAGTGTGTATTTCACTTTTTTTTGTTGTTGTTGTTGCTGTTTTGAGGTAGGGTTTTACTCTAGTCCAGGCTGAACTGAAATTCACTATGTAGTCTCAGGGCAGCCTCGAACTCACAGTGATCCTCCTACCTCTCCTGGGATTAAAGGTGTGTGCTACCACACCCTGCTAAATAAAAATCTTTATTTATTTATTTATTCACAAGCAGAGAGAGCTAGAGCAAAAACATACAGGCAGAGAAAATGGGCACAGCAGGGTCTCCAGGCACTACAAATGAACTCCAGATGCATGTGCCATTTTGTGCATTTGGCTTTATGTGGGTACTGGGGAATTAAACTCAGGTGGTTAGGCTTTACAGACAAGTGCCTTAATCACTAAGCCATCTCTCCAGCCTATATTTCACATTTCTGATAAAAAGCTAGCAGATGGGGGCTGGAGAGATGGCTTAGAGGTTAAGGCATTTGCCTGCAAAGCCAAAGGACCCAGGTTTGATTCCCCAGGACCCATGTAAGCCAGATGCACAAGGGGCACATGTGTCTGGAGTTCAATTGCAGTGTGCTGTATGCAGTGTGCAGTGGCCCTGGTGTGCTCATTCCCTTTCTGTGTCCATCTCTTTTCTCCGTCTCTCCTCTCTCTGCTTGCAAAGACAAAAAAAAAAAAAAAAAAAAGAGTTAGCAGATGGGAGAAAACATTTTAAAACATAAAAAATGAATGCATCATTTAAGTGATTTCTTTTTGGTTCAATATAGTTTAAAATATGTTTCATTTGTTGTAAAGTACAGTGAGATTTATGACTGTATCAAAGGAATAATAAAATATTCTTATATGACTGCTGATATCTAAGTGTACAAATGTATATGTAATATGTAAATTCAGGCATTTTAAAAATTGAGCATAAGTAGCAATTATAAACAAAATATATTAGAAGGTTTTATTTTCTTAAGAGAGAGAGAGAGAGAGAGAGAGAGGGAATGTGTGCACCAGGGTCTTCAGGCACTGCTAATGAACTCCAGACATGTCCACCTTGTGCACATGTGCAACCTTGCATGCTTGAATCACTATGCATATGGTTTCCGTGGGACCTAGGGATGTGAACGTAAGTTCTTAGCCTTTACAGGCAAACACCTTAACCACTAAGACATCTCTCCAGTCCCTACTGGAGAGTTTTTATTCTGAGTAACAAATACATAAACAAAATTATGCTATCAAAAGACAACATTTTAGCAAGGACAAAGGTATTAGTAATAGCTTCTTTTTGTAGACAAAAGTTAAAGTTCACAATAAGCTAGCAGACAAATCTGAAAATTCAATAGTCATTACAATTCATTCTAAGTCTCAGATACTTTATAATAAATATAGGAATTTCTCTCTAAAATATATCTTTAAAAAGGCATAAAAAGTTATTTCTCTGGCTAACTGTGTTGTTTATAAAATTTTCACTCAGATAGATATTCTTTGAAGAGTAAAAGAGGAATCTTCTAGTTTTCCTTAGAAGCTGAGGGAGAGCAGTAACCTTCCATATGAAAACCCAGAATATTCTTAAAGCCTTTAACCTTTAAAACACCCAAATATGTTTCCATATCCTCTTATTTTTGAGTATTCAAAAACATACAAAAGATCTACAATTACCATAGAAAATTTAACCTTCATGCTATTTAGATCCTTATGAGGCAGCCTTTCACCCCACCTGTTCCCTTCTCCAGCCCTGCTATGGCTAACCATTCTAATATTTCTAGGATGTGAGCAAATGAATCAACCTGCCTTCAATTTCCAAAGGAAGTGTTAAAGAGTATAGAAGGAACTGGATTTTTCAAGTCTTCCGATTGCATGGAAAGAAATGCTGACTTCTAAATATTTCATGTGTTTTCAAATGGATTATTTACGGTTTTCCAATATAGCAAGAAGTACACACTCTGTGCAGACATAAATGTGTTTCCTTCTGTTCTTGGGGCCACCACTATCTATTCCCAATGCTTTCCTTGCTAGCTGCCCAAGACTCCCTTTTGTTTGGTTCTTCAAGGCCTAACCCTGAAAGGTGACCACACATGGCAGTGTTGCTATGGAAACAGTGGTTTGTAAATCCCTAAGGGAACAAAGGGCTATTTCCATCTGAAGCCTTCAAAGCAGGCATCCACTGGCCTGTTGGTAAAGGACTGTGGAACCAGCATCTCAAATCTTATCAGGAAAAAATAAATCCTTTCATATTTTGCATGTTCTCTTGCAACAAACTTGGTACATAGGCCAGAACAAAAATGGAAGCTTTCCAAGTTTAAGTAAAGATCACCACTCAAAAGCAGGAGTTGGGATTTTGAATCACGTCATTTGTCTTCTTAATTCCAAATCACACTGCTTCTGGGAAGGTTTTTGTTTCTGTATGTTATTAATTTATACCTTTGAACTTGGTACCCATGTAACTTATTTTAAAATAGATGAAGAATCAGTCAGATAATCCTCTAATGCTCTGTACTTCTGCTGATAGCTACAGCAGCTGTTTAATATATTCAGACAACCTTAGTTAAAAATAAAATCCACCACACCTGACAGGGCCCAGGAGAACTTACAGTGGAAGCAGTGACATGAACACTGCTCTTACTGCTAACCTGACAACCAGCTGTAGAGTGATTGTGACAAACATGGTAATCATGCACAACCTATCAAAGCAGAAATCCAGAGGCTACAAGTGTGAGACCAAATATAACCATTTAAAAAAAAAAAAAAAAGGCCCAGGCCTGACTTAGATAAAGAACTAGCTGGCCAATGCTTTTGCTTCTGTAAACTTTGCTTGCTAAATTGCTGCCTTTCCCCCTAACGTTTCTGAGGAATCTCCACTTCAAGGACATTGCAGAAACACTCCACTGTGGTGGTGGGGAGTCACCTCCGACCACCTGCTTAGATAAGAAACTGAGGAATCTCCACTTCAAGGACAATGGAGATGACTTCATCTGCCTGGAGTGCCCCTAGCTCCTGCCCCCAACTTTGCCCGCTGAAACCTCAAGCCAATCAGAACTGTTTAAATCAACCAATCATGTATCTATCCCCTACTTCTTTGTTCGAATTCCTATATAAACTCCTTCCCCCAAAAGAAAGTGGCTCTCTCCCTCATTACCGCTGTGCTGGACTGTGGGGACGGAGCCCAGGCCTAGGCTTGCAATAAAGAAACCTGTTGCTTTTGCATTCGAGTGTCTCGGCTTCTGTGGGGGTTCTCTGGGTGACTCCTGGGTGACTGGGGGACGTGGCTCCTGGTCAAGGGTCTTGGCACCACACAAGAACTCAGCACCAAATCAAACTGCCAACAGGCTTGCCATGACTCAGGAAACACTGCGGGAGAGAAGGCAGAAAGATCCTAAGAGCCACAGAGTGTGTGGCAATACCATGAGACAGGGTCCCCTACTATCCCATTGGAATTTACTGAGGACTTAATGATTCCACAGTAAATCCCGTCACCCCACAGAGGAGTGTCCCAGGGAAATAGGAACAGGGGAGAGGAGGGAAAAAGGGTATAATGTGGTGCTGGAAAATTTCTTAATGGTTAAGGCACTTGCCTACACAGCCAAAGGACTCAGGTTAATTCCCCAGGACCCACATAAACCAGATGCAGATGGAGTTTGTTTGGAGCAGCTAGAGGCCCTGATCCACCAATTCTCTCTCTCTCTCTCTCTCTCTCTCTCTCTCTCTCTCTCTCTCTCTCACATAAAAATTAAATAAATAATGAAAGAGTATAATCTGTTAAAATAAATAAATAAATAAATAATCCAGAAAATTCCAAAAAATTTTTGAAAAATAGTTAAAATTAGCAAGTCTTTATACAAAATAAGTTCTCAAATTATAATTGTAAAATTGTTTACAAGTATAACATCTGTACATAGGATATTCTCTTTACTTAGGAAAACACCTTAACTACTAAGCCATCTTTCTAGCCCTATTTCTGTTTTCTGGACACATCTTTTTTATTAATCATGTGCCTTACTGTATGAGCATATTGATCATAGTAACATTGGGTCATGCTCTTATGCTCCCTCTTCCCAGCCCCATCCTCATGAGGACCCTTCTCAGTGCAGTTACAAGTATTCACTGTGGGTTCAGGAATATACCAGTCACTCTCTGTGGAGGAGAAAATGCCTCATGAATCTTTCAACCCCTCTCATCTATAATGTTGGAGGACGTGTTATAGGTCTTTTGAATTGAGCTCTTAGCATCTCCCTAAAGGAGGTACTCAGCTACCTGTAAAAGCAGCACTCATATTTAATTTCTTTTGCAATGTCTCTTGGACCCTAACAGATGTTGACAAGATGACTCATCTTATGCTAGGCAGTCAGCTTGGTCTTTGTTTTTTGGTTTTTTTTTTTTTTTTTTTTTTTTTTTTTGTCATATTGATGGATCTTGCTTGTCCATGGTATTCACTGTCATCTGTCAAAAGCAGATTCTCTAACCAAGAGTATAAACAAATTAAACAGAAAAGTGTATATACTTAGAAATATTTTATAGCCATATCCTCTCATTTTAGCCAAAGAACAGAGCTTCGCTCAAGAATCTATGACTTTCCAAGCCATAGACTTCTGACGTGGTTCTCAGTTCCAGGTATGGATCCTCCCATTGAGCAAGCATCATAGCCGATCACAAAGCAGTTAATTAGACTGTGTGCCACTACTGCACAAGTGTATACATCTTTCACAGATGGTAGATTTTGTAGGTTGTAGGATCCTTTGTTAATTCATGTTATAGGTGACCATGATCCCCAGCAGTTCACCTAGCACTATGAAGGCCTGCCAGCATGGAGAGGAATTCCTTCTCAGTTCAAGCCTGATATTTTTGCAGCCTGTGATTTCTTTAACAGTGGGGTCTTACTATTTACATAAGATGGTAACCAAGTGCTTTGTCAATGTTCTGAGGTTCCCATGGGCCTCTGTGACCAACAGCTCATTGTGGGGCCAATAACTCAGTTCTAACACTAGGATTTACTTGTAAAAGCCTAAGCTTTCTCCACTCCGTACTGGGTACTTCTGCCTGGACTATCCCCCAAGTTTTAATTAGCTAACCAAGAGGAAGGTTTGTATGATACTGATTCATGTTGTCATTAGTTTTGTGTATTTACACCCCTACACTCTTTTACCTCAGTCTCCCTAAAGACCTTTCCACCTCTAAGATTCTGTCACTACACTTGCCTGTCAAGTATTCCCTCCTCTCACCCCTTCTACTTCTATTCTAATGATCTGTCAAAGTATGCACAAATGTACATGATTTCTCATGTTGCTTGTTAATCATTAACTTTATTAAATTTACTAATATATATTTTGCTGTTGTTTTTTATTTATTTGTTTATTTGAGAACAGACAGAGAGAGAAAGAGGCAGACAGAGGGAGAGAGAGAGAATGGGCATGCCAGGGCCTCCAGCCATGGCAAATGAACTCCAGATGTGTGCGCCCCCTTGTGCATCTGGCTAATATGGGTCCTGGGGAATTGAGCCTCAAACCAAGGTCCTTAGGCTTCACAGGCAAGCACTTAACCACTAAGTCATCTCTCCAGCCCTAAATTTACTAATATATTTGATAGCTCTTCTATGTATTCTAATGATTCTCTATCTATACAATTATACTCCTTATCTAAAATAACAGTTGCCTTTCCTTCACTAATTCTCATAATTTCTATTTTCTTTAGTTCTTGCACCCTACACACACATGTGCCATGCAGAGGACAGAGTACATCAGATGCCTTCCTCCATCACTCTGCATTATACCATTGAGATTGAGTCTCTCATGGAAACTGGAGCTCACATTGTTTTGTTTTGTTTTGTTTTGTTTTATTTTGTTTTGTTTTGTTTTGTTTTGTTTTGTTTTCCCATTAGACTGGCTGACCAGGATTCCCCAATGATTCTCCTGTCTCTGTATCCCTTGGGACTGGGGTTCAATGTATGTACCATCATGCCCAGCTTTTTTATGTGAGCACTGGTAATAGAACCCCTGTGCAGTAAGCATTCTTACCCACTGAGTTCTATCCCTAGCCCAACATTCATTTTTATTTCTTTTATCAAAAAAGCAATAATCCCAACTTGGTTTCAATGTGCTTTTCTTGTTGTATGCCACTTATTTGGTTTAATATTTTGCCTAGATTTTTGTACCTGTGTCTAGGAGAATCACTTGCCCGTCATTTTCCTATCTTATGTCTTTGCCAAGTTTTGCTACTGAGGTGAAGCTGGCCTCATGAAAAGTGCCTAGAGGTGTCCCCTCTCTTGCTATTTTCTGCTTGAGTTTGTGTATAATTTGTGGTAGGTGTTCTTTTAGGGGTTATTGCAACTTAATGTCAATACTCCTCTGAGGCATGTTTTGTATTGATTGCGTTTAGATTACAGCTTCAATTTCATTCACAAAAATAGAATTATAAAGGTATTCCACCTCCTGTTTTAGTTTTTCATTACTGTGCTACTTTTAGCAATTTATTCATTTCATCTAAAATTTCAAATTTGCTTTCAAATGTTATTCACAGTGCTCTCTGTTTCTAAATTCCAGAACCTATTAATATGTTTCTTTGTCTGACCAAAGGATTTATAGAAGGACAAAATTATAATTTATTTTAATGTTCTTAATTGACTTTATTTTTACTAGAATTGGGTAATACTTCCTTTCATAAAAGGGAATTGGTATTTGGGTGAGTCAAGCAGAGGTTAATTTTATAAATGAAAAAAAGCTGAGTAAAGTAGAAACAAAATCCCAGAACTAGAGTAGCCATTTTAAAGAATTTTTTATAAGGCAAGGACATAAAAATAGAAAAAGAGTTGATTACCATCAGGTTGCTTCAGGTTGATTTTTTTCATAAAGGATTACAGCACAGGAAACTTCATTATCTGTGCCAATAGAAGCTGGCTAGTTTGTAGAATTTAATTGCCTGTTTTCCTCCTGATTTCTCAGGGAAAAAAATGAGATAAACAGCTTATTCATGTTGGTAACTAAAACTTTAGTGTGAATGATTTTTATTTTTAACCAGTTTTACTGAGTCCTAATGGGGGAAATTCACCCAAAAATATGTGACTTCAATTTTTTTACTTATCAGACAGACCTCTTTAGATGTGACTAAATAAGGGTCCTGAAATGGGGAGATTGTCCTCAACTAACTAAGAGGGTCCAGTGGAATTACAAGAATTTTTACATGAAAATGACTGAGTTTTTTTAGTTTATTTTGTGTGGCTATAACATGTACATGAGTTCAGTTTTTTAAAAAGGAAAATGGTTGTATTGCCTGAGGGTTCTAGATATCAGACCTAATGCTAGTATTGGCTATGATGAAGGCCTCCAAGTGACTTACATCACCTGTGCATTAAGAGAGAAAAGAGATGGAGATTAGAGAGAAAGAGCCAGAGAGAGAGAACATGGTGAGAAGAAAAGAAGAAAAGCCAAGAAAACCAATCTTACTTTTTAACAACTGATTCACAGTATCTAATATTGTCCCAAAGAAGAGACCTAATCTATTCCCTGGAGACAGGCATTGATATTTTTATGGTGATACCATCAATGATCTAATCATGTCCTACTCAACCTGACCCGTTGAATGCTACCACTTAATAACATTACCTTGGGGAGCAAGGTTTCAGCATATAAACCTTTCAGGACTAAGTGATGTTAGAGAGGCTAAAGGGTCTGTAAGGGAAAACTCTGTAATGTAATCAGAGATCAGAGATGAGGCTTGTGATGTAAGGCCACAGAACCAATCAAACAGGTGAACACTAGGAAAAAAAAGGTAAGGAGTCAAGTTCTTGCTCTCAGCCCTGCAGAGAGAGGATCCCAATATTCAGAGAATCACAGCCTGCCGAGGATTATCTGTGCCCTACAGAGGAACCCAGCCCTGAATAGGATCCTGGACCACAGAGGATCCCAGCTCTGCAGCACTTTGACTTCCTTGACTTTTATCCTATAACACAATGATGACCTTAAGATGAAGACCTTGAAGCCAGGCATTGTGGCACACACCTTTAATCCCAGCATTTGGGAGGCAGAGGTAGGATGATCACTGTGAGTTCAAGGCCATGCTGAAACAACATAGTAAATTCCTGGTCAGCCTGGTCTGCAGAAAGACCCTACCTTGAAATTAACAACAACATATAAAGAGGAAGACCTGGAAAAAAAAGGAGATATTCCAGTCAGAAACTTGTGCCCTTTCCTTTAGCTACTGGACTTGTGAAATCACTCATTTGTAAAATTAGTATGTCTAGTAGGCTTGGACTAGTTGGACCTTCAAAGAAGATATATAGATATCCACACCTGTCAGAAGAATGGACTCATAGACAAAGAACTCTACCAGGCCTGGAATATGTAGGAATCTTACATGCTACACAAAAAATAAGCTAAGATAATATAAATATTTGATTTTTATCACAGTTATACATTTAACAGGATTATAAACTTATAAACCCTAGAAGACAAGCACAGCAATGGTCATAATTGTGTTGGTATAATAGCTTCAAATGGAAAGTAATCTAGGTGTCAATGCAAGGCCATTTCAGCAGAGAGTTTGAATTTTATCATGCAAGACAATTAAGTGACGTGGGTGATAGGTGTTCACACACGTATCAGCAGCAGCATTTGTTTTTATAAGTTGCTTTTGCTACTAGATTTGAAGATACATTGGGGATCCAGAATGGATGGGTCTTGACCATGAAGAAATTGTTTATGTAGATCAGGACACTAATTCACTGGGAAAAGAAGTAGCAATCATAAATGGATGTGCAGAGAAATATTAATGAGGAAAATAATGATTCATGGTTAGCTGTCAGGTAGGCTGAGTCACATGATTCTGAGACAGACACATGTGTCTTGTTAGTCTACCTTCAATCTCCATTTAATTTCTATCCCACACTTATGTCAGCTTCTCCATCTTGTAAACTTCTTGGAGATAATCACATCAAATTCTTGTTTTCTTTACTTTCTCTGGTTCCTCCGACTCAATCCCTTCATCAACTTTCTCCTCAACTTGAATTCTAGTTCAAGTTTTTTATTCTTACTTTGGTGGATATTTTTGTGTCTTGTTTGCTTCTTTCTCTGGATTCTGTTCCTAAGTGCAACATTCCCATGACTTTGGTGTCACTCACAAACATGCACCTCTGTTCCAAATCTCTTAGTTCTATCAAAAATTTTATGACCAACATAAAGGAGCCACTGAGCTCCCATGCACCACTCACCTCCTTTCCTTTTAATAGGCTACATCTTTGTCTTAACTTACGTCTTTTGTTACCAGAATACTGCTCTAGATCTCCCTCAGACTCCTATTGCTTGTGATCTTCCTGTAAAGAATTCAGATGATACACATACATGGAGTGTAGTATATAAGATATAGTATACTTCACAGTAAAGAGAATCACCCCCAAAGAATAAGCTAGAGGTTTCCAAAGACGCCATTGCAGAGGAAAACATTCTCATGGGCAACAGAGGACATGGCCAGAGAAATCACTGTGATGGCCTACATGTTAAGGTGGGCTTTATTATGTGTAATGTCTCTGGACCATACATTTTCTAAGGGATATTTTCTGCTTTGGGGCACAATAATATGTCTTTGATCTATATCAGAAGGCTTTCTACTATATAGTAATCTTATAATTTTCTTGGCAGTTCAGAAGGCCATGACTATACCCAGGACCAAAGACCCAGGACTCAAATCTAGCCCATTCTTTTAGCCAAAAATCATATTTCAGGGGAGATTTAAAAGAAAGAATAAAAATAAATGTATAAAAATAGCCTTGTTGTACCAGCAGGAGGGAATTGCTTTTCTTTAATGGGACTCAACAAAGCATTGCTATCTCCATCCTCCTCCAGTTCATGTGGGAGTTTAAGTTTTAAGGCTGCTTTGGTGCTTTCTTCTTTACCCATCACTGATCTTCCCTTTCAAAAATATTATATTACCAGGGACAGGAATTAGGTCACAAACTGACTATGAAGGAGAGGTTCATGGATGTCCTTCAGATCTGTCACTTCTAACCAGCTACCCAACACTTTGTTCATTTTGGGCAATATATCAGTAAAGAACTCACAGCATGAGGACCCAAATTTGATCCTTAATACTCGTATAAATGATGGATGTTAGGACATATGCCTATAATGTTAGCACTAGTGTGGTGGTTTGAATGAGATGTCCCCTTAAACTTATGGGTTCTGAATGTTTGGTCTCAAGCTGCTGACAACGTGGGAGGTGGAGTCTTGCTGGAGAAGATGGTGTTTGGGAATGGGCTTAGGAGTATTATAGGCAGAGCCCCCTTGCAAGAGCTTGGCTCACTGTCCTGCTATAGTTTTTCACCTGCTGTGGCAAGGCAGCGAAATCTAGTGTCTGCAAATTCCATGCTTTCCCTTGCCATTATTTAGCTCCCCTGAACACTATAAAGCAAAACAAAAACTGTCCTCCCAAAAGCTGCTTCCACTTGCTTTCCCTGCAGCTAGAAGGGAAGGGCAACAGCTGGGAGCCAGAAGAGGTGTCTCCCGACAGCTCACCAGTCATCAGTATAGCCTAATTGGTGTGCTCCAGGCAGATGAGAGATATTCTCCCAAAAACAGGTGGAGAGAACACATGAAAATGATACCCAATATTGTCCTTCAGTCCTGTGGAGTCCAAACACATGCACACAAATGTTCACATGATCTACACACATATACATACACCCAGAAATTGTGTTTTACTTGGGCTAAAATCATGACACATGACATATACCCAGTCTTATATCAGAGCCAATTTATTTCTACTTTATTTCATTCAGAAATCTTCAGATTTGTGACTGGGTTGTACCCTTGATTAAAGCAACTTTTCTGACCTATAAATGTTTAGGACTGTATGTTTATACAAACGATAAGTTCACAATTGGTGGGGCCAGGCCTTGAGTAGGATGGTGTAGTCATGGACACTTCCTCACTTCATGTATGTTCAGGATGGATGGGACCATGCCTTGAGGAGGACTGTGTGTCATGCACATTTAATTTCATGTATGTTCATGATGGATGGAACCATGCCTTGAGGAGGACTATGTGTCAGGCACACATCACTTCATGTATGTTCACGATGGGTGGGACCATGCCTTGAGGAGGACTGTGTGTCAGGCACACATCACTTCATGTATGTTCATGATGGGCAGGGCCACGCCTTGAGGAGGACTGTGTGTCATGCACATTTAATTTCATGTATGTTCATGATGGGTGGAACCATGCCTTGAGGAGGACTATGTGTCAGGCACACATCACTTCATGTATGTTCACGATGGGTGGGACCATGCCTTGAGGAGGACTATGTGTCAGGCACACATCACTTCATGTATGTTCACGATGGGTGGGACCATGCCTTGAGGAGGACTGTGTGTCAGGCACACATCACTTCATGTATGTTCATGATGGGCGGGACCAAGCCTTGAGGAGGACCGTGTGTCATGCACATTTAATTTCATGTATGTTCATGATGGGTGGGACCATGCCTTGAGGAGTACTGCTTGTTATGCATACTTTCCCACTTCATGTCAACATCCACATGACTTCAGGTTCACTGGACCATCTCGCCCCTAAAGGGGCCATGTTGAATAAATCTCTGCTTTTCTCTGTCAGTCTTTAGTAGGCATATTTGGGATGGGTGGCCTAGTCTAGCTTATTAAGGGTGGTAGAACCCAGAATTTGACCCTAAAGCCTCTGATGTACAGTAGAATAGATGATTTTGTTATTTTCATTAGTAAACTTTTATATAAACCAATATTCACTGTGTTGGATATATAGTTTGATTTAATAGTAAGAGAAAACGAGACCTACAATAAAAAGACATGAAAGAGGGGATAGCAAGATTGCTCAGTGGTTAATGGTGCTTGCTTGCAAAACCTGTTGGTATGGGTTTAATTCCCCAACCACCCATGTAAAGGTAAACAGATATACTTTTGAAGTGGCAAGAGCCCCTAGCATGCACCTTCCCACATATATGTAATAATATATATAAATAATTCTTAAAGACATAAAAAAGCATTTTTATGTGTAATGTTGTTATTTTCCCCATTCTTCAGGTTGTAACCTCACTGTATTGACTGTTTTCTTTGTTGTATAAAAACTATTAAGTTTAATATAACCCCATATTCTAGCATTGTTTTATGGCCTATGCTTTGGGGGTTTCATACAAAGGAAGCACCCTTTTTGTCTACATCAATATCTCGAAATGTTACTGCATGGTTGCCTCCAGTCTTATATATAGGGTATCCAATCTATTTTCAATTAATTTTTGTATGGAAGGGGTGGTAACAGAAAACAGTTAAATAAGGATTGCAAGTGTTCTATAGCACAAAATTAACTACAATCTATAACATTTTTTCACATTTCAAAATATCAAGAGAAGTTAAATATTTCTCAACATGTATAAATGATAAATGCTTAATAAGATGGCGTGGGGGGGCTAGAGAGATGGTTTAGCAGTTAAGCACTTACCTGTGAAGCCTAAAGACCCCAGTTAGAGACTCGATTCCCCAGGACCCACATTAGCCAGATGCACAACAGGGCACATGCGTCTGGAGTTCGTTTGCAGTGGCTAGAAGCCCTGGTGTGCGCATTCTCTCTCTCTCTCTGCCTCTTTCTCTCTCTGTCGCTCTCAAATAAATAAATTAATTAAATTAAATTTAAAAAAAATAGAAGATGGTGTGGTGGCTTGAATGTCTATTTCCCAGCAGCCTGCTATGTATTCCCTCAATACTGAAAGCCAAAGTAAACTCTTTCCTTTTATAAGCTGCTTCTGGTCAGGTGTTTTGACCCAAGAACAAAAAGGTAACTGCTACAATTGAAAAGCCTTCTCACCTAATTTGATTATAGCACATTGCATACATGTATCAAATTATCACTCATGCCCTATAAATAGGTGTAAATATTACATGTCATTTTAAGAAAACTCATTTAATGGTACTGAACAGATGGCTTGACTTATTTAAGTAAAAAGCTTTCACTCTCCACAGTAACTATTTTTTTTTTTTTTTTTGGTTTATTGAGGTAGGGTCCAGCTAGCCCAGGCTGACCTGGAATTCACTATGGAGTCTCAGGGTAGCCTTGAACTCATGGCAATCCTCCTATCTCTGCCTCCCAAGTGCTGGGACTAAAGGCATGCGCCACCATGCCTGGCTAAACCACAGTAACTTTTAATGCCCAGACTCCATTTAGAGTTCTATAATAATGAGATGACTGAATCTGCTCACTGACCACTGACCACTGGCCACTTGCCACTGCCCATGCTTTTTTTTTTTTTTTTTTTGTATTTATAACACAAGACCTCAAGGGCTCTGGGATGGATATAGCTCCCTTTCTGTCCCAGTGGCATAAGCACTATATTGATTTCCCAAAATAGCAGAGAGTGAATGTGACTGAACATGTTTTTAGTGTATAGAGATGTATTTATGTAGCATCATAAATGAGTCACATCTATGCTTTTATTTTAGAGCAATTATCAATGGATTAACAACAAAAACCCTTTTCTCTTATCAGTTATATTCTATGCCCGGGTCACAATTTTCACTCAATTGAAATAGCACTAACAATAGCAAACATTAATGGAAGAATAACATAGTTTTGTAGGTTATTTCTCTATGTTCTAACTCACTTGCTAGAAGACTCAGTGTTCATCAGTCTTGGCGCTCACTGGCATCTCTTCTTCCTCATCATGATAATACTGTCTCCTAATCTTTCCAGTCTGCTCACCTACCTCCAGCAACTTCCCTCCACTTCCAGTCTTTAAAGTTAGAAAGAAATTAAAAGAAAGTAAAGCAGTATGACTCATTGACCAGCAAAGCACAATTTTGCTTTCACACTGCACAGCCTAGAAGGATAATTTTGAGACACTTTATTTCTTCTCTCAATGGAATTGTACCATAAAGTCATTCTTTTAGGAAATATGTCTTCTCCTAACAAGAAAAAAAAAAATACTTTATGTGATGTGACTGTCCCCTTGGAACTTCAAGAATACTGCACCCTGCACACACACCACTTCCTCCACTTGGAAGGAAACGTTATGAGTCATAACTGTGAGTGTGTGTTCATGCACCACCTTCTTCCTCATGTCTTCAGAATGTACTTTCACTGAAAACACTGCCATTTATCCTGGAGTTAAGTACTTGAAATGTATGGTTCTTTACCAAATATAACACGATGATAATCATCCAATAAAAGTGAAATCACCACATCCAGCAAGCATTCACTGCTTGCTGTGATGTTCAAATACTTCTTGATGCATAAAATAGGGAAGTGCTGGGGAGATGGCTCAGCAGTTAAAAGTACTTGCTTGAAAAACATGCTGGCCCAGGTTCAGTTCTCAGCCAGCCACATAAAGCTGAGGAGGCATTCCTTTAAAGTGGCAAGAGATCCCATACACACATGTGTGCATTAATTAATTAATTACAAAGAAAAGAAGGAGAACTGTGGAAAAAAAAAAAAAAACAGAAGGGTTCAAGGAAAGGCAGCTGAGACAAATTACTATTTCAGAGCTAAAGCTTTATTAGGAGAGTTTTGGCACCAGAAATCCAAAGAACAGAGCCAAGTGGTCCCTTTTGTGAGTTTCTGGGAGAATCATGTATGTCTGGGCACAGACTCACAAGCCTTGTGAGGAAAGTCATGGGAGCAATTGAGGATACAGCAGGAAATAAAGAAGACCTCTGGACCTTCAGGGTCTTTGACTGGGAGGGGCTGCTCTGGTCCTGCTTCAGGAAAAGGTGGAGGTTAGGGTGGGGATGCAGGTAGTACATACATAAGAAAGTCCAAGTTAATATTCAAGGTTGTAAAAAAAAAATTCAAAGTTGGCTTGGCTCCCCAGCAGGGCCTCTTAAAATGACTGCATCTGTTTTAAGACTTCTAAGAAGAAGCATAGTAGTTCACAGTAAGTGCACTGGCTTAAGGAAATCTTGATGGATGTCAGAAAGGGAAAACAACAACTTTAGAACTAGGGAAAACCCAAAACAGAACCATGACCTAGTCAGCTTCATATTTTTAGTTATTACAATGCAGGAGAAACTTGACTCCTTGAAAACAGTACAAGACTAATACTTCTAATCCTTCAGTGCTGCCAAAAAGAGCCGTGGTAATATTTAACTATTATTTTATTAACCACATTTAGGGAAATGACTTGATTCTTATAAACTTTGAGCTCTGGCATAGATTCTTTTATGAGATCAAGAATTAAGCTACCAATAATTATCTCAGCTGAGATGGTTGTTCCAAAAGGCAGGCCATGTCTACACATGATACACAGGAGGATGGACCAGAAAGATTAGCTCTCTATACAATATACAAAACAAGCAGAGCAGAACACTAAAATAACAAGAGTGGTGAGAGAAGGAGGTGGTGACACAAGGCTGGGAGGGAGAGACAACAGCTTCAGGCAAGTCACTCAGCTTCTTCAAGCTCTAATCTACTCCAATGAAAATGGACATAATGATACCTGCTCTGATAGTGCCAGACAAGTATAGTTCTTATGAGACCAAATGAGATCCCTTACATAAAAAACACTCACTAACTACATGATGTTATTTACTTTTGTTGCAATAACTCCTGTAAATAAACTTGGATCCAAAAAAAAAATGTTTTTCAAAAGGAAAGCCAATTTGGAAAAATTAGTTATTGGTATTTATTTTGAACTACTTTATTGCTAATTTTCATACATGAATATAAATGTAATTGAAATTTTGTGTTTTTTTATTTTTTAAATGTGTTATTTATTTATTTATTTGACAGAGAAAGAGGGAGAGAGAGAGAACAGGCGCACCAGGGCCTCCAGCCACTGCAAACGAACACCAGATGCGTGTGTTCCTGTATGCATATGGCTAATGTGAGTCCTGGGGAATCAAACCTGAGTCCTTTGGCTTTGCAGGCAAACGCCTTAACCACTAAGCCATCCCTCCAGCCTTGAAATTTTGGACTTTGCTTGTAGTATGTATACTTAGAAAAATAATGGACTTTGCTTGTAGTATGTATACTTAGAAACAGTGCAGCGTGTTCATAACCTCTTCTTTGGCTCTAACACAATGGTTGTCTTTCTAAAGATGTGTATACTATCAGGATATGGTTTATAAAGTATTGTTCCAGTCAGAAAAGGCAGGGATAGATAGAGTTAGATTGTATCAGAGTCACATTTGCTAGGTTATTTTGCTGGCAGAACTTTTAGAACTTAGCTGACTTAGTGTTTCTAGATCCACACACTTAACCCTCAGCAGCATTGAGTTTAATTCATGCATCTTTGACTCACACAGAGGCCTTCCTTTTATACTTCCTGCTAGCAACATCATTTATAGGCCTCTGGTATATTATAGAACTTTTTGTCATGGACTATAATGATGTTTAATGCCTGAGCAAGACGAGGAGATAATAACCACGAGTGGCTTCCAGGGCAATTTCTGTTCCCAGAATAACCCATTTCTTTATAGTTGTTTCAAGTGAGGGTCTTCGGTTGTTGCTCAGTTGGTAGACTGCCTACATAGCATGTACAAGGCTGTGGTGACCCCCAGCACTGATAAACTGGGTGTGGTGGCACATGCCATAACCCGGAACATAGGAGTTGGAGGCAAAAGGATAATTAATTTAAATAATTCTTGTCTACACAATGAGTTCAAGACCAGCCTGAAATATATGAGAACATAAACTCTTGGTATACAACTGTTGTGTATGCTGATTTTTATTATAGTTTCTTAGAAAATTACACTCTTCAAAGAAGATTTCCAGGTTAACCAGAATAAGAAAGGAACAATGATAGCTCTGTACTTATGTACAATCAATCCTAGGCTCCAATATCATATCAAGGTCAGTCCATGGAGGTCATTTTTTGTATTGTGATAATTTTATAGTGAAAAACCATTTCTCAGTGGCTCATCTTTCAACCACATTTCAGGTAAAGGACAAAATAATAATGATAACTGTAAGGTTCAGGAGTGATCAAGACCACGGAAACCACTCTGAGGCAAAGATGGAAGCTTTTATTCAGGAAAAACACGAGTTGTCAGAACTGACTCTGGAGAGGGGAGCCTTCAGCTTTGAGATCACAGATAGTGAGCTATATAGAGCTCTTCAGTTGGGGGAAGGTGAGGAAGGGAAGGAACTCCTTTGTTCTTTACATTAGCCATAGGGGGCAGGAAACCTAGACCTGGGGCTTGGTTAGGCAAGGAAGTGATAATGGCGGGGCAGTTCCTTGAGGAATATGAATGGCCCACTTCCTTGTGTCTCTGTTGCCCTCCTGCTGTCCTTGGTGACTCTATTTTGTCCTGAACTAACATATCTTAATTTTAAGGTATTAGTACATGACACACTTGCTAAATATTTTTATGTTGTGGATTATTTTATTTAATCTGCAAAGAGAAAAACTAAGGAATTGTACTAGCAGACTCATTTAAAAAAAAACTATATATTAGTTACTTTACATTGCTGTGACAAAATACTTGGCAGGAGCAACTTAAAAGGAAGAATTTATTCTGGCCCAAGGTTCCAAGGCATAGCATGACAGTGTACTTTCGGGGGACGGCATGGCAGTGCTGGTGAGAGAGCCCTTGGTGGCAGGAGCGTGAGGCTGCGTTCCCCACATTCCAGCAGGTCACCAAGCGGAAGAATAGGGTTAGAAGCAGGGCCAGGCTTAACCTTAAAAACCCTACCCCTTGTGTGCTGTGTCCTCCATCCAGGCTCCATGCCCTAGATGTCTCCCAAAACTTTACCACCAGCTGGGACCAAGTGTTCAAGCACATGTGCCTATGGAAGGAGGTGGGGGGCATTTCTCATCAAACCAAGACAAGATCATTCATCTTCATAGTGTTAGGTATCTTCTCTAGAATATAACAGCTAGGACTTGTGAAACCATGATGTTCACTCTGATGGTATGACTTCAAGATTTGAAATTTTAGCCATGGCTTCATTTGATGAGAACAAATTAGTTATTACAGGGGCTAGAGGTATGGCTAACTGGCTAAGTTCAGTTTCCCAATACCCACATAAAGCCAGATACATAAAGTTGCACATATGTCTGGAGTTCATTGCAATGGTGTGCCCATATTCATTCTCTCTCCCTCTCTGATTTCTCTCTCTCTCTCTCTGTTTCTTTCTGTCTGTTCCTTTCTCTTACATAAATTAATTAATTAATTAATAACATAAAATAAGTATTACAAATAATGATGTTTCCCAACAGAACAGGGATTTCATCTTTTTTTTAATTTTTTTATTATTTATTTGCAATGAGAAAGAAAGAATAAACACAGCAGGGCCTCCTACCACTGCAAACAAACTCCAGACACATGTTCCATTTTGTTTATCTGGCTTTGTGGCCCTGGGGAACTGAACACAGTCCATCAAGTTTTGCAAGAAAGTATATTTAACCATTGAACTATCTTTCCACCCCTCCACATCTGTTTACACAGACAATCTTTACAAACTAAAACACAAGTTATAAAGCAAGCAGCCTCATCAGATATAGAGCCAGAATTAGCTTGTCCTCAAATTGAGCCACTCTCTGCTGCCTCCAAACATTTAGGAATTGGTTAAATTTGAACTTATTAAATGTTTGAACTCAATAAATGATACAGGGGGTTAAGCTTGAAAAGAGTATATTTGTGTGTTTGTGTATGTGTGTTTGTGTGTGTGTGTGTGTGTGCGTGTGTGTGTGTGTGTGTTCAAAGTCAAGTAAAGGACAGTTACTACGTAGAAATGTTGTCCAGATAAACACAATACATTTTCTGTCTTTCTGATTTTTAGTCTGTGGCCTACTTTATTTATTTATTTATTTATTTATTTACTTACTTACTTACTTATTTATTTGGTTTTTTGAAGTAGGGTCTCACTCTATGCAGGCTAATCTGGAATTTGGGATGTAGTCTCACGGTATCCTCAAATTTACAGCCATCCTCCTACCTCTGCCTCTTGAGTGTGGTGATTTAAGGGGTGCGCCACCACACCTGGTTTTGTGGATACTTTAAAACCAGTTATGAATGAACTAAAGCTCCTCCTCCCAACTGACCTCCAATTACACCCAGAATAGACTAGTAAAGTGCTTCTCTTTGTAGTAGCCAGAAAAACAAATAGTCTATGATCTAAACCTGGTCCTGAATTGCACTGTATCTAAGAACTCTACAAAGGTGGCTTACCTGGTGAGCTAGGAGCACAGCTGGAACTTACTTATTCTAATTCAAGTTTCACTGTGAAGCAGTGCTTCTCAAATATGGGATGGAGGGTATTTTGAGATTTTCTTTAATACACTCATGAGGGATTTCTATTGGCAGTTTCATGATGTTCCACAGTAAACCAGCATAGTCATGCCCATGTGGCAGTTTTTATGAGTCATAAACCATGCATTTTGATTTATCACAGGACTAGGTTCTTCACATATAATGTCTCATTTCATGCTTACAACACCTCTATAAGAGGAGGTACTAAGATTATCACCAAAAAATGAATGACTTACTTAAGGCTTAAATAGATAGACAAATAATAAATAGATAAGTAGATAAACAAATAATAATGATACTACTAGTAATACTAACTAAAAACTAGATTGCTAAACAGCTAATTGGACTTCAGACGTCTACTTTCATGTTCTATAGTGTAGACTTGAGAAATTATGTTAGTTGTTTCCATGTTATAGTATATATGGATTCATGCTTGTTAGAAAAAGAAAGAGATAAAGTAGGCATATCTACCACCTAGGAAGTAAGCTGTATTGGAAGACAGTCTAAGTCAGATAGGGACACCACATCTCAACAGCAGAGAATATTGAAATGCCAGCTGTCCTCATAGCAATGGGCCAGAGGGGTTTTGTGGAAGAAGCATTAGCATGTGTGAGGGCAGCAAACTTCTTTGAACTTTCTTCTGAGATAACCAGCCAGGTTTCTGGCTCCCCTGGGGTTTCAAGGTAGCAGGGGGGACAGTCTCCAGAAAGACTTCTTGGTGTCTGCCAGTAGTATACTAAGTCTCCCAGTGCTTATCTTCTAAGACAAATGTTGGCTCTGCCTGCAGCTGTGCACTGCCCACCTCCTCCATACAAAGATGGGAGGAGTATGTCTGTTCAAGTTTAGGTTTAGGAAAGGCCCTGCATTTCCTCATAGTTGTTAAGGCCAACTCCTGCCTGTATGCTTTCCCCACATGGCAGAAATGATAACCTTAAAGTAATTTTTATTTTATTTTGAAGCCTACTTTTGAGAAAGAATATTTTTGGTAGATTTCCCCTAAAATATAGTTTATAGTTTTCTTTAATCCTGATTTGACTACAGGGTAAAACAATGCATAAACTGTGAACTTGAACTTTGGCCCAAGATGAAGGCACTTTGACAGACTTCTCATTGGCTTTGTGAACTTGCACTCTGTTGAAGGATCCTGACAATAGTCCCAGGATTACATTATTTTTGATGTGTCCTTTAGAAGGCTTGGCTTCTCATCACACAGTGTTTTCCTAATAAATACTCCAAGGAAAACTTTATCTTAATACTTTAGAGTATGGGAATGTGTTTGCATTGCTGGTTTAAAAAAATAAAAATAAATAACCATTTGATCAAGAGCAGCTTGTGGGAACAAGGGTTTATTTTGGCTCTCTGAATTAAAGGGAAGCTTCATGATGGCAGGGGGATATTATGGCATGAGCATAAGGTAGACATCACCTCCTAGCCAAAATCATGTGGATAACAGCAATAGGAGAGTATGCCAAACACTGGCAAGAGGAAGCTTGTTATAACACCCATAAGCCTGCCCCCAACAATACACTGCCTCCAGGAGGCTTTAATTTCCAAACTGCCATCAGCTGGGAGCCTAGAATTCAGAACATCTAAGTTTATGGGGAGGGCACCTGAATCAAAGCACCACATTCTGTCTCTGCCCCCATAAACTGACAACCATACATGATAGAAAATGCAATACATTCAGTCTAACTTTAAAATTCCCCATAAATTTTTATCAATCCCAATGATGTTAAAGCATCCCTACATCCAAGATATTTTAACTTAGCCACTATATCAATAAAAAAAAAAGAAGAAAAGGGCTGGAGAGATGGCTTAGCGGTTAAGCGCTTGCCTGTGAAGCCTAAGGACCTCGGTTCGAGGCTCGGTTCCCCAGGTCCCACGTTAGCCAGATGCACAAGGGGGTGCACACATCTGGAGTTCGTTTGCAGAGGCTGGAAGCCCTGGCGCGACCATTCTCTCTCTCTCCCTCTATCTGTCTTTCTCTCTGTGTTTGTCGCTCTCAAATAAATAAATAAATAAATAAATAATAAAAAATTTAAAAAAAAAAGAAGAAGAAAGAAAACAAACAAAAAAAAACCCATAATGACACAGAATAAACACTCACACTGCAAAAGACGGCATTGGGCATAAGAAAGAAATATTCAACCAATATGAGATTTAAACAGGGCAAGCTTTGTAGCTCCAAGTCCTACAACTCTAGCCAATGACAGGTCTCCAAGTCCAATAATTCTAACCAGTGACAAGTCTCTGGAGTTCCAATTCTGCCCCTCTATCTAGGCCACTGACAGTCGTGGAAAACTTCATTTGGGGACAGCAGCTCTCCTCAGCAGCTGTCTCATGGTCCCAGCACCTCCACTGGATCACCACTGCAACCCACAGTTCATTCTCAGGGTTCCATCAGGTCTCCATGCAGATAATCTTCTTCACACTGTCCATGGCCATTTCTAAAATATAAGCCCATGTTGCAAATTCAATGACATCTCTTTCCTGCATTTGTTATACTCCATAATGCCAATTTGTTAATGAAGGCGTGGGGGGAAATAAAGCAGACTTGGTGCAAATATTTCATTTTTTTTTCTGTGCCATATTCCTCTGCTCACACCAGTCAATTTCTACACAATGCAACCCTGCACAACTTCTCAGGACATGGCCATAATAGCAAGCCGCTCACACAAGCTGCTTCTAGCCCAGTACAGGCAAAGCTTTTTCTCGCCCTTTTAAGTCAAATCTCACAGTCCATAGTTCTTATGGCATTCAGGTCTTTCAACTCTGACCAAAATAGTCCATCAAACTGTACTTACAGCACTGCAATATGTCTCTTAGGCCAAGATCTCAAATTCTTTCACATTCATGACTCAAAAATCAGCTCCAAAAGGCCAAAAGCCACACACTCAGGTGTCTACACCAATGATCCCACTTCTTGGTACCAACTTTACTGTTGTAGTCAGGTTCACATGGATAGCAGAAAACATCTGATCAAGGACAGCTTGTGGGGAAAGGGGGGTTTATTTTGCCTTACAGACTCAAGGGGAAGCTCCATGATGGCAGGATAAACCAATGGCATGAGCAGAGGGTGGACATTGCCTCCTGGCCAATATCAGGTAGACATCAGCAACAGGACAGTATGCCAAACACTGGCAAGAGGAAACTGGTTATAACACCCATAAGCCTGCCCCCAACAATACACTGCCTCCAGGAGACATTAATTCCCAAACTACTACCAGTTGGCAACATAGCATTCTGAACACCTAAGTTTGTGGGGAACACCTTAATCAAACCACCACAGAGTGGGATGGTGGGGGGAGAACAAAAAAAAAATCTCTTCTTTCAAAAAGTAAAAAGCATTCTTTTTTGTGGGTTTTTTTGCTTGGTTTTTGTTTTGGGTGGTAGGATCTCAATCCTGCCCAGGATGATCTGGAATTCACTTTGTTGCCTCAGGATGGCCTAGAACTCACAGTGATCATTCTACCTATGCCTCTCCATTGCTGAGATAAAAGGCAGGCATCACCATATCTGGTAGTAAACATGCATTTTTAATGAGTAATAGGAAATACCCAAACGTATCTATTTTTAACTTTTCTCTAGCCACACAATAGCAACTTAAATTTCATAACTATGGAGAACATATTCACCCATGTCTATATATTTGTTTTTTAGGTCTCTTCTGTCTTTTATTTATTTATTTGCAAGTAGCAAGAGGAAAAGAGAAAGACAAAGACAGAGAGAGAAAGAGAGAGAGAGAATGGCCATACCAGGGCTTCTTGCTGCTGCAAACAAACTCCAGATGCACATATCACTTTATACATTCTGCTTATGTGGGTAGTGGGTAATAGAATCCAGGGCATCAGACTTGGCAAGCAAGCATCTTTAACCACTGAGCTATCTCTCCAGACCTTTAGGTATCCTCTTATTTGCCATCTTTATTATCTACTTTTCATTGTTTACTATAGACCATTGTAGAGAGTTTCAAGATTGCCCCAAAAATCTTCACCTTCCTTTTTAGTCCAAGTGGCCTCAGCTGTGATCAGAGTATAGCCCTTGAGGACAACCAGTCCTGGTTTACTATGGAACACTCACCACTTCTCTCTCAAGCAACAATGATTATGAAGTTTGAGGCCCTATGCAAATAAAAGTATGAAGCTGGTGAGACAAGGAGTCAATATCAGCACCCCTGGGCTTTCCCTCTTTATCACCAAAGTGTATGTGATCTTTGACACCTGTTGGCAGGGCGCAAGGACAAGAACTGGTATGGAACTCAAGTGAAAGGCCATACCCAAGAGACAGGAAAAGGGCCACGTATGAACCCAAGCTTAGAGGCCCTAAATACATCATCATTACAGCCTCTTCTCATAAAGCACAAGTTAAATAAGACAATGGAGAATTCCCAGCATTATAAACATTACATTCAAATATGGGGCTCCCTCACTGATGGTGTTCTCTTGGGTGTGACTGTACCCCATGAAGTCAGCCCAGGCTCAGACCCCTGCCAGTTTTTCTAACACCCCTTATTTTTTGCTTCATCTTTTCTAAATTATACAGGAATTCATGGGAAAGCATTCTACCCTTGAACTGTTTAAGCCACACTACCCAGTTGCCACCTCTCACACACTTGGCTTGGAGATGCCAGTTGATTTCTAATATAGGAAACATTCACCCACCCTTCAACATGTGGGTCACTGATGTTATCTCCAATTTTCTGTAATCTACTATCAGAGGGGTCAGGAGCATGGGCCCGTGCATAATCTGCTCAGCTGCAGGCTTGGGTGCTGAGGCAAGACCTCCTCCTCTAGCTACCTTGCTAAAGGGCATGGCACAGCATTTGACTTCTTTACACCTCAGGCTAGTAAGGGGCTAATAAGAGCAACTTCCTCCCTGTGTTAGTTTTGTTACTTTGACAAAGGAGCTGTCATAAACAACTTAAAGAAGAAAAGATTTGTTTTTCTTACAGTTTCAGAGAATATCAGGTCATTTTTGTTTGGCCCCAAGTGCGGGGCTCCTTCCCGGTCAGGTAGGTAGTGCCGAGGGAAGGACCAGGCTTGCTGGTTCCTCCCTAGGGGTTGAGGGGATGATGAACTTCGGACGACTCAGAAACCTCTCCCGGCCACCGGAGAAAAACCACACTGAGTCGGGAGTCTTTTCAGTGCTGGAACTCACAGAAACAACTCGCTTTATTACTCTGAGCAGTTGCCTATATCATGTTGGGGACAAAGGCAGGGATTTTAGGATGGGGGAAGAGGTAAGGCCCAATAGTAAACTTTAACTATTGAAATGGTAATTACAATTGCCATGCAGAGGTAGCAGGCCAGAAGCCATTAGGTGTCTTGCTGAGTCATAGCTGGCCAGAGACAGGTCTCCAAACCTTAGCTAGGCTCAGGAAGTTCCACTAGGCCTCACGCCTGGGCCTTTCAGAGCCCAACACCTAAGTACACGGGCTGAAAACTGTGTTAGTGGGAGCACATGGTAGAATTGTTTCTTCACTTTACAGTTGGTAGGAAGTCTAGTAAGGGGAAAGGACTGGGGGCCAGGCATCACCTTTAAGGCATGTGGCCAGGGTCCTATTTCCTTCAACTAGTCCCACAGCCTAAAAATTTCTAAAATATCCCAAAATAACACCACCAGTGGATACCAACAGCATTCAATATATGAGACTACTCATATATGGGACATACTCAAGCTATAATGCTTATAGACTTGCAATAGAAATTAAGCAAATAAATAAAAATTTAAAAATTGTCCTAGAATGTATACCCGATACATGTTAGCTATTATTTAAAGGGGTACAGACCCAGCTTCAGCCCATCCCAATACTAATTATCTCAGCTTATCAGATGTTTCACATCTCCTCTTTAGCCCTAGAGATTGCAGAGATAGTCACAACCACCTTAAGTCATATATGAGTATGTAAATATTTTATGCTAAATCCTGTTGGAATAAAGCTTGACCCTCACATACAGGTTCTTACCTTGTTTACATTTAAACTCACAGTTTTCTAGCTCTGTCCATATACTTCATAAGGGAACAGTGATTTGTAGTGGTTCTCACCTTACATTGCCTATAAGAAGTGTTTTATTCACTTTGGCCTGATTTATCTTAATTTAGTAAATTTAGGGGCTTATGATAACTGAGTTACCCTTAGCATTCTGAGGTAGGAAGTCCAAGATCAAGATGCAAGAATATTCTGTGTCTCCTAAGTGCCTACTTCTTCCTTCATAGAGGGTGATTTCTCCTTGGGTTTGTCCTCACATGGTAGATTCAGTAGGGTGGGAGTGCTTTCTTGGGTGTTATTTAAAGGCACTAATTGTAATCTTGATAGCCCCATTTTCATGCTGCCATCCAGTTCTAATTACTCCCAATGGCTCAGCTCCTAATCCCTTAGCCCTGAGAATTACAACAGATTTATTATGGAGGAATAAAAACATTCAGTCCATAATAGTGAAAATCCTTATAGCTGGAAAGGGACAGATATCTTTACACCTTGCATCACCTGTGGTGGTGATAATGGCCTTTTGATGGATCTTGGAGTCTCTATCCTGAACCAGAGTTGAGTCGTTTGGGAAGATCTGCAGGTTAGTGCAAGAACAGATAAAGAACAAGACGCCTCTGCACACCTCTCTCCGCAGTGCTCTACCTTGTCTTGTGCTGCCCCGGCCCCCAGTTCGTCCTCTGTAGAAGAATAAGCTCCCGTTTTCCTCCTCCCATGCTCTTATTGCCTCACACCTGCCAACATAACATATCTGGTAAAAAATGTATTTCCACTTTCCCAGTAATTTAGTGCTTTGGGGTCGACTCAGCAGATTTGGGTCCTAAAGAAAGTATTTTTGGTGCTGAAATGAAGAACAATACTGTGCTTTCACTTAAGTAGCAGGAGATGAAGTAAGAGAAAAGGAAGTGACCTTCAACCGTCTAAGCTTCAGTCCAGCTTCACAAACCCAAAGTGATGTATGACCCCAGGAGGAAGCAAAGCCTACTGTTTCCATGGATACCATGGGTCATGAGCACCTCTTGAACCACAAGGCCATCCCACAGATGCCCTTTTTTTCCAGGTCATGCGTTTCAAACTATCAGTGTTAGGCTGGTAGCAGTCTTGGTCCCAGATAGTGGCAAATTGTTTTTGCTTTGTCTACTTCCTTCCTTTCTTCCTTCTTTCCTTCCTTTCTTGCTTTCTTATTTTTGTAAAGTACAACAACCTTAGTTTAAATATATACCTAGCGAGAAACACAGACAGCATGAAATCCACCACCTGAATAAGTACACTGTAGGCAGACAGCTAAGCTTCTGTTAGCTTTTAAATCAGTGGGCAACATCCTCACATACTTAACGGTTCATAGGAGAATTTCCAACTTCCTTCTTAGCGAGTAAAGCCTCTTTCTCTGAGCCCAGTTAGTTTAAATACCACTGATGCTGTGAAATTTCCCAGTGAGGCCCAATTACAGAAAAGCCTGTCATCCATTATTTCTAGTGCTTAGCCCTGGAAGCACAGTGTAGGGGCAAACTATAGTATTGGCATGGTAAGTACCCACACTCTCACACACCACCTAGCAAAGCAAAATTATATTTGTTTACTTTTATATTTTGTTCATTATTCACATCCACTTTCCTCAGACAAAATATTGATGCACTGAATTTATTTTAATCAGCACTCACGGTGCTCTTGAACCTTTAGCCCATTGCCACAGAATGGCAAGTTCAGCTAGGAGCTATAATGCAGATGTATGTCAATAAATAAATAAATAAAAGCATAAAGCAGGTTTTGGGCATGGGTGCCTATATGTCTTCTATGAAAATAATACCACAATTTATTATCTGTAATGTTGTCTGTATAACATTCTCAGAGAAATATTTTAAGAATCTGGCTTGATGGTTGGTGAGATGGCTCAGTCAGGAAAGTGCTAGCCATGAGGATGTGAGTTTGGGTGCCTAGTATTCATGTACCAACAGGATGCTATTGTACTCCCAGCATTGAAGAGGAAGAGATAGAAGGAGGATCTCTGAGGCTAAATTGGTGATCTCCAGGTTCATTAAGAGAACCTGCCTCAAAAAATATAATTGAAATCAATTGAAAAAATAGACCCCCATGTCAATCTCTGGCCTCCACACACATGAACATGTATGTGCAAGCACACATACACACACATAGAAATACACACATAAACATGCATATCCAGATATATGCAAAATTTCTGAATTAAAACTACAACTGAACATAACAGTTATCTCAAACATGACTATTGCTGTTGCAACTGGCATGTGAAAGATCCTCCAACACTTGCTCTCTCTCACTGATGGAGCTGTGTGAAGAGGCTGTGAACCCTGTAAGAAGTGGAGCTTTGCTGGAGGAAGTGGATCACTGGAATTGGGCCTTGAGGTTTTATGACCCAGCCACACTTTCAGTCAGTGCTCACCTTCTTGACTGCATCAGCTGTCTCCAACTCCCACTACCTTGCCTCCCTATTGTGGTGGACTGCACCCCTTCCTAAACTCTAAGTAAAAATAAGCCCTACCTTCCTTAAGTGGCTTCCAGTCAGACATTTGCTCACAGAAACCACAAAGTAACCAATACATTTTCCAAAATGTACTTCATGTAACAGCTATTGTGTTGTTATAAGGCCAAATTTTCTTCTGAGAATAATGCTAGAGATGGTGGCCCAGAGCTGTTACAGTCACTACAATGGCTCCAAATTAGCTTTAGCTCAGCAAAAAATGAACGCCCTGGATATTGCCACCACCAGAGCTTTGTATATGTTATAGCTAATTTTTACCAATTAAAATCTTCAGAGTGTAAAATGACTAGGGGGGAACAAATACAAAGAGTGACAAAATTGGGAACACTGGGTTATGAATAACTACAGCAACAATGCTTAAAAGGTTAAGGTCAGGTCATACTTGGTAAGAAGTTAAAATTAATGGGCATCTTACAACATCTTACAGTGCAGGCTTATAATTTAAGCTACTCAGAAAGTTGGGAAGATGATCATAAGTTCAAAGCCAGCTTAGGATACAGAGTGAGTATGTGGTCATCCTGGCCAAGTTAATGATACCCTATTTCAAAAGAAAATGTGTAAAGAGGGCAAGAAATATAGTAGAGCACATACCTCATATGCACAAGGCCCTAGGATCAATCCACTGTGCCACTAATTAATCAATGAGTACAAAATAAAATCAATATGCATCTTGGCCTGAGCAGGCTATGTAAAGGAACTACTCTGGTGTCTCACATTTGGCCTCAACTAAACTTGCGAAAATCCTGCAAGTCAGAGCACAGGTGTCTTGTGCTACTTCCAAGATGAAAAGAAAGTCCCTATCTCTCCAGTCTATGAGGTTAGTCCTGGTTACATCCTGTGGGACACTTGGCTTTGCTGTATGAATGTGCACAAAGCACCTCAGAATGTCCACCTGACAGTAATTACTGAAACGGGCCCTACTTTTGGAAAGGGAATAGAAATAAATAATTTGTACATGATTATAGAAACAAGAAGATCTGAAATGACTGGAGGTACATGAAAGTGTGTATCTCAGAGCAAACAAGTATTTCTAAAATCACCATTAGGTAAGCAGGTGGCCCTACCTGAGGTTGCCTATCATATAGATTCTTGATCAGTACAGGGAAAAGAAGACTAAAGCCATGTAACAATTGTTCCATTATTCAGGAAAGGGGAAGAACATCCCTAGTATGGAATCCATACTCTCCAAGCGTTTGTGTGTGCTGACCCAGTACTCCCTAATTAAATAAACAGAAGTCCTCCAGTAAGTGCCTTGCCAAGTGCTCCTCCAAGGAGGGGAACCAGGATATTTTGCAAAACAGTTGCAGAGGTATGAATCTTCTTTTCAGAGCATATTTTCTGCCCTATTTTTATCAAGTAGAATCAAAACCTTTTTGAGGAAAAGAGCATAGCAATTTAATGAATGCAGGCTCTTCTCTGAAGAATAGCATTTGCACATGCACTAGTCTATCTTAAATGTTTCTGATATCCTTCATACTCTTCCTTAATTCAGAGGGGCAAAATTTCTATTCTCTTCTATGTAAGAGATCTCTAGGATCTAACTCTGTGAAATAATTTGACCAAGGATTAAAAATTGGCGAAAGAGTGAAAATGAGATTCTGAGGAATTCAAAGAGCCAAAGTATCAACTATTTCTAGGCATTTTTACTTTTTTCTTTCCTTCCTTTATTAATCTATTTTTGGTGTTTATACGATGCTTATTATGTGAGTATGTGTGTGAGTGTGTGTGAGTGCAGGTGTGAACATGCCAGATCACTTACATGGTGGTGAGAGGACAGCTCAGGTTTCAGTGTCTTTTCGTCTACTTTGTTTGAGGCAGGCTCTATCACTGCTTGCTGCTGCACTAAGCAGTATAGCTAGCTTGTGAGCTTCTGGAAGATTTCTCCCTTTTCCACCTCCCATTCCACCATAGGGATGCAGAAATTACATATACTTACAATGTCGCATGTGGTTTTACATGGATTCCGGGGATCCAAACTCAAGTACACACACTTGTGGCCACCTGTGCAATCTCCCCAGCCCGGTAAGCATTTTCTCTAAAAAAGAAACATAGGAAGAATCATATGATGATGGTTTCTCAGTAACAGACCACATTGAAAACAGTAATAACATAAAATTATAATGGAGATTACAAATTCCTATTGCCTAGTAATGGCATACTCATCCTAATATTGTAACACAACACTTCATGCATGTGTTGATGGTTATGCTAATTGTGGTGTGGACATGAATTACTCACCCCAAAATTAACATATCAAAGGTGTGGTTGCCAAGTGGTGGCAGCCCTTTGGGGTACACTAGAGACATTAAGCAGTGGTGGCTACCTAAGATAAGTAGTCACTGGAGGTATGGATTTCAAGGTTCCACCAGGTTTCCAATCTTTCCTTTCTCTCTGCTTCCTGTTTGCAAAGAATTAAGCCACCTCTACCAAATGACCCTGCCACCATGATGGTCTGCCTCAAAATCAACAGACACTACAGACCAAGACCTCTAAATCCCTGAGTCAAAACAAACCTTTCCTAAGGTGCTTATATCAGGTATGTTTTCCACAATGACAAGTTCTACTAACAGAGCATTTTAAAGAAACTTGTATTCCAGTTGAATAAAACAGTAACACATACAATAATGCATAGTATTTAATATTAGAAAATGACATGCCAATGTTTATGTTTACTGTACTATTATTATTAAAGTATATTTCTTTTACACATATATAATTTTTAAAGTCTATTGAGCAGCAGTATGCTGGGTTACACGCATACCAAGCACTGAATCTCCTGTTCCACCCTCCCTCCATTGGATCAAGAGTCTAAGGAGTCTATATGGTAGGGCTAAGCTGCACCATCTGGGTTTGTGTAAGGACACTATGAGGTTCGCACAATGAAATGAACTAATATTGCATCTCTCAAAGCATATTCCGTCCTTAAACAGCACATGGCTGTAAATTAATTTTTCCCTTTATGTCAATTGTCAGCCGCTTTAAGGGTGAGGAGGGTCCAACACTACTGGTGGCTTTTTTTTCTGGCTCCAGTGACAGAGATGCATTTAAAATAAGATTAAAATATAAAATTCAAAACGTTGTGCACACACTGTCTCATTTCTTGTGGGTATAAGCACTTTCCTTTTTAAATCATGTTTAAGTTCACCACCCTGTAGCATCTTCTTAATTTGCACTTGACGTCTTACCAAATAACATTTAGAAAGACTGAGCAAAGACCAAAAGACAGAAGTTGAGGGAAATTGCCAAATCCAAACAGAATGAGTCAGTATGCAGGCATTCGTGGCAAAGGTAGAACCAAGGAACCACCCAAAGAGCAAATAACAGATTCCTCAGCACAAAATAGACTTGAGAGAAACTAATTGCTACAGATTTTATCATGCCCAAAATAAAACACAGGGAACATATCATGAGCATACTGTAATGCATAAAATCTTGACACTCTTGATAAAATACTCAAAATACACACTGGAGGGTTGGATCCTGCCTGTAATGTTCAATTCTGTAAATTATTCCAAACAGCTAGCCATATTTGTGGCATCACATCGGACTGGGTGTGAGAGGAAGAGAAGAAACAAAAATAGATAATTCTCTTCCTTGAAAATGGATAACATCCCAGAAGGTGGCCTCAAATCAGCTCTGGAGCTGTGGGTGACAGAGGAGAGTCACTCTCAGAATGCAGAAGTGGAGAGCAGAGCAGAGCAGGGATTTGGCCAAATGCGCCCCTTTGGTGAGGCACAGGGACCTGACTCTCACTGGCAGCTGCCAGAGGATGAAGTAGAGACAGCTCCTTGGCATTTATCACAAATGACTGTTTATGGCTCAGGAGTTTTAGGGAGGCGTGGAAAGACTGCATTCCAAAGTAGATCACAGAAAATGTTGGGGTTGACACTGTAATTACAGGCTTCTTAGAGCCTGTAGCACCTCCTGTGGGATAATTTGCATAAACTCATTGCAATTCCTGAATACCACAGTCCCCCCTCTCCATGCTTTCCCCACAGTGATGGAGACTTCCTAGGATACAACTTGATCCTGAAGCTTGCTCAGCAGCCTGTAAGTCTGTGCTGTCACAGTGGGGTTCCCTGACCCCACTCAAGCAGTTGATGCTAATTACTGAACCTCCAGAGCACTCAGCACAACTGAAGAAGAGGAAATGACTTACCAGACAGAGTTCCAACTGGAAAGTTAGGATGATGACAGTAGGTCCGTAATATTTGACTTACGTAGAAGTTGTAAGAGAAGAAAACCGATGACTCTCAAAGAGCCCAGGGTTAGGAATGAGAGCTCCACAGTGCAGTGTTATGAGGGTCAAATGAAACAGAGTTGCTACCAATTGACAATATTTTATTATCATAAATCATATAGTATCAGTGATAGGTTATGGAGAAAAGACAAATAAAATTAAGTGCTCAATGGCCAGGAAGGAATTCTTGTGTGACCCCAAAGAAAGAATAGAATGTCCGACGTCTGTCATGGAATACATCTGGCACAGTTTGCTCTGCACCTGAAACGACATTCCCATCTCACACCTGAAGAAGTTCTGTGTGACTAATAAGAACTCAGGGAGAAAACGTCTAGTAACTAAGAATTGAATTCAGGAGGTTAGTGGGAAAATTACCCTTCTATTTCTTTCAGGAACGTTGGAAAGGAAATAAAATTCTAGGGTGGTGACTTAGTTTGAAGATGCCAAGGATGTTTCATTTATTTCTTGTCTGAATGAGGGCAAGATTTTCCATATGCAACATGGCAATACCAGGCAGGTACAATCCACTATAGGTCCCTGTTTCTTTCACACATTAACACAGTTATGCTCATGTATTCACACTCAGGCACATACACATATATATGCACATCTGAATACACTTAACATTCAGAATAACTTTCTCCTAGTAACACCCACATCCAACCACTCAGGAAAAGAACACTATTTCACTTGTTTATTTGTGTTTGTGATATCAAGAATTGAACCCACAACCTTGCATATGCTGGACAAGTGTTCTACCAATGTACTGCATTTCCAGCCTCACTAATCTCATTCTCTATATTAGTTTTACTTTCACTAATAATTCTTTACTTATAAGTGACTGAGACCACTTTCTGGTCTCATAAGAATGAACTATTTAACTTACCTATCATTAATGACCCATGAACACTTTTTGGTTGCTAGATTAATCTCAACTTTTGTCTCCAGTCATTTTGCCTTAGGAACTTCTAGGATGACTTTGAAGAGTGTAAAATACAAATGCTGGTGAATATCCCACCATGACATGCAACATGTCATTATTTCCCTGGAAATGAATTGGCTCAATTATTTTCTTAATGGAGCACAGACATAACAATGAGGTTCTACACACTTTCTTATCTGGGGTGTTTTCCTCAAAAAGTTGTTGCCATAACATTTACTAATTTAGACATGAATCAAAAGAAATATACTGAAAGCCTTCTTTGCTCTCCTGACTGTGACATAATAAACAAATGATCTCAAACATTCTCTGCATTATTTTAATCACATTTCTTTGACATCAGTTCTTTATCTTATAACCACACATAAGAAAAAATAGCAGGCTGTTCCAGTTTGTTGGTACATTGGTCTGATTACAAACTTTATGCAAAAATAGTGGCAAGTTACTACAGGTTGCAAAATGACACAGACATAGGCATGCTTTTCTCACTGATGCTTGATGGTGGCTATGAAGCAAGTGACCAGGACACGGGGTCTTCACATGTCTCAGGGCCACCCATGAGCTTCACCAGGACATGGGGTCTTCACGTGTCTCAGTGCCCTGGTCAGTGGGGAGTTGGACAAGGACCCAAGGGGAAGTTAACCTGAATGGGAAGAGGCAAACAGACACAAGGAAGGAGACCAAGCCGAATTTCTGGTCAAGGACTCAAGAGTTTATTCTTACATGTAGGTTTATATAAGGTTGTAGGGGGAAGGGGACGTAATCAGGCCAAAGATCACAGAGTTACTGGCTAATCTCTGTTTCTTTATCAGTTACCCACAGCATGGAGGGGGAGGGGGGCTTATCACCCAAGGGTATGATTTCTTCATTTCTGGTAACTGAGCATTTAGATGAGGAGATAGAAACTTAACTTGCTATATGGCGGTTTCTGTCAACATGGCCAAGGTTAGGCTCATAGCTCCCAACATCTCAGGGCCATCCATGAGCTTCACCAGGACACAGAGTCTTCATGTGTCTCAGGGCCACCCGCGAGCTTCACCAGGACACGGGGTCTTCATGTGTCTCAGGGCCACCGGCAAGCTTATTTTGCCTTTTCCTCTAAATTCATATGCTGAAATCTAACGCCCCTTTCCCAACTTCAGAATGTTGTCTCCATTTGGAGACAAGTCCTTCAGAGGGATGTTAAACAAAAATGGATCGTCAATGTGGTTCTTAGATAATATGATGGATGTGCTTATAAGAAGATGAAATTAGGACATACAGGTTCACAGAAGAAAAACCACAAGATAACATAGGAAAAACATAGCAACCTGTAAGTCAAGAGAACCCATAAGTCCACCCCCAACAATACACCACCTCTAGGAAGCATTAATTCCTAAATCTCCATCAGCTGGTAACTTAGCATTCAGAACACCTAAGTTTATGGGGGCACCTGAGTCAAAGTACCACAGCATTGATTTTAGGGGATGCCTCACCACTGTTGCATATTCTTTGGAAATCCTAGGTATCTGTTCTCAAATAGTCCTCTATCTCCAATCTAGTTAAAGTAACCTGCACAAGGTTAAGATAGTAAAAGTTTTGGCATTTGAACAGAGGAGTAGTAGAAAATTTAGTGCTTAGCCTACAAGGTGTAGCAGGATTTCTTTATGTCTCTACGCAGCCCAGGGGCTTCTTTTGAGAATCTTTCAATTTCATAGTTTAGTTGATTCCCTAAAGGATTTGACTATAGCCCAAGAGCTTAAGAGTGGACAGTGTCTTCACCTAATAGGTAAGTCTATTATTTCTCCTCACCTCTAGCATTTTAGATATTAATAGATATTAAACAAATCAGTTAATATATAACATTCTTGTTACTACAGGAATAGAAAGCTAAAAGTTTTCAAATAAGAGAGTGAGAGGACATTAATTAAAATAGCGGGTCTGGGGAGAGGACTCGGCAGTTAAAGTTATTAGCTTTCAAAGCTTGATAGCCTGGGTTCAGTTCTCCAGTACCCACATAAAACCTAATGCACAAAGTGGAACATATGCTGGAGTTTATTTGCAGTGGCACTAGGCTCTGGTGCACCCATTCTCATTTCCACTCTCTCCTTGAAAATAAATAAAAGCATTTTTAAAAAGAGAATAAGGAAAGGATATATAATGGTCCTTTGCTCCTGAATCCATAGAAAAGGAAGTAAGAAAAAGCAACCAGGGAGGGCTGGGGAGATGGTTCTGGTTAAGGATCCACAAATTTTGCAAAGAGCGCCACCTGGAGATTCAGTATTCAAACAAGGGCCTTCAGGTAACATTATATATACAAGCTGCCAAAATCACATATAATGAAATTCAGCACATTTATGAATGCATGTATATTTTATGTTTTACAATCTTAATTTATTAAGCTGCTTTTGAGAATATAATTTATGTCACTTTGTTCTAGTAGATGATAAAGTTATCTTATGGAGATTAGCCATTTTCCTTGAGAAAATGCATAACAATGAAGTTTTATAGTAAAGGTCCATTTTATGCATGTATATATGTGTGTGTTCATGTGTATGGGTACACACACACACACGTGTGTGCATGTATGGGGAGGCCAAAGGTCAGCCTCAGGGTTACTAATCACTCACTCTCCAGGTCATTCTTTAAGACAGCTGTATTTGATGAATGTGGAGCTCACTGCGTCAGCTGGGCAAGCTGACCTCTGAGCCCTAGGGTTCCTATTTCCACCTCTGCAGTGCAGGGGTCACAGGTACACTCCACCTTGTATAGCTTTCAGGTGGGTGTGGAAATCTGAACCTAGGTTCCCATGCTTTTGCAGCAAAGGTCTTAACCAGTGAGCCATCTATTCAGCACTGATTGTGCATTTTTTAGATAAACTATTTAAATATTATGACATTTCTATTTATATCTCAATTTTACCTCTAACACAATTTTTAAAATGTAGTGTATTCTTTTGTTTTTAATTTTTCATTTGAAACAGTGTCTCTGCATCCTAAATGTGAACTCAGTACACACCTGATAATGAAAGTCTAGTAAAGAAAAGAGCTGATATTTAAAGAATAATCATATAAGTTATCCACTAAAAAATAAAGCTATGCTTGTGTTCAAACTTAGGCATCATAACTTTGAGTCACTAATAAATTCAGTGATTTAATGTGAAACAAGCCAGTTAAGAAAGTAAGCTGTTGGAGAGGATTGCATAAACATATTAAGCAATGCGACAAAGAAACAGACGTGGAGCTTCCTAGGCTATAAGACTCCACATTTGAATTTCACGTGTGAAGGGCTTTGCCAGGGAGATGCTTAAAATTCAGTATGTTATTTTTAATTAAATTACAACTCTGAAATAGACATAAATCAACTAGACCCACTTTGGTTTCAGTTTTAGCACAAAGAGCCTATCATCTTTTGCATTTCATTCAAAGCTAATTAAATATGGATTTATGCCGTTGGTACCTGGAAATACAGGGAGACTTTCAGAACTTACTGACCCATTGGGGAGGGAACTATTTTGGAGCTACTAACTGAATGTCACATATTTGCTACAGCATACTGCTTCTCAAAGCTAAATGTGTTTTCTGAGTGTGTAAACACATCACATAAAACACTCATTGTTTTTCCCATCCCTAGTAACAGTGTAAATTCACCACAAACTGAAAATCTGCCGCCAACCCTGTTTCAACACAATGACTCCTGTTCTCTGACTTTGCAGGCCTTTCCTTTTCTGGCATTCCTGTCCAATGCAGCAGCAGGCAAAGCTGTGAGGAGCCTAAGCACACACTGACTCCACACACAGAGCATCTCTCATGCTGCTCCCAGCAGAACTGTGCTCTGGAGGACTTTAGCTCTAGTTGTGGATTAGTAAATATCTTTGAGCTGAGCTTATTGAATGGATTGAAAGTCAAAATCCAGCCGTGTCTCCTGATCACCATAGTGTCATATCAGGCTTTAACACTTCAAGTTAGAGAGAGGAAATACACTGTGTAAAAGACATCAAGTTACTTCCTTCTATGTCAAAGACAAGCCATGCTTTTATACAGAAAAAAAGAATGCTCTCCTGTTAGTTTGACATCTGCCTATGATTCCAGTCCTAGGGAGACTGAGGCAGAAGGATTCTGAGTTTGATATAGGCTTGTCCTGTGTTGTAAAAGAGTGTCAAAAGAAAATTTAAAAAAAAAAAGAAGGAAAGGGAGAAGGGAGGAAGAGGAAAACAGAAAGGAAGGGCAAAATGTTCTCTTGGAAGTAGTGGGTCCAGATGCAAAAAGAAGACTTCTCTTTTCAATAGTGATCATAGTGAGATATAGTACATCCTGTTAATGAAAAAACATGAGTGTGTTCCTTGGAAGGGAGTGGCAGCTCTGACGTACACGCAGAATTGTCTGTCTAGACACAGCCATCCAGAATAGGCTCCTGCCCTCCTCAAGCCCCAGCTATAGTATGTGAGAAACTACAGAAGTTCTGTCAGCAAGGTGTTTTTGGATTTTGTTTTAGTGATTACAAAAATATTTTTTTTAAAGTTTCATTGGAGCAGGGAGGCTTGTCAAGAACATATCTGAATAGAGGGAAGCCACAGCACGAGACAAAGAATGTGCTGCAAAGAACAGGAAGGGCAGCTGCAGTGTTCAGGAGAGACCAGGACTCTTCTCAGAGAAAGACTCCCTCATAGAACAGACCCTGATTCTGCTTGTCAGGAGCGCTCTAGGCCAGCGATAGGAAGCTTTGAACTTGTTCCTAAGAGATAAGAATATTAAAATGCATGGGCTCAGCTATCCTCCGGTTTTGGCTTCAACTCATATTCCAAAAACATTTGTTTTGCTTCCTAGCTAAAAATAAATAAAACTTTCTTTTAGAACTCAATGCATAGCTTGTCCCAGAAAAAAAAAAAAAAATCTGATCATATGGTCTACAATCTGGTACTGAAATATGCTGGTTTCTCATCTTGGTTAGTAGGACACAAATCTCAGTCTTCATTCCACCATGAGTGTGAGATCATCAGAACAAACTCTCACTGGGCCTACAATCCAAAATACTTGGAAAACCATAGTAGAAGCATTGCAAAGTCCATTAAACTATATGTAAAATAAATAGCTAAAAGAGTGAACTCTCTTAGACTGCTGGGATGCCGTCACAGTGGCAGGAGGCTTCACCCTGTTTCCTACCTCTCACACTGGGATGAAGCACAGTGTGGACACTTCCACTGTGCTGGCTGCTTCCATAGGAGCAATTTGAGTCAATGCATGTCCAGCTCTGCTATAATCCTCAGAGCTGTTTATATTGTTCGTGACTTTGTATAATATAAAGGCAATTTCCCTAAGGAAAAAGTATACTCATGTCTATGCTGATATATTAGCAAATAGGACATCTAAGGTCTTTAAACCACCATAGCAGTAATACATACACAAGGGAAGACTTGGGCCACATGGGCCAACAACCATTTCTGAAGGCAGCATTTCAACCATATAAAGAAAACATCAGCTTTGCTATTATTTCCTGGATCTTACTCCAGGCTCACCACATAGAAAACCTGTTAGTCTTTTGGGTGCTCCTCTCTCCTGTCTGCCCACATCATGCTCTGAGTCAAGTTCCTCAAATAAAAAAGATCTCAACAGGCTCTGTAAAACCCCACACTTCTAGAGAATCAGAGTAGGGATGGAACCAAGCCATAGTAGGGGTATTCCAGCGCCTGCCCTGTTGGAACCACTCTTTTTATGAGGAGCAAAGTGATGTGTTAGGAAACTGGTCTCTACTGTCAATGCCCCAGTGAGAATAGCTGGCTCAGCAAGATAGTAGAGGCATGTGGTTTGTCCCATCCTGTACCTCAGGAACTTTTTGTTTTGTTTTGTTTGCTGTTTGCAATGGCTTAATGAGTCATACATTTCCCAAGCATACTTTAAAAAGGGAACTGCCTCCTTACTTGGAATATGATTCTCATATGAAGAAGACAGACTATGATAAAACACCACTGACTCATCCCTAGCTGCAAACCTTTGATTTTTCCTACATGAGCCTGTGTTGAAGACTAGATTTTGTTTGTTTTGTTAGTTGGTTTTTAAACTTTTTATTAACACATTCTATGAATATACACCATGTTAGTTCCCTCCCTCCACCCTCACTCCCCCTCCCAAATTCACCCTCTAATGAATTCCTTCTTCTTCCTAATTAGTCTCTCTTCTATTTTGATACATTCCTCTTTTTTTCCCTCCTGTTATTCAGGTCTCCTATAGGTAGTGTCAACCACTGTAAGGTCATAAATCTCAAGGCCACTTTGTGTCTAGATAACAGCACTGCAAACTCTTAAGCCCTTTCTGCCCCTCTTCCAGCCTTGGAGGATGTGAGAGAAATGTCCCGTGTAATGCTGCACTGCCACTCCTCAGCACGGTGGTGAGTTTTGAGTCATGCCAGTTGTCAGCACCTTCTGAAAAGAGAAGCTTTTCTAACCAAAAGCGAGAGTAGCATATATATGGGCATAAACATAAGTGTTTATAGGGCAGTCTGGTGGGTATATCTGCTTAGCTAGACCTCAGTAGTCATTAAGGGTGACAAATCTGAAAGTCAGCCCTGTTATAATCAGTAAGCCAGACTCTGTGTTTCAGAAGAGCAAACTGATTGGTAATGCCTCTAATACTCAAGGCTATGCCACAGGCCAAGAGAAACCTGAGCTGATTTGGAGGTGTGGAGAGGAGTATTTAGCCAATTTAGCAGGAGGGGAAGGAAGAAGTGGAGAGAAGAGAAAGGAAAGAAGAAAGGAAGGAAAGAAGAGAAAGGGAAGGGAAGGGAAGGAAAAGGAAAATAAGGTTTGTCTGTCAAGAAAACTGTGATACAGCTGGTGTGGGTAGCAGAATGTTGCTGTGCTTCTGAAAAGCTCTTTTATTACCATTCATAGCCCAGTCTCTCTCTCTCTCTCTTTCTTGGAGGTAGGGTCTTACTCTAGTTCAGGCTGATCTGGAATCCACTATGTAGTCTCAGTGTAGCCTCGAACTCATGGCAATACTCCTACCTCTGCCTCCTGAGTGCTGGGATTAAAGGTGTGCACCACCACACCTGGCCCAGTCTCTTTGTGATAGTAGCATCACTGTATTGGTTTGACTTTGCCGACCATCTAGAATGCAGAAAGCACCCAGAATATTCCATTCTGTGCTCCCTTCATGATTTAACAGCTCTGTTTCTCAGTGCTCACAAATCTGTTCTTCCTCCCCAAATACCCGAAATTAATCTTTACCCCATAATTTCTTTAACTGCAACAGAACTTTTTTTTTTCCCCAAAGAAAGAAGAGCCAGACATTGTCAGTCAGATGTGGTTAAGACTGGCTTTGGTTAGAAATTTTTGTGTGTGGATTTCCCAAGATCCTTTCTGAAACTATTGAAAACTATCTTGTGTGATCTTGTAACAAATCAAACAAGAGACAAACCACTGAGGACTATTTGAAAAGTCTAAACCACAAAAACTGATTCATTCTGACCTACCCTGGAGGGAAGGCAAGCCTGTTCATCAGTTAAATTGTAACATGCGGAAATCCCAGCTCATCTAAGGGCTTTGTGAGGAACAGAGGGACGGCTGGCCATGTTTCAATAGCCTTAATGTTCATTTTACTAAAATATTTGTAAAGATACTAGGAAAAAGGGCTACCTCAGTGGGCTGTGTCAGGATGTGTTGATTGCATTGGTTGGTATTGTTTTGCCAGTTTCAGTCATAAATAATCCCATAAATAAATTATGGGATTAAACATGCTTGTTTTAATTTTAGGTGCTAAGTAATTTTTCACATACATTATCTTTGACAATTAGCAAAAGTGACTCATAAATTTTGTTGAAGTCTATTTTCTTGAATGTACACACCCACATTTCTTCGACTGCTTACTCACACAGCAAAACAATAAGCTCCAAATCTGTTTTTCACCAAGCAAGATTCCTTGCCAGGCCTTTCCCAGCCTACCTCATGCCAGTGGAATTCCCAGCACACCCACTCTTCATGCTTCTTGTTGCTGTTGTTGTTGATATTGTCGCTAGGTGTTTTCCCCTGGTCTGTACGTAAGGGAGAAATCCAGGCTTTCTCTTATCTCTTGGGAAGCTAAAATAACAAAGAAATATATGTTTTCAGAACACACAACCCTGCCTAGCCTTGTGGTAGAATTTATGCTATCCTCACGCCAAGGCATAGGATGAGCAGGCAACATGCACATACACACACACACACACACACACACACACACACACACACACGTACAAGCACATACACTACTTCCTTTCTGCACACTAGCTTCCTCCCTGTAACTATTAGAACAGTTGGTTCCCAGCTCTCTGGGAAATGCTTGGTCCTGTGGAGATATCTGAAATTTTGAATTTGTAATTTTTCCCGAGGAACCTCAAAGGTAATTAACTGTGTACCTTCACAAAGGCTGTTTGCTGATATTGTTGCTAACCTTTCCCTTCCTGGCACTCAGATGTGTCTGCCTTCTGAGAGTTCTGGAGTTCTAAGGCCTTCCCAGATGTAGGAAAGCTTAGCACACCAAGAGAAGGAACAGACAATGTGTTTTGCCAAGAAACATCTGAAATTTCCTGTTTTCCAAGTCTCAGATGGAACTTGACCTTGAGGGGTCAATTTTCTCCTATTCCTAGGAGTCTGCAAATTTCTTTCTGCTGGTCATTTTCTTTAATAATTTATGACTGATCTCCAATAGGCTTCATTCAAAAATAAACAAATATTTTATTAATAGCATTCATCAGGAGTTAAACATATTGGACTCAAAAACAGATGCATTCATTTCCCTTTAAGCATTTATTTGTTCAACTTATACGTGAAAAAGATCTCAAGAAAAAAAATCTCAAGAAAATATATGAAGAAGTATATTTTACTTTTACATACAGAAAACTAATTTCAGGCAATTTAATAGTTATGTTAAACATCTTGTATTTAAAATGGCATAAGCCCATAAGAATCTACATATCATACTTAACATTCCATATAATCTTAAAATATGTGTAGTTTTTAAAATATTTTATTTATTTGAGGGAGAGAGAGTGAGAGACAGAGAGAAAGAGGCAGATAGAGAATGGATATGCCAGGGTCTCATGCCACTGCAAATTAACTCCAGAAGCATGTGCCACCTTAAGCATCTGGCTTAAGTGGGTCCTGGGGAATTGAACCTAGGTCCTTTGGCTTTGCAGGCAAGTGTCTTAGCTACTAAGCCATCTCTCCAACCCTGTGTAATTTGTTGAATAAATAACATATGCACATAATATAGTAATGTTGTTAGATTCCTAGAAGGAGAAACTGCAAACAAATGTTTTTATATTTCAAGAACAAAATTTAATGGTTCCTCAAGGAATTAAAATATATGTATTATTAGTTGTTTCTGAATATAGAAATAACCAAAAACAAAGTAACACAAAATTGAATTTTATACAGACTTCTAAGAAGCCAGTCTCTATAGTCTTCTTACACTTTCCTTCAAATCTTCAACCAATTAAATATTAATTTTACTTGAAATATAGTCTATGAGGAAGATTATTTTTCAATAAATTTCTTCCATCCAACTTAAAATTTAAAATAAAAGCTCTGAGCCAAGTGTGGTGGGATATGTCTGTGAGTCCAGCACTTAGAAAGCTAAGGTTTCCTAGGTGTTTGGAGGTTCTTGGAGTCTGAATCAAAGTACTAGAGAAAGCCACACACAAATAGTTAATCAATAAGACACTACTGAGAGAAAAGCAATAGTGAAAAAACATACTACCAAAGAGGCAGTGGGCCACTCCAGTGGAATGCAGTCAAGGACACTAGAAAGTGACCAGGGGCTTCTCTTTAAAGGACTTCTGGGAGGAAGGGATTGGTTACTAGGGGTATAATTTGGGTGGTCTTCTACTTTGATTGACAGGTTTAGGCTATATGTTTTTGTTAATGTATATATTCCCTTCAATGATGCATCTGGCTTTAGTCATAATTATGCCCAATCATACATAAGCATAATATGCTAAATATGAATAAAAGTTCACTTAGAGGACACAGTTTGCCTTACTGGGCACACACTCAAACCAGTTCAGGTTGGATGTCCCCCTGCTGTTGCTATTCCAACACAATCTAAAAATATATCTGAATGAGTACTGATCAGGAAGAATAATTGCTAATAGTAGGAAAACCTAGTTTATTGAGTACAGCAGGTTATAAGTGCAACTTGGTACTGGTAGGGGTCCTAGGTTCTGAATAGGTTGCTAAGTGCATTATCTAAGAGAAGAATGTGTTTATTGCTCAAGACAAGCAGTGTCCTGGGTAGATAAACTATCTCCTATTCTGGACTGCCTCAGAAGCAGGAGTATGAAAAATTCAAGGACAAGCATCATGAAGGAAGGATGGAAGGAGGAAAGAAGGAAGAAAGTCAGGGCTGGAGAGATTGCTTAGTGGTTAAGGCACTTGTCTGCAAAGACTGAGGACCCAGGTTTAATTCCCCACTACCCATGTAAGCCAGATGCACAAAGTGGCACATGCATCTAGAGTTTGTTTGAAGGATCCAGAGGCCCTGGCATGCCCATTTCGTCCCTCCCTGATCCCTCCCCACCCCTCGTCTGTCTATCTACCTTTCTTTCTCTCGAATAAGTAAATAAATATTTTTTAAAGAAAGGAACTTAGGGAGGGAGGAAGGAATAGAGAGAGGGTAGGAGGGAGGGAGAGATGGAGGGAAAGAAAAGAAAGGATAGAAGAAAAAAGACTTCCCCTAAAAATATCCTCACAATTATTCTGGGAAATGCTACAGTGCATCACATTGATGAACCTGTCTTGGTTCTGTGACTATTTGCTCTTGTAGCCTCTTCCTTGTACATATTTAGAAAAAGAGCCAAGTACTCTGGAAGGACTAGCAAGAGTGACAGCGGAACCCATTCATATTTAGTCAGCCTTGTCTCCTCTGCAGGATTGTGTCATCTGCAGTGAGATATCACAGGCACCCGATGTCTATATACTCACGTTCTTCAGCTAAAGTAAAGAAGATGATATGTAATGCTGAAGCTATTTTTAACTTTTTAAAATACATTTTATTTATTTATTTATGTGCGAGAAAGAGGCAGCCAGAGAGGGAATGAATGGACATACAAGGGCATCTAGCCAATATGAACAAACTCTAGATGCATGCACCCACTTGTGCATCTGGCTTATGTGGGTCCTGAGAATCAAACTAGGATCCTTTGGTTTTGCAAGCAAATGCCTTAACTGCTAAGCCATCCCTCCAGCCCCTTTAACTTATTTTTTTAATTAGCACATGAAGTTTTGGTTATCAACATGGTATTTTTCAAACATAATTTGTTCTAGTTGATTCTCTTTTCTCCATTCCCTTCATCCCTCTGTCCCCTTTCCTCAATATCTCTTATTTACCCTCTCTTTGTCTCCTTTCTAGATGGTTAGGCTTTGCCCACAGGAAATGAAGTAAAGGTTTTATCAGCACCATTGGAAAGCCTTTCTGCCTTAGCTTGATGGAAGATGATGGGCTGTTTCAAGATGCTCACAGGAGAGGCAGCAAAGCATTGGGCTGTGTTGCAGCAAGGTCTCATTTGCAGCCTCTCAGAGTCTTTCTTGCACCTATGTACCCAGAGGGAAGTTATTTGGAAAGATTGTATCCAAATGGCTAGTTATAAGACTACTATATATTATGTTCGTAAATTCAGGTTATAAGATGGTAGAAACCTAGAGTTGAAGAAGTCTGATAAGCATTTAAATATGTTCCATCCTAGGTACATACATAGACCAGTCCCAATAACCTCTAGAGTACACCAGCCACAAGGTTGTTAAGCCAATCATGAGTCTACAATAAAGAAAGTGGGAAAAATGCTCATGTTACCAATTAAACAACTGGAGTTTGTAGCTGTGAGGTGTTTTGTGACTATTCCTGAGACATATGAACCAATATCTGTTCATCCCAGATAGGGTACCAGCAACATACCAAAACAGTTGCTTTATTCAGCTTTAGTTTAGGGCAATAATGAGTTTATTGGGGATATGTACAAGAACAGGGATGACTGAAAAGCAGCTGTATCACCAAAATCCCACCCCATCATGGGTGATGACACATGGAAGCTGGATCCCTGGAGTTCCCTGGCCAACTTGCAGGCAGCTGCACCTGAATCTCTTCTTCCCCTGGATTGCTTACTGCAATTAGCGAGGGAACTTGTGAAGTTCATAAGGTCAGGAGCTTCCAGAGCCTTGTATCCATCATTAGCTCCTGAGACTTTTGAGGCTCCTTCCTCTCCCCAGGAAGGAGGATCTCATATAAGAGAAAATACCTGTACGCACAGAGGCGGTCTTGAATAGGGTTTCCTCTACAACAAGACACAAAAATTCACTGGCAACTTTTGTGGTTTTTTCCGAATCTTTAAATTTCTGTGTCATAATTTTCTTCCTGCTAGTTTTGGCAGTAATTTACTTTGTCAAAACCTGGGTAAGTGTTGAAACAAACATGACAATGGTTAGGAAACTACTTTTGAAAATGCTATTTAAGTAAAATGTTGTTATCATCCACTTGTGAAATTGTAGATGGAAACAACTAGGAATACAATGTGCATAATACCAGACAAATACAACTTTTAATGCAGACTTTATTTTAAGGCTCCTGATAACTTTTGATCATTGAACAGACACATATAAAAACATAGCCATAAAAATTTTCAGACACAGGTAAAATCTCAGTTGTTTGTTGAGATGGACTATTTATTGCCTATTCTGGTCTCAAACTCATGGGCTAGAGCTATCTGTGCCCCAACAGCTGAGACTACAAGGTGCACGCCACTGTGCCTGGCCCAGATTTCACAGGAACAATGTTTCAGAGCTTATTTAATGTATATAACGTGAGGGACCCTGGGAGATGTTGTAACTCTTTAAAGGGAAAATTAAAATATCACAAGTTGATACAGCCAAGGATCAACTGCAAATAGGGAAACAATTGGATAGACCAAAATGGGGAAGGGAAAAGAAGAGAAGAGGAGAAAAGACATCAACTGAGTTACTACCAACAAGGAGAGAATTTACATATTTTTCAGTTATGATCAACAAAGAATTACAAAGACGATAATACATAGAGTTAGAATCTGCTAATCCTGCAGGAGTGGCTCTACACATTAAAAATTCTTCATCATGACAAAACTTTTTCTACACGAACAAGAATATGGACATTTCGGATCAAGTTATTGGTTGGATTTTCTTGGACAACAGCCCTATCCATTTCTCCGTGGTTGCTTTGATGCTATGCAGCATAGGTAAGAAGTTGAAAGAGACCATCTAGCCTGCCAAGTCTGAAATGCTTACTATTTTGAGCCCTGAGAGCAGAAGTTTCTCACCCCTTGCTTTGTTTCAATGCACAGCAACTGAAGCGCATGTAGTTGGTCAGGCAGCTACTTCATGATGGCTGCTGGCATCTTTCTGCTACAGCACTGTGGAAGGGGCCAGCTTCTTCCCGGAAGGAGCTCCCCTGGATTCTGAATCCCTGAAATAAACCCTTTCCTCCACCTGCTGCTTCTGATTGGGTGTCTGCCCAGCAATGAGAAAATTAAGTGCACATTCAGTCAGAGCACTGGCATTGCTTACAATGGCATCCTTCTAAGAGAAGGACTTGTGTCTTCAGTCGGAAAATGGCTATGTTCATCATTAATGTAAGCAACCATATAAACTCAGCTTCCACCAACCCAACCTATACAGATATCCAGCCAACTGCAAAATAAATATTAAGAGTGCTGCAAAGATTCTCGCCCTGACCTAACTGTAATCCACCTTCTCTAAGCTTTCATATAAATAGGCTTTCTCATTGAGTTTTGTCTTCAAAAGCAAAATTCCTGCTGTCAATTTAGCAAGAGTCTCCATCCAAAATATCTGATTGCCATCCATATCTGACAAAACCTCCCATCCCCAGCCTTCTCCTGGTAAGAGTTCACACTTTCCCACTCTTAATACCTGATCACCCACCAGATCTGATTAAGCCTGCATTGATACCTGATGTCTCAACCCCCAAGTAACATCTGAATGTTCTGATCTAACTTCAAAGATCCCTTCTAGGGTGTCTGTCCAGAATCCCTCACCTTTTAATTTCCTCCTTAGTGATTGCCAACCAGTGCCCCCTCCTAGCTATAAATCCTCATTTATCCTTGTAGTAGAAGTTGAATATAATATTTTCCCTATCACAAAGCTTTACTGGAGTAGTTATTCTTGAAAAAAAATCTTCCTTATCACATTTATCAAGTGTCAGAATAAACTTTTTCTTAAATAATAACATAAATTACATGTTCTCAAGTGGATAGAAGTTATAAAACTACTGAATTTCTTTGTTATCTTCATCTCCCTAGGTTTTTAGTTTTATAATGTGTGTACATTGTGAGATCTCTGTGAGAGGTGTAATCATATGTGTTTATGTGTGCAACCATGGTTGCATGTGTGCTACGGCACATGTATGAAAGTCAGATTGAATCAGATTAGAAAGATTAGGAATAAGGCAAACTTGATTCTGGCAGTTAGCTGGAGACCCACAGAAATATGGACGCCACCTTGTCTGCCCTGGCAGGATTAGAACCAGAATCGCATCCAGCATCATCCAAGGTGGCTGAAAACGACAACTACTCAGCAGTAGCTTCCTGCTTCTTCCTCAGCATAGCACAGCTGTGGGCTGCCCCTTCCCAAGTCAGCATCTTGAGTCCACCAACAGTCAGGTCCCTCCCTTACATACTAAGTCTGATGATGAGGCTCTCTCGTCATATAAATGGGCACAAGGCATATGAATCTTTCTCAGACTCTTTTTTTTTAAAGGATTTAAAAAATATTTTACTTAGTTATTTGATATATGTGTGTGTGTGTGTGTGTGTGTGTGTGTGTAAGTAAGGCAAGCACCTTAACAATCAAGCCATCGCTCCAGCCCTCTTTTTTGTGCCCTTACAGCTTTCTTAGCTCTCTCTTTCCCAATGTGACAGAATCTTCCCAGTCTTCCTGCAACTTCTCAGCTGCACTGGGAAGGGGAAATTCTTGGTGCTTTCTTGGGAAAGGAAGGGGAAATTCTTGGTGCTCTCCTGGGAAAGGAAGGGGCATTCTTGGTGCTCTCCTGGGAAAGGAAGGGGGCATTCTGGGTGCTCTCCTGGAAGGGAAGGGGGAATTCTGGGCGCTCTTCTGGGAAGGGAAGGGGGAATTCTGGGTGCTCTCCTGGGAAGGGAAGGCAGAATTCTGGTTGCTCTCCTGGGAAGAGAAGGGGGAATTCTGGGTGCTCTGCTGGGAAGGGGGAATTTTGGGTGCTCTCCTGGGAAGGGGGAATTCTGGGTGCTCTCCTGGGAAGGGAAGGCAGAATTCTGGTTGCTCTCCTGGGAAGAGAAGGGGGAATTCTGGGTGCTCTGCTGGGAAGGGGGAATTTTGGGTGCTCTCCTGGGAAGGGGGAATTCTGGGTGCTCTGCTGGGAAGGGGGAATTCTGGGTGCTCTCCTGGGAAGGGGGAATTCTGGGTGCTCTGCTGGGAAGGGAAGGGTGAATTCTCGGCACTCTCCTGGGAAGGGAGAACTCTGGGTGCTCTCCTGGGAAGGGAAGGAAAGGGAAGGGGAGGGGAGGGGAGGGGAGGGAAGGCGGAATTCTGGGTGCTCTCCTGGGAAGGGAAGGGGGAATTCTGGGTGCTCTTCTGGGAAGGGGAGTTCTGAGTGCTCCTGCTTGCTTCCCACAGACATGAGCCTCTCCCTGAGGCTTCCCCAGAGAGACACCTTCCTATGAGAGAAAGACTTCTTGCTCTCCTCCCCTTCTTCTCAGCCAAACTTGGAAGGGGAGAATTTCTCTGGGCTTGGACATTACTGCTTTGTTTTCCCTCCTAACTCTCCCTAAAATAAATCTCTTAATTCATTATTTAGCCTTGTCTGAGTTTGCCTTTTCAGTTCTTTGATAATTTGGATGAGGACCAGAAGTTGTAGTTCATGGGTCTGAATATCTTCTGCATCTTCATGGAGATCTAATCCCTCCCAGGACTCCAGCCACACACCAGAAGACATCTTTCTGGTGCCAATCCTCATTTTCCATCTCACTTATGACAGAGTCTAGTCAGTACTCCAGTCACCAGGCTAGTTGGCCAATGATCTGCATATCAGATCCTCAGCTCTCTGCCAGCCTTCTCAGTGCAGGCATACTGAGAGCACAAATAACTGCTACTGTATCCAGATTTTTACATGGATGCTGGGGATCTGAACTCCGGTACTCATACTTTCACAGAAAGCACTTTTTCATGTCCCTAGAGGCATGTCCCCAGACCAAAGTTTTTAGTTTTAATTAACTTTATATTCTCCTGTAGAGAATAGAAGACTCTAAACTCCCTACTGAATATGTGACCTGCTTATAGAAGTCAAAGTAAAGGCTCTGGACCTTCTTTCCCAGACCACAAATCACTAATACACCATCCTTGTAGGACTAAAAGGAAGATTAGTTGTTAAAAGTAAGGCCTAAAAGGAATAATCATGAAATATAATAAAATACCTTCAAAAGTTAAGTGAAGGAGCTAATTGTAGCTCATATATCTTCCACCTTCAGCTTCAGACTTGAGCCACATCCAGTGAGAGTGTGGAAGAGTGACTCAAAGATAGTTTGATGTGCTCAGTTTGGAAGTAAATCCTGTCTGTTCTGGTCACATTTATTACCTTCAAGTCATGTGTGTGCATCCTTTTAAATTCAAGATGAAACAGAAAATAATATCTCTATCAATTGCCACTTCCTAGCTTAAGAAAAGGATATGATAAGGGTAGGTCTCTTATCTACCAAATATTTTTCTTATCCATTAAAACGTGAGGTTTGTAATAGAAACAGGACTTTATAGTTGTACAATTAGCAATGGTAATTTTAAAGTAACATCATGCCTGAAAAGGAGAAATAATAATAGGAAAATCATTCTCATTACAGTATAAATCACACTTTAGTTAAAATCCATTTGATGTGGCACTAGTCTCTTGGATTTCTTATTATCCTACAAGTAGATTTATGGATTACATACTTTTGAAATAATCATTTCCAGAAAGTTCACAGTGTGAGTAGTCTTTATGGATAGTGACTTAGAGAAAAGGGCAAGATTTCCTACAGTCTTGGAGATTTTCCTACAGGAAAAAGCAGGCATGCTTACTTCCCATTATAAAAAATTTGGAGGGGGCTGGAGAGATGGCTTAGCGGTTAAGCGCTTGCCTGTGAAGCCTAAGGACCCCGGTTCGAGGCTCGGTTCCCCAGGTCCCACGTTAGCCAGATGCACAAGGGGGCGCACGCGTCTGGAGTTCGTTTGCAGTGGCTGGAAGCCCTGGCGCGCCCATTCTCTCTCTCTTCCTCTATCTGTCTTTCTCTCTGTGTCTGTTGCTCTCAAATAAATAAAAAATGAACAAAAAAAAAAAAAAAAAGAATGGGTGCGCCAGAGCCTCCAGAAAAAAAAAAAAAAATTTGGAAACTCTAGTCTTTGAGTTCTATCTTTGTACTGCAATGAAATGCAGCTTTGGGTATTCCCTAGCACTCTTTTACTGTCTCATGGGAACTTACTTTGAGGAACCCACATAAGAAGGAAAAAGAAAAAGACATTAAGCAACTGAGGTTGTTGGAAATGACTTCGTCCTTTACCCCTGACTCTGGAACCTCATGAGACTAACATCTTAGCTTACAAATAGGACAGAGCCTCGGAGCCTTCATAGATCTTGGCAAGAAGAAATTACCATAGAACTAAACAAAATATGCTATGCATAAAGGAGATCTACTTTTTCTTTACTAAGAGACAGAACTTCTACACTTTAGTTCATAGAATATAAAGGTCCAGTGGATGTTTTATTTTCCCATTTTTTGAAGCTAAATCCACCTCCCTTGTTTAAGAACAGAAGCAGATGGTGTTGGGAAAATGTTTCTGGCTATGTACTCTTTTATGGATAAAACTAATTGCTACTTAGACAAATTAGATTATTTTCATCATTTTATTTTCCTATTATACTTGAATGCATATAGGTACACATATTATTTCAAGTTATTCCTTAAATGTTCATGAAACTGTAATAAATGAGCTTAATCATGGGCCTGGTAAAGATGATAGACAATGTTCAGTTGTTGGTCTATCAAGAGCTCCTTTGTTGGCGGAAGAAGCCTATGACAGCACAGCAAACTTACCACACATAGCACATGTTCATCCTGTTGGAGGGGGGCTGTGAGATTTTAAAATAAGTTCTCCATGCCAATTGCATCTAATACAAATGAGATTAATCACAACACAATCTTCTTATAAATGTTTCAAGTGGAAAATGTAACCTTTGCCTTTCAAAAATAAAACCAAAGCTGATGTCAATAAGCTGGTACAACAAATGTCATCTCAACAAGGTGACTTTGTAAAAACCCATGGGCTTCTAGTAATGGAATAGAATTGGCTTAGACTAATTAAAATAAATAATGTTGTGTTTGTATCTTGTGGATTCAGTTGGTTAGTTAAATAGAACCCCTGCTGGGATGACTTTCTTAAGAATCTACTTGATACATGCGCAGACAAGAAAGGTTATTTTTCTCTAAGCAGTTTCATTGTTCTGACTTTTATCTGAAGCAATTTATCCTTCTTTGGAAAAAGTGAAGAGGTTTAATTATGTGGGGTAGTTTTCAATGTCAGAAATTCAATACTGTGCTAGTATTTTAAAATCACATCTAGCTCATGTAACTTGTTATAGTTGATTATAGTATGGCCCTTTTCAATTTATGTGATCATGAGAGAAGAAACAGAGCCAGGACTGGGTCATTGTAAGTCTGATGCTTTCTATGAATAAGCAAGATCTTCTTTCTTTTGATAAACACTCCTTTATTTTCTCAAGAAATAATGAATATTCTCCATGATGGGCTTCCATCAATGTTTAAGAGAGTGGTAAATTAGAACTAGAAGACATGTGATGCATCTTTCTAAGCCTATTGCCTAATTATGATTAAATCAAATTCAATCTCTCCATTGGGTCACATCATCTATCAGCATAAGGAACTAGTTTCTCAACATACCTATGGAGTAAGTACAGCAACAACCCCACAGAGAAACAGAAACTGAGACATACTAATTAACAGTGTCAAAGAGGAGATTTGCCATTAAGTAGCTCTGCCTCACCATTTCCCATCTTTTATCAGGAAATTAGAGTAATAACATTAATTTCTCAAAATAGATATATCTTCTGATTTGCCCGCTAAAGATGACTACTAGGTGTTAAGTGAAGAAGGCATAAATTCATACGAAGCACAGATTCCCCAATTGAGCATGGTTCTGGTCTCTGAGCTGCAGAGGGTGCCTTATACAGGGAATTTTTTTTAAGTGTTTCTTTAGAGGAAAAAGTAACATTAAACAGGTAACATGGAAAAGTGTAGCGTTAACATAGAGATGGTATAATAGTTGGTTTTTCATCGCCATTAGAAAGCACATGTGGCTCAGTGAGTATATAAAGAAAATATGTTTATTTTGTTGCATGGTTCCAGGGACTCAGTATCAGTATGCTATTTCTAGTGATGGCCTTCTTCCTGAAAGACTCCTAAGACAGCAAAGGATGACAAGAGATAGGAAGCATGCATGTGTACCACTTCTAGTCTCTGTCTCTCTTCTCATGAAGCTACTAGTATTCACTGGAATCTCTACCCTGTTGATATTATTTAACCCTAATTACCTTTTGTAGTGGTTTGGTTGTAGAATATGACCCTTAGACTCATATATTTGAATGTTTGATCCCAGCTGGTGACACTGTTTGGGAAGTTTCTTTTGAAGATGGAAACTTGCCATAAGAAGCATGCCATTGGAGGATAGCCTTGAGATATTTTAGTCCAGCCTTGCTTGATGCTGTTGTGTTTTCTACTCCCTCCCTGCATAATGAGGATATGATTCTGGCTATCTATTCCTTCCATGCCTTCTCCAACATGATAGATTCCCTAAGTCAAAAATAAATGCTTTCCTTCCATTAGATGCTTCTGGTCAGGTATTTTGTCCTAGCCATGAGAGCATAAATGTTATACTTTCTAAATGTCCCACTTTTAAACACAATATTGGATTGTTTCAGCTTCTAATAAAGAACCTCACAATGGGGATTAAATTTATCTCTTGAGCCTCTGTGCCAGGCAACCAAACCATTTACAAACCATAAAAAAGGTAGTATATTGAACTCTAGACATGAAGGGTTCACTGCTTCTTTAGCATCTAAACCAGCTAGAGGTTTAAAAAAAAAAAACAAAAACAGCTCAGGTGGGGCTAAAGAGATGACTTAGCAATTAAGGCACTTGCTTGTGAAGCCTAAGGACTTATGTTCAACTCTCCACATCCCACATAAGCCAGACACACAAGATAAGATGTCGAAAGCATGCAATGTCACACATACACACAAGGTAGCACATGCATCTGGAGTTTGATCACCTTGGCTGGAGGTTCTGGCACACCAATTCTCTCTCTCTCTTTCTCTGTCTTTCTTTCTCTCTACCATATATAAAAAGGTCGGTTTTTTGGACTTTCCTCAATAAAAAAGAGTTTAGATAGAGTATAGGGTAAAAATTAACTACCATCCGCTAGTGGTCTCAGATAGCACCTGTTTGATGGGGGTTATATTTGCCAAAAAGAGCTTGTAAATAACTAAATATATAAGCATGCTTCAGAAGTGTTGAAGGAAGATTAACAGAAGTCTGGAAGACCAAAGGAATGGGCCCAATAATACATAACCTGGTCATTGACAAAGATGAACAGCTGGTCAAGTAATTTAAAACAAATATGTGTAGGAGTGGTGTGTGTGTGTGTGTGTGTGTGTGTGTGTGTGTGTGTGTTCATATGCATATATGTATGTGAGTCTTTTGTATTCAAGACCTTCTAAAAAAGTATGACACTAACCTAAAAGGGACTGTATAAAATGTACATTCTCTTAATCCAAGCTAAAATGAATGTATATTTGTAATGCAAAGTAACAATGAGAACATTATTTGGAAAACAAACATCTTGTTAAAATAAACCCAGATGGATGATTCAGAAGGCATCATGGTACCAGAAAGAAGTGACAGGAGTGCTCAGGGCTGCAATATCTCTTCCAAGGCTCAGGGTCTAATGCAGAAGAGGTGGCAGAAAGAATGTAAGAGCCAAAGGAAGGTTAGGACTCCTTACAACGTGCTCCTCCCAGACACAAAATGGCCTGGATATCCATGGCCTCACAGTGCCTGACACTACCTACACAAGACCATCATAATAGGAGGAAAAGATCATGACATCAGAATAAAAGAGAGACTGATTGAGAAGGGGAGGGGATACAATAGATAATGGAGTTTCAAAGGGGAAAGGGGGGAGGGAGGGCATTACCATGGGATATTGTTTACATGGAAGGTGTTAATAAAAAATTTTTGAAAAGAAAAAAAAAATAAAAAAACAAACCCAGATGGAATTAGCTTATAAACTGACTATAAAATCAATTGTAAATTAGCTACCAATAAATCACTTGTACTCAAAAGCTTATTATAAAGGAGAAGCTGGTTACTAAAGGATATAGTTTAGGTGGTTTTCTGCTTTGATTGACAGACTTGAGTTCTATAAGCTTTTCTCTTCCTATGATGCATTAAATATATGTGGCCAGTATAGGCATTTGATTGTAAATAGAGTATTCTCCCTGAAAGTTTACTCTTGAGACAAAGTTTGTCTTATTGTGCATGGATCCCAACTCAGTCTAGGCTGGATGGGTCCCTGTTTTCCATCCTGAATATATCTAATAATATATTTGAATAGAAAGTGATAACAAAAAGGAGAGTAACTAATAGCCACTGGAAGATGAGAAGCTTAGTCCATTGTTTGGAGCAGGAGACATTTGCAACTCAGTGCAGGTAGGGGTAGGAGTCACAGTTGCTAAAATACTCCACCTGCTTGCCTTTCTCAAGAGTACGCAGTGACCTGAAGTATCCTGAAGTTGAATCCCATTGACCCATTTAACAGGAAGATTTAATTTCAAGTCTCACTAGTGTCCCACATGCCTCATGTCCAGCTCTCCAAAGACCCATGTGTAATACAAATAAATGCTTCCCAGTATGAGACATTCCCTCAACAACCAGGAGTATCTTGGGCAATTTACTGCTATTGGAAAGCTATTGGAAAGTTCTTTCTTGATGTAGCTGTTTGGGTTTTCTTAAATCCTCCTTTTTTGTCAGTTGAAAACAGAAAAAGTCTAGTTCAAATGTAAATGACTTATTTTGCTGTATGACTATCTTGGAAGTGCTCATCTCTAAGCTTCTGCTCATCCCTAAATGACAGACTTTCTGGGTTTCCTGCTATGTCATAAACTGCATTCTTAATCCAATAATTGATGGTGATATCACATGTGTATTCTCCAGGAAAACATTAATTTTACCTGTAAAGGAAAAGAAGAAAACACTTGGATGTATTTATTTAGCATTTACTCTGTGTGTCTATAAGTTTTTAGAATACAATGAAAGCTTCATGCACAAAAGTAAAGGGCTAGTTTGGTCTATGTGTTGAGTTTGAGGATAGCTAGTGTTATGCACTGAGATTCTGTCTCAAAAGGCAACAATTTTTAAGCTGGGTTTGGTGGCATATACCTGTAATCTGAGCAATGCAGAGGTGGAGACAAAAGGATCCTCCTCGAGACTTGCTGGCTAGCTAGTTTCACTTAATCCATGAGTGCTAGATCTGGTCTCAAGGAAAAAAAAAAAAAAAACACGTGGAGTGTGATTGAGAAGAGACCTAAAATGGACCTCTGGCCTCACACACATACACTTTCACACATATGTCCACACACATATGCAAACCACAAACCAATACAAATAATCATTGGAAGAGTTGCAGCTTTAAATGTCAATATTTTTGGAATGATTGTACACCTTGCTATGGGGGGCACAATGGGGTGTGAAATTTTAACTAGACAAAAAAAGATAATCTAATAATCACAGTAGAGCAAAAATAAAATAGAACACAAGTAGTGAGGTCAATCAGATCCTCAGATGGGAAGCTATCAAAGGAATGTGAAAGGGAAATTGTTTCTATGGAGGAGTATAAGTTTTGTTAACATGAAAATCTATTCAGTCCCATATTTTGATGACCACATGTAGTCTATGGTAAGAGACATTGCTATGACCTTCCTCCTTAAACACCACTGAAGGAGGGATCCACAGTTCCATAAGTAAAGCCACTAAAACCACATATATTTCAAGTTTTTATTTATTTCTAATGAATAAAATAGCATGGCATATTCCCCATATTTTATATAGCACTCAAGCAGGGGCTAGAGCAGCAATCTGTTTAAAAATGTATTAATATTTCATATATAGCTTTATATATCTACAGAATAAAATCATTTTTAAAGATTAGAACATGAAGGATACACATCCAGATAAGATTTTGCTGTCAAATTAAATTGATGCCATGTCCTCAAATATAACTATGCTTTCAGAACTTTCATTATTTCAAAGTTAGCAGATGAACAACCCATATCTTAGATTTTTCTTGAATCAAACATTACCAGGGCTTAACCAGAATCATGTCATTAAAAGATGTGTCCTTGGGGCTGGAGAGATTGCATAACAGTTAAGGCATTTGCCTCCCAAAGGATCCCGGTTTTATTCTCCAGGTCCCATGTAAGCCAGATGCACAAGGGAACGTGTGCATCTGGAGTTCATTTGCAGTGGCTGGAGGCCCTGGTGCACCTATTCTCTCTCTCTCTTTCTCCCTCCCTCCCTCCCTCCCTCCCTCAAATAAATAAATAAAATATATGTTTTTAAAAAGATGTGTACTTAAGCAAAACATAGAAGCAGTTTCCTCACTTGGATATGGGTAATAGAATGACATATACATTCAGATTTATGACAGGGCTAGAAAAACCTGAAACATGCCCTTATATGACAGTAACTTTTCACCTATGACCAGAAATAACACATTATATTTTCATCAAGTTCTCAAGAAGACATAAAACCTCAGCAGAGGTATCTGCACTCCTTCATCAGGTGAAAACTTTCTAAAGCAGTAGATTTGTTGCTTGGTTTTCATTCAGTATAATACACTCTAATTTCCTTAAATTAAATTACATTGAAGAGAGAGAAACTGAGTTTGAACATAAATATAAATGGAAGCAAAGCTTTAGAATGCACTCTGGTTGTGTTTTAAAGACAAAGAAGTGTGTGTGTACATGCGTGCGCGCGCGCACGTGTGTGTGTGTGTGTGTGTGTGTGTGTGTGTGTTTCAGAGTGGTTGTGCTTAGCATCAGAGATTCTTAGCTTTGATCTTCACAGCAGTGATGTGGGGAGTAATAAAATGACAGTAGTAGTAATAATAAAACCAAGTCCATTCAAGGAGTGATTGTTAACTAAACAATATAAAATATAATTTTTGCATATGAATATATATATCAAATTGTAAAGTAACTCACTTACTCCAAATTTGAGACTATCCTGTTAGACTTGGCAAATTCTATTCTGAAACAGATGGTTCTATTGCCTTCTAAATGTTTCCAGAGAAAAGGAAGCTTTGGTTTGACATAGGTTGGATTCTATGACTAGAAGAGTCATGTGTGAGAAAACTTGATTGAAGAAGAAAGTCATGGTTTTTGTGAGGTGAGTTTGGGATCACGAGGACCATCACCCTGTGAAAACCAGTCTGCTCAGCTGGATAAAGCACTCAGCAATGTTGAAAACAGCCCGAATGTTATTGCAAACAAAATCCTATTTTAATCTGCCCTCCAACTCTTGGAATGTTAACTTCAGCTACAGTTTGGTGAGGTCCTTTGACCTCCCTTGGAGAGGGCTTACTTTTCAAAGCAGAAGCTGCTCAGTTTGAGACTTCACATCTACCAACATGGTATCTAAGTCAAGTATGTTAAATATTCTCCTTGATAAGTAAAAGACTGCTTTGCTTTCCCCATGGACTCTGTATTTACAGGAGAGCATGGGAGGCATGGGAGAATGTTGTGGAATGTGTGCGTTTCTGAGATGGTCAGCATTCCAGCAGGAAAAAAGCGTCAGTAGCTTGATGGTACAGCCAGCCTAGGTGGGTGGGTGCCTAGTGGGATCAAACTCCTTGCCAGAATATCACAGGCCTTTTTTGTTCATAGAGACTCTCCCAACTACTTGCAACACCTTACGAAGCAGTGGAGAAAACACTCCACAACAGATCAAATGCAGGCTCCTTATGTGCTATGCTTTCAAAGCTAAAGCCTGTCTAAATGTTTCCAGAAAGACAGATTCCATGGAGGCTACCATTTCATACAATATTAGGATAGCTATAACTGATAAATGATTGCTTAGAAACAGCTAGAACTAAAACACAGAATGGGGCTGGAGAGATAGTTTAGTGGTTAAGCACTTCCCTGAGAAGCCTAAGCACCCCAGTTGGAGGCTTGATTCCCCAGTACCCACGTAAGCCAGATGCACAAGGTGGTGCATGCATCTGGAGTTCGTTTGCATTGGCTGGAGACCCTGATACACACATCTCTCTCTCTCTCTCTCTCTCTCTCTCCCCCCTTCCCTCTTTCTCTCTATATCGCTCTGAAATAAATAAATTTTAAAAAATAAAACACAGAATGGAGAGGAAGTAGAGGACCGACCAGGTTAGAGACTTCTTGCATGGAGTATGTGTATGCAGCTCTTTGCCCATCTATGTAATCAGCCTTCAAACTAAGAATTTTTACAGTCATAGATGGATGCTTTCAGGTCTAATGGAGCTTTGCAAGAAGTGGCAGTGAGACCTAGGAACTCAGATCCTGCAGCAACCTGTCCACAGCCCTTTGTTCTTTCAGATCATGAGTAATTAAAACATGTGACCATGCAGTAAACCCTCCCATTCATCTTTGTAAGGTTAATCTCATTCTCCACAGTGTGACTCAGTTTGTAAGAGGGTGACCTTCAATGGGAAAGAATTTGTTTGATTTGCAAAAGTGATTGGAGTAATGGCCTCAGCTCTTCCTTTAACTCTTTCATCTATGGAACTTCAAGCACCTTCTACACTATAATTAGCCAAATTGTGTGGCTTTTGTGACTGAATTGATGAAATATAGTCACCCATGAACTACTTGCATTGTAATGCTTTGTCCAAGGCCATATGGTGGTTAGTGATAAACCAAGACCTTTATAATATCAAGTAATCAAGGTAGTTATGATGCCACACAACCATAATCACAGCCTCTGAACATGCAGACAGGATGGGGGTGAATTACAGACCAGAGTGAACCACATGGCAAGACACTGTTTCAAAAGAGAGAGGATATATATCAATAACCAGCCCCTTATTCCAACATGTGCACAAAGCTAAATGAACAATACTATTTTAATCATATTTTAAAATATGTTTTACTATTGTAACTATAAAACCATTACTTCAATTTTAATGAGCATTAAATACAGAAAGAAATTGAATAAGCAAATAAAAGTAAAAAATAAGTTGGAAGGATGAGAAGCTGGGCCTGGCTTTGGTAAGTTTTGGATCATCTTGTTTTTCATACTTCTTTTCACAGATATTTGACATGCCTGGGGGCCAGTGAACAAGCACCAACTTTCAATCATAACTAGCCACAACTGAATCCCAAGGAGGTTACCAGTCATAGTTTGCCTTCACTTCTCAAAGCTCATATTTCTGGCTTATTTTTTAAATATACGAATATTAGATGACATATTAGGTCAAAATTTAAAGTAAGCCTGGCATGGTGGTGCAAGTCTTTAATCCCAGAACTCAAGAGGCAGTGGTAGGTGGGTTGCTGTGGGTTCGAGGCTACCCTGAGATTACATAATGAATTCCAGGTCAGCCTGGGCTACAGCAAGACTGTACCTTGAAAAACACAAAAATAAATACATTAATAAAAATAAACAAAATTTAAAGATATTCACTCCAAGTTTAAGATTCCCTTTGATTTATTGATGAAGAGGCCACTGACTGACTCTTAGTGAGAATTTAATAAATGTAAGTTGAACAGAAGGGAAAAAAAGAAGGACAGCTGGAAAAAGGAAAGGAAAAAACAGTGGGCCAAGTAAGGGAAAAAGTGAAATAAGGTTGAATTAATAACACTAAAGAGAGTATTTAAACTTTGCGAAGTCAGATTGGCACTACCTCTGAAATTCACCTATGCAAATCCATAAATTTATATATCACATTAACAGAAAGAAAAATGGAAACAATATAAACATAGCCATATTTGCAGATGTTTTTGATAATATATAGCATCATTTCATAACAAAATCAGTTTAAAGCTTTTCCTTGAAGAGCAAGAGCAAAACCATGATGTTTACATTCTCCATTTCTCTTTATCATGCACAGTACTGAAGATAGTAGCCAGATAAATCAGGCTAGAAAAAAAAAACATAAAAATCATAAAGGATGATATAAGATTATCCATAGGTAAATGGCAAAATTTTATATATAGAAACCCTCAAAACTATACCACAATCTGTTAGAATAATTACTTCAGCACAGTTTACAGATTAAAAAATTATCACTAGGCATGGTGATGCACGCCTTTGATCCCAGCACTCGGGAGGCAGAGGTAGGAGGATCACCATGAGTTTGAGGCCACCCTGAGACTTCATGGTGAATTCCATGTCAGCGTGAGCTAGAGTGAGACCCTAATTTAAAAAAAAAAAAAAAATTATACTCAACTAAAGAACCACTTGCATTTCTCCACATCAACAATCAATTATTCAGAAAAAAAAATAAAAGCATAGTATTGGAGCTGAAGAGATGGCTTAGCAGTTAAAGCACTTACCTGCAAAGCCAAAGGAACCAGGATCAGTTCTCCAGGACCCATGTAAGCCAGATGCACAAGGTGGCACATGCATCTGGTGTTCCTTTGCAGTGGTTGGAGGCCATGGTGTGTCCATTCTCTCTTTCTTGTTGCCTCTTTCTCTTTCTTTGATAAATAACATCTTTTTAAAGCATAATATTGTAATATTATCCTCTTTATAACAAATTTACCTTAGGTTATAAAATATCTATACAATGAAAACTATGAAACATTGATGAAAGAAAGTAAATAAAACACATAAATGGAAAGATATCCTATACTCATATATGGAAGTGTTCATATTTTCAAAATGACCATACAACCCAAAATGATTTTTAGATTCAATGTAATATCTATCAAACTTCAAATGACATTTTTCCATGAGAATGAAAAAGATTCTAAAGTTCATGTAGAACCACAAAATCATTCTTTATGTCAAAGCAATTTTCAGCAGGACAAAAATAAATTAAATAAAAATCACACTTCTAGATTTCAAGTTATATTATACAATATGATAATGATAGCACTATAATCCTATCATAGAAATGCAGACTACCCAATGAGACATGGAAAAAGATCTCAGAGATAAAATATGAATATACAGTTTCTGATAAGGCACCAATGAGGAAATAGCTAGTGCTGTGAAAAGTGGATATCCACATGCACAAAAAATGACATCGAACTATAATTGCCTTCCATTTACAAATCCACTACAAATAAAGATTTAAATAGATTACCAGAAACCAAAAATATTATAAAAGAAAAAAAAACATAGACTCTTTTATATTGATTGACCTGATGTCAATATCACAGACAACCAGCAGAAATACATCAATCTAAAAAAAAGAAAAAATTAAGGAAAAACTCGTGTATGGCAAAGGAAATAATAAAATGGAAGGTCACCAAGAAAATAAACAATTACAAATCAATATTTGGTAGTTAACTTTTGAAATGTACAGGAAGCTCCTACAACTGCATAGCAAGAAGAAAATAAGCAAGAAGAAAATAATTTCAGAGTGGAGTTTGAAAATTGGTCAAGGACCCGGTAGAAGAAGGTAGAACAAAGCAGACATCTGTTTGTAATAGTGCCTGACAACATGCGCCACCAGGAAGTCAGAGTGATGCAGAACTATCTCCTCAGCCCTGTTAGTGGTCAAAATTTATCAGCAACGACAAAAAAAATAAGTGCTGACAAAGATGTGCAAAAATTATTGCACATTATTTGTGGGAATGTAAAGCGTATAGCCATTTTGAAAAAATAGCATATAGTTTCCTGAAAATATTCCAAAGAAAATACAAAATTTAACAATCTCACTTCTGAGAATATATCCAAAGAATGAAGGAAATGGAAAATATTTATAGAATGGAATATTATTCATCCCTAAAAAGAAGGGAATTGCATCATTTCTAACAGGATGGAAAAGTGTGGTGAATGTGATGTTAAGTGAAATAGCCAAATACAGCAAAACAAATATTGCAAGACTCCAACTAAATGTAGACTGTGAAGCCATCCAAGACAACAGCATGTAGAATGGTGCTTGCTAAGGTTTGATTTCAGAGAGAAGGAGGCAGAGATGTTGGCTAAAGAAGGAAAAGTGTCAGTTTTCCAGATAAACAAGTTTTGGGCATCTATGAAGCAACTTGTCTACAGCTGACAACATTGTATTGCAAACTTAGGAGACATTCGGAGGGTATATGTCATGTTGACTTCTCGTATGAGAACAACAACAATAATAATACAAGAACTGGAAAAAAATGTTGGAACATAGTGAATATATAGTGATGGCTTCATGGCTGTGCACTTAATTCCAAACTTGTCCAGTGTACATATCAAATAGGTTCATGACAAATTACTAAATACATTGAGATTTTTAAAAAGAGAGAAGCTTGGAAAGTGGAAAATAAGTTCAGTTAAGTTGGCTCTATAATTTCTATGTATTCAAGTTTTAGAGTGTTTTTCTTAATCTTAGTTTATCAATAATAAAATGAAAATTATATATTGATTGTAATGTTATTTGATAGCTGATATTTTTGTAGATAAAGAGTACTGAATTTCCTCTTGCCTTCACACCTCTGTCACTTTGGTCTAAGCTTTACAAGGAAATAGTATTTTGGAAACAAAGGAAAATTCAGTCAATGTTTCAAGAGAAGCTTCTAAGCATATAGAAACCAGATATCTGCTAGCCATCCTTTTGTTCAATTCTGGGTAAGCCCATTATCCCCACCCCTAGGGGAGAGGGTTATAAACCTGACTCTTCCTGTTAAACAGAAGCATCATTTAACCCTAGCTTTTCTCAGCAGTGTGCCCAGTAGACATGTATATCCAGATGTTAGCATTTGAGTCTCCTGATGCCTAACTCATTATGGGCTCCATGGCAGCACTTACTGAGACTGCCAAGGATGGAGACTAAAGTACTCACCTGAAAGAAGCCATTTGCCATCAAATGCACTCTATGAGCCTCTATTATGAAAGTCACTTTTTTCAGTTTTAATAATGCCATTATGATCAACAATCAGTTATATTGAGGCTATTTACACAGCCTAAGAAATGTTCAAAGCTAAGTATGATAATGTATTAGCATGTTACCAGCTGGAGTCTCAATGGAATCCACTGATTAATGGGAATACTTCCAACAGATGCTAGCTCCTCCTTCTCAAGGCACATACAGTGATGGCTGTCATCATCGCAGAAACAGGAAACAGCATGCTACCAGTGCAAGTGTAAAATTGACACCCAGTTTTTCTCACATGAAAATCCCAGGTTTGAGGAACTTTATGTATACAAATCTAAAGATAAAATTTACTACATAAATTTATAACATAAATATAATAGATATGTAGAACAAAAACAGGCTCATATACTGTGACTACCTCAAAAGAATGACTCTTTCCACTCATCTGCATAAAGTGGTAATGAGAAAGTGAGATGTCAAAATGCTTTCACTTTTTTGCTGGACAGCCACAACACTTGCTAGCCATCGTAAGAGGTCCCTAACTCATTGTTTCTCTTATCCTTTGCCTTCAATTGGTGACATCCCCTCCTTCAAAGCCTAAAGCATGCGAAGATGCTCCAGGGTTTCAAAGCTGAAATAGTCACTATAATAATGAGTGCCCTTTGAGTCCACACAATGCCTTGGGGCAAACGGAAGCAGAGGGTCCTGGTGCTCAGGTTTGTTCACCCAGTCACTGGGAGAGCAGCCTTTGGGATAGGCAAAGCCATCCTTGTGATGCTGGTGCTGCATCAGTGAGTCAATGTTCTGAGAAACAGTGCCAAAGCATTAAATAATCCTGTTAAAACTGGGTGAGGTGGTGCACGCCTTTAATCCCAGCACTCTGGAGGCAGAGGTAGGAGGAACACAGTGAGTTCAAGGCCACTCTGAGACTACAGAGTGAATTCCAGGTCAGCCTGAGCTAGAGTGAGACCCTGCCTCAACCCCCGCCCCCCCAAAAAAAGAATCCTGTTAAAACCCTTCATCATTCCTTCTCAATTTGTATCAGTCACTGCAATTCAATAGCAAGTACAGATTCCTATGTTGTCCGACATATCGTAAACATATGCTAAAAGGAAAAAAAGTAAAGAGAAAACTGGGTTAGGAATGAAGGTACCTAGGTTGTAAGGTTAGTTCCCCATTCTAGCCTTAGCAACCTCTGCTTTTCTGAAATGGACAGTAGAAACAATGATACTTTCCCTGGCAGTCTAACAGTGTTTTGAAAATTAAATGCATGCATGTATAAGTAAGTTCTTGGAAAATCACAATACATAAAATAAATATAGTTATTGTTAATTGTTGTCTTCCACCCCTTCCACTCCAAAGATGCAAACTTTTCATTTGGTCCAATGCACCTTTTCTCTAATAAACACACATGTAATGTCCTTTCCTTTTTGTGATGACTATTTTGATCGTCAACTTGATTGAATCAGGAATCAATGAAGAGACATTGACCTGGGTTAGAAATTAACTAAGAAACATACCTTAAACTAGTCTGTGAAGATGTGTCCAGGGAGGATTCACTGAGAGAGGAAATCCTTGTTCAGAGTGGGCAGCCCTTGTGGCAGCTCAGATATAAAAAGTCTGAAGAAAACGTAGTACTGCTTTTGCATGCCCACTTTCACTCCTTGCTGATGAGTACACCTGCCCTGTCATGCCATCCTATGCAGATATTAGAACCCAGATTTTTCAGCATCCCACCTCCCTGAAGACTGGAGACTCTGTAAGTATCCTGCAAGCTTTCTGTGCCACCCTGGGACTGCTGAGGCACTCAAGATAATACACTAAGTAGCTACAAGGTTCTCAATCTTCAAGCCTACAGACAGCCACTGTGGACTACTCAGCTCAAATCATGTAAGCCAATCTAATAAATCCCCTTTATTATACATGTTCACTGTATCATTTCAACTCCTATAGAGAACACTGAGTACTACAGTTTCTATCCCCAACACAGCAAAGAAACTGGAAGTAAAATAAGAATGGATGTCTATGTGATTATTAGAGAAGCAAGTTGCCTAAAGTCCCAAGGAGCCTTGGTGATTTAGTCAGTCTACCCTTGAGTCTATTCTTTTGTCCATGCAAGATCAAATGCAGGATTTGTCAGAAGGGAGATATTTTCAGTGGCAGAATCACATAAACCAAACTCCTGGAGAGCGAGCTCATTATTGTTTACTGCTATAAATGTCATCTCTGGGACCAGCCTTCAGGTCCTGCTAGCCTGGTGCATAGACACACATGCTATAATCAGTAGGTTGTAAACTGAACCCAGATTATGAATAAGATGTGTCGGAGTTACCTTCTCATTTTTGTCAAAGTACCTGGCCAAAAGCAGCTGATAGGAGGAAACTTTTTATTTTAAAATTTTGAAGAGAAGTTTCATGATGAGAGGAGAATACATGTCATGAACAGAGGCTGAACATTTCTTCTGCCACAGCAGGTTCAAAACAGCAGCAAGAAAGCATGCCAAACTCTAGTGAGGGAGAGCTAGCCATACAACCCTAAGCCCACCCCAGTAACACATGTCCTCGAACAAGACTCCACCTCCCAAACTGCTGTTAGCTTGGGACCAAGCATTCAGATTATGTAAGTTTACAAGGACATCTAATTCAAACCATCGCATTCCACCTTTGGCCCTCATTAATTAATAACTATTCATAATGCAAAATAGAATGCATTTAATATAATTTTAAAAGTCCCCATAGCTTTTATCAATTTCAAACATACCCACAGTCTAAGGTCTATTAACTCTGAGCCTATAAGACGAAAATCACATAATGGCACAAAATATACATTCACACTTCAAGAGGTAGCACTTCAAGGAAAGATTAAACCAATGCAAGTTATAAAATAAAGAGGGCAAATATAAAACTTTATAACTCCAAGTCTGACATCTGTAAACAGTAACTAAGTTCTGAAACTTTAATTCTACCCTCCCTGCTGGACTGACCACACCCTGGGGAAAATGCCACCCCAAACCAGCAATTCTCCTTGGAAGGATCTCAAAAAAATCCTGCCTCATATCATCCAGAGGCCATTTACAAAAGAATTGTTTAAATGCTTCTTTGTAAATCCAATGCCGGGCCCAACGCCAAACAACCACGCCAAACAACCAGGCAGCAGTGTCAAACCCACCAGTGGTACCAAACTTCTGTTCCAGTTACCTTCTAAATGCTGGTAAAAAAAAAAAAAAAAAAAAAAAAAAAAAAAAACTGTCTAAAAGCAACTGGTGGGTGAAAATTTTTATTTTAGCTAACAGTCTCCAGAGAAATCTTCATGATGGCAGGGAGCATGTGGCATGAGCAGAGGAGTATCTGTGACAGCAGGTGGAAAATAGCAGCAAAAAAGTGAGCTTGAACCCTAGCAAGGAGGTGCTGACTATCACATCTCTAAGCTTGCTCCCCAAAGTGCTCACACTCCAATAAGGCTCCACCTCCCAGATTTCCAAGCATTCGAAACACATTAGTTTTATGAAGAATATTTTTGGATAAATGTAACTGGGCAAGACTTGGAGACTACTGGCCAAGATGGCGACTGCCTAGCTGCGTTGCAAATCCCAGGGAAAGAAAGGCAACATATTAAGGGTTCACTGGGTCTTTTAGGGGAGAGAAAGCTCCAATAGATTGCCAGTGGGAGGACACAGAGTAGGGGAAAACAGGGAATCCCTGGATCCATTCGCGGGTGGGTAGCCCACTCCTGCCCCCATGTAGCCGCCTTATCCACAGTTCTGCCAAACACCAATTAACCCCTGTGTGCAGAAGCTTAGACTGCTCCGGCCGCTGCATGTTCAGCAAGTCCCCCCAAGTAGCCACCATACCCACCATGCCAATCTATCCCTGTGTGTGGAAGATTAGACTGCTCTGCCCACTTACTGCCCACTCGCCCACTTACTGCTCCAGCCACCGCAAGTTCAAGGAGTCCTGGCAATAACAGGGAATCACTGGGTAGCCCATCCTTCCCCCCAAGTAGCCCCCATATCCACGGCGCCACTCCACACCAATAGATCCCTGCATGTGGAAGCTTAGACTGCTCCGCACACTCGCTCACTTACTGCTCCTGCTGCCACACACTCAGCAATCCCAGGCCCACAGCAACTGTCACGCAAGCTCAAACTGTGTCTGTCACTTGTGCCAGCTCGGGTGCCATCCCCTACATGTCTGCCACACCGGCTCTCCCCCATTGTCCTAAGGTGGGGGAGCAAAAAATGCTTCCAGGTCCCAGTGTTCCCACACCAGAGTTTGGGCTGCTTCAGTGCTTGGTGCCTCAGTGTCTTCCCTAGCTCGAATACAGACACTTTGGCGCATTACCGCTTGAGAGATCAGGTAACTTTGGTGCCCCTGTCAGGCAGTAATGGGTGGCTTTGGCAAGTAAGAGCCAGGCAACAGCCCCAGGCTGCCTCAGATTCCCATTGTGCTTGAGCCCAGGCTGATCCACATAAAAAATCAAATGCAAGAAAATTCAGTTAGATCACCCAGTCCTACAATGATCCTATCTAACCAAAACATAGAAGAGTCATTAGGATCAGAACACTAAAATGAAACTATGAGCAATGCAACCCTGACCAAGCTACTGGTAGAACTTGCAGAAAAGCAACAAAGGACTGATAATTGTGTGGATGCTGCCATCACTAAACTAGACCTAATAGACAAGAAAATGGAAGGAGTTCAAAGACAGTTAAGAGATTTGAGGGAGAGTGAAGAAAACGAAGACCTCAAAAATCAACTGGCGATGCTAAATGAAGACATAAAGAAATGCAAGGATGAATCCAAGAAGCATCAAGAAAATCAGAAAATGATGTGAAAAGGGATCTTGATAGAGGGATGGAAATTATACATACAAAAGTAGTAGAAAATGCAAACTTAATTGAACAAGTCCAAAACTCTCTAGAAGTTCTCAAGAATAGAGCCAGCCATGTGGAGGATAGAAACTCTGATCTGGAAGACAAGATAGAAGAAACAGTTCGAGAGTTCAAAAGTTTCAATAAGTTAAAAAGTTCCTGTGAACAGAACATGAGGGAATTGTGGGATACACTTAAATGTCCTAATAACAGGATCATTGGAATACCAGAAGGAGAAGAAATTCAGACCAAAGGCATGGAGAACTTACTTAACAAAATAATTGAAGAAAATTTCCCCAGTCTCTTAAAAGAAAGGCCCATCAAGATACAAGAAGCCAACAGAACTCCAAACAGACTGGACCAAAGGAGAAATTCTCCAAGACATCTTGTCATTAAGACTGTAAACATTGACACCAAAGAGAAAATCATAAAAGCAGCTAGGGAAAAACAGCACACCACTCTCAAAGGTAACCCCATCAGAATTATGTCAGATGTTTCAATGGAAACCCTGAAAGCTAGAAGAGCATGGAATGAAACACTGCAAAGTTTAAGAAACTATGGCTTCCAACCCAAACTACTCTACCCAGCAAAAGCATCCCTTTTAATATCTGGTGAAAGAAAAACTTTCCATGACAAAACTCAGCTTTACAATTATATGAACACAAACCCAAACCTACAGAGAGTATTTCAGGAAATTCTCCACAGAGAAGAAACAAATAACCAAACTCAAATGCCTATAAGAAGCAGATCACAATAACCAAACCCAGAGTAGGCACAAAAAAATTCAAAGTCCATGAAAACACCAACCCACATATACCATCACAATATGGCAGGAATCAAATCAAATCTCACAGTCATTACCCTAAATATTAATGGCCTTAATTCGCCCATCAAGAGACACAAGCTAACAGGATGAATCAAAAAATTAGACCCCTCAATCTGTTGCCTTCAAGAAACCCACCTCACCACTAAAGACAGACACCTCCTCAGGGTGAAAGGGTGGAAAACAATATTCCAAGCAAATGGAAAGAAACAAGCAGGCATAGCTATATTATTATCAAATAAAATAGACTTCAAATGAAAAATAATCAAAAAAGATAAAGAAATCCATTTTCTATTTATCAAGAGAATGATCCATCAAGAGGATTTACAATCATAAATCTGTATACCCCAAACACAGGGGCACCACAGTTCATAAAACAAAACCTACTTGACAATAAAAACAGAAATAACCACCAACCCCATCATAGCTGGGGACTTCAATACACCATTATCAGTAATAGACAGATCATCCAAAGAGGAACTCAACAGGGAAGTAAGAGAGCTCAATAAAACCATAGATCATTTAGACCTAATGGACATCTACAGAACTTTCCATCCCAAATCCACAAAATACACATTCTTCTTAGCAGCCCATGGAACATTCTCTGGAATAGACCATATACTGGATCACAAAGACTGCCTCCACATATTTAGGACGATTGACATAATTCCCTGCATGATATCAAATCACAATGCTATATTGCTAGAAATCAACAACAAAAGACCCACCAAGAATCCCAACGGCACCTGGAAACTGAACAGCACATTTTTAAACAATAAGTGGATAGTGGATGAAATAAAAAATGAAATTTCAAAATTTCTAGAACTGAATGACAATGAGAACACATCATACCAAAACTTATGGGACACAGTGAAGGCGGTCTTCAGGGGAAAATTCATAACACTCAATGCCTTCATAAAAAAGACAGATCCCAAATCAATAACCTAACCATCCACCTAAAGGCACGGGAAAAGCAAGAAAAATCCAACCCAAAGACCTCCAGAAGGAAAGAAATAATTAAAATCAGAGCAGAAATTAATGAATTGGAAACCAAGGAAACAATTAAGACAATTGACAAAACAAAAAGCTGGTTCTTTGAAAAAATAAACAAGATTGACCAACCCTTGGCCAATTTGATCAAGCAAAAGAAAGAGAAGCTTCAAATTAACAAAATTCAAAATGAAAAAAGAGAAATCACAACAGACATAAGTGAAATTGGGAGAATCATTAGGACTTATTTCAAAACCAATACTCCACATAACAGGATAATGTGGAGGAGATGGATAAATTCCTGGATGCATACCATCTATCAAAGCTAAATTCAGAGCAGATTAATCACCTCAATGAACCCATCACACTCATAGAGATTGAACAAAACCTCCCCAGAAAGAAGAGTCCAGGACCAGATGGCTTTTCAGCAGAATTCTATCAAACCTTCATTGAAGAACTCAAACCAACCTTCCTCAAACTGTGCCACACAACTGGAGAGCAGGGAAAGCTACCCAACTCCTTTTATGAAGCTAGTATCACCCTAATTTCAAAACCAGGCAGAGATGCCACAAGAAAAGAAAGATACCGGCCTATTTCCCTGATGAATTTAGATGCAAATATCCTGAACAAAATCCTCACAAACCGAATCCAACAACACACCAAAAGCATTATCCACCTTGACCAAGTGGGACTCAACCCAGAAACATAGACAAAATCCTCACAAACCGAATCCAACAACACACCAAAAGCATTATCCACCTTGACCAAGTGGGACTCAACCCAGAAACATAGGGGTGGTTCAACACACGGAAATCTGTCAACATAATACACCACATAAACAAGGTTAAACCTAAAAACCACATGATCATTTCGATAAATGCAGAAAAGGCCTTTGACAAGTTACAACATCACTTCATGATCAAAACATTGGAGAGAATTGGCATGGTTGGTTCATATCTTAACATAATAAAGGCAATATACAAAGCTCCAAAGGCCCAAATAATACTTAATGAAGAGAGACTGGAGGACTTAATTAATTAATTAATTAAGATCAGTAACAAGACAGGGTTGTCCACTGTCACCTCTGCTTTTCAATGTAGTATTGGAAGTCCTAGCTCAAGCAATAAGACAGGAGAAGGAAATAAAAGGGATACAATTTGGAAAGGCAGAAGTTAAGTTAGCTCTATTCCCTGATGACATGTTTGTATATGTAAGAGACCCAAGAGACTACATCCCAAAACTCCTGAAGGTGATTCACTCCTACAGCAAAGTAGCAGGATACAAAATCACTGCACAAAAATCAGTAGCCTTTCTATATGCAAATGACAAAGATACAGAGAAAGAAATAAGGGACATGGTCCCATTTTCAATAGCAACAACAACAACAAAAATAAATAAAATACCTTGGAATAACATTAACCAAGGAAGTGAAAGATCTGTACAAAAACATAAAAACACTCAAAAAAGAAATTGAGGACAACTTGAGAAAATGGAAAGACCTCCCATGCTCCTGGATAGGCAGAATTAACATTGTAAAGATGGCATTCCTACCAAAGGCAATATATAGATTTAATGCAATTCCAATTAAAATCCCTACAGTGTTCTTCACAGACATAGAAAAAAATTATCTCAAATTTCATATGGAAAGGCAGAAGGCCTCGCATATCCAAACATATCCTCAGCAAAAGAAATAGCTCTGGAGGCATCACCATACCTGATCTAAAAGTCTAGTACAAAGCAATAGTAATAAAAACAGCATGAGACCAGCAGAAAAACAGGCGTATAGACCAATGGAATAGACTTGAGGACCCAGACTTGAGTCAAGCAACTATAGCTACTTGATATTCTACAAACATCCTAACAATATAGGCAGGAAAAAAAGACAACATTTTCAAGAAATGGTGCTGGACAAACTGGATAACCATATGCCAGAAACTGAAACTTGATCCACACATTTCACCATGCACTACACTCAAGTCCAAATGGATCAAAGACCTCAATATAAGACCAGAAACTCAAATACTACTGGAAGAAAATTTAGGAAGTACTTTCCATGATATAGGAATGGAAAAAGACTTCCTGAGCAAAAGCCCAGTAGCTCAAGTTCTTAAATAGTCACTCAACCAATGGGATCACATGAAGCTGAATAATTTTTTTTTTTTTTTTTTTTTTTTTTTTTTTTTTTTACAGACAAGCATACAATAAGTAAAGCCAGTAGATTACCCACAGAATGGGAGAAAATATTTGTGTGTTATCCAACTGATAAAGACCTAATCTCTAGAATCTACAAAGAACTCCAAAATATAAATAGTAAGAAGTCAAACACCCCACTCACAAAATGGGGCAAAGAGCTGAACAGACAGTTCACAGAGGAAGAAATACAAATGGCAAACACACACTTAAGAAAATGTTCATCATCCCTAATCATCAGAGAAATGCAAATTAAAACAACTATGAGATTCCACCTTACCCCAATAAGGATAGCCAACATCAAAAGGTCAAATGAAAATAAATGCTGGGCGAGGATGTGGAGAAGCAGGAACACTCATTCACTGTTGGTGGGAATGTAAGATGGTACAACCACTTTGGTAAGCAATATGGAGACTCCTGAAAAAGCTGACTATAGAGATACCAACAGACCCAGTTATTCCCTCACTAGGTATCTACCCTAAAACCTTCAAACCACAGGCCAGAGAGATTTGCTCAACCATGTTTGTAGTGGCTCAATACATAATTGCTAAGAGCTGGAATCAACCCAGATGTCCATCACTAGAAGAATGGATAACTTAGATGTGGTATATCTACACAATGGAATTCTATACAGCAGTAAGAAAAAATGACACAATGCACTGAGGGAAAATGGTTGAACCTGGAACAGATCATTCTCAGTGAACTTACCCAATCACAGAAAGAAAGAAAGAAAGAAAGAAAGAAAAAAAAAAAAAAAAAAACACCACATAGTCTCTCTCATCTAAAGCACTTAACCTGAATCTACCCAAGATACCTTACATACCCAGCAAGCATCTCATGGACTAGACACGAAGATGGGTGGGGGAGAAGGGAAGGGCAACAAAGGGGTGGGAAACACAAATCTAGGCCCAAACGGCAATGGTACCATGGAATTCAACTTCTTAAAGGCAGACCAAATGGTTAAACCTTTACCAGGCCCTTAGAGGGAACACCTGAACCACAAGACACTGGAGAGGGTATGATGAAGACTAACCTTAAATTTCTACAACTTCCCATCCTCTCTCTCTCTCTCTCTTTCTCTCTTCTCTCTCGCTCTTGTATAGTACTTATCTTTTTCCTCCTTCTCTTAGTGGGCACTGACCTGTAATTTCTAGCACCAGCATGTGGCTATCATCCACAATGAGCTTTTGATCAGAGAGACCTACAAGATTTCCTAAAAGAAAGAAAGATTTCTGTCTGAGTACTTGATGAGCCACCAAAGTCAGTGGTTAGACCCTACTGCTGAAGACACCTTATGTGGTTGACACATAAAATGGATGGCATGGCTGGAAACCAGAAGAGAGTCAGTCCCCAGACAGTCAGTGTGTCTAGTGCCAGAAGGTGGTACATGGGCAACTGGGGGAAAATGACCAATATCTGTCCAAGCAACTCATGGTCTAACCTACTTAGCAGCAAATAACCTGTTGTGATGCCCACACAAGTGCAATAGTGGCACACAGCCATGGTGGAGAACCAACTGCTCTTGAATTGGCTAACTGATCCCTTCAGTGGTACAGGACCCATAGCTGGAGCTGGGAAAAAAGTCAGAACCATATCCAAACATAAGCCCACTGTCCATTATCAAGCTACCATCAATCATGGGCTACAAGAGGCCCTACACCTATTAAATTCTCTATAAAAAAAAAGTAAGGATTATCTCATTGTCTTGGTGCTAACTTACTCTCCCTTGGAGAATCTGCTTCTCTTTTTCAGATAGATATAGATCCTAGGAAGAGAGCCACCCATCATCCCTCAAAAGGACCCTGGCTGAAACTAAGAAAAATTGGTGAAACAAGCAAGTGTGCTGTTTTCCTGGTGAACCGATACCAGCACAAGGGTGAAGGAGATCAACACAGAGAAAAATCAACTCCTACCATATCAGAGAGCCAGAGACCCAGAGGCCCCCAACATCTCATCACTGAAGCAGACCAAAAATGAACCCAACATGGCTCAGGGAAATTTTGCGGAAGAGGGGGCAGAAAGAATGTCAGAGCCACATGTTGGGTTATGATATGCAGAAACATTTATCTTACCCATAACTGTGGGCTAACTCCACAATGCACGACCCATATACCTCAACAAGGAGGGACCAAAGGGAAGGGCTAGGTCACGGATGAGCCTAATAATGGTACCTAACTGACTGTATTTGATGAATACAAAACTAATTAATAAAAAAATTAAAAACAAATAAATGTAACTGGGCTCAGGTGAAGGTGACCTGAGTCTAGGATAAACAAAAATAAATACCTTCGGGCTGGAGAGATGGCTTAGCAGTTAAGCACTTGCCTGTGAAGCATAAGGACCACGGTTCGAGGCTCGATTCCCCAGGACCCACTTTAGCTAGATGCACAAGGGAGCGCTCACGTCTGGAGTTTGTTTGCAGTGGCTGGAGGCCCTGGCACACCCATTCTGTCTCTGCCTCTTTCTCTCTGTCTTTCGCTCTCAAATAAATAAAAATAAACAAAAAATAATAATACCTTCTCTCCTAGAGTTAAAAGCCAATATCAGGTCTATGATTTTCTTTCTCTAAGGTAGACAAACCTTTTACTGGCACATTCTTTTTTAGGCCACATTAGGGTGCATTTTTAGGATCTGCTATCTGTTTAAGATGGTCTATTAATTAGTGGTTCCATTCTAAGGTTTAGCTCATAGAAAATAAGCATAAGTATAAGTATAAGTATAAAAGTATAAGTTGCTTGTCTCCCAGTCCTCAGGAAAGAATCCAGAATAGGTAGGGACTAGCAGTTGTTTATAAAGGTCTTAAATACTATTTATTAGAAACCTCAAGAAAAGTTCAGCGCATGTATTATGTATGCAAAAATTCAGAACACTGGCAAAGCCAAATGCCTGCAATGATGTGGAGCAGCAGGAATTCTCATTGATTGCTTGTGGGAATTGAAACAAAATGGTGCAGCCACTGTGGGAAAGGTCTTTTCACACTGTGTATTTGTTCAGAGTTACCACTCTAAGTCCCATCGATAGGTATAATCATGATATGTCAGTTAAAAGGAAATTGAAAACAGAAAAAGAAACCCAACAAAGTTTTCTCATGTGTCCTTGAGGGAGGAAAGAATGGTCCATCTGACCATCTGACAATATCCTTTGGATCAACTCTGCAGCTCAGGCCAAGGCTATGGGTGTAGAGTTCTAAAGGACAGAGAAGTCCTTCCATGGTAAGCTCAGAGGTAGGGCACTAACTGGCTTATTATGTTTTCAAGGAGACAGGTAAAAGGAGGTGGGGAGAATATCACTTAAAATTATGGTACTTCTGTGTGAATAAGGAAGTGTAGGCTCGCTCGTTACTGCCTGGTAGTAATAAGTCGTTCTCTTTCCAGATTTATGTCATCTCCCAGCTTAAACAAATCAAATGCTTGACTTAAATCACCAGTAGAACTCTGATTGTTGAAAGCTACCCATATCCCTAAATATTTATTGATTTCTAAATAACCACCTTCCAAAAGGGACTTTCTTGGCAATTCTCCCATAACCAATCCTATATTTCTCCTGAGAACTTCAAAATGACCTCTACTTAATAGTAGCCTGAGTTCAATTTTAACTATGCTATTAGTGGTAAATATTAGCTAATAGACTTTATAGTGAATAATTAACCACAAAGACTACTATGCACTGATCATTTAGATGAACAGAGAAGTAGATTGGATCCAATGAAGTCTTCATGAAAATAATCCTTTCTAATCCAATAGCCTAAAATTTAACACTACTACAAAGCCGTCATTTATGAGTTTATTTTTGTCTAAAAAATTGCCATTTCAAAAAAATTTCCATTTCAATAGCTTATATAAAGTAATTTTGCTTCTATTTTACTACATGAACCCAAACAACTATTCTGACAAAACAGAATAAGAAAATAGGGACTTTGGTAGATTCTGTTTGTAAAATTCTCAGTGTACTTTGGCCTGTTTTTCTCTTTGAGTATTATTTAAAAGAGCTAGTTCTCATTTTATTCTTACAATAAGTAAAAGTATTGCAAAAAGAAATGGCAATTATTTTTTATTAGCCTTATAGATGCCTAGTTCACATACTGTAAAATTCATCTATTTTAGTGGCACAATTCAATAAGTTTTACAAAAATTGGAAAATATTGACCCAATTTCCAACAATCTAGGTTTAGAATCCCAGCATTAAGTAGCAGTCATTCCTTATTTGCACACCTCGTGTCATTGCAAGGAATCTATTTTCCATCTGTATAGACTTAACTTTGCTAGGGTATTTCAAATAAAAACAAATTTGTCCTACATGCTATAAGACATACATATTTCATGACTAATGAATGTAATTTAGCATAATGTTGCCAGTGTTTGTTCATGCTATAGCGTATGCCAGTGGTGCTTTTATTTACCGCTGAATAACATTCTTCTATGTGGATCTGACACATTTTATTTATCCAATCACCAGAGAACCTCTTGGCTGTTATTAATAAAGCTGGTATGAACATTTGAGGCAAGTCTGTGTAGGCATCCATATCATTCAGGGAGAAATAGAACCAATAGAATGGATTATATAGCAAAGGACGTAGGTTTACAAGTTGGCTTACAGGAGACAGGCTGGACAGCCCAACAATGACTGTCTTGTCTGTAGCATGGAGAGCTGTAGAAGATAGCTTCCCAGCCCACTAGGCTTCATGTCTCAGAAGTCCCAATCTAGTGCCAAAACCTGGAGAATTCCTGGAGAGCAGTCACTGGTCTTCAGTCCCTGTTGCAAGGCGCAGAAGCTGGGTCCTGACCTCAGTGAGGAATGGCAACATCAGAGTAGATACACTCACCAAGAAGGAGCAATCAACCCAGCAAAACAAAAAACACTTCTTTTTCTATAACTTATTTATAGGTAGACTGCCACGAAAGGACTGGGCCACTCTGGGGAAGGTTGTTTCTCCCTCAGTTCATCCCTGCTGGAATATCCTCACCGACCTGTCTGAGAAGCCCTTGATTTTTTTTATCTAATGAGTTAACAGTAAAGGTTTATCATCACAGCATACATAGTTTAATTTCTCGTTAGCAGATTCACTGAGTTATAACTGGTAGGGTTGATGGTAAATCTGTGTTTCTATGAACAATTTATATACTAATGAGGATATAAATGATACTGCCAAGAAATTCCAAAGTACAATTCATATGACCATCATTAATGTATGAATGGTTCAAGTGTCATTGCATATTTTTATTGTCTACATTTTTATTATAGTCATCCTGGTAAGTGTGCCAAGTGAGTCTCACTGTAGTATTAATGTTCATTTTGCTAATGACTACTGATGTTGAACATCTTTACCTATTCTTGCTAATCATTCATATGTCTTCTCTAGTAAAATGTGTATTCAATTAATTTATATAGTATTAGATATGTGTTATTTTTTCATCATCTCATATACTCCCAGTTTTTTAAGTGCATTTGATTTGCTAGAATGAACATTTAGTGCTTGCAATGTGCCAAGCTTGGTTACATTAAAAAGACATCTTCTATGGACAACATATTGAAGCACTTAGTTGATCACCTACAAAATAATATTCTAATTATAACATCCTTGATGTATTAAGGAGTTCCTAGAAATAGCCATCAGTAGATGATCATGAGTGTTGTCTGCTATGACAGATGATAGTACATTTTAGTATTTCAAAGAAAGAAAATGGTTCTTTAATCTAACAGGAGAAAGGACTGAGAGAAAGACTTCCTAGATATAAGTGGTGATGTGCACCTGAGAGTTTTGCACTCTGGAAGCAGAGGAATAGGGCCATAGGTTCAAAGCCAGCATGGGAAACCCTGTTTCAAAGCAAACAAAGCTGGGGCTGGGACTGGGGCTGGTTGAGTGGCAGAGCACTTGCTTGATGTGTGTAAAGCTGCACCCCTAGCACCCTAAAACATTATGAAAGGAAAGCGCTCCTCTACACGAGCTACCCTAAAGCAAGCTATGTCCATGTCCATGCAGTAGGGAGAGGAGAACACATCTGTTGTAACCAGGCTTTCAGCCGGGATCTTATATACTTCTTACAAACCTCCTCACCATTATCTTATACAAAGAAAAGCCAAAAGAGATTAAGTAACTGGGTCAAACTCTCATACCTTTGAGGCCCAGAGAGAATTACATGTCTGGGTCTGCTGCCTTCCACAGCTCTTGAGGTTGTTACCAGATTACATGAGTGGGAGTTCAGGATAGATGAAGTAAAGAAGGACAAGAGAACTTTGGATGTGGAGAGCATGAGTGAGGCTAGGCCACATTAAGAGATATTCTGAAACAGATTTTTTATTGAGAAAGGTCACTTCCATTGAAATATTAATTTGCTTACCAAAGAGTCCAAAAAGCATTAAATATTTTCAATGATATAATTGCTAACATTTGTTCAAACCATTTAATAATACTCAATAAAACTTAGTCTAAGGTGCTAATATGCCTTTGATGGAGTCTTGTTTTTATGCATTGCACTTTAACAACAAAACAGCTTTCTTGCTGTTGTATGGAATGCTGAAGTACTTGCTCTTCTGTGAGATGGAAGGTGAAAGTTTTATGCTTTGAGCTTTACTTCAGAATTAGCATTGCATAGCTTTAGGACACATATGCACATATCTACAATACCAGCAGTGGGTGATTGAAGACAGGTGAAACGGGTTCATGGGTCAAGTTTAGCCTAATTAGTAAGCACAAGACCCCTATCTCAATCAAAGAAACTTGCTGAGGAATGACGCCCAAGATTGCCTTCTTGCCTTTACATGCACACATGGTGCACAGACTCACACCCATATCCAAAAATAAAGGAGGAATAAGAAAATGCAATCACCTCCTTCTTCTTCTTGTTTTACCATTTAGGATTTTATCTAAATCCCAGACAATTACTTAGCTCATCACTTCCTTCATCTAAAGAGTTTGTTTTCTGTTCCAGGCATCAGAGCATTAAAACTTCTTCCCATCAACACCATCAGCATTTTATACTTTTGTTATCCTTGTCCTAACAAGCTCCAGGGAAAAGCAAAAGGAACAAATAAAAGCTAAGAGAGACTTGAGTTGGGGGATCTCACTCAAGCCCTGTGAATATGAAGTCATTCATAGAATTAAATGACCCTCCTTTCTCTCCCATGTTAATTCATTGATTGGTGTTACATGGCTACTTTGCCTTTCTAAAAACCAGTATTCTTGTAACTGGAGAGATGGCTCAGAACTTCCTTGCCTGCAGTCTAATGACCTGGGTTTAATTCCCCAGTACCCATGTAAAGCTGCACATGACACATGCCTCTAGAGTTTATTTGTAGGAGCTGGAGGCCCTAGCTTGCCTGTTCTCTCTGTGTGTCTTTTTCTCTGGGTGTCTTGATTTGCTTGCAAATAAGTTAATATATATATATATTTTTTTTTTTTGAGGTAGGGTCTCACTGTAGCTCAGACTGACCTGGAATTCACTCTGCATTCTCAGGGTGGCCTTGAACTCACGGCAATCCTCCTACCTCTTCCTCCTGAGTGCTGGGATTAAAGGCATGTGCCACCACACCCAGCTAATAAAATATTTTTAATAAAACAAAAAACAGCTGGGTGTGGTGGCATATACCTTTAATCCCAGCCAGCACTCAGGAGGCAGAGATAGGTGAATTACTATGAGTTTGAGGCCATCCTGAGACTACATAGCGAATTCCAGGTCAGCCTGGGCTAGAGTAAGACCCCACTGTGAAAAACTAGAACAAATGAACAAACAAACAAACAACAAAATAAAACAGTATGCTTGATGAAAGCATTGGTCAGCCTCCTTAAAAATAAATAAATAAGCCAGGAGTGGTGGCGTACGCCTTTAATCCAGCACTTGAGAGGCAGAGGTAGGAGGAGCACCATGACTTCCAGGCCACCCTGAGACTCCATAGTGAATTCTAGGTCAACCTTGGCCAGGGTGAGACCCTACCTCAAAAAACAAAACATAAATAAATAAATATAAAAAACAATCAATGAACTACATGGGGAAAGCTAAGGATCACATCTGCAAGTCAACCACTCTAGTGACTTGTCAAGGTAGTCACAATTTCAAACTCCACTTATTACCTGATCACCTATGATCCTGCACTCTAGAGCCTCAGGTACCCATAAATCAGTATGTACTCAGTAATTTCAGAACTTGAGTCTCTCAGGCTCTGGAGATTTGCTTATTACCGTTTCATAGGGCAGAGTTTCCCAAAGAATCCCTGTGGTCTATTTATGGAGTAAGTGATATTCTCAGGAAGAACAAGTGATGCTTTTTCAAGTTCTTCTTTGTATAGACTTGCTGCTCATACAGGTGTTCAGAATCTGTAAGGGGACCCAGGCCTTATCACTGGGTGGGATTAGTTATCTTCTACTGGGACCTGTGCATCAGATTAGTGTTTACACTACTTATATGTGTTCTTCAATTAACCAGCCACACCTAAAATCCCCTATAATGAAACATTCTCACAGATTCTGGTCATACTACTTGTATGAGCAGCTTGCCCTCCACAATCCTGACAGTTGAGGGTTCTCTTGTTTCTGCCTCTCAAAAGTCCACCATTCTCAATGAAATCAGGCACCGGATTGATAGCAGTACCCCACATTCCCCTGGCTGCTACAGAGAAAACTCTATAACACTTCCAAACATATGTAAGCCCCCAACACGTGTCTAGACCTTACTGACAGAGTTGTCTTCTTGGTTGTAATGAGGATCTGTGTCCAAATCTAAGGGATAATCTATTGTAACATCTATATACTGAAACATTGTTTGATCAGTTTCTCTGCCTCTTCTGACAGGAACTATTCTTAAATGTAGTCTTTCAATTGAATTGTTCATATGAGTTAACAGTCTTATAAGCACCTTGGTACACAAGTGTTCAATTGAGGATATATTTGGATAAATTGAAAAGTATTACAGTATGCTACCTGCAACCATGTCACTTTGGCAGATTGATTACTATGAACAAGCTAAAGGAAACTGAGGTAGAAGGTATACAAATATAACTTGGTTTAGAGAGATGAATCTGTCAACTCACGGCATAAGGTAACAAAACAACAGTAACCCCACTAAGTAGTGTCCCCCACTGTATGGGGGCAGGGATGAGTGAAAATAGGGTACTAACACATGATGCATCCATATGAAATATGTTGTTAATAATAATAAAATAATAATTAATTAATTAATCCCCCAAACTATTTTCACCATAATGAAGTATTCATTGATACCCAGACTATCTCTCCATAAGTACTTTAGGAAATGTCCAGCAGTAAAGATAACTACACCAGAAAGATTGCTACTCTGAGACAACTTTTATCACCTGAGTGCCATTATCTGAATGAAAAGGCCAACTTCCTTGGCCATACATATCCACTCATCTGTTTCCTATTATGTCTCTGCTCCATTGCCCAGAAGCCCCAACTCCTCTCCATTTCAGTAGCTCAGGATGACGTATGACCCAATCAACTCACTATTCCTTGGAGTCTCATATTTTGTGTTATCGCTGTGAGTATGAACAAAATTTAATTATTTTCTCATGCAAATTAGTCGTGTCTATTTAATTCTTAGACCAGCCACACAATCTAGAAGGTTGAAAGAAAGCATTTTTCATTTCCTACAACAATCAGCCCCCTCGTCATGCTGAGGCTGAACTCTGGGTCCAGGTCTGGAGACACTGAGATAGTGATGAGGTAGATGTGTGGGTAATTGGCTGCATCTTTCTACATAGTGAGTCTTCCATGTGGGCAGGTTAGTTTTCAACAAATAATAACCTCATCAGAGAAGAGATGGGGGCTGATGTGGCTATCAGGGACGACTCACTTTGAGAACACAGGATATTCCAAAATGCAAAAATCTTCCTAAGTATCTCTCCATTTAAATTCTTGGGCTTACCTTTCTTTAACCAAAATGTTTGGATTGAGTTGCAAATTTGGCACACACACACACACAAAAAATGAAACTGCTTTGAATTTGAGTTATGATGACTCTGCAGTGATATGACATAGATAGTTCTTTAGCATAGACACCAAAATTTTATGAATATCTCATATTAAGCCTGAAGGATTTATACTTGTTAGCCTATTTCTCCAAGTGTCACTCATCCACATGAAATGTCCTTGAATACCCCAAATTCAACTCTATAGTAGCACCAGCTGAATTTCCCAAACCTGGTTGTAAATGTGTACTATCATGGTGAACTACAGGCAGTTCTTTATTTTTTATTTCATTTATTTGCAAACAAAGAGAGACAAAGAGAGACAGATGAAATAGCCATTCCAGGGCCTCCAGTCACTGCAAACGAGCTCCAGATGCATGTGCCACTGTGCATCTGGCTTTCCGTGGGCACTGGGGAATTTAACCAGGTCTTTAGGCTTTGCAGCAAGTGCTTTAACTGCTAAACAGTCTCTCTGGCTCTAAGACAATTCTTTTATTTTATTTTATTTTATTTATTTATTTATTTGAGAGCGACAGACACAGAGAGAACGACAGATAGAGGGAGAGAGAGAATTGGTGCGCCAGGGCTTCCAGCCTCTGCAAACGAACTCCAGACGCATGCGCCCCCTTGTGCATCTGGCTAACGTGGGACCTGGGGAACCGAGCCTCGAACCAGGGTCCTTAGGCTTCACAGGCAAGCGCTTAACCGCTAAGCCATCTCTCCAGCCCTCTAAGATGATTCTTTAATTAATTGTTTTGTCACCTTATTTCATGGGTTGAAAAATCACATCTCTTAAAACAAGTTGCATTTTTATGCCTCGCACCTCAGATAAACAGGTTTGCATCTGGAGTTTGTTCAGTGGCATGAGATCCTGGCACACCTATACTCATGCTCTCTCTCTCTCTCTCTCTCTCTCTCTCTCTCTCTCTCTCTCGCTCTCTCTCTTTTTTATAAATAAATAAAAATATTTTGAAAAATACTAAAGGAAAGCTATTTTAAAGACTATTCAGTAGGAGGGGAAAGTTTTCTTCAGGCTGGGTCATCATGCTATGGAAGAGCACGATGAGGTACTGAAGCCAAAGAGGTGGGTCTGCAGTTTTGAAGAACAAAGGGAGCTTCTTGCTTTGATGTGGGAGAGAATGATAAAATCTCATGCCTCTTGAGGCAGCCTATGGGCTAGGAGTTAAAGAAGCTAGGGAGTGAGAAAGGCACAAGATAAGACCCAAGGCCATAAATTAGGTGACCTTAAATTTCCCTGGCCACAGGAGTTCAGTTTTGCTTTCCTATTTGGCCTTGGTCCCAGGTGGCAAGGTCCCTGAAACTGACCACATCTATGCTCTAACATTTTCATTATGTTTTCAAAATATTGAAGATAGGCTAGAGAGATGACTCAGCAGTTAAAGCACTTGCCTGCAAACCCTAAGGACCAGAGTTTGATTACCTAGTACCCATGTAAAAGCCAGATATGCACGGTGGCACATGTATCCACAGTTCATCTACATCAGCTAGAGGCCCTGGCATGCCTATTCTCTCTTTCTCTTTCTCTCTCTCCTTGCAAATAAACGAATATTTAAAAAAACACAAAATGTCAAAGACAATGATTTTAGTGAAAGCATGATTTTTATAGAAAAATGATTCATTTATTTTCACATAGAATTTATATTATGTACATCCTCAACTTGTATTAAAGAGAGGATTACAAGAACTCAGGAATCTGTTGGAGCACAGTATCCAACATTCTCCTGCGGCCACCCCAGGTGAGCATGAGGGCACTGCCTGACTTACCAAGTACCAGCATGTACCACCCACAACAGACATACACACTAGCGAAAAAAAAGGGAAAGAAAATAAGAATTTGAGCTGAGAAAAGAGCTCAGCCAATAAAGTGCCTCCCAAGCCTGAGTTCAATCTCATGAGCCTGTATGAAAATACTGTGCTGGTATGGGATGGTCGGTGTTTGCAGTCCCAGGGCCAGTGACGTAGAGACAGGAGGATCTCTGGGGATTACTGGTAAGCCAATCTAGCCTCAAGTGAGCTTTCAAAATGGTGCATGGCTTTCCTAAAGATTGACACTGAGGTTTTTTTCTGGCCTCCCAAAACATACATGTGTATGTGCACACACACACACATACACATGAGTGTGCACACACACACACATATTTACTTATACACAGAAAGGAAATAAATGAACTGAACATCATCTCTGTACTTCAAAAATTATCTACAAACAATCTTTTAGTTAAAAATATACATGAGAGGACTGGAAAGATTGCTTAATGATTAAGGTACTTGCCTGCAAAGCCAAAGTATCCAGGTTCAATTCTCCAGGACCCACACAAGCCAGATGCACAAGGTGGCACATGTGTCTGGAGTTAGTTTGCAGAGGCTGAAGGCCCTGGCATGCCCGTTCTGCAATCCCCCTCTCAAATAAAGTAAATTTAAAAATTTGAAAAAATACACATGAAGTATAACACTTGAAGTATGATACAGAAAGTTACTTATATTAAGGTTAAAATAACTAAAGACATATTCATTTGGGCCAGGAAAACAAAGTATTGTTTTTACCTGGATACAATAAACCACTTATTAAAGGAAAGTTAAGGGTCATTAGGGGCAGCACTTTGTTAAGATAGTTCCATCTGTGACCATTCTGAAGCCCACCTGCCAAGAAGCCACACAAAAGGTAACTTCCTTTTCTGAAACAGAATGAACAAAATCCCCAAATACTTCGTAATACTTACAGATGTCCTAATCTGCTCACTGCCCAGACAATTTTGACCACCACTAAGAAAAAAAAAGTTTTCTGTTCAACAATACTTCAAAAGCCCCTGTTCTAGCCCATTACCTCCTAGAAATTCTTTCCTTATGTTCTCTGGAGACTGAATCACAGGCTTCAGTTTTGGCTTCAGAACTTGTTGAGTAGTAGGGGAGCCATTTTTTTTTTTTTTTAACTTTATGCAGGTCGGTAATTCTAGGATAAGTTTCAAAACTTTGACTAAACATCAAACCCCTCAAGTCTAAGACTGATTAGAGATACATATCCAGGAAATATGTAAACTTCTTTTCCCCTAGATCTCTGTATTTCCTATGTCCAGTCAAGCCAGAAATGCTACAAGCATGACCTTTCTCATGGTATTTTCCACTCCATCACTGTAGATCTCCCAGGAGCTCTCAGAGTGGAGATGACCAATAGTGACAAACACTGGGTCCTTTCCAGGAAACAAGGAAAAGGAATTCAAGTGACTGTCTTTCCACTGGCATCATTAACAATTACAATAATAGAAATAGCCCTGGGTTTCACAGCTGGTGTTGTGTAACGAGAGTAGCAGGGGACAGAAGAGGGGTCTTTTCTATGTGTGTTGAGAAACCCATGCCACTGGAATCATGGGCTTTGCAGCTTGCTGAGTCCACACTCCTTGTTCCAAGTAAATTGGGTTCCTAAGAAGCTTATCCAGATGATCGCCAAGATAGGGAAGGATCTCTCAGCTCCCATTTCCCGTTACGGACTTTCACTATTCCACTCATCACCAGAAAAACCTTTCCAGTAGCCAAAAAAGAGATGTGTGAAGAGCACAGCCACAATTTGGTACATTCAATCAGCTTCTCCCTTTATATATGCTCTTTGTCCATTTTCTGATGCTATAATAAAAATGCCACAGGCTGGGCATCTTATAAAGAAAAGGACTTCATTTCCCATAGAACTGACTGATGAAAAGTTCAAGACTGAGGGGCTACCTCTGGCAAACGCCTTCTTATACAGTACACAACAGAAGCACACCACATGGTGAGAGGAAGAGAACTTAAGCTCAGGTCTCTCTTCTTCAGTGAAGACGTTGATCTCATCATCACAGCTCTACACTTGCAACTTCATCCAAAGGGCCCAGCTCTACACATCACCATGTGAACTTGAGGATTGTTTCCAACACATGAAGTTTATGGGGGCGGGGCATTGAAACCATGGCAGACATCAGATTCTGAGTGCTGGGTGTGCAATTTCATGTTCTGAGTAAGAAATGGAAAACTGATGACCTGTTTTAGAGAGCACCAAACTTGGTCACGTCTCTGATTTTCTAATACTTATCTGATCCATCATGACAATATCCCCATGACCTGGAACATCAACTCTTAAGTTGTAGTTAAGAATCATAAATGTCCTTTAAAAGCCCATAAGTTAAAGACTTGGCCACCAGCCTATTATGCTACTAGTGGTTACTGGAACCTTAAGGAGGTAAAGCATAGTTGAAGGAATGCAAACCTTTAAAGAACTATAATTCCCCCCCACCTCTTTCTCAGCTGTCATGAAATAAAAGATCTTTGCTAGAAGCATCCTGTATGGTTTACAGTGCCACTACAATCCCTCTGCATATAAATCTCTACAGACATGAGTCACAATAAACCTATCCTCTTCAAAAGCTGATTGAGGCAGTTTTTTTCTAAGTGATAGAAACCTGATGTGGTGGTTTTAAAACTGTGGCCCGTAGACACAGTCTTGAATTTTGAGTATGCAGTGGGCAGAGACCTACTGAGGAAGAGGTAATTCACTGGAGGTGTATCTTGGAGTGAAGCCTTAAGATATGTGGAGGACAGTTGGAGCTCTGGCAGTTCATGTTTACTGGTGTTGGTGTTTGCTGGCTGTTTGGTTACGTTTTTCTGTTGTATGTATGAAGGTGAGCCAGCTTCTTCAGCCATTGGTGTTCCCCTGGAGCTCATAACCATTTGGGATGTCAGTCATCTTGAATCCTGCAACCACCAGGCTGAGGCATTAACATGTGGGCTGGGTATGGGTCACATTCTATCTTCACCAGTGACTCAGCTTTGGGCATTGATAGGGAAATTAGAATCACTGTGGTCCATGGATGACTTCACTAGAAATCTCTTAAGCATATACTTCTAAACCCTGGTATTTAAAAGGACACACACACACACACACACACACATACACACACACACAGGCTATATATGAAGCCATCCATTTAATACATTTAAGTGCTCAAGAAAAAAAAATTTAATGCTATCTCTTATAAACTTATAAGGAGAGAAGTGATTTTTTTTTTTTTCAAATACAAAAATAAAAAGGCTGGGCATGGTGGTGAACACCTTTAATCCTAGCACTTGGGAAGCAGAGGTTGGAGGATCACCATGAGTTCAAGGCCACCCTGAGATTACATAGTGAGTTCCAGGTCAGCCTGGGCCAGAGTGAGACCCTACGTTAATAAAACAAAAAACATTAATAATAATAATAAGAAGAAGAAGAAGAAGAATCTGTGAAGTATAATGTAAGTATAGTTAAGGGAACCCTATTACTGATTGGATAAAATATCTGCTTTGAACAGAAGAAAAGCCACTTGCCACGGAAGTTCATCTATGTGCACTAAACTGAAAAAGTCATGTTCTTTCTAATAAAATTCTAAAACAGATGATTAATATAGCAAAAGACTGAGTTAGATTAATTAATTTGGCTAATTTGAAATAATATGGCATTTTGACAGCATAATTTAGTCTTAGCTCAGTGATGAAAAACGGACTTCAAGAGATTCTTCCCCAAGTGTTTCAGTCTTGTAATCATTTTAATTTCATGTTGATCTAATTAGTAATTCCAATCACAGAGGAGAAGAGAAAAAAAATTTTCTCAGTTCATGGTCAGTAATTTTTACCCAGGTGGACATTAGCACTCTCCCATTTCTCACCAGGGGGCTGGATGACTTCCATCTGATAGGGGAGATAATGGGTGGATGGGCTTTTTACACAGCTTGCCATCCTCTGGGGAGACAGTGTGGTTGGTGACTCAAATGGTAGACAAGCTGAATCCAAAAGCATTTCATTCCCTACCTGCAGGGTCATTTCCACTTGAAAACAGGCAGTGACCTGAGTTTATGATGATCAATAGGGAGTATTTCAGCCTCTGCCTCTGTGATCACGTGGACAATGAATGGAGATCCAGCTGTGAGGTGGGGAGGGAAGCAAGTGGACACTGCAGTCACCACTCAGGATGCAAGAAGCACGTGGCAGCTATGACAGGGCCCTGCTCATGAAGACTCACATGATCACTCCAGAAAGGATGACAGATGTGAGCCTCAAGGGCGGCAGTAATTGAAGTCAGAACCTTAGATGTCAATCAGCATCACCTATAGAAATGTGGAATGAAGGAGGAGAGGTCACAGAAGTGCATTGGGCAGGCCAGGGAACAGGATGCAAGGCTGTCTGAAGGTGTTGCTCTTTTTTTTCCACGATGGCCATGATCCTGTTCTCCGTTGTGCTCCAGAGGAATGCCAGCACACTAGAGAAGAGCCTGTGCATCCGTTACTTTCTCATTGCCTGGAACAAATACCGATCAGCAGCAACTTATACAAGGAAAAAGGTTTAATTCAGTTGATAGTTCCAGAGGGTAGCGTCCATCCTGGTGGGGAAAGTACCGCAGGCTAGAGTGGAAAGCAGGTGTCAAGTGGCACACTGGCAGAGAGAAAGAATAGCCAGTGGAGTGGGCTGTAGTACCTCAAGGCTCTCCTCTAATGGCACACTTCCTCCACCAAAGCTCCACCTCCTAAAAGTTGGACAGCTGTAGCAGATGGCTTCAGGTTCTGAGATGAACTTCCAGACCAGGCACACTTCTGGAGGAAAGGATCCAGGGGAAGTGCCATAATGGCAGAAGAAGCTGGCCTGCTTTTACAGGACCAAACAGAGAGAGAAGCACAGCCTAAAATCTAGAAGCCACACAGACAGCACAACACACTTCAGGCAAACTTTGCATATCTTTAGAATGAAATATGAAGCCTACTACCACCTTAAGATCTGCCCAGTGACACCACCCCCAGCCAGGTGGCTGCAGATGAAACTACAAACTAATACAAAAGTGAATATATTTGGAGTGATCTACTCAAATTACCACAACAACCTTTCCAAACAGTGCCACCAGCTATTTCAATATGTAATTTTATGGGGACATTTTACATTCACACCACCACAGCCTGTTTTCCATGCTATGTGGGGCCACACTTATAGGTGATTCACTAATTCATTAATCTATTACTTGTGCTTCAACTTCATATGTGTGTGTGTGTGTGTGTGTGTGTGTGTATTTAACTCAGAGAGCATTGCTTGTCTGGAGGCATTTACAAAGCATTCAAAATGAGAGATAAGTACTTCTGAATATCACCAAGCTTAAATTAACCTGACAACACTTGGATAAATGCAAATGACTTACTCTATGATGGCTAATTTTGTCAGTTTAATTGGATTAAGAAAAGCCCATGACAACAGTAAGGCATTCCTCTGGGTTTGCTGTAAGAACATTTCTAAAGAGAATTACCTGAGGGAGAAAGACCTACCCTGAATGTTGGTAGACCTATCTTGTAAGTTGTGGTCCAGGAATGAGTACAGGGAAAAATAAAAGATTGTATGGAGATATCTTCTTTCTCAGCTTCCTAAATATGGAGATGAGAGAAGTCTCAATTGCATGCTACCACTGGCATGAACTCTACCATGTGCCCATGGATGTCTGTGCTGTACTGTGATGTCTCAAACCACAAGCCACAGTAAACCATTGTCAGACAGAGGCAGGGTCCTAGGTTAAAGTAAACCTAACTACAGAATGTGCACTCTCCATATGAGACCCCTGGAATGAACGCTGGAGGCTAGGGGTGATGGGAAATCTCTATGCTAGTGCCTACGATTCATCTCCCCCTGGCACTCTTCATGTTTCTAGGCAGTGTATCCCTGCCACCCACTCTGTGAAAACTAGCCATCATATTCTCTCACAGGAAAAACAAGTCACAAAAAAATGCAAGCCACTATAACATGGACACAATATATCTGATATGTAACTGACCTTCACCCCTTTACTAACCATCCTAATGCTTCTAACTCCTTCTTTTGTACATCACCTACCCGTCCCCTGCTAACTGCAGTTCCTATTAACGCCACCCTTGAATACCCTACATCTGTAACAAGTTATTCCCAGCCCCGCCTTACTCCCCTCTTTGATTCTGGTCAAGGCATGCCTCTCTGCCTGTTCAGCTCTAAGCTGACCGGTGCTGAATGCCTCCTCAATATTTCCATAACCAGGACCACTTGTGTGAAGACACCTGCTCTCCTATGGTGTGAAGGACTAACCACACCATGCATAAATATTTTCTCTCCCACTTATTGTTCCCCAGTCTTGATTTTCCACAGGTGCATCTCTGCGAGGAAGAGGAAGCTGCCTATCCGCTCTGCCTGAGCCAACCAAGAGAGATTTTCATCCCTCTGCTGGTGGGCCTGGGCCTGATGCTGTCCCTAGGTGCCTTCAGTGCTTCTCCTGTCCACTGCTCTCAGCAAAACCCTTACCCTCCAGCCAGAAGATTTTAAAATATTTTCCCTCTCACGGTTTAAGACACCCGTCTGTGAAAGACAAAGGCTGTTTTAATGTCTGCAAAGGATGTCAAGGACCTCACTTTTGCTTTCTGTGTTCCTGTGTTGCTTCTTTCACCTTGTCTTTGTTACTCCTCCTTTCCAGCCCAGGTATATCTTAGTATTCCTTCAGACTTGAGGAAGCAAGTGTTCTTACTTTAGCACCCTGCCTCTCCCCCCACCATCACACTTTCCTTTCAGATTAATCTTTTCACTCAGGACCACTTCCTTGCAGCTCTGTTTAAATGACTCCCTGCACTCCCACAAGAAAGTCAGTTCCCTCTGTCAGTTCCCATGCGTTTTCTGATTGTGGATGCCTGAAATACATATCCCCAACTCCTGCTCATGAGGAAAGAGACCTCAAAAATTTATACATTAGGGCTGGGGGGATGGTTTAGTCAGTATTGTACCTGCTATGCAAGCATGCCAACTTGAGTTTGTATGCCTACTAGCCAGATGCAGCAGGGTGTGTTTATAATCCCAGGAGCAAGGAGGCAGAGACAGGAGGATCCCAGAGCTGGCTGGCTAGCCAGTGTAGTAAAATGAGTGAGCTGTAGAGTGTCAGTGAGGGGGTCTATCTTAAAGAATTTTGTGAAAGGGATTGAGGAAGACACCCAATATTAACACCTGGCTTCCACATGTATGTGAGTACAATACATGAGCATGCATACACATAAATATCTGTGTCTATATATGTATGTATGTATGTATGTATGTATGTATGTATGTATCTATCTATCTATCTATCTATCTATCTATCTATCTATCTATATCTATCCATCTATCTATCTATCTATCTATCTATCTATCTATCTATCTATCTATCTATATATAGAGAGAGAGAGAGAGAGAGAGAGATCTACACAGAGCACACACAAATACACAAAAACTCACACGCTGGTGGGCCAGGTCTGGTAAAGACCCAGACATGTGCATACCACTTCCTGACACCTGCCTGGTCTCATGCATGCTTTATCTAGAGGTATCTCTTCACCTTTCACACTCCCAGGTTTACTTAAACCCTGCTGGCTCCCACGTTTCTCTAATAGCCAGTCTTGTCTAAAAATATTTCCATTTCCTCTCTGAACTTCTGTAGAACTTGGGTTCTTTGTGACCCACAAAGCCCTTGTCACTTATGGAATTAAGTGAGTATATACATATCTTATTTCCCCAAATCTAAATCTGTGTCTCCTAAGTTTGTGTAAATGTTTAACCGTTTGTTCCTTGGCATGACCTTTCCTTGTGCAAACTGACTGAATGACCTGACTGATTTTCAAACACTCCATATAAGTGGACAGGAATTACCATACTGTTATATCTCAAAGTATTCATTGACATTAGATCTTTTGGTAGTTTGAATCAGATATCTCTCATGACCTCGTGTGTTTTGAATGCTTTGTCCCTAGATGGTGACAATTTGGGAGGTAAAGCCTTATTGGAGAAGGTATGTTGTTGGGAGAAGGCTTTGGGGGTGTCATATCCAGCTTCCCTTGCCAGAACTCAACTCACTCTGTTTTCCACCTGCTATGAGACAGGCTAGGTCAAGCCTCTGCTCATGCTATACTTCCCACTACCATCAAGATGCTTTCTCTCAAGACTCTAAATCCAAAATAAATCCTTTCCTTCCATTGATATAGGAATTTTGGGTTCCCTGTACACCAATATTTTGGGCTGTTCCAGGACCCTTGTCTTATGAATGTGAAGAATAAAATCCACAGACCAGAGGATAAGGTTCAGAAAGATTTTATTACAGTTTGAAGCTTTAGTAGACAAAGAGAAGGGGGGTTAAGCCTAGAACATAAGAGAAGGAAGCAAGGTAGAGCTCTTGCCCAGGGAGGCAAGAGAGGGTCTCAAAAGCCCACCTCAAGACTCACATATGAGTTTTTTATTGGGAGTGGCTATATGAGGAAAACCAGATTTTACAGCTTTGCCAGTAATCTTTGGTAAGGATCAGAGTTTCTGTCCTCTAGGAAGGGTGCAAGCTTAATCTAGAAGTCTCTCCTGGAGGCCGTAACATCCAGGTTTCTGCAAGCTTAGTGACATTTCCTGCTTCTAGTCAAGGAATAAAACACCATTACTTTGGGGTTTCTGTTACCCTGACTGCCCAGCCAATTTCTGTGTCCTATCACCATCAGCTGCTTTTGGTCAGGTCTTTTTTTCTAGCAACACAAAGGTAATTGCAACAGGCTCAAAGGTGAACAGTTAATAATCACTTTTATTTTTTAATTATTTTATTTTATTTTAAGTTATGAAATGGAGTTGTGACTTTAGACAAGTATTCAAACAAAATATTACATACAAAACAAGGACTGTGCTATTGGTAGCGAACATAGGAAAGCATGTTTATTGCTTAGGAGAGTCACGTTACTTCAAAGTTGTAATTCAAATGGAATTCCAAAAAGATCTAGGGAATGTATAAAGAACATAGTTGGAATGCAGTGACTATATGCTATACTGATAATTACATATCCTGCAGTGCAAACACTGCTTATCCAGGGACATGAGGACATTAACAGAAAATAAGGCCATCATTGTAAACCTCTCAGAATGGAGCATATACCCACAGCCTACTAAACGGTCCTGAGAGATCTATGACAACACTTATGCTGAGATACTATAATCATTTAACTTCTTAAAGAGAAAATCCTATGTAGTCTAGCCTCCCTAAGATTCAAAACTGTATTTATGGTTTAATTTCAGTACTATTGTATTTTTCTTCCCTAAACACTGAAACTTAAAATACTGCATCTCAAATAAAATGTGCATGTATTTATTATGTATTCTTTTTCCATGTTGAGAATGTTAAATTTTAAGGCCCTGCACATGCTAGGCAAGCTGTGTACTCAGGTTTTTAAATTACTATTATTATTTTTTTTATTTTGAGATAAGGTCTCATTAAGTTGTCCAGGCTGATCATGAATACACTCTGTAAATGTCCATGCAGATCTTGAAGTTTCCACCTTCCTGCCTCAGCTTCTCAATAACTAGGTTTATTAGTTGCTTTCTCCTTGCTGCGAACAAGTATCTGGCCAGAGGCAAGTTAAGGACCAGAAAGATTTATTTTCAGCTGACAGTTTAGACGGGAAATTTCAGAGCACAGAAGGCATGGCAGGCCAGAGTCAGAGCAGAGCTGACCACATGGCTAGGCAGGAAGTAGAGGGTGCAATGGAAGCGGGATCTTTTCCCATTGGCCTGTTTCATCCAGCAAGCTTCCAACTCTCAAGTGTCTACAATTTCCCCAAATAGTACCACCAGCTGGAGACCAAGTATTCAGACACATGAACCTATGGGCACATTTTACATTCAAACCCCAACACTATGAGATTGTGTCTCTTTAGTATAAAGCATCTATCCTAATCTACCTCTGGTAAATGTTCAAGGATTGAATCAGTGCAGAAATCAGATAAGAAGCCCTTACAGCACCAAAACCATTCATTTACTTCTAATTTCAAAGGAGCAGAAAAAAAAAAAAAAAAAAGTCCTGACTCATTGTATATGGGAGTGAGAACTGAGCCATCCCTTTGTCTCTTAATTGTGAATAATAACTGCCTAAGTAGTGTGCTGGCAGGAAATTGGGCAAGGCGATAGGAAGAGCTGACTTGCACTACAGAGTGGCCACCCAAGAGATGGCTACCTTCTGTGAGGTCCATGCCACTGACCATCACTAAGTCCAGACAGTTAGCCGCCAATGTCAGCCCTAAGCTGAGCCTCAGCTCTTCCCTTGGAGGAAAATACTGAGTCCTTCCTGGTCAACATGGAAGCCAGTTTCTGGAGTACATGGGGCTGGGAGGCAAAGCAGAAACAAACTCTGCTACATCAACATTTACAGTAACTTGCTCATACCAAGGAAGCCAGCACTGCCCTAACATGTGATGCAAGGATCCAGACCTAGAAAAGGTCCTGCTCTCCTTAAACCTTGTAAAGTTTCATGACTCCCTGTTGCCCCATGTACCAAGCAGTGAGGCCCCTCATGGGCTCCAGATGGTAACTTTGGTGAAATTTCTGAGACTGGAGGAAACTTCACTCTTTTTATGCTTATTTTATTTATTGTATGTTTGCAATGAGAGAGAGAGAGAAAGAGCATGCTAAGGTCTTCATGCCACAGAAAACGAACTCCAGATGCAGGCACCACTCTTTGCAGCTGGCTTTGTGTGGGTCCTGCAGAATTGAACCAGGGTTGTCAGGCCTCACAAGTGAGTTCCTGCTGAGCTACCCTCCAGGTCACTTCACTCTTTTTAAAAACAATTTTCTCTCCAGGTGTGGTGGTGCATGCCTTTAATCCCAGCACTGGGAGGCAGAGGTAGGAGGATCACCATGAGTTCAAGGCCACCCTAAAACTACAGGATGAATTCCAGGTAAGCCTGGGCTAGAGTGAGACCTTACCTCAAAAAAAAAAACCAAAATAATAATAATAATAATTTTCTCTTTAATATCTGAACAAGGTGCTGAGGAGGTGGCTGAGTTAGTAAACTGATTGTTGCACAAGCTTGAGGACCTGAATGTGGATGCCCAGGCCCACATAAGACTGGGATATGACTGCATGCAGCTGGAATCCAGTGCTGGGTATGAAGGAGAGAGGATGGTCCCTGGGCTTGCTGGCTACTCAGTCTAAGTTCTGTGAGGAGTCTGTCTCAAAGAAGAAGGTAGAGAGAGATTGAACAAAGAACTTGCAACATCAACCTCTGACCTCCACCCTCACATCCCCACACATATATTGGCAAAAAAAAGAAAAGAAAAGAAAAAGGAAGAAAGAAAGAAAGAATCTACTAGGGGCCAGGGGTGGAAAGTTGTAGTTTGAATAGATGGCCCCAATATATTCAGTGTTTTATTAGTTTGTAGTTTGGTTCTACAGCCACCTAGTTGGAGGAGGTGTCACTGGGCAGATGTTAAGGTGTGGTTGTGAGTTTGAAATTCCAATATAAAATCATGCAAAGTGCCTAATTCTGTCTGGAGTTCCTGAAGTGTGGTGTGTGGTTTTGCTTTGGTCTTTTGCTTTTTCTTTCTCTGCTTGGACCTGTGAAAGCAGCCCAGCTTCTTCTGCCATTATGGTACTTCCCCTGGATCTGTAAGCTTCAATAAATATCCCTTCCTCCACAACTGTGCCTGGTCTGGAAACTCATCTCAACTAACATGAACCTGTCTACTACAGAGCTTCTATGGGCACTTCTTTTATAGGTCTCCACGTCACTGAACACCAACTTTAGTCTTAAATATTGCAATGATGTTTGTAGGAACTTAAGGAACATGCATCTGTTTGAGTCTTCCATAAAACCAACTCTGAAGTGGAAGTAGACAAGTAAAGAAATTCATTGGGCAAGGAGAGAGGTGCCATGGTGAGTAAAAGATAGACCATTCAAGGTGTACAGAAGGGCTTCTAACCACGGTGCAGATGAGACTCATGTTACTGGTGGTTTGGACTGGACAGGGTGTTTCCTTGATCAGTACAGGATGCACTCAAGGGAGCAGTAGGTTACTGTCCAGGCCTTCCATGAGGAAGACGAGGTAATAGCTGGGGTGGGGTGTAGGCAGCCTTTTGGTTTGGATTGGTAGGCTTGGGCCATGTAAACTTTGGTTCCTGTTCTTTCTCTTGATATGTCTTCTTTTATCATATGCACAACCAAAATACATTGGAAGAAGATGCTAAAATGGAGATTTACCCTAAAAGTTGACTCAAAGGATACAACATGACTTGCTGCATATGCACTCAAAAACAGTTCAGGATGGATTAGCCCCTTGCCTCTATTTCCAGTTGTATTTGAATGGAGATGAACCACAAAGGGGGATTATTAGGGGCTTGCTAGGGAGAACCAACCTATTACATTGTTTGGAGAGGGCTGTACTTAAATCTCAGTACAGGTGGGGTGTCTCAGGTTGCTGAGTACATTGGTAGGAATGGGGTATGTAAGTAGCTCAAGCCTAACAGTGTCCCACATTGCTAAATTTATGCTTGCCTGTTTCATATCTATAAGGAAGTGGAGACATGCACAAGAAACAGCAGATAGACGTGGCAGCTCTGAGGCCCAGAAGCCCAGTTGACGAAGAGTATAATACTATGCAAGCCACAGTGTTGGTAATGGCCAGGCACTAGATCCACCTTGCTATGGATGTAGCTGTGTGTGTCTCCCAAGGATTTATGTGTGGACACTTGCTCCTCATTGTAATGGCATTGGAAGGTAGTGGGATCTTTAAGAGGTGGAGTCATAGGGAAGTCAGTATATGTAAAGCACACCACTTTGGAAAGAATTGAAGTCATTCTTGTAAAACCCTGCATTAGTTCTGAAACAGGGTTGTTGTCAAAAGATCTTGAGTAGTCTCTCTCATCTCTAGCTATCTGTCTTGTATGAACCTCCTGCTCACACTTCTGTCATGTGATTTAACCATGTAGACCTCAACCAGTGCAATGCACTTGAACTTCCAGGACTGTGAGCTTCTTCATAATAATAACCTGCTCTTTTCTATAAAGTAACCATTCTCAAGTAGCAACAGAAAGTAAACTCATACATGCTACATGCAGCCATTGTGATAGAGTGGTCTGCACTGACCACAGTCTGAAAAGGCGCAAATGGCATTTTGGATCCTGAACATGCAGAAACTTAAAGCTGCCTTCAGAGAGGTTCTGTCCTTCCATGCATCTCACAGAGCCACCTCCCATATTAGCTATATTAACTGGGCAGAAAGGTATCAGGGAAGATACAGGCAGAGAGGCCCCATAATTGGGAAGTTTATCTACAACAGAAGTTTGACTATGCAAGGCCTTTGATTTGATCTTCAGTGCTTCAAGAAAACAAACAACAGAGAAATACTTCTCACACTTGCAGTTGGAAATCTAAGATCAAGGACATTCAGTGTCTAGTAAGGACTAGGTTCCTTCTTTTTCATGGATAACATTTTCTATGAGTTTACATGATGGAATAAATAAGGCTTTGCACATGCACACGTGTGCACTCTCATTTGTGTGTGTGTGTGTGCTGAGATTTACTATGTAGATCAGGCTTACCTTCAATTTATAATCTTCATGTCATTACGAAACCAAGATATGCCAATATTAGACCCATTGAGCAAGATACATGCTATGAACATGAGTTAGGGCTTCACAGTCTGAGCCAAGTGACATGGATCAGGATTCCATTGGGATTTCCTTGTGTTTTAGTTACACCTTGAATAGTCTTAGTGTTTCGCTTCTCTGTATTATCATAAGGACACAATAGGAAATGTTTATTATATGTTATATATAAATATATATGTAATTACATTTAAATGTTTATTGTATATACTTTCCCTGGTGTTGAGGGAATTTGGATCCTCATTTGAGCCTGGGCCTTGAGTATATCTTAGTTCTGAGTTTATAGGTGGCTTGTGATATTTCATTTCAGCAGCTTCTATCAGTCTCTGGCTTAATTTCTTTTAATCATCTTTGATTATAACAGTTAAACAATATTTTCATTAGGCCCTTATGTATGGCATAGTAATTCCTCATAGCTGTAGGTGCTCTTATCCAATATCCATTGATGATCATTCATGATGTATTGCCTAAAATAGTGAGAAGGCATACTTTGCTTCAGTTGAGTAAGTACTGCCACCATCTATTGGACATTATGGACTCCTGCATCCCTGTGATGTAAGATAACCCACTTCCATAGCCCTAATCTATCATCAGTTCTTGCTAAAGGAACACACGGTCAGTCACCCACTCAGTCACTGGGTACTTTATCATTAATGCAGTCTCCATTGCTTTAGTAAAAGAGGTATCCTTGGTGTAGTTGGCAAACTGTTCATATCTGTGTACTTTGGTCTTATGAAAACACTTAATCGCAGCATGCTCAGACCCCCTGAACCTATCCCCTTCTTCCTTATGGCATTATGCTTAGACAACTCAGCATCTCTACTGCACCTATTGTGCATTGTCGTCTTCTGCAAGCAAGCAAACAAACAAGGGAAAACACCCAAACAGCATATTAGGAAAGGTCTCACAGATCAATTCCAGTAGGACTTATACCTGCCAAGCACCTGTTGTCATAGTCATTAGGTTCTGTAGCACATCTGATGAATCACTACTGCCTTGTGTAGACAGTACAGACACTCCATGCCAGACCACACTGAGACCTGTCTAAGATTTTAGACTGGACACTTAAGATGAGATATTATGTCTCCCTGGGCTCCCGTTCCAGCTAAGATCTTTGGATGATCTTTAGATTAGGGAATGATGTTCTCTTATCAGGGGACAAAACTACTTCTATATGCTCAAAGAGTTCAAAGTAGAGTGTACAGCCAAAGGCCTCCAGCACATCTACCCAAATGGCCCATGCAACATTACCGATCCCGTCCTTAGCCATTAGAAAAATACTTGCTGTAACTGACAGTCTAGCCTCCTTTATGACTTGGCCACTGTTACATTCAAATTCTGAGCCTAATATTTAGGTGTACATCTCCACTACAGGAAGGAGAGTTTTATTATCACTGCCAGGAATTCTGTGTACTCATGGTTGTTGGATTAAAAGAATGCTACAATCCTCTTCCCTCATGATTTACAGGCAGGCAACCAAAGGGAATGACCTACATAGGTGAGGGATACATTGCAAAGCCAACAGAAACAGAGAGGAGTCATGTCTTGTCTTCGTTCACACGTGACGGAAGAGGGAGTTTGACCTTTTGCCTTATATCACCCCAGTTTGCTTCCAGTCAGGAGAGGTTTTAGGCTGGTGACGCTTCAGCACTGCGAACAGGCATTACTCTCCATGGCTAGGGTGTGTGTTGTCATCCAATATTTTCTAATGAGGAGTGACTATGTACCCAGTTCATCAAGGAGCTTCTCAGGTTCAGTACTGAGTATTGTCTGGTGTTTGAAGAAATTTTCTGGTCTCAACCAGGATGGAAAAAAAGTCAGCTTTCTTCTACTAGCAACTACCTAGGCTTTAGTGTCCCAGACATATCTCATGACAAGTTTTGGGGGACAAGTTATTCATCTGGGAAATGGTGGGATGAGTTCTGTGAAGTGGGAAACAGAGAAGAGATTGCTGAAAATTATCATGGGAGATTTCCTCTGATCATCTGGGGCCTGTCCTGCTGCAGACTATGGGGTGCACTTCAGTGTGGTGCAAGGGAAGGGCAAAAACATCTGAGGTTCTTCCTGTTCTGAAGGAAGGTGACTGCTGGTATATTAACTTGCTGGCATTTCCAGCGTGCCAGAAAGTAGAAGAACAAATTCCACTGCAGAGAATGAGCACATTAAGTAGGTAAGAAAAGTGAAGACTCATGGGGTCCTGGGAGCACAGAGCCGACCCATCAGCAGGAAGTGAATAGGGTGGGCACAGGGTACTGGACTTGTAGAAAGTCCTGACGGTGTCTGTTTTACTATTGCTGGTGCAGAGGAAAAAAGAAACAGTAATGTAGTTTTCCTCTCTACCATTTGTTCACCAATTGTGCAGAGTACAATGTGTATAACCCTCTGGAAATGGAAACCACAAGAAAAAGACTACAGAATAGCAGTCCATTTTTATGAGCTGATTTATGCACACACACATGTACTCACACACGCTTCTGAAACCATGGCCAGGGGACTCCATACACCTGATTCCTGCACTTTGTTCTGACAGGCTCCTCCGAATGCCATTTGTGCTAGATCACTTCAGCCACATTTTTATTCTCTCATTCAGTGTGTGACCAGGCTCTTTATGTGCTGATGCCTCCTGTGTGGACTTGATGTGTTTCCAGGCAGGGAACACTGGACCATGAGACAGAACTTAACACTGCTGATGGATGGACACTAAAGCCAGCAAAGACGGTGAGACCAGAGGGCAACAGTGGCAAGAAGGGTAAGCTGAGTGGTTTTTTGAGTGGTATGAATTGCTGAGAGTAGCTTATGAATGGCAGGACTATGGTCTGAAGCCAGTTCACCACCAGTGATCAACACACGATTTTGAGGTATACAAGCCTTGGGGTTCCGTTAGTAATCTGGAACGCCACTTGACTGTGGCTGTAATCACATCCTGCTCCTGGCAATGCACTAAACGATCTGTTGGCAACCTGGAACTCCCACCTGCATCAAACCGCATGTATACCCACTTTAAATGATGAAAGTAATTTATCCCACCTCCGAGTTCCTTGTAATGTCTTCTTTGTATCCAAACATGTTCCAAGATATGTCTGGGATCAGAAGACAGAGGCTGCCCTGGCCTCACTGACTTGTGGTGTAGGTAAAGTAAGGAAAACCCTGTCCTTGGAGTGAAATTTTAAGGAGAGTTCCTTATTTAGCATCTTAGACCTGTGGACAATTGGGTGTACATCTGATGAATATTAGACATGTCATAGGAAAATTTGTATGTAGTAGAGAAAAACTTACAAAATGAAAGCCTGTCAGTCAAACCAGAGAACCATTCAAACTATGCCCCTAGTAACACCTCATCCTTCTCCTAAACCCCATAAAAATGAAGCCCTAAACAGCAACCCATTGCTCTTGGCCAATCAAACTCAAAGAGCCCTCTGCTCTTTTGCAGTGTACCCCTCCACACTTTTTGTACTTTTGTTTTATTCCTTAACAAAATTTCTTATGGATTTTCTATCTGCGTGTACTTCTTCAGTTCTTTGAACAAGATGTCAAGAAACTGGAAATACTCAGACAAAGGCCACTAGTAATATTTTTTCCCACACTTGAGCTGGTGGTATTGGCAATGTTGTGTGGTCACTTAGTAGCACTGCTACTTTTCCTTGGGAAGGTTATTTTCCTCAGTGGTGACCATCTATCTCATTTTTCTGCATTTAGGATTTAGCACTTTTACTTCATTTACCAAAGAAGTTCAAGCAGTAGTGCAGGTCCAGTGACTTACTGACTATGCAGCACTGAGCTCTAAGCATAGTTTGGCTCCCTGAGATGTTCTTTATCTAGAAGCCAAGACCAGAGGCAGAATCAGATTCCGTCCCATTGCCTGGAACATGAGATCACCAGGACCGCTGCTCCCACACGGTCTTTGCATCTCCAACAGCTCCTTGGTTGTCTGGCAAACCAAATAAAAGAGCTCAGCCAGGCCCAGGGCTTAGTAACTCCTGCTTGGGCTTGTGCTGCATCAGATGGACACACACCAAGATGAGGAAGTAAAATTAATCATTGACTCAGGTATTAGAGGTTCAGCTAACACACAACATTTACACAAAGATTCAAATCAACAACTGTAGAAGTGAGTCTGTCTCCTCCTCCTCTTTTGTTTCTCCTCCTCTTCCACATCTTTCCCTTCCTTTTCTCCTCATATATTTCCTGCTGTTTCCCCACCATCATGTAGTCACCATCTGAAATTTATATTTGCATTCTGAGAAGTTAAACTTTTAGTTGGCTGTGGATGAAAGGTACTCCCAGACTTTTTTGAGGCAAGCCCAACAGATTAGCCTTTTTTTAAACAAGAGAGCAAGAGCAAAAGAGAGAGAGAGACACATAGAGAGCGAGAGAACTGGTGTGCCAAGTCCTCCAGTCACTGCAACCAAACTCCAGATGCATGTACCATTTTGTGTGCATGTGTGACCTTGCTCTTGTATCCTTTTATGCATCTGGCTTACCTGCAACCTGGAGAGTCAAACATGAATCCACAGGCCTTGCAGGCCAGTGCCTTAATTGCTAAGCCATCTCTCCAGCCATGGGATAGTATCCTTGGCGTTTTAAAATAGATGTCCCCCAAAACGTCATGTTCAAAATGTTTGGTCCCCCACTAGTGGCAATTTGGGAGGTGAAGCATTGCTGGAGGTGGTATGTTTTAGGGGCGGGTTCAGGGGTGTTACAGCCAGCTTCCCCTGTCAGAGCCTGGCCTATTCTCTTGTTGCTGTTTCCCACCTGTGGGGCCGGGGTGACGTCCCACCTTTGCTTACGCCATGCTGCCCCGCCATCACGAGCCTCCCCTTGAGATGCCAGCCAGAACAAAACACTTCCTTCTCTCAGATGCTTTTTGTTGAGTGCTTTGCTCAGCAACAAAGAAGTAACTACAACAATATCCTAGTTGCCCATGGATGTTTCTGGAATCAAGTTTGTCCAATACATTCCTAAGGTGACTCAGGCAGAGCCCAGAGATGTGAGTCCTTCAAAACTCCTAAGGCTTCTTACATTCTGCTGTTTCCTGAAACCACCTGCATAAGATACTCACAATGATCACAGTTTCTTTCTGCACATGGATTCAACTGGTCTGAGGAAGTACATTTGTCTCAGATGTCACAGTTTAGAAGATCTTTTCAACCTAACTATCCCAATTCACCTGAGGTTAACCTCCTGAAGATATTTCATGCTTTTTATTACAGGAAGAAAAACAACACACAAAATAATTCCTGCAGACCACAATGTGTCACTGACCTGCTTCCTTTCTCAGAGCTCTGAAGTACAGGTGCATGAGGCCAGGCTGCTTTTGTCTGTTTGTTTGTTCAACCTTCTAAGGTTAGTGAGCCATGTGCTATCGGCTGTGTCATCCCCTGACCACTCACTCTCTCCTTATAATGAAAACCTTGGAAGCCAGAAATGATGACGAACTCTCTAGTCTCAGCATTCGGAAGGCTGAATTCACACCCAACCTGCGATACGTAGCAAGTCTGAAACAACCCGTGACTATAGTTAGATTTTGTCACCAACAAATAAAATAAATAAATCAGAGATGAATGAATGAATGAATCATAAGTAAATAAAAACCATCCTGCCATCCTTATTAAAGATCTTCCTTAGTTGGGCATGGTGGCACACACTTTTAATCCTAGCACTCAGAAGGGAGAGGTAGGTGGATCTCTGTGAGTTCAAGGCCACGCTGAGACAACATAGCGAATTCCAAAGTCATCCTGGGCTAGAGAGCAGGACCCTACCTCAAAAAAAAAAAAAAAAAAAAGAAAAGAAAGAGAAAAAGAAAAAGAAAAAACCTTGCTTGTAGAAGTTTCTGACCTGTGTGTTTGGCAGTTTGGTTGATACGTGGGTTCACCCAATCTAACAAATCACATTCTATGGGAAACCAGAGGCCAGGTCAAGATCCTAAAATATCTTATAAACACGTAATAAATCAAGATAATTAGGGAAAGAAGTCTCAGTGCATCTTGAAGAAGGTGTGCATGAATTATCTCCATATTTCTGGCATTTGTGATAATAGATGTTATTTCTCAATAAAACCATAATTTCCTTTTATATTTTATTATTTTATTTTTTGAGGTAGTGTCTCACTTGGGCCCAGGATGACCTGGAATTTACTATGTAATCTCAGGCTGGCTTTGAACTCATGATAATCCTCCTACCTCTGCCTCCTAACTCCTGAGATTAAAGGTGTATTCCACCATGACTGGCTCCTTTCATATTTTAATAAATAATCTCTGGCTTATCACTGACTCAAGAAAGAAATCCATTTAGTTGGAGACAATTTATGACATTTCATTCAGGGTTCTGAAGGCTTCATTTGACCCCTTGCCCCCCATGAGAAAGCCTGTGGAAGGAGGTTCACTCACATGTAAGTCAGAATGATTCAGGCAAGTATTTCAGTTAGTCTTTAGCATGCATGACTCCATCATGAGTTCTACTCTGGTCCTCTGCAGCCCATTGTTGAGGCTTATTTCTGAGCAATGGTGACTACAGGTTGCCTATAATAATGAAGTTGCATGTGCATGTGTGTTGTGTGTTTGTGTTACATGTGTGTCTTCCTGTGTGTATAGGTTCATCTTTGTGCACAGATGTGTGCATGTGGAGGCCAGAGGTCAGCATTAGGTGTCTCCTTCTATCATTTCCACTGTATTATTTGAGGCAGGGTCCCTCACTTGAACCTCGAGCTTGCCTACTTGTCTGCTTTATCTAGCCAAGTGAACCATAGAGATTCTCTGCATCTGCTTCCTCAGCCCAGGGATTTCAATTGCGCCCTGCAACATTTGCATTTTTATATGAGTATTGTGATACAAACTCAGGCTTCAGGCTTACACAGCAAGTACTTTACCATTGAACCATCTTCCCAGTGGCCCCTCCATTTTAATAATTTTCATTTGACAAATATAGACCATGCAATAAGGAAACAAAGGCTCAGAGTGCATCGGTGTCCTACTCACTTCCTATTTCTGGTGATTGCCTAAACACAAAGTCAAAACCCAATACACACTCCTTCAAAACCTACTTTCAGTCCAAAGATTCGAAGATACTGAAAATATTACTTTTTTTTCAATGCCTAGCATTTGTATTATTGGTAACTATTATTAACGTTACCTCATATCCACATCCCCTTAGATTCTTGTACATCTCAGGTCATTTGTTACCACAAAAGAGCACTAAATCTAAATATCTTGCTTTGTTATTAGTTATCTTTCCATCATTGGGATAAAATATCTGAGAAAATCAACTTAAAAGAGGAAATGTTTATTTTGCCTCAAGGTCTCACTCAGGTTCCATACATGGCAAGTTGGTTTCACTGTGGTATGTCAGAACATCCTGGTAAAGACTAGTTGGTAAGCAAAAACGCTGTCCTCATGGCAAGCAGGAAGTAGATAGTGAAAGGGGCTGGAGTCCCAATCTCTCTTCAAGGGTATGTCCCCAGTGACATAACTTTCTTAACTTGGGCTCTTTCTCTTAAAGCTCCCACTGCCTCTCAGTAGGTTCATAGGTCAGACACCAGCTTTAAGCACATGCACCTTTGGGGTACATTTCAGCTCTACACTGTAGCACTTATCCAAATAAATAAAAATAAATTTGAAAACTTAACTCCCTTTTCTAGACTACTTTGCCATAAATTCCCTATAATTTTTTTCAAAAAATGTATTTATTTATTTATTTAAGAGAGACAGAGAGAGAGAGAGAGGGAGAGAGAGGATGAGAGAGAGTGCCTTGGACTTTAACCACTACAGATGAACTCCAGATGTATGTGCCACCTTGTATGTCTAGCTTCATGTGGATACTGGAGAATTGAGCCTTGGTCCTTTGGCTTTGCCAGCAACTGCCTTAACCACTAGGTATCTTTCCAGCCCTCCTTAGATTCTCCTCTGTCTACTCCATCTTCAAGATTTGCAGTAAAGATGTTATGATTTACAATAGATATGGGAACTATAAGCCTCAGAGTTCACCAGTCTTTTTCCCCCTGTTCCCAGAACATCAAAGTGTTGAGTGGTCCATGTGTTTTAGTAACTTGCAGACCTTGGTATACATGGAAGGCTATAGTAAATATCATGGGCTTTTCTAATTAGTTTGCAGGAAAAAAAAAAAATGGATGGGAAGTCATCTGCCCTCAGGTCCCAATGAAGCAACTAGGAGAAAGAGTAGCACCCTCCACTACTCAGGGCTGCTTCCTGCCTTCCTGCTAGAGGATTGTAGTTTCTGCTCCTAATCTTGTATATGGACGTTAAACTGTGAACCTGCCCTTTTTCACTTTTCATTCCTTTCTCATTCAGAAGCATGTAACAATGGGCTCTAGCTAAAGTTATTGCCACTAGCAATTTACCATCCTTTGAACTTAAATTAAAACTTTGATACTTATTTCTTTTTATGAAAAAGCTTTTACATAAAATATAATTACTCTAATGAAGATGCATTGCTTCTCATTGGGGATCTATGGCAACTACTTGTTCAATTTACTGAGGAATGTCAGAATGAAATGATGACGGTAACCCCTGAAGGAAGCTACTAAAGATAATTCTCCCGCAGCAGATGAAACAAAGTAGAAGGGTGGGTGATTATCTGCTGCAGTAGATCTTGTAGATTGTAGAGATAGGAGCACAATGCCCTCTGTGTGTTGAACTGGATCTCCATCAAAGAGAGCATTTCCTTTCAATTCTATTGATGGTGTCTCATAATAAAATAATAATTTGCATTTCTATGATGCCTTTCATCTCATAGGACTTCATAGATGCTAAATTATTTAGCTTTATAACATTTCTGAGAGATAAGTTTCTTTATACGCTAACCTGAGGCACTGATAATCTAAATGACCTCCCCAAGGGCACAGTTCAGAAGATACCCTGCAGCACAGCTTGATCTTGTCTCCTGGGGGCATTTTCACTGCCTCAGTTTTTATGGTTAAGCTCATCTGAACACTTTTCTCACCCAAACAGATGTTTCATTCTAAATTTCTCTCAGAATCACCTCATCGCTCTATGACATAAAGAATTCCATAGCCAAGTAAATCCCTTTGGATTAAAGCATCTTTATATGGGATTTTTTTTTTCTAATTTCTTTTCATTATTAGTGAATATATCCACCTTCCGCTCAGTGGCTCACAAGGGTAAAGAATTGGGTAGGAACTGGGGCTTTTCCTCTGGACACCATTCAACATGCTGCACTCATATCATTCCCTGTACACAGTCATAGTTCATTTATGACACTAGTGCAGGACTGGTGTACTTAAATTTTATTGTGTCTCTATGGATAGCAGAATAATAATGTATTCAACCTTTTTTTGTCTGTGTCATCTGCCCTGAGATGGAGGTTAGATTTATAAGACCAAGGGGATAACGAGTTTAGGGAGGAAAAGTTGAGCAACTGTTCCCCAGTTTAAATGCTAAAGGAGAAAAACGTTTACCCAAGTGAGCACAGGAATATAGAATTAGGGACTAAATTCTCTTTCCTATTCCATGTTAAAATAACTGATAAAAGGTTGTTCAATTGTTCCATTAAGCAAAGTTTTATCAACTCAATGTAAAGAGAGAAATGAAACTTAATCAATCAGAAACTATCAGCTAACCTACAAGATACTTCACAAGTCAAAACCCACTAACTAACCAAGGGATTTTTATCCTGACTTATCAAGTATTTTCTTTGTATTGTGTAAACAGTTTTGGACTTTTTATTGATAATCTTCAAGCATGTATATAATGAATTTTGCTCACAAACCCATCACTTTCTCCTTCCTCACCTGCCCCATACCTCTAGCATTTTGCTGTCTTTTTTTTTTTTTTTTTTTTTTTTTTTTTTTATTTTGTTTTTGGTTTATTTTGATAGTTTTGCTATGTAATCCAGGCAGACATGAAACTCACTATGCAATCTGAGCTGGCCTCAATCCTCCTGCCTCTGCCTTCCAAGTCCTGGGTTTATAGACATGAGCATCATGCCTGGCTTCTGTAAACATTTTCTAAAAGTCTTCCTCTAAATCTCTTGTGGAGCCCTGAGAAACTGTGGTTCAGCACCATCCCATTCACAAATGCATCACTGTCTGCTCAAATAATTTTGTTAAAGTTGAAGTGTGTCTGCATTAATCTTGTAACAATACCCAAATAATCTGTTTAATTTGAATTGAGGAACCATTTTATAATTTGATAATGTAAACTTGTCTCCAAAGGATATCCTAGGATGTCCTCAGAAATACTTAGAAAGTATTTCTGAAGAACAAAAATAGACTAAGTAGTGCATGCCAAATTCCAGTTTCTTAGGACTTGCTTTGTGAATGTGATATTTTTTGTTTGGAAATTTAAATGCAAATTATAATGTCACAAAGTTGTCACTGTAGCCTCCCTTTGGCTCCTCAGGCCTTGTAATGGCTGTTTAAAGAATTTAGAGAAGAAACACAGATCTTAATGTAAAAAGGAGCAAGGTTTATGACAGAGCAAGGTAAGTACTCTCAGGGAGAAGGTGGGCTAGGGCCAGAAGGGACCATTGTGTGAGCATGCATGTCTCAGGAAGCTCTACACTGTTTCATGTGTTTATGGCAGTACTCTTACTGAGGTTGTTTTTCTGTTCATGTGGTTGATAGCCCATCTGCATTAGCGCTTACGGAAAAGGACAGTTGTTTGTGTTTGTTCTTAATCATTAATCTTATGATCTTTCGGGCAGTTTAGGTCATGCTTCCATACAGGACCAGAGATAGAACTCAGGTCATATTCCTATTTGGACCAGTAAGTTAATTCCTGCAGGCTTAGTTCCTTGTTTAATAAGGTATTTATAATGAGGATGATGTTAGTCCTCAGTGACCTTCAAGCCTGCTAGTATCTGACTAGCTACCTAACAAGAGTGTCAGTAATTTAGTTGTCTGACATTTGGCCATCATCTAGAGGAACCTGCATGGTATTGTTCACTCTAGCATCTCCCCTCAACAGAAGAGATTTGTATTGGGAGGGGGTTGGCAAATGGAAGCACCAAGCCATACCAATGTAGGAAAGTCATACAGACTGCTGAGTTAATATTTACTGTTGAAGTGAATTTAGTTCAATCAGTGTGTAAATGGACATTATGAAAAAGGACAGTTTCTTTGTTTTATAGGACTGCATTTATTCAAAACATTGAATATAGCAAACCAGAACTGAGAGATGAAAATATGCAAAGTAACTACCTCACATTTATTCTCATCCCATCTCTTTCCCCACTCTGTTACGAGAGTCACCAGGTGCACATATGAATGGCACTAGGAGGAAAGGACTTTGCTTGAAATACATATCTGCTTACAGTACAGCTACTTTCCTGGCTAGACAAAAGTGCCTTAGAGATGATGTAATGATCTATATCTGAATAAGCTCCTTACACTGGCGGGAGGATTTTAAATAGAAGAACAGATTTCTCTTCAATGATTACCCCTCATTCCCTGTGTACATTTTCAGAATTCTCAAACATTGACTCTTTTACAATTGAAGCCACCCCCAACCTACTAGGATAGAATTTAATCTAATGATAATCTCTTGAAATAGAATTATGTGTGACGGGGGAAAGTTGCCAGCTATGCCACTCTTCCATGCCACCACCACCACACTACTGTAACTTACTGTGAAACTTGTTATCATTTCCAGATTTTTTTTTCATTGTGGTATTTTGGGATTTACTTTATTATTTATGAATCGTGATGGTAAGTGTTCTGGCTAGAAATATACATTGTACTGGTGTGGTTTACTAATTATTTCTGCAACAAATTTAGTATTAGATATTTTTCAGGCACTGATGCCAACCTCACGTAAACACACTTACCAATGGATTACTTTTCTAACCTCACACAGTAGTGTTGTCCAAAATTGTGCCACTTATACTGATTTCACTTTCCAAATGCCATCCTTTTAATCCTTTATGTTATTTTCTTTATCACCATCAGTGTTGACTATAAGCAGGGTTAGAGTGGTATTAGGATGTGAAAGCGTTGTTTGTTAGCATGCATGTACAGCCTTCTATCCCATAAGGAGCAGAAGAGTGAGCGATGTGAATAGTTTGGGCAACACACTGAGGCCATAACTGCAGAATTGTACGTAGCTCAATAGTCCCAAGACAAATGCACATGCCCCTACACAAAAGCACACTACAGATGGATCTCAAGGCTCCAAAAGTGTCTGTAGCTTATACGCTGGGCCCAAAACTACAAGCCATCTATAAAATTTGTGGCCAGCACCCAGGATTCCAGTCTTTCTGTGTGACCTTTCCACTATGGGTGTATAGGGTATCATAGCAAGGACTGTATTGAAGACAGACATTCCTCACGGATTTCCGAGGCTTTATCTGCAGTTGGCAGCAAACGTTGGAGTGGAGTAGCAGTTCTCAAAGAGCGGCTTATACCTGAGGTCTGACCTTTTCCACTAAATCAGCTACTCTGGATCTGAGTGCGTCACTCTGTTTTCACAAGCTTTACAGGTAGTCCTGAGGGATTGTAAAATTGGAAAAGGAAAGAATTAAAATGATTTTAAACTGAAAACTTCCTTATAATCAGTAGCCTTAGAATAAAATGACACCTAAATTTAAACATATATTTCTGGGAAATAAACCTATCATTGACAATTGACCTCTTTGAAAAAAAAAAAAAAAGAGTGTTTCATAGCAACAGGAAGCGCAAGATCATCATAAAACACAGCACAACTGGCATGCATTCTCACCAAAGCCCTAAAGTTCCCTTTTGTTTTATGGTTGTTAGAATGATGAGAAAAAAAATCTTTTCTCTTCTCATTCTTAAGTCCTCACAGGTCATTAGGATTTGACTGTAAAATAACCCTAGACATGCTCATCTGTATAAGTATTTAGTTCTCAGATGGTGGCACTGATTTGGGAGGTCATGGAACCTTTAGGAAGTGTTGCCTAGCCAGAGAAAGTGTATTCCTAGGATGCAAGCCTTGAGAGATTAGTTCTGCCTTACTTCCTGTCTACCTCTCTCTGCTTACTGGTCCTCTGAGATGTGACCATAAGCTGCAACAATATCATGTTGCCACAGAGCCCCCCTGAACCATGCCTTTCTCAACATGATTGACTGTAACCCTTCAAAATGTGAACCAAAATAAAACTCTTATCCTTTACTATGCCTTTTGTCCAGTATTTAGTCACAGCAATGAGAAAGTAGTTAATACATGGATGTTCAAGTGCATGTGTTAATAGACCTTCTCTTCTGTTCATCTCTTTATTGTCAGTTAACCTGTAGGACTCCAAATGTAAAGCTTATTTGTAAAGGAAATATTTTCCCAAACAGTAGCTTTGTGTCTTGTGATACTGACTGGAATTATGACTACCACCAATAACCTTTTTTTTGTTGTTATAAGTTAACTGATAAAAACCAATAGAAGGTAAAATAGAAGCAAAGTTTCTAGAAGGAAAAAGCAAGTCACTAGAAATCTCATATAAAGTATTCCATCTCTGGCAGTGGAGAAGGTTCACGGGATAAAGCACTTGCTGAACAAACATGAGGAGCATAGTTCAGATCTCCATCTCCCCGTAAATGCCAGGTGGATGCGGCAGCCTGCCTGTAATCCCTGCACTATGGAAGCAGAGACGGGGGGTTGTGAAATATGGTGACTAGTTGAATTGTGAACTCGGGGTTCAAGTAAGAAACCTTGCCTCAGTAAATAAAATGGAGAGTGATGGAGACTAACACCTGACATCAATCTTTAATCCACATACATGTGCACACACACATACACACACACACACACACACACACACACACACACACACACACTACACAATGTACCACACAATGCAAACACACACACACACACATTCACATGCATACCAAAACACATGTAAAAAACATATCTCATTTTTATCCCCATAATAACTTGCAAGATAGAAATTGCTCTTATCAATGGGAATAGGCCTAGGGAAAGTCAAGTCAAGCTTCTGACAATAAATGTAAACATAAGATCTACATTTATTCCCAAGGAAGAGGGAGACAGAGTTAGAGGATTTTCTGTGTAGATGGGAAAGCATCAATCACGTGCCACACTGCTACTACACTGAATGAATCCAGACATGATTCCTGCTGCTTGTCAAGCTCACTTTCCCTCAAGTCTAAAGTTTTTTTAAGATTTATTTTTATGTATTTATGAAAGAAAGAGAGAGCGAGAATGGACATGCCAGGACCTCTAGCCACTGTAAACAAATTCCAGACACATGTGCCACCTCATGCATCTGGCTTACGTGGGACCTGGAGAATCAAACCTGGGTCCTTAGGCTCCACAGGCAAGCACCTTAACCACTGAGCCATCTCTCCAGCCTAAGGTCTGAATTTACGAATGAAATATGGTATGAACTTCAGGGGTCAGTGCCTAAGTAAAGCAACCCCTTAGGTGCATAGCATAATACATGACTCTGTCTAGCAGTTTCCTTGCTGATTCTATAGTCATTAGTGGGGAACTCAGGAGACCCTCATTCTAGTGCTGATCTATCACCCACCTGTTTAATAAGTTTAGGAAAATTATTTATCACCTTCCTATAAATAAATATTAAGGAAGATTAGGTGATGGCTTGCATGTCTTTCCTTCCTGCTGGAAATGTTAGGCCTTCACAGTCTGGTATCTCTTCTTATAAGGATACTAATCCTAATGTATTAGGTTTTTGTCCCTATGATCTCATTTAAAATTAATTACTTTCTTATACCAAATGCAGTCACACTGGGGCTGAGGTTTCAATATATCAATTTTGAAAGCATACATTCAGTACACAATACAGGCAGCATAATACAGGCCCATCATTCTGTGACAAGACTAGTTCATCAGACAACTTAATTCAAACTACTATGGCTCCCTGATTTGAAAAGAGTTTTAGGAATTTAAACTATTAGGTAATTGACTTTCCACCTTCCTATATTAACTGAGGTCATATAGCTCATGTTCTGGCATCTAAAGATAACATATCAAGAGCCTGTGTGTCCATATAAGCCTTTAATGTACCCCATGTGTTCCTAAGTGGTGGTAAAAAGCAAAATGGAAGAAGTGTGATTGGGGCCATCTCAGATTCAGGACTATGAGCAGAGGTGCAGTGTCCATGAGAGGCAGGTGAGTTATCTAGACTCTATGTGAATGACAGACTCAGATCTGGGATAAACAGACCTGGATTAGATCTCAAGCCTAAGCCTAGATCTCTTACTGACAGCAAGACTTTAAGAAGATTAACAAGCTCAGGCAATGCTTTGATTTCCTTACTGCTATGGTTTGAATGTGAAACGTCCACTGCAGGATTGTTTGAACACCTGGTCCCCAGTTGGTGGCACTGTTTTGGGACAATGTGGAATCTTTGGGATGTTTCCAGCTACCTGACAAATGTAGGCCATTAAATACCAAGATTTCTAAGGCTGTACTCACTTAGTTACTTTTGTCAATGCCACTACAAATACCAGACAAGCACAACTTAAGGAAGTAAGGGTTTATTTTAGCTAGCATTCCAAGGGATTCAGTCCATCATGGTAGGGGAGATAAGGTAACAGGAACATTGCCTCCATAGTCAGGAAGCAGAGAGAGAATGGTTGTGCTCAGCTTGCTTTCTCCTTTTTATTCAGGGTAGGACCCAAGACCATGGGATGGTGCTGCCATATTTAGAGTGGGCCTTTCCATTTCAACTAACTAAATCTAGAAAATCCTTCATAGTTTGTTTCCATTGTGATTCTAAATCCTGCCAAATTCACAGCAGAGATTAATTCTAACACCCCTTCAGTCTCAAGGTTAATTCTCTGCCATCATCCCCAACGTGATGGTCTGACTCTTTAAAACTATGTACCAAAACAAACCTTTCCTCCCTTAAGTCATTTTGGTCACAAGTAAAGAGACTAATGTTTTTATCTACACAGAGGCAACAAAGCCAACCACCCCGGAATTGCTTTCAGAATTTACTGAAATAACACATGTGTGTCCTCCTAGGTATTGGGTTAGCTCTCCTATGTGACCCTCATGCACTCCTGTCTTCTCCCTCCAGCATGTGGCACCAGCTCAGTGTGTCACTTACAGCATGCTCTGTGTGAAACTGTTCCACAGGGCCTTCAATTGTCAGCAAGTAGGATTCACTCCATGAATGAGACCAAGTACTGAGGAAGAGAATATACACTTCCAATCTGACAGCTAACGAGATTATAAGGTCATGGAGGCCTGCCAGCATATTCATTCCAGGGATGTGGGTCTTCTGTCTTTGACAATACAAGAAGTTTATGGTGGGCTTCTCCCAAGGAACTGACTTTCTATAAAGGGGGAAACATTGGGTTAGCCTCTGACAGACAGGTTCACTTATTTGGCAAATGAGCCAAATATAACCAGAGATGTTTGCCCATGAGATTTGAGGACAGGGTTGTTTTATGGATGTTATCTTAAAGAAGGTAATGAAATGTGGTTTCACTCACAAAATTTTCAAGTTTGGAAAACCTAATGGTTCCAGTGTCCATTGGGCATATTTCTTTCCACCTGAACTGGGTCAAATTAACAGCAACAACAATTAGCCAAGGATAGAGGTATCATTTGATGACTGGAAATGGGACAGCTATTTGTGTGATATCTTTCACATCTGCATCAGTTTATTGACACAGCAATGCTGCCTTGGCACAGAGCCAGCAGGGTGAGGGGCTGATGCCCCACATTCACTTAGAGGATCTAAACCTGCCTTGTAACTGGGAGCAGCCCTCACAATGAAAGTCTGTTTCCTCCACACATGGTTTGGCCATATGGGTTGAAATATGCCATGCATAATTTGTCTTTCCAGGTTTTCCCTACAGCATGCTCCGATGCAACACAAGGAAGGGAAGTTCCCCTGTGGATGTAGCATCAGACTCAGGAAAACCACTATCCTTGGTGGGGATTTTGTTTGTTGTTTATTTGCTTTTGCTTTCTGACCATGAGGAACATTGAAAATAGCAAGATATAAAATAGCAAGGACATGACAAGATGTTGTGTATACTGCCACATTTTATTGTCCCCTCTCAGTACAAAATCCATCCCCTAAGGAGCAAGTCAGAAATCCATCCTAGTGACATCACTGGCAAGAAGCCATGGACACATGCTTTCAGAAGTATTCCCTCCTGTGTCTTGCTGATTTCCCAATGTGTGGAGTAACCTTTCTACCTAGGATTATGTCTGTATCATTCAGGTTAAAGTGAATACAGCAATCCCACAATTCAGCCACACTCAGCTTTCTATCCAATGATGGGGGATACAAAATCCCAAAGAACTAGGATTTGATATAGGTAAGTCTATGTAAATCCCTGTATTAGGTACTTTTCTCAACACTCTTACAAAATATCTGACAGAAACAATCTAAGCAAGGAAGGATTTATTGGGGCTCATAGTTCAGAGGGCTTGCAGTTCATCATAATGAAGATAGTATGGGTGAACTTATGGAGGAGGGGACATGTGGTGAAGCCTTGTTCACATGGTGGCCAACCAGGAAGCAGAGAAAACTAAATCAGAACCGGGGGCAAGAATAACCTCCAAAGGCCAACCTGAAGTGACCTAGTTCCACCAGACAGGTCCCACCACCTACTGGCTCCTTTGCTTTCAAAATAGTGCCACAAGCCAGTGAATAGGCATTGCAAAGTTGAGCTTGCAGAAGACATTCCAGTTCCAAAGCACAACAACCCTTTAGACACAAGATAGACGCACAATTGTCTCTTCAGGATGATGATGAACTAATGCAAAATCGTTGTGCTTTCTGGACACATCATAGCATATCAACATTCAAGTAGATGTTAAACATTTGCAATAAGGTCTGAGTGGCACACATTCATTTTGTATACCAGAGTTTAAAGCTAGGTTGTATTTGTAAGTTAGGGACAGGGGATGTTGGTAACTGTGTTATACCAGACGTGCATGTTTATGTATGGACTGATCCAGGGAAGTGCCTTTCAACTTTCTCGTACAACAAAAATTTACGCAAAAATTCCAGAATAAGCCAAACATTCAACCTCCCACACAATCTACTTGTTTCCTCCTGGGCTCAGAGATGGTGAGGCTTGGGTAGAGCTGCATGTGATGGCAACCTTTTCTGAACCTCTTTCAATTCCTTATTCCAGCTAACAGCAAAACTGTTTCACAAGCACCATTGGCTAACAGAGATATTTGGCACTGTAACTTTTTGAATAAGGACTGAGATATGCTCTTGGAGAACAACCTTGTAGCTTAGTCACACTTTTAAAATGCCATCTCAAGTCTTTACAGAGGTCTGAATTTCTGACCTGATTTTTTTTTTTTATAGTCACACCCTCGAAGCCGGAGAAATGTTCACTTGGTACATAAGCATGAGGACCTGAGTTTGATTTCATCATCCATGTAAAAGGCCAAGCATGGCTGCTAACACCTGTAATCCCAGTGCTGAGAGTGAGTGAGACAAAGGGGATACTGGGGTTCACTGGTGAGCCAGTCTAATCAAAAAGTGGTGTGAGCTCCAGGTTTAGTAAGCAACCCTGTCTCAAGAAAATAAGAAGAAATCTCCTGTCCTCCTGTGGCCTCTACATGTATGTGCACAGAATGTGCACATCTGTGCACCCAAATATACACCATGCTCCTGCTACATGTGCACACACTTACAGACAGAGACAGATGGGCAGGGAGGGGGAAGGTAAGAAGGAGGAGAAGATAAGGAAGAAGAAAAACTGGGGGCAACCAGTTAGAAAGTAGGTCAAGATTGGCTGATGAATTAGTTAAATATGGGCCTAGCAGTAGAGAAGAGGCACGATCTGGAAATCAGAAGGAGAAAATCAAAGCCCCATGAAGTGGGAGGCAAATGTCAAGAGGGGTGTAGACTCAGGAATGGAGGGGTAACATCATGATTCGTGCTGGGAACCTTTTTTTCACAAACTTCCTCACCTTCTCTCTAAGCATATTTGTATCTCAAAGAGTAATTTCCTCAGGAAGGGACTTGATGAGGTGTGTGTGTGTGTGTGTGTGTGTGTGTGTGTGTGTGTGTGTGCATTGAACTTTCTCTTTAATTTAGTCATGGCTCCCCCAGAAAAGGGTAAGCTAGTAAAATGCAATGCTGTGAAATCCACTTGGTAACTATCTTGGTGTATGAAAAGAAAATCCTTGATCATGCTACCCCTTCTTTTCAATCTTTAAAAACAAAAGAATATGCCAGGCGTGGCGGCACATGCCTTTAATCCCAGCACTCTGGAAGCAGAGGTAGGAGGATCGCTGTGAGTTTGAGGCCACCCTGAGACTACATAGTGAATTCCAGGTCAGCCTAGGCTAGAGTGAGACCCTATCTCAAAAAACCAAAAAAGAAGAAGAAGATGTATATCCATGACTAATGGTCCATTTATAGACACAGTCCTACTCTTAAAGCTATAGAGCAAATTTAAAATATGTTAAAATTGACAAAGTTAGTTTATTTCAATAGCTACTTAAGCTTAATTTGTGTTCAATTTAGCAAAGAAAAACAACATATGTTCCATACCAATATGAAGGTATTATACACACTCCAATAAGCATAATGTTATTTTCATTTGGTTCATTTTAAAACCAGACATACAGAAGCATGTAAGTTCATTTATGTATTACATTAAATTCCATATTAATAAATATGAAAAAGCTTTCTGGATAAAGTACCTTATTGCCTAATTATAAGAAATAATTTTAAGTTTATAAAAGTTTAGGAAAATTAGCCTTAGTCAAGTTATAACTACATACATATATGACTTTTCCTAAGTAAATTTAGTATGAAATACTAAAATTCTGTAAAAACAAATATTTGGGATTTTGGTTATTTCTACTGTAGTTTTTAGGACATCAAGCTACTGATTTGGCTAAAGTTATAACTGCTGTGCCCTTTACTATTGCCACCAATATTACAGTAGAGGCAAGTTATTCCAACTTCCAGGCATTACAGTCTGTTGTTACAGTTGTTGATGTCCCTGTTAGAATTTAAACACAAATGTTTTCATAAAAGGCATGCTATTTACACTGGTTACAGCCACATTTGAAGAAAAACAACAGTAGCTTACAAAGATTCTGTTATGTTTTTCCTTTTATGTTTTAATTCAATTTATTTATTTCTCAGAAAAGGTTATTCTCTTTTATAGTCCCTTCCCCCCACCCCCATTCCACTAAAGGCACTCCTCATTGGGTGAGCTGGTCTTCATTGTGGGGTCCTGAATGCTGCAGTCACCCTCCATGGAGGAGCAAAAATATTTTTGTTTATTGGTGAAGAGAGAAAGAGAGAGAGAGAGAGAGAGAGAGAGAGAGAGAGAGAGAGAGAGAGAGAGAATGGGCACACCAGAGTCTCTTGATGCTGCAAACAAATTACAGATGCATTTGCCACTTTGTGCATCTAGATTTATGTGGATACTGAGGGATTGAACCATGAGCCAGCATGCTTTCTAAACAAGCATCTTTAACTGCTAAGCCATTTTCCTAGCCCACATTATTTCTTTTCAATGTGTCAATAATTTGAGGCATTTTCCACCCATCACCATTTGTTAGCAATTCAGCCATTTTTTTTCCTATTGCTTTTCTTTTTTTAAAATGTGTAGCCCAGCCTGGCCTCAAATTCCTGATCCTCATGCCTCTACCTCTTCAACAAATTCCTACCAGCGTGCACCACCACAACCTGCCACCTTGTTTACTTACCAATTCTTTTGTCATCCTTCATGTCTCCTGAACTTCCATGTAAATTTCTCTCCAAATCAACTAATTGAGCTGTCATCTGATCCTTATAATTATTTCTGAGAATCATCACATTCCAGAAATTTAGAGCATATTTAGGATTTTAGGAAATCCTAAAAAAAAACAAAACCCTCAAAATAATGATCTGTTTTTACATAATGAAAAAGAAACTGGAACTAGACATGCTGACTGTCTAGGGATTGACTCTCTTCCAGCTTCCAGCCATGCCGTTCCATTTTACATGTCAGCTGTATATGGTGTCTTCAGCAGTAGGGTCTTACCATTAACCTTCGGTGGGTCATCAAGTACTCTGACAGAAATCTGTCTTTCTTTTAGGAAATCTTGTATGTCTCTTTGATCAAATGCTCATTGTGGATGATAGCCACATGCTGGTACTGGGAGTTACAGATCAGTGCCCACTAAGAGAAGGAAGAAAAAGATAAATAATATAAAAGAGTTAGAGGGAAGACAGAGAGAGAGAGAAGAAACTGGAAATAATGCAAAACACAAACCAGAAAAAATGGCAAGATACTTCTTGTACAAAACAATGTGTCTGGAGGAAACTGGGGAACTGTAAACATTGAATATACTTAAACATACTGAATTTTTTCCAGTTTAACTTAGCTTCCTCTCTGTGGCAATATACAGCTTGATAGGGTTTGCAGTTTGGTTTGTGTGTTGTGACTACATATCTTGTTCTTATTATTATAAATGCCTGATTCTTAGTTGAAACTATTTGTCACAATAATATCCTGTAGTGAAACTTCTACAAGATAATTACATGGTGAGTAAACAATACAAGGTTCCTTTTATCTGCTTTAAATGGCATGCCTTCTAATTTTATCACCTGCCTTTTGTTCATACATTACTGGGCAAGGTAAATAAGAGCCACAGAACAGCCTTTCTAAATCATTTGTTATTATACTCGCTGCTGCAACCTGAAATTAATGAGCAATATTTAGTGCTTACCATCTCATCACTTTACAAACATCAGCTTCCACTGCTTTCACAGTGGAAAAATATTGAGCTCAATCTTTTGCTTTGAATGCTTATAAGATGTTTGAAAATGGGTCCTCTGCTGCTAGACTCAAGCCAGGCCTGCCTTCTACACATGGAGTCTCAGCCACAGCCACTCAGGGCTGGCTGCAGATGAAGTGCTATAAAGGCCAGCATGGGGTTTTCTTCTATTTTTTCTATTTCTATTATTTTCAGTTTTTCCTCCTCTGTTCTTCATCTTTCTTTCTCCTACTTTCCCATATTTATGGAGTTGTAAAATTATGAACAATGTGATTACTTGTTTATGTGTGTGGGTATATGCAGGTGTGTTGCTATGTGGGTGGGAGATGCACACGTGTGCACATGTATGTGGAGGCCAGAGGTCTATGTTGAGGGGTTATTTCTCAGTCTCTCTTGACCTTACCTTTTGAGACAGGATCTCATAACCTAGAGTTCACTGATTCAACTAGATTAGACAGCCCACACGTCCGATAGATCATCCAGTCTCTGTGTCCCAGTGCTTTTCCTTGGGTACTGAGTGTGCAGACTCAGGTCCTCATGACTGCACAGCAGCACTCTACTCACTGAGCCATTTCTCTCTCCACCTCAGCGTGATTACTTTTTATTCACAAATTTCAAAAATCAGAAAAATCAGATTTTAAGATATGTGTCTGGAATTAGCCCAGTATTATCTGTGTTGTGAGTGCATACTCTTACTCATCTACTTTGCATCTTTTGCAGTCTGGTACCATTCAAAGGACATCAAAAGTATCATTAGAGACTATCTGTGCAACATCCTAATATAGGATTCTTCCATCAAAGTCCATTTTTTCACTGGGGCCAGCTGCTTTCCACTGGTGAAAATGGTAAGTTTACAAGCCTTTTTCAGGGAGATATGCAAATAATACGACAATAGTAGAGTCAATTTTTCTTCCTGTTCCACTTGATGATGGTAGTGTATCCATTCAGAGAAGAAAATGCTATCTCCCTTCCTCACATCCTACAACCTCCAGCACCTGCTCCATCTTCCTTTTGTTAACAGGCAGGGGATCAAGGTGGGTCTACCTGTTTGGAAAAGAAAACCATTGGTTTAATGTGGAAAGTTTGAGATGGGTTAAGGACTAGAACTTAGGAGCCATTTAGTTTGATTTGCTGAAAAATGGGACAAGAATAGGGAATTTCTTGAGTAGCAATATAATGTGGGGGAGGACACAATATTCCTGGAGAGTGGTGACTGGACCTGAAGAGGCTGGGCATGTGAGGAGACCATATACAGCCTAGAGGCCTCCATTGAAGTAGAGAGAGATATGAAATTGTAAGAAACTACAAGGAAAGTAGGACACATCCAAAGAGCTTTACTCAAATGCCTCACAGTTCCAAGAAACCCATAGCTAGCCTAACACCTGTTAGCTTACCAGTTAACAATCTCATCACTAGATGTAGGCTTCTACTCTATCACTGGCTAGCATTTACCATTGATTTTATTTGGATGAGAAATAAGCTACTATTAGGTGTTGTATAGCACAAGATATAAAATCAATCATTCATCCTGCACAGTCCTGGAATTCCCAAAGTGGTAAGAAGAATGCCTGGTATGGTAATGATCACATGGCATTCCTGGATCCAGCAAGTTTGAGAATCCAAGTCTGAGGCATTGGTCAATTAGCTCACCCTAAGGCAAAACTGTTTAAAGATTATTGTATTAGAAACTTTTACCATACCCAGGCGATCTTCAGAAGTGTTGTACAAGGGCAAGATATGGTGGCACATAAATCCCAATATTCAGGATGCTGTGGTGGGAGAATTGCTGTGAGTTTGAAGTCAATCTGAGCAATCCAGTGAGTGCCAGTTTGGGCTATAGAGCAATGGCCCGTCTCACACAAACACAGAAAATAAAAGAAGTGTTGTACAGTATTATGCTTTGTGTTTACAAGTGTGTATTCCTCAGCTAAAGGGAGCTGCCATATGTTCCATACAATTATTTGTGAGAAAGATCACATTCCAGAAAGTTACAGAATATCCATCGATGCTTGGTTTTTGATAGGTCATCTATTTGTAATATTTGTGTGCTTGTGTGTAGGAGTGTATTACAGGTATATGAATATGTGTTTGTGAATATGTATATCATAAAAGAGTACTTTTTGAAAATCCCCTAGGTAATTTTATTTATTTATTTTTTATTTATTTATTTTTTTTTCTGTTTTCAAAGTAGGTTCTCACTCTATTCCAGGATGGCCTGGGATTCACTATGTAGTCTCAGGGTGGCTTCAAAGTCACAGCAATTCTCCTACCTCTGCCTCCTGAGTTCTGGGATTAAAGGCATGTGCCACCATGCCCGGCCCCTGGGTAATTTTGAATTCATGCTCTCCCTGAGACAATTTGTGGCAAAACATGAGATTACATAAAATGGGTTTAGTTCATTAAATGATTGGTTTCTAACAACCAAGAGCCCATTGTTGTGGTACATATTACAATTATAAAAAACAAAACACAAAAACTGACTATAATTCCTGCCATATACTTAAAGATTATATCCCCTAAAAATATATCTTAAAAGCTGGATCCCCTGCATAATTGTGCTTGGAGATGAGATCCTTGGACGATGGTTAGGTCATGAAGGTGGAATTCTTATTAATGGGATTCATGTACTAAGAAGAAATATGAGAAACTTATTTCCTTTCTCACTATGTTTTCTGATATAAAGACACAGAACAAAGATGAGTATCTGCAAACTGAGAATCAGGCCATTGCCAGATTTCCTACCACCTTGACATTGGACTTCCCACACCTCAGAACTATGAGAAATATTTTTTACTGCTATGCCACTGAATCTGTGGTATTTTGTTGCAGCAGCCTGGCTGATATAATTCTCACCATCAATTCTGAACCATAGTTGGTCTATTTACAGTCAAAATATTCATGTAGAGCAAAATATCCCCTAAATGTTGATTGACACATAGAGGTACCAATGAGTATGTTTTAAGCGTATTCTATAAAACCATCCTATCTGAGACTCTGGGTGCCTTTAAAAGTTTCTGAATGAAGAACTGGGTATGGATATAGAAGTTTGAGCCCAAATTCACGTTTTACTTAAGTGCATGTTGATGTAATACTACTAATACTTCTGTAGATGTTATATCTCCTTGTTTACTCATTACTTTATGAACTTCTTTCCTTGTATTGCATATATGAAAAATTTACTGGGAGAGGGAAGCTGGGTAGATGGCTCAGTGCTGAAAGGTGCATATTTGTAAGCCTCTTGACCCAAGTTCAGTCTTCCTCAGCACCCACAAAATGTCAGGTGCAAAGTGGGTCTCACAAGTTGGAAGCAGAGGAGAAATATCCTTATGTTATCTTTTGACTTCCACATGCATGGTGTGGCACAAACATATCACCTACCACATACACACACACATATGCACACACAATTAACTAATAACAAAATTAAAGCAGTCACTTGGTGCTTACTTTGTCCTGAATACTCCTTGAGGGCCTGATATATGTGTGCTGTTTTAAATCTCATATGCAATTTGAGAAGATTCAGTTTCAGAACCATTAAAAATTGAGGACTTCCGGTTAACATGGCGGTGTAGGTACCACGCCAACGCAGCCCAGGGGGAGAAAGACCAAAAAAACTCAGCAAAATACACACTTTTACTAAAAAGTGAGGTGTATAGGAAATTGAAGTGGCAGCGGAGAAGTAGAAGTAGATGCCAGAGCATCCAGAGCCTGCACAGGCGGGAAAAGCGGCTCCGGCAGCTCGGCCAACCGCCGTGGCTGCAGCACACCAGAAAGCCACCAGGCTCAGCTCCAGCCACAGGAAAAGCCAGGTGCGGGAGCTTTCCCTCACACCGGCGCTCTCCGCAACTAGGGAAACGTGAGGGGAGAGCGGCAGCGAGCAACGGAGGAGCAGACCGTGAGGTAGAAGAACGCTTGGAGCAGTGAGAGAACCAGAGCAGCTGCGGCTCCCTCCCCTCCACCACTGCCTGAGCCCAGATCCGGCGAACAGAGCAGTGGCCCGGGACCCGGCCACGCCAACTTGGGCTGACAGCGGGACCCAAGCAGGAGCAGAGTTCAGCAGCAACATCAGTGGCTCCAGCACTGGTAACAGCGGCCCCAGCAGCAGCAGACCCAGGAGTGTCAGCAGCGGCACACTTGGCAGCAGCAGCTTCAGGGGGAACAGCGGCAGTGGACACAGCAGCAGCAGCTTGAGCAGCAGTGGTGGCTCCAGCAGTGACAGCTACAGCAGCAGCAGAGGCAGCAGCAGTGGCTCAGTTTGCCCCGCAGGAAAAGCAAGTGCCGAGCTCCAGAAATCAGAACAGCAGCCCGACGACCCAGCCAGCAACTTCACTGAGACCAAAATCATCCAAGGTAACTGGGATTGCACCAGGGAAGGGTCTCACTTGGTCGCAAGCTGACTTGGATCCCTCAACAGACCAGAAATCTTAATCTCTTTGTTGATAGACGATCTGGTCATTATAATAACTACTCTTGCATACATACTCGGGGCTGTTTTTGATTGAATATGTACAGTGTTTAGTTAAATTTTAGAATCTAACTGTATTTAATTCCACTCAGCCTGCTTGAATACTCCTATAGCAGGGAAACTCAACCCCTAAGAACATCTTTGTAGATACTCTGAGAGTCTTAAGAGCCACAACTAACACCTTAAGGTCCTACCCTGAAAACATATTACATCAAATCAATTGATACAGCTAAGAATACCCAGCTAGCTAGAAAATCCAAGCATTAACTTAATCCAAGATGCAAAAATATATACATTATAACACAAGAAACACTAAAAAGCAAGACGATATAAATCCACCTAAAAGTATTATTGCATCAGAAATGTCCTCCAGTGAGCAAGAGTTAGAGGAAATGCCTGAGAAAGAGTTCAAAAGAATGATTATAAATATGTTCAAAGAGGTCAAAGAACACATCAAAACAATCAAAGAAGAAATCAAAGTGGAAATCAAAGGAATCAAAGAAGATGCAGGACACCAATTTAATGAAATAAAGAAGGCAATACAAGACATAAATAAGGAAATAGAAATAATAAAGAAAAAACAGTCAGAATTACTAGCAATGAAGAACACAGTTAATGAAATAAAAACCTCTGTAGAAAATCTCACCAGTAGGATGGATGAGGGAGAGGACAGAATATCTAAGCTAGAAGACCAGGTGGCAGACCTAATGCAGTCCAACAAAGAGAAAGACAAACTTATAGAAAAGTATGAGTGGGAATTTCAAGATATTCAGGACATGGGCTGGAGAGATGTCTTAGCGGTTAAGCGCTTGCCTGTGAAGCCTAAGGACCCTGATTCGAGGCTCGGTTCGCCAAGTCCCACGTTAGCCAGATGCACAAGGGGGCGCACGGGTCTGGAGTTCGTTTGCAGAGGCTGGAAGCCCTGGCGCGCACATTCTCTCTCTCTCCCTCTATCTGTCTTTCTCTCTGTGTCTGTTGCTCTCAAATAAATAAATTAAAAAAAAAAAAGATATTCGGGACACTATGAAAAGATCGAATATAAGAATTCAGGGCATAGTAGGAGGAGAAGAACTCCACTCCAAAGGCATAGTAGGCATCTTCAACAAAATCATAGAAGAAAATTTCCCCCAAATTGGGAAAGAGGTGCCAATGCAGACACAGGAAGCCTTAGAACCCCATCCAGACCAAGCCCAGAAAGAACCTCTCATCACAATATTATAATCAAACTTCCAAACACACACACCAAAGAAAAAATATTGAAAGCAGTTAGAGAGAAAAATCAAGTTACCTACAAAAGCAAGCCCATCAGGATTACAGCAGATTATTCAACACAAACTTTTAAAGCCAGAAGGGCTAGGAGTGATATATTCCAATATCTGAAAGACAACAACTGTCAACCAAGGTTACTTTATCCTGCAAAGTTATCCATTCAAATAGATGGAGAAAGAAAGACATTCCATGACAGAAGCAGGTTAAAGGAGTATTTGAAGACAAAACCAGCTCTACAGAAAATACTTGATAGAATCCTCCATGCTGAAGAAAAGGAAAAGCACACATATAAGGAACCTAGAAAAAACAAACAATACTCGAATACTAGTTAACACAAGAGAGCGCAGGTAGAACCAGAAGCACACACACACACAAAAAAAAATGGCAAACATAAATACACACCTTTCCATAATATCTCTTAATATCAACGGCCTCAATGCCCCAACGAAAAGACATAGATTTGCAGACTGGGTTAAAAAGCAGGATCCTACAATTTGTTGTCTCCAAGAAACTCACCTTTCTACAAAGGATAGACGTTATCTTAGGGTGAAAGGTTGGAAGATGGTGTTTCAAGCAAATAGGCCTAGAAAACAAGCAGGGGTTGCTATCTTAATATCGGACAGGGTAGACTTCAGTCCAACGTCAGTCAAGAAAGATAAGGAAGGTCATGTTATATTGATTAAGGGCACACTCCAATAGGAGGACATTACAGTCCTAAACATATATGCACCTAACATGGGGGCTCCCAAATTCGTCAAACAAACACTATTAGAACTAAGGTCACAGATAACACTAAACACAGTGGGGGTGGTGACTTTAACACCCCACTCTCATCAATTGACAGGTCATCCTGGGAAAGAATAAACAGAGAGGCATCTGGACTAAATGAGGTCATAGAAGGAATGGACTTAACAGATATATACAGGACATTTCATCCAAAGGCTGCAGATTATACATTCTTTTCAGCAGCACATGGAACATTCTCTAAAATAGACCATATATTAGGACACAAAGCAAATCTTAACAAATTCAGAAAATTGAAATAGTTCCTTGCATTCTATCTGACCACAATGGAATTAAACGACAAATCAGTAGCAAGAAAGGCTATACAGCATACACAAAATCATGGAAACTAAACAATACACTACTAAATGATGAATGGGTCAATGAAGAAATCAAAAAGGAAATCAAAAAATTTATAGAGTCAAATGATAATGAGAACACAACATACCAAAATCTCTGGGACACAATGAAGGCAGTTCCAAGAGGTAAATTTATAGCCTTAAGTGCCTATATTAAGAAATTAGAAAGGTCGCATGTAAACGACCTAATGCTTCACCTTAAAGCCTTGGAAAAAGAAGAACAAGGCAAACCAAAAATCAGTAGATGGGAAGAAATAATAAAGATTAGGGCAGAAATTAATGAAATAGAAACAAAAAGAACAATCCAAAGTATTAATGAAACAAAGAGTTGGGTCTTTGAAAGGATAAACAAGTTTGATAAACCCTTAGCAAATCTGACCAAAAGAAAGAGAGAAGATACACAAATTAATAAAATCAGAGAAGAAAAAGGTAACATCACAACAGATTCCAGAGAAATTCAAATAATCATAGGGACATACTATAAAAGCATATACTCCACAAAGTATGAAAATCTGAAAGAAACGGATGATTTCCTTGATCTATATGACCAACCTACATTAAATCAAAATGAGATTAATCACTTAAATAGACCTATAACAAACATGGAGAGCCGAACAGTTATCAGTAATCTCCCAACTAAAAAAAGCCCAGGCCCGGATGGATTCACTGCTGAATTTTACCAGACTTTGAAGGAAGAGCTAACACCATTGCTTCTTAAGCTTTTCCAGGAAATAGAAAAAGAAGGAATTCTACCAAACTCCTTCTATGAGGCCAGCATCACCCTGATAACAAAACCAGGCAAAGATAGAACAAAAAAAGAAAATTACAGACCAATCTCCTCATGAACATAGATGCAAAAATTCTGAACAAAATATTGGCAAACAGAATACAAGAGTATATCAAAAAGATCATTCACCCTGACCAAGTAGGCTTTATCCCAGAGATGCAGGGATGGTTCAACATATGCAAATCTATAAATGTAATACATTACATAAACGGGTTGAAGGACAAAAATCACATGATCATCTCATTAGACTCAGAGAAAGCATTTGACAAAATCCAACATCCCTTCATGATAAAAGTCCTACAGAGACTGCGAATAGAAGGAACATATATCAATATTATAAAGGCTATTTATGACAAGCCTACAGCCAACATATTACTAAGTGGGGAAAAACTGGAAGCTTTTCCAGTAAAATCAGGAACAAGACAAGGGTGTCCACTGTCCCCACTTTTATTTAATATATTTTTGGAAGTCTTAGCCATAGCAATAAGGCAAGAGACACACATAAAAGGGATACAAATTGGAAAGGAAGAAATCAAGTTATCATTATTTGTAGATGACATGATTCTATACATAAAGGACCCTAAAGGCTCTACTAGCAAGCTGTTACAGCTGATCAAAACGTACAGCAATGTAGCAGGATACAAAATAAATACACAGAAATCAGTAGCCTTCATATATGCTAACAACAAACACATAGAGGATGAAATCAGAGAATCACTCCCATTCACAATTGCATAAAAAAAATAAAGTACCTTGGAATAAACCTAACCAAGGAAGTAAAGAATCTCTACAATGAGAACTTTAAAACACTCAAGCGAGAAATTGCAGAAGACACTAGAAAGTGGAGAAACATCCCTTGTTCCTGGCTTGGAAGAATCAATATTGTGAAAATGGCAATCTTACCTAAAGCAATCTACACATTTAATGCAATCCCTATCAAAATTCCAAAGGCTTTCGTCATGGAAATAGAAAAAACAATCCAAAAATTCATTTGGAATCACAAAAAACCTCGAATATCTAAAATAATACTGAGCAACAAAAAAGAGGCTGGTGGTATCACCATACCTGATTTTAACCTATACTAAAGAGCCATAGTAATAAAAACCGCATGGTACTGGCACACAAACAGACATGTAGATCAGTGGAACAGAATAGAGGACCCAGATGTATGCCCAAGTAGCTATAGCCACCTGATATTCGATAAAAATGCCAAAAATACTCATTGGAGAAGAGACAGCCTCTTCAGCAAATGGTGTTTTGAAAACTGGATATATATCTGCAGAAGGATGAAAATAGATTCTTCTCTCTCGCCATGCACAAGAATTAAGTCCAAATGGATTAAAGACCTTAACATCAGACCAGAAACTCTGAAACTGCTAGAGGAAAAAGTAGGGGAAAGCCTTCAACATATTGGTCTTGGCAAAGACTTTCTGAATACAACCCCAATTGCTCAGGCAATAAAACCACAGATTAACCACTGGGACCTAATGAAATTACAAAGATTTTGCACTGCAAAGGACACAGTGAAAAAAGCAAAGAGGCAACCTACAGAATAGGAAAAAAATCTTCGCCAGCTATATATCTGATAGAGGATTAATATCTAGGATATACAAAGAACTCAAAAAGTTAAATAATAAGGAATCAAAAAAGCCAATCAAAAAATGGGCTATGGAGCTAAATAGAGAGTTCTCAAAGGAAGAAATACGAATGGCATATAAGCATCTAAAAAAATGTTCTACATCACTAGTCATCAGGGAAATGCAGATTAAAACATTGAGATTCCATCTCACTCCTGTCAGATTGGCCACCATCATGAAAACAAATGATCATAAATGTTGGTGGGGATGTGGAAAAAAAGGAACCCTTCTACACTGCTGGTGGGAATGCAATCTGGTCCAGCCATTGTGGAAAACAGTGTGGAGGTTCCTAAAACAGCTAGAGATTGATCTACCATATGACCCAGCTATAGCACTCCTAGGCATATATCCAAAGGACTCATCTCATTTCCTTAGAAGTACGTGCTGAACCATGTTTATTGCTGCTCAATTTATAATAGCTGGGAAATGGAACCAGCCTAGATGTCCCTCAACAGATGAGTGGATAATGAAGATATGGTACATATATACAATGGAGTTCTACTCAGCGGTAAAGAAAAATGAAGTTATGAAATATGCAGAAAAATGGATGGACCTGGAAAGTATTATACTAAGTGAGGTAACCCAGGCCCAGAAAGCCAAGCGCCACATGTTCTCTCTCATATGTGGATCCTAGCTACAGATGACTGGGCTTCTGCGTGAGAATGGAAATACTAGTAGCAGAGGCCAGTAAGTTAAAAAGGAGACATAAAGGGTAGAGAAAGGAAGGGAGGAGGATACTTAATAGGTTGATATTGTATATATGTAATTACAATGATTGTAATGGGGAGGTAATATGATGGAGAATGGAATTTCAAATGGGAAAGTGTGGCGGTGGGGAGAGGGAATTACCATGGGATATATTTTATAATCATGGAAAATGTTAATAAAAATTAAAAATAAACAAAGAAAGAAAGAAAGAAAGAAAGAAAGAAAAAATTTACCACAATTTCAGCAGTTCTGGATGAACCAACACTTACACTCACTGTTTTTGTGCTATGTTCTGTGTCTGTAATTGAACAAGCAATAACATAAAATATCTCAATCCACTAAGTGTAATTGTTATTATTGTCAGACAGACAACTTTGTGTATGTTTACCATTTTAAAATCATTTTACAATAGGGCATTTTAAACTTACACATAATAAAAAAGATTTAGTAATTTTTCAGGTACTCATTACTCACCCTGAACATTTTCAATGATTTTCTTTGTGGGTTTTTTATTCTCTATTTCTTTTTTTACATCTATGATTTATATTAACTTATTTTTAACACATTATACTCTTGTATTCCCTCTCTTGTGTTCCCTTTTCCCTGGGCCCCTCCTCAGTGGGGTGATGGGATTTACTGTGGGGTGTAAAAGTCTCAGTCAGTCCTAGAAGGACAGTGGGTGCCACGCCTCAGGGCATTCCTACCCAGTCTGCCCCCTATTCTGCATGTTCTCTGATGGATTATTTCAACTACAAGGGCTTATTTCATCCTGCATTTGTTAAGACTTACTTTGTGTCCTAATATATGATCTATTTGCAGAATGTTCCATGTCCTGCTGAGAAAAATGTATAGTTTGAAGCATTTGGATGGAATGTTTATAGATATGTTAGGTCCATTTGTTGCTCCATGACATTATTTAATTCAGCTGTTTCTCTCTTATTTTTTTTTTTTCTGACATGACCTGTCATTTGAAGCGAGTGGGGTATTGAAGTCACCCAGTACAATTATATTTGGTGTTATCTGTGACCTTAAGTCTAATAGTGTTTGTTTGATGAAATTGGTAGCCCCTATGTTAGGTATATATAAGTTTAGGATTGTAATGTCCTCCTGTTGGAGTGTTCCTTTAATCAGTACAAAGTGACTTTCTTTATCTTCCCTCACTAACTTTGGTTTTAAGTCTATCCTGTCAGATGTTAGGATAGCAACCATCACTTTTCTCCTAGGCCCATTTGCTTGAAATACCATTTTCCATCCTTTCATTCTAAGACACTGTCTATCTTTTATTGAGAGAGGAATTTCCTGGAGGCAACAATCAGAGGATCCTGCCTTTTAATCCAGTCTTCAAATGTGTGTCTTTTGGTTGGAGCATTGAGGCCACTAATATTAAGAGTTACTATTGAAAGGGATGTGTTTATTCTCACATTTCTTTTTGATTTCAAGTGCTTATTGATTTCCCTTTACTCTCTTGTTTTAACCATTATTGGAGTATGGTTTATTTTTTCCAGTTTCATCATGTGACTGCTTTGCTTTCTCTTTAGCATGAAGGATTCCTTCAAGTATTTTCTGTAGAGCTAGCTTAGTTGTCATATATTACTTTAGCCTGTTTTTGTTGTGGAGTATCCTTATTTCTCCTTCATTTTGGACAGATAGCTTTTCAGGATCAAGTGGGTGACAGTTGTTATCTTTCAGAACTTGGAATACATCATTCCAAGTCCTTCTGGCTTTTAAAGTTTGTGTTGAGTAATCTGCAGTTATTCTGATGGGCTTGCCTTTGTATTGACTTGCTTTTCCTCTCTAACTGCTTTCAATATATTTTCTTTGGTTTGCATGTTTAGTAGTTTAATTATAACATGGTGAGGAGAGGCTTTTTTTTTTTTTTTTTTTTTTTTGGTCTGGTGTTCTAATAGCTTCCTGTATCTGCATTGGCATTTCTTTCCCAATTTGGGGAAATTTTTCTTCTAAGATTTTGTTGAAAATGCCTATTATGCCTTTGGATTGAAATTCTTCTCCTTCTACTATACCCTAAATTCTTATGTTTGATCTTTTCATAGTGTCACAGATATCTTGAAATTCCCATTCATACCTTCCTATTAGCTTGTCTTTCTCTTTCTTGTACTGTAGATCTGCCACCTGATCTTCCAGTTTAAATGTTCTGTTCTCTCCTTCATCTATTCTTTTTTTTTTTTTAAATTTTTATTTATTTATTTGAGAGTGACAGACACAGAGAAAAAGACAGATAGAGGGAGAGAGAGAGAATGGGCGCGCCAGGGCTTCCAGCCTCTGCAAACGAACTCCAGACGCGTGCGCCCCCTTGTGCATCTGGCTAACGTGGGACCTGGGGAACCAAGCCTCGAACCGGGGTCCTTAGGCTTCACAGGCAAGCGCTTAACCGCTAAGCCATCTCTCCAGCCCTCCTTCATCTATTCTATTGGTGAAAATTTTTACAGAGTTTTTTTTTTTTTTTTAATTTGACTGTGTTTTTCAGTGCTAGAATTTATGCCTGGTTTTTCTTCAGTATTTCCTTACTCATGTCTTGTAGTGACCTCCTTATTTCATTAAGCTGGTTCCTACATTCTCTTGGAATTCCTTCAGGAATTTGTTTTCTTAATTTCCTTCATTTTCTTTGATTCTTTTGATTTCTTCTTTAATTTCTTTGAGTATATATTAAAAAAAATTTTTAAAAAATCTTTGTCAGGCATTTCTTTTAAAACAGTTTTCGGCTGGAGAGATGGCTTAATGGTTAAGCTCTTGCCTGTGACGCCTAAGGACCCCAGTTTGAGGCTCGATTCCCCAGGACCCATATTAGCCAGATGCACAAGGGGTTGCACACATCTGGAGTTCATTTGCAGTGGCTGGAAGCCCTGGCTCGCCCATTCTCTCTCTATCTCTCTCTCTCTCTCTCTCTCTCTCTGCCTCTTTCTCTCTGTGTCACTATCAAATAAATAAATAAAATTTTTAAAAAACAGTCTTACTGGGAGGGTCATTTCTAGTGGATTTATAATTTTTGGTGGGGTTGTATTCTCTTGATTATTATATTATAATGCAACAATTTTTGCATCCTAAGTTTATTTGATGCTTGGGTTTTATAATTATCTGCAATGCTCTTAGATTGGAAATCCAATTTTATGTACTTTCAGAGTAGGAGTTTAAGGTGCCAAGTATAGCTCTTGTTCTCCAATCCAGCCACAGAAATAATCCTAGGTATTGAGTTTGCCTGCTATTCAAGTATTCTAGTGGGCAGGGTGGAGCAATTTATTGGCAAAATTCTACAATCCAACTGAAAAATATACACATTCAATAAAAACCAACACAGACTATGCAAGTGAGGGGATTGAAACAAACATAAAATTATAAAGCTAAATCTCTAAAGGTGTGTGCTGCTCAATACCCATAATCCTGTCAGCTGGGAGGTTGAGATTTCTGTTCTGAAATGGGTTCCAGGTCAGCCTGGGCCTGAATCAACCCTGCCCCCAGCAATGACAGAAGGAAAAGACAATGGCCCTATGAATCTGATAGCATCAAAGACCATAGTCAACCCCCAAATACAGCTGTATTGAAAAACAATAAAGCCAATAACAAACATGTAACCCATAACCTGCCCTGATACAAGAAGAGAGATTTGCACTTCTAGTGCAGGCCTGTGCACCTGCTTTTCTGTCAGTTGGCCTCATTACCTTTTGGGGTGGCTTCAAATCTCACCAATGTTGAGTGCCCACCTCTATCCGTCTGTATTGTGCTGTGGAGCTGGTGCTCTGGTCAGTTGTGCTGAATTCTCTGCCACTGGGGGCTAAATGCATTCTCTGGAGGTTCATGGTTCTGATGGTTGGGAGATAGGAGCATGCAGGAAGCCTGGAGTTGTATGGAAACTGCTCAGCTGGTCCCACCTCTATCCCTTTCAGCAGCTCCTTAGCTGATCTTCACTGTCTCCCCTTTGGGCTTGATGATGTTGGAAAATCCCATTGATTGGTCTTTGCTCCTGCACTGGGCCCTGGGCTGGGCAGGCACTGGGATCCATGCGGGCCACAAGCACCTTCGTGGGATTCTGGTTGGTTTCCTCCCTTCTGGTAGATCTTGGTCTCTCCTGCTTCTCTGCTGTGGCCAATAAAAACCTATATGCCCTCACTTTTCAAAATAAAAGAGTATTTTTCTGTGACTTTGCTTAAATTCTTCCCTATGCTGGTTTGGTGAGACTCCTATGCAGCCAGCTTAACGAGAAGTTCCCACATCTTTAGTTTTGTTAGACATGTATCATCTCCATTTCTCTTCCATCCACCTTCCCTGACTCCACTTAAACCTTTACAGTCCTAATATTCTACCTTCATACTTACATACCTAATATCTCCTTTCCTCTCATGGAAAAACCTCAAAACAATGTATGCCATTACCAGTGGTCTTGCTTGCCCAGCCTAATGAGATGATAAGAACCTATTGCTGCACTCACCACATACCTCATTTGTAGGACACTGAGAAATCAATTTAGAACTCATCTGGAAGCCTCCTCCCAGCTATCTAGCTGTCATAGTGTTGGAAACAGTTACTAAGGGCTGGAGAGATGGCTCAGCATTTAAAGGCACTTGTCTGGAAAGCCTGATACCCTGGATTCACATCCACAGTACCCACATAAAGCCCGACACACAAAGTGTTGAATACATCTGGAGTTTGTTTGCAGTGGCAGGAGACCCTGACACAGCCATATTCACTCTCTCACTTTTCTCTCTTTAAATAAATAATAAATATTTAAAAAGCATTATGGAGGCTACTGGGGAGAAAAATCAACAAGTCTTATCTAGAAGTGTATCCTGAAAGCTACACAACTGACCAGCCAGGCAAGATGTACCCACTGGTGCAACAGTGGTATGGCCATCATGGGGGTAACCAGCTGATGTTTGATTAGATTTGAGACCTACTTCATTGAAAGGAATTTGTATCTAGTGCCTGAGGAGGTCATAGGCCTAGGGGAAAGCCACTACTGTTGTTTGGCTAAGTGAATATATTATGCCCATCAAACTGCTCTGTGAATGAGTATCTGTATGTCAATATATTAATGCTGTTCTCACCTTTGGTCAGAAAAAATTTTTGTGCAGATGGTGCTGACTGCTGGGGAGACTCAAAATGCATCAAAGTCCTGAAAATAGGTGACTCTTGAATGTTCAGCACTAAATGAGACATCTATAGCACCCCTCCAAGTCTCAGGGGACATTATGACAGATGGTAACAAAAAAGAATAGCCAGAGGAGGGTGAGGAGTGCTTTGAAACATTACTTTTCAGGTGCAAAATGACATTTATGACCTAACAGTAACTGGTGTTTCCTACACAAGACCTGATAGTCTTGGGCTCATCAGCATTCCATTATTGGTGATGGACATCACCAATAGGACAAGAGAAACACATCAAATAAGAAGAGGTACAAGTTAGAAAGAAGGGACTCAGTAGGAGAGAGAAAATAGAAGGGGAACAAAAGAAAATTGGAGGGGATATGATCAAACTATTTTATGTGCTTATACAGAAATAGTTAACAAAAAGTTAACTATTTTCAATCCCTACACTGAAAAAAAATGCCACTTGTCTCTTGGGTCATCTGAAGAAGTGAAGAAGCTGAGTCATCAGACCTTCAGAACTCCACATCCCCAAGATATTACTTATGCTATGCAACCTCTATCCTTTTCCCCTTCCCCTTAAAAGTTATATTTCTTGGGCTGAGCGATTGCTTAGTGGTTAAGGCATTTGCCTGCAAATCCAAAGGATCACAGTTCAATTCGTAAGCCAAATGCACAAGAGGGCACATGCATCTGGAGTTCATTTACAGTGGCTGGAGGCCCTTGTGCACCCATTCCCCCCCACCATCTCTCACTTGCTCTCTCAAAATGGATAAATTTTTTAAAAAATTTAAGTTATATTTCTTTAAAATCCCACTGATCATACATTCCCTTTCAAAGGTTCTAATGCCAATCTCTTGCAAAGATACCCTTGAATCTATGGCTATTTAAGGAAGGCCTTAGGAGATTTATGTGTAGGTGGGACCAATCCTAAACCATGTTTAAGGTCTTCTCCAAATCTGATATGCCATACAAATAACTCCCTTACTTTTGCAATATACTTATATCAAAGGTTAATGGGTTTTTCTTAGCATATTCTTTGAATATTTTGATTCCTGAAGATATTTGTCACTTGTATATCAACTTTGACCATGCCTTTTCTGGCCACTGAGAACTGTGTAACTGCCTAAAAGTTCCAGGTGCTATACCATGAGACTTAACCCTACATTGGTACAGGGACCCAAGTTTCCATGGGATACTTCTGGCCAAAGACATCATGGAAGGTGTTTTAAGGAGGTTCTTTATAAAGCGACTCAACTTTTCCATGGGCCCAATGGGTAGAGGAATGCCCCGAGCCTTCCTCGCTTCTATTATTCTTTTACAGACCTTACTTCTAGGAAGTTCCTTGCATGGCTCATCTTATCTAAGCATTTGTTTTTGGAGGTCACAATCTAAACAAGTACACTGCTACAATTTTAAAATATATAACCTGAGAAGAAGAATGTCACCCTGCTCAATTATTGATATAGCTACATGTTTTTTCTAATATATGATATATGTTCAATGTTGTCTATTTACAACTTATTATTATCTAGCCATAGAGATGTTCCCTTTGCTTCTTTTTCTACTTTCTGACATCTTGGGAATTCATGAACTATTCTACATTTTTAACCTTTGCTGACATGGAAGATATAGTATCTAGTTCTCACAATGGAAGCCATACCATCTACTTCTTAGCCTTTCCTGGGATTCTAGTTGCATCATCATAGAAAATTTGAATATGTTCCCTATGATACCTACATTTCTTTAAAATAGCTATCTTTTCTTTTTTCATAACTATGTTAACTTCAGATTGTACAAGGACCAATTAGAAGCAAGAAAAGGTCACTTAAGAGGAAGCTCTCCAGTCTTCATTCATTCTTCATGGTTCTCTGAGCATTCAGGCAACCCTGTTTCTTCTGGCCTTTTCCATCTTCAAAATGCTTATGCTGATTTGACTTTCTTCCTACACCATTGGTCTGAGTTACTTCTTTGGCTGGTACCATAAGGAACCTGGAGGCTTGGTAGCATCCCATGTCAGGCTTGCACCAGAAAAATGGGGTCAACTCTTCACATAAAGTCAGTGAATAGAGAACTTACAAAAGAGTCTATTGTCTGGCTTCACTCCTCAGCCAGGGTTCCATGTGGCAAAGATTATTTTTTTCATAAGGTAGTGAATCGGTGGCAGTTCTTGGCTTTTAGGGACTTTCCTTACAATAATGCACATTATACCTTGTGTATCTTAAGCACAGCTGTAGATTTTTCTCCTGAAGCAGTGACAGGGCTCAAGCTAACCAATACAACTTCATAGCTTAGGTGAGAAGAGTATCAGGTACTGTTATCCTTAAGCTTAGAGCTGGCCTCATAAGGGCCGGATAGATAGTTTAATTGGAAAAACACTTCCCTGGTAAACATGAGGACCTGAGTTTGGCCTACAGTACCCATGTAAAACACTGACTATGCAGTCCATGTTTGTAAGACAGAGACAGAGAAAGCCCTGGATTTTAACCCTACCTAACCAGTCAAGCCTAGCTTGCAAGCTTCTGACCACTGAGAGACTCTGTCTCAAAAGGGAAGGTAGAAAGCATACCTAAGTGTGTAGCAGTTACTTTCTTAATGTTGTGAGTACATACCTGACAAAAATCAGTATAAGGTGGAAAGGGTTTGTTTTGGCTTTCAGTACCTAAGGTACAATCCATCATGATGGGGAAGATATGACAATGGGAGCTTGAGACAGCAGGCCATGCTCAGTCCACAGTGAGGAAGTAAAGAGCTATGAAATCTGGTATTCAGCCAGCTATCTCCTTTTCATAAGTTCCAGGAAGCCAGCCAGGAGAATGGTGCCACCCATAGTTAGGGTTAGTCTCCACACCTCAATTCACCTGGTCAAGATAACAACCTCACAGATATGGCCAGAGGTTTGTTTCCTAGGATTCTGGGTCCTGTCAAGTTGACAGTAGATATAAAGGATCACAGGGATGACACCCAGGCTTTCCTTCTGGCTAACTCACACACATGCACACATACACACACATGGTAACTGCCATATTACAAGCATGCACACCACACAGACACACACATAAACATGCATGTTGGCATCCTTATGTGCTTTATTTAAACAGTAATAACAAGGTTCTGAAAATAAGATCTGGAGAATGCCCCTGTATTTACTGAAAAGAAAACTAATAAATTAAATTAAAAAGAAAAAGAAAAGAGAAATGAAAGAAAGAGGAAAACATCTATGTATGTGCTCATGTAAGTGAGGTAGACATAAAATTTTTAATAAAGAAAACAAAATTTAAAAAAAAAAAGGTTGGATACCCCTGTAAGAAAGCAATTAATCTGGTGGGAAAATTCCCTGGATGATTAAACAGACAAGTTCAAGCAAAAAATAAATAAATAAAAATAAAAAAAATAAATAAATAAAAATTTTACTCTTAGAAACTTGTGGTTCTGCCTGGCACTCCCAACCATAAACCAATCTGTTAGGCAAGCATAATTTGAAGTTTATTATTTCTTTTCCTAAGAAAATTCAAACTAAGTAAGAATTATCTCATAGAAATATGAGAGAATCTGGATGGCAGAACCTCCTGTCCACAAAATTACATTTATTTAACTCTTACTAATTCTAACAAAATGTTTAAGTTCCTGTTTCTTGATCTTTATCCTAAAATTGCTTTTTTAATATAATCATGTTTATCTCTTTTCTCTTAAAATTCTTTCATTGTAAGAAGCAAGTATGCTTTATGGTATGTTAAAACATAATAGAAGCCTCAGGTATCTGTTATATTAGAATCTGGGGTTTGAATTCACAGTCAAGAGCCCACTCAACAATGAATGAATGTGAGAAGAATGCAAAATGCAATCTCACTTTGTTTATTTGTTGTTGTTGTTTTTGCAAAGGGATATAAATCAACTTTCTTCCAGGAATGAAAGACATATGTATCTTTTTACCTGAAGCCATGTCATAGTAACCCACTGCCTCACTGCCTGTTTTAGCCCTGCCTTTCCCTGTTGACTCTCTTCAATTCTGAAGGTACCTATGTCACACAAAACCATATAACAAATTTATATGTTTTCTCTTGATGATATGTCTTTGTCACCTTCCTTTCAGATAAAACCAGAGAACCTAAACAGTTTAAGGAATTTCTTCACCATTGCCTTCCAAAAGATCAGAAATTAGGGACTGGGGAAACGGCTCAGTTGGTAAAGTGCTTGCTACACAAGCATGAAGATGAGACTTTGGATCCTCAGCACCTACATAAAACACAGGCACAGCAGTATTTATAATCCCAGAACTGGGGAAGCAGAGATGCAAGTTTCCCTAGGGCTTACTGGCTAGCTAGTACGCCAGAATTGGTGAGTTCTGGGTTCAATGAGGATCTGACTTTAAAAAAATGCAGAGAACTATTGAGGAAGATACCGGTCATCAACCTCTGGCCTGCAGACACACACACATACATAATCATACACACACACCTACATAAGGACAAATATGCACACACTTTCACCTCATACACACACATCTGCATGGTATATCGGGGTTGATGTGGAATAGCTTCCACATTTCTCTCAGGAGCCTGCCCCCTCTGGTTCCTGCTATGTCTTTATTCACTATTTTCTGTAATCATTCTTGCCTTCTTCCTGGCCTCTGGAGCATGTGGCCCACGACTCCCCAGTCACTTTCCAGTCACTGGAGAGCACACACGGGTGAAATGACACCATCTGGAACAGTCAACATCTCTCAGTGTGTCTTCCCATGGATGCAGCTATCTAAAGACAGTTAAGAGTAAGCCTTCCAAACAGTTTACATGCCTACCACTGCCATCCCAGTCTGTCACTACAGTGTTCATTTCTTGCCACTGTTGCTCATTATATGCCCCCTGGTGGGAAGCATAAAATCCTGGATAATTATCCAGAGAAAATGGCCATGAAAGGCATAACTGATTCTATAGACTTAGATACCATCTAGACCATCAAGTTACCCATGAAATGCTGTTAAACATGGGGGTGGGAGATATTTGTGCCTGGCATGTCAGGGCAGGGCAGTAATATGGCTCAAGCAACTAAGAGTGTATCAATGTATTTCCAGGGAGTAATCCAGGGTGAGAATCAGACATGGCTGAGCTTGGGAATTCCAAAGGAAAGATGGGAGAAAATTCTGGAAGGATCAGATTCCATTTTCCAGTCCTGGATTGATGGTTAATATCCAAATGGTCTGGGGTTGGACCTACAAAAGTGAGCAAATTTTTCTTCAGATTGAGAGAAGATGAAGATGGAGAAGGGAAGAGCAGTGTGGTACTTTGGGGGGCAGACTGAGGCTCTGTTTGCTCTGGTATCAGTAGTGGAAACCAAAGATACTTCTGGACTGTACTTCCTAGGGAGAAAAGCTCTTGTCCTGGAGTTCATTGGTGGGTGAACTAAGTCAACTCATCGCAAACACTCTGGGTTTTCAGTTCCTTAGGGAACCATAGTGCTTGCACCACAAGATTTGATTCAGAGTCTTTTTTATTTAAATTTATTTACTTATCTATTTGAGAGAGAAAGGGAGGGAAAGAGGCAGACACACTCACACACACACACAGAGAATGGACACACCAGGGCCTCTAGCCACTATAAATGAACTCTAGACACATGCATCTGACTTACATGAATCCTAGAGAATTAAATAGAGGTCCTTTAGCTTTGCAGACAAATGCCTTAATCACTAAGACATCTCTACAGGCCCTGATTCAAACTCTTTGCAGGTCTCATATCCCATAGTCCATCTTCCTTCCCACTTCTCCCAGCCTTCTTTTTTAGCCACATGTTCCAGGGAACTCTGAAAGTCCTCCTAACTTCCTTTCACTTCTGTGCATTTAATTAAATCATAGACACTACGGATCATAGATATCTAAGGAATTCTACTCCCTTTGCCATTGGTAAGATAAGCATGACACCAGACTTTATCCCATGAGAACATCATCTAATGTGCTGTTTCTGTCATTCTTGGTTGTGGACACAGCATGATGTCTTCTCTTCCAACCCTTGCAAACTGTTGTGAGGACATGATGTTTCAGGCTGCTACAGATGGGATGTGGTAATGTCTCAGGGTCTGGAAGAAAGCTGCTGAGATTAAGTGCATGTGCTGAGAACATGAAGAAAGGAGCCCTGGATCCTGGCTGTTGGAGCTGATGAGCTTGCTGGATGAATGGAATCACACAGCCAGCCCTTCCTTCTCATTTTGTGAAGCAGTGCATTCCGTGTGCTAATTAAACCAGTTTGCAGTTGATCTGGGCATTCTGTTATCAACATAGCTTAAAAGCATTTTTGCTCAGTAAGATAAGGTCTTCTGGCTGGGGGAATTTATATGTCAGGACAACCTGAGAGGGCACTGATCAAAGGATTTCGTTGCTTGTGATATATATAAAAAAAAATGTCCAGAGAGTTCTTGAGACAACCCACCCATTTACACCTTCAATACCTCATTGCTTTCAGTCTTTTCCTAAAATTGAGTCTGAAACACCCAGATGCAGCCGGCACTGCCGTCTCAGGCCGGATATTACAGAGTTTGAGGCTGCCTCACCACGCCTCCACCCCACCCCCACCTGCAAGAACAAGGAGCTCCACCCTTTTCACTCATCCTTGGAAAGAGGATTTTGCCGACAGGCTGCACTCTAGAAGCACACTCCTACTGTCATTTTTGGAGTGGAGAGACAAGCCCATGGCTAAATTATTTAACAGACAATGAAGCCAGGTGAAGCTGCGCTGGCCATGCACACCTGTAACTCCAGCCCCCATGAAACAAGCAGGCAAATTGCTGCAATTTGCGGCCAGTCTGGTCTTCATGGTGAGTTAGTTTCAGGCCAGCTACAAAGCAAAACCTAAAAACCAAAGGAAAGACAGAGATAGGGACAGACACAAGGGGAATGGAACAGGGAGGACAGGAGAGGAGAGGATGGCCTTAACAAAAGAAATTGTTGGGGTTCTCATTCTCTTGCCTATGTATTTGTGGTGCCTAACCTAATGAAAAGTGAAAGAGAACACTCAGACTTCCTTTCCTGTGGGAAAAAAAAATGATTGGAATCCATTAATCTATTCCTGTTACAGGAAAATCATTACCTAATGATATCAGGGATTAGGCTACATACAGTAGCTAGCCAGAAAACCCTAAGGATCCTCCTGTGTATCTCTTAACAATGCTTGGATTCCTAACATTTCTAGCTAGCTACTCTAGCCTAATCAGTGAGTTCCAGGTTTAGTGAAATAACTTACCTCAAGTTTTTTTCAACAAAATGGAAGATCAATTGAGGAATATCCCTTCAAGTTGACCTCTGACCCCTGCAAACAAGCACACACACATGCACTCACACTACCCATGGGCACCTGCTAAAACAAGTTGAGCTAAAAGAATAATATTAGAATCATTCAAAATTAAACTGGAGATATTTTTTTTCTCCTTTCCCTTTTCATCTATCTCTGCCACAAGGACTGTAAGATCTTCATAGGAACCTTCCCACTGCTGGACAACTCTATGAAGCTCCTTCTTGCATTTTAAGATGTGAGATGTCGTGGTCTCATAAGTGTATTTTTTGTTCATTTGGACATTACATTGAGGAAAATCCAATATTGGCAGCTACTAGAGCCTTTAGCCCTATTTCTCTGGCCACCTCATTAAGTAGAATACTTTGTTTTACTAGTTATTTGTGTGAAGAATCATAAGACTTGAATTGCTCCTACTTGATAAGAGTACACCTAACATTCACTTGAATGCACATGAGCAATTGTGTGTGACATTGATTACCATAAATTGGGTGACATCAATTTTTTTACTTTATTAATTGAAAAATTTGGTATTCAGCAAAACTAATTTTTATGAAATATTATCTCTTGGTAGATAATGCTAGCCTCACAATTGTTTTTTCCCTACTATACAACAATAGGTTATGATCAACAAATTGAATGATTTTCTCTTTAACACATAATAATCTGTTACTGAATAATTGCATTCAATTTTTCTTGGCATAATAATTTCCTCTTTACAGGAAATGAGTTTTCATATTTATAAAAAATATTTATCATGTTAACAGATAAATGAAATAACTTTTTGAATTCAGATTCATGTAAAACAACTAGTAATTACTAGGATATTGATGGGTCCAGCAATGTCTAATCATAGAGTGAATAATAAATCATAAGGTTTTTGTAATTAGGAAAATCAATACGAAGAAACAAAAGCACTGTTATCTTAGCAGCCTTAACAAGTATGGAGCAGTGGATCATGAGGTAATTGCAACAATATAGGTGTACCTTTTTAGAATGACTCTTCATTTATCATATGCAGTAAGCCTCTTGTTTTCATAGAAACTACTGTACTGGCTAAAGAACACACATGAAATACTTACCTAATAACTCAGAAATGCTTGTTCCTCCTCCAGGAATTTTCCATATCATCAAATATAGGCGATCTTTCTCTCTCCATCCGCTCACAGGTAGTGATTAAAGGCTCTATTATTTCAGCAATTTCCACCCGTATTGCAACATTTATACTGCTTGCAGCATTTCCATTACCAACTGCTAATAAATGACCTGCTGTAAAGCAAAATTGAACCAGTTGGGGACAACACTGGCATAAAAAGATCTCAGCCTGGCTGTAGGAATTCTTTATGAAGAGATTTTCCCATTTACTTTTAAAATGTATAGGATGCTTTTATTCACATTTCCCATTTACTCCACAGGAAAAAATATTGAAGAGAATTATGCTATTCTTGTTTTTGTTTTGTTTATATTGCTCCTTAAAAAATAAACATTGTAAACAATTTTTTATCTTGTATCACTGTTTAGTTAATAGGTTTTTACTTCCATGACACGTTCCTATTTATACCTATGAAAAGTTAAAGGGCTGCAAACTTCGTTGGTATCATTATTTGATTGCATACTGTGGGTTTTTTTAAAATATTTTGATCTGAGGTCATTTAATCCCAAAGTCATTTGTGAAAAGAAGAAATGTGACAAATGCTATTTTCCAAGATTATTGACCAATGGGAATTATAGAGTTGATATTCAGATGCAAGATCACAATGATAATGCCACTCTCAACTGTCCATACAAGGGACTGTCCTCACTAATCCTTAAGGTGTGATTTGTCGTTCTGAAAAAACCAGTATAGAAACATGAAGTAATCTAACATTTTCTCTTGTTCAAAACACATGTAAATAAAAAGAAAACATATATAACTGAAAAAAAGCTTTAGTATGAACTATAATAATTGATGTAAAAAAATCTATTGAAGAAACTGACTGATAGGGTGACTACCTAATAGCAATGTGTTCTATACTTGAAAGAGGGAAGTTTTGAAGTGTTCTCATCATGGAAAATGGTAAACATGGTAGGCAGTGCATGTCCATTATCTTGAATGAGGCACTCCACATAATTGTACATATTTCAACATAGCATGTTAAATACCAGAAATGTACACAAGTTTTATTTACTGATGAAAAATAAATTTTAAAAGAAAACAAAAATGTAGAAAATTTGCAAAAATGTCAAAGCCAAGAGTAGTCTAAGAAAATAAAGAAGAAATGTATTGCGGCATCTCAGATGGCCTCTTAGAAGGGAGAAGGGACAAAGGACATTAGGCAAATCTTAAAGAAATGTGAATACTTTATTCACTTCCATTAATAGCAGTGTGTCCATATGGATCCATAAATTGTGAGAAACCTTCCACACCAATATAAGATATTTACAATAGGGAAAACTGAGTGTGTGATATATAGGAACTAAGTATTATCTTCCCATGTCTTTTTGTAAACCCAAACCAATTCTTTAAAGATACAAAAACAAAACAAAAAAGAACCAATAAGGTACTGTTGCAATGCTGCAGTGACTAAGAGCAATCACTTGCTATGTAAACATAAATACTTAAATTTAATACCCAAAATCCATGCAAAAAGCCAAGAGTGGGGTACTTGTTACTCCAGCATTACGAGAGTCAGTGAGAGGAGAGTCACTGGGGCTCCATAGTTAGCTAGTGAAAGCAAAAAAAACCTAAAGATTCAGTGAGATTCAGTCTCAAGGAAAAAATACTGGAAGAGAAATTGAGGATGACACCCAACCTTCTTTGTCCTTCACACATGTCTACATGGGTCATGTTTGTCTGCAGACACACTGCATACAGCACACACACACAAAGGGGTACAGGAAAAAAACTAGTTACAAAAGAACCTATTTTAGATAAGGTGTCCATTAGAGGGAAACAGCCAAATAAAACAGATTAATAGTTGTTAAGGACTGGCAGGGGCAGGGAGAGAAAGGAAAGGATCGTAATCATTAATGTAATGAAACTTCCTTCGTGTGTTTGTATGCATGTTCACACATACGTGGGTACACGTGTATGCACAAGAGAGTGTACGTGTGTGTGTGTGTGTGTGTGTGTGTGTGTGTGTGTGTGTGTGTGTACTGGACCCCAAAACCCAATGTTAGGTGTCTTTCTCAATCACTTTCCACCTTAATTTTTGAAACAGGATCTCTTACTGAATCCAGAGCACATGGATTTGGCTAGACTAGGTAGGAGGCAGTAAGTGATGGGATCCTCCTGTCACCCCTGTCCCAGGGCTTGGATTACAGGTGGCAAAGCTTTCCTTCTTAATGATAATAATATTCATATTCTAAAAGCTGGTTGCGATTATGACAACACAACTGCAAACATACTAAAACCATTCAAGTGGTGCACTTTTGAGGGTGAGTTACATGAAATGGGAATTACATCTAAAAATAATGCTAATAAAATGCTATAAACTAATTGAATTCAGAAAACATTATTGAAAAGTATAAAGCCTATAGTGGGTTCATTTTGCATGAGTTTTTTTCAAAGAGCCAATAAAACAAATACTAAATCGGAGTCACATTACATATCAATATTAAAAGAAATAGATGTAACATGTGACAACTCAAGTCTCTTTTCTTTTAAATAAAATCCATGCGAATTTAAGGAACTGATTTTAAAAATCAACATACTTTGAAAAACATAAATCGCTATATTAAATCATGTTTTATGAAGACATACAAATTACAATACATATAAAAATCAACATTATTTATTTTATTAAACAAGAAAGGTTTTGGCACAATGAACATTTTACGTGTTTTTTTTTTTTTTTTTTTTTTTTTTTTTTTTTTTTAGTTTTTTGAAGTAGGGTCTTGCTCCAGCCCAGGCTGACATGTAAGTCACTATGTAGTCTTAGGGTGCCCTTGAACTCATGAAGAGCCTCCTACCTCTGCCTCCTGAGTGCTTGGATTAAAGGTATGTGCCACCACACCCGGCTTTAAATATTTTTACTCTTTAAGGTGAATGGTCAAGTAGCTTAATTTCTAAGGAGACTTAAGATTTCACATGTAGACTTAAGATTGTCCATAGTTGGGCTGGAGGGATGGCTTAGTGGGTAAACACTTGCCTGCAAAGCCAAAGGACCCAGGTTCAATTTCCTAGGACCCATATAAGCCAGATATACAAAGTGGTGCATACATCTGGAGTTTGTTTGCAGCAGCTGAAGGCTCTGGAATTCCCATTCTCTTTCTGCTTCTTTCTTTCTCAAATAAATAAAATAAATTTAAGATTTTTCATAGTTGGTCTATGAATAGTGTCTACCAAGGAAATTAGTATTTTTGGTTGATACTTACCTAGTATGTACAAGGCCCTGGGTTCAATCCCTAGCACTGCATAAACTAGTTATAGTGGTACATTTTTAATAGTTTTAGTACTCAAGGGAATCAGAAGTTCAAGGTTATCCTTAGCTACATAGTGAATTGAGGCCAGGCTGGGTGACATGAAACTCTGTCTAAAAGAAAGAAAGAAAAACAAGAGAAGAAGAAAAAGAAAGGCAGGAAAGGAAGGGGAGAAAAAAGTAAGATGAAAGAAAGAGAGGAGGAGGAAGGGACAGAGGGAAGAAAAAGAGGAAGGAAGGAACAGAGTAATGGAGAAAAAATAAAACAGAAACAAAGAAGGAATCAAAGAGAAGAGAGGAGGTCAGTACTGGATGGCAGAAGATGAGGAGTGGGAGGCCCCACGCTGGCCCATGTTCTCTCTAATGAGTGCTTCCATCTTTCTTCCCTCTCCAAGCTGAGAGTGAGCTTATCTTATGACTGAGCTGCACAGATCTATGAGGCAACAAAGTCTACTTTGAGAGACTTGTGTGTGTGTGTGTGTGTGTGTGTGTGCGTGTGTGTGTGTGTGTGTGTGTGTGTGTGTGTGTGTGTTTTCTACAAGGTAAGAAGTCATTATATCTGAAAAATGTTTCATCTTCTCAAAAAAGCTAAACATAGCATATGCCTCAAACCCTGCCCAAGCTCTCTCAGAATCAATCTTAGAAACTATGAATGTGGTGATAAGGAAAAAATAAAGTTTCCTGTAGTATATTTGGCATTATGCCAGTCTGCAACGTAGCTGAAACTTCTCTGGAAGCTCTATCTCGCTTTTGTAAGGTGACAGCAATGAGGCAATCCTATCAGCTGGTTATGCTGGCCCATCAAGAGGGACTATTCCAAATGCTGTTATTAAGTTGTCACTTTCAATGAATGAGAATGTGACAGATCAATGTAACTCCAAATAATACCTTGCACAATTCAGTGCTGCTTTTATGGTTGAGTGAGAAAATACATGTAATGGCATTTAATAAAGGCCTGCATGTATCTCCCCATATGATGCCAATAATGTACCTCATACCATTTCATAGTCATCTCCTTTATTTTGTACTATGGATTGATTCTCTTTAACTTCCTATAAGTAGCATGTAATAACATAGTGCATTAATATTTGCAAAGTTCTTGTTTCTAGAAACAAATCCAGGAGAGTGATTTCACCGTTATTTCTAGCCTCTGGGCAAGATTTCTGTCAGATACGTTTCCTGTAATTCAATCAACAGCAGGAAATGAATCTTTATGCAAAAAATGATTCTACAGATGTGTGGGGTCTATACTGAAAACAGCTTCACACCTGTTATCTTTTTTTAAATTTTTTTTGTTTATTTTTATTTATTTATTTGAGAGCAACAGACACAGAGAGAAAGAAGCAGAGAGAGAGAGAATGAGCGCACCAGGGCCTCCAGCCTCTGCAAACGAACTCCAAAAGCGTGCGCCCCCTTGCGCATCTGGCTAACGTGGGACCTGGGGAAGCGAGCCTCGAACCAGGGTCCTTATACTCCACAGGCAAGCGCCTAGCTGCTAAGATATCTCTCCAGCCCCACACCTGTTATCTTACTTTCTCTTCATGGTGCTCTCCAAGCCGGGAGTTTTCATTTCAAGAAATGATTAATTAATTATGGCCTAGAGAACTAGGGATAGGATAAATATTTGCTGCCTGAACTGGAACTAAAACCTGCTTTTCTGGCTAACTTTCATAATTATTTAATAAGATGGTCACAGTGTTTTATTGTGTGGAGTTGATCAGCACCACCACTTGGAAAGTCATAGGCAGACAAGTTATATTTTGTCTGCATAGGCACTATAGTGAACTGGGTAGTTTTCAAACTTTGAATATGTCAAATCTGTCCAAAAGAAGCTTTGGAGTAAAGTAATAAATCTCCTCACCTAATCAAAAAAAATTAATTTTTTCACAGCTTATTTTTAGCAAACATGTCCTGAAAATGTATCCCTAGTAAGATAAGTGCTTTTAAAAACACAAGAATGACCACCATATGACTTTTAACCGCAAGCTAACTATAGTGTGAACAGACAGTATTGGAACAGGGTAGGAAAAAGGCCATGAAGAAATGGATCTATAGTCAATAATGAAAACGCTGCATACTGTATTGCTGCCTTAATTAAGAGCATCTTATTCCTTCTTTCACAGATTTAAGAAGTTGGAATTTAAATAATACTGCTAATGTGATATAAAGGGTGGTTTTATCTCTCTACTCTGGGGTCCATTATACCTTCACATGAACACATGACTCCATCTCATAATAATGGGTGTCACACTTGGATACTAGAAATAAAATCTTCCCCTCCCGAATTTGTGCAAGAAAACTCCTTAGGGAATGGCATTTTCTACAACCTACTCATTGTTCTATCTGGACCCAATAAGTTACTCTGCACAGTAATTAAGTAAGCACAACAGGCAAATTCAGCCTTCAAGTGTCTGAATTTTATGGTTACAGATGTTCTCTGCATAGTCTGTTCAGCATTTCCTTAGGTCGTAAATGTTTAATTTTTAATCTATTTTTTATCGGTTTTGTGTAATGCAGGCTACTAGTATACAAAAAGAAATGTTCTAATGCTCTTTATTGCATAAAGTTTGCAATAATAATGGTTTAAAAGAAATGAAATAATGCATGTCCCCTTAATAAAATGAATTATATGGGCTGGAGTGATGGCCTAGCTGTTAAGGCGCTTGCCTACAAAGCCTAAGGATCCAGGTTCAACTCCCTAGAATCCACGTAAGCCAGAATCACAGAGTGGCGCATGTGCACAGGTTGTGCAGGTGTGCAAGGCGATGCATGTCTGCAGGTCATTTGCAGTGGCTAAGGCCCTGGCATGTCAATTCTCTCCTCTCTCTCCCCCTCTCTCCCTCCCTCTCTCTGTCTCATAAATAAGAAAAGAAAATGATTATACTTTAGCTCAAAACACAGATCAATGGCCTTGTTATGGCACATGGACTACATAGATCTCATTTACGATACTGTTTTCAGTGGCAGTCTATTTACAGTCCTAATGTCATCCTGGGGCATCATGTGACTTACCTGGCAGATGTATTGTTGGAAGCACATTGAGCTACATCATCTATCTGCTCTGAAAATGTCCTTTGAAATAATTCAGGGACTTGAAACAATAGTCATTTCAGGATATATTTATCTTTTATGTCACAAACAGCTGCCCAATTGCTCAGGAGACCTTGTGATAAAGACAATATGTGCAGATGAAAAGCAAATTGTTAGTAATATACCATAAAAAAGGGGTGACAAACTATCCACTGACATCATATGCATACTGGCTACCATACACCTGGATTTTAGTTGCCCTGAAAACATACCAATTACTACAATGTACTTTGAGTGTGAAACTTTGAAGAGAAACCTTTTAATAGGTATTTTCCTTTAACATATAACATGTCATGAGGACTGGCAATTTAAAAATATACCCTGAATATGACATTTTATGTGCATGTATATGGTTTGCATACATATATGTGTGTTCATATACATGTGGGGACACATGTATGAAGGTTAGCCTGCATGTGTGTGCATTGTGTGTACATAGGTCAGAGATATAGGTTGAATGCCTTCTTTAATCAACCCTAAACTTTTCTTTTTGTTGTTGTTGTTGTTTTATTGAGGTAGTATCTTGCTCTAGCCTAGGCCGACCTAGAATTCACTATGTAGTCTCAGACTGGCCTTAAATTTACAGCAATCTTCCTACCTTGGCCTCCTGTGTTCTGGTATGAAAGGCATGTGCCACCATGCCGGACAATCCTATTGCTTTTTTAAAATTGGGCCTTAGGGCTAGAGATAACTTAGTAGTTAAAGGGCTTATCTGCAAAGCAAAAGTACCCAGGTTCGATTCCCCAAGATCCACATAAGCCACACATGGAGTTCATTTGCAGTGGCTAGGGGCCCTGGAATGCCCATTCTCTCTCTCTCTCTTTCTCTTTCTCTCCCTCCTCAAATAAATAAATTAAATTAAATTAAATAAGATAAAATAGGGCCTCTCCCCTAACCCGTAGCTCACCAATTCAGGTAGACTAGCTATCCAGGAAGTCTGGCAGTGCTTCTTCAGCCTCTGCCTCCCCAGCACTGGTTAAGGGGGTTTAGAGGAGGCAGAAGAGAAGAAGAGACATCGAGCCACAGGAAAGAAGATGAAATAAAATATTTTCTTCTGCCCTCTCCTTCCTTACCCCACTTGAAAGAAAACACTAGAAGTTTTAAGCTGTTACCTGTTCAATAACAGAGCTTTCCAAGGTCATTCCAAGATACAGCACACTCCAGAGTGGGAATGCATATTAATACCATTTTAGCAGCAATACATACCCTGCTTGTTTTGAACAGATACTCATATAAACTTTTACAAAGAGATGAGTGATAGAGCTCTAACCATTATCTGTAATTTTAAATGTATATAATTTCATCCCACGTATAAAACCATTTTTCCTACAAGTAAAGTATTCTTTTTTTTTCTGTATTATGATTGTGTTTTTGCATTGGGCATTTATAAGAATGATTTTTCCCACAATATGCCTGTCAAATATCCTCCTCACATGCCTCTCTCCTTCCCCTCTCTCCAGCAAGAGGAAAGATCTGGGAGGAGGTGCTGGGATAAGAAAGGGATGGAAGAGAGAGATACACAAAAATAATAATGGCATGAATCACTACCATAGAAAGCTTCCTCTAAGTTAGCTAATTAAAAGACAGACTGTTTTAATGACAGTGAGACTGGTGACATAATTGGTGCAGAAGCACATTGTAGGTTGGAGAAAACTTTACCATAAAACCATGGTATATCTGTTATATCTCAGTGCCAGAATTAGGCTACTCCCTACAGTGATATGTTGGTTTGGAAGGCCTATGAAGCCCACCAAACCATACAGGCCATTGCCAAAGGACATGGTTACCCATCATATCTAAATGGTAAAATCCTATTACTGAAGATGCCACAGCCAAGGGCCACAGAGCATGAGAGACCATGCTGAAACTGGGAAAGAAATCAATTCCCTCCTGGTAGCCTCCATAGCACTGGGAAGTGCTATGTGAACTGCTTGGGGATAAAAGTCACATGCAGAGCAAACAAACAAGCAGTGGAATCTGCAAGGCTATGAACTCAACAAGCCAATTAAGATGCACATAGCACTGCAATAGTGGCACACAGGTTATGCCACTGCTCTCTGATTGAATGGGGCCTGTTCAGTAGGAGGAATACATGCTTGGTATTGAGAATCAACCTGAAAGTCTATGAGTTGGAAGGTTATAGACACTATAAGAAAGCTTCCACTGTTCTTTGGCTAAAAGGAGAGATTAGGCTCATCAAAAGTCCTCTAAATGTCTATGTTTATTGTCTTTGATCCATACTGCTCTCACTCTTTGTTAGAGAGTCTACATTTTACTGATGACAGCAAATATAGAGGGACCTAAGACCCATCAGAATGACAAGAAAAAAAAAGCCAACTGCCTAACACAAAAGCATCCATCTGAATCACATCATCCAGGGATCAAGAAACATTGCAGAGGAAGAGGCAGATTAATGAATGATGCTCTCACACCTAGCCTGCAAATCTCCACTAGGGAGATGAGGTAGGCACTGAAAAGACCCAAAACTCATCAAAGAAGAAAATCAGAGTATGCTGAGAGTTTAACTCTAAAAGAGACTCACAATACCCCTTCCAAGGATCAGGAAATATTGAGTAAGAGGGAGCAGAAAGATTACAACAGCTATCAGCATGGGAAGGTGTATTCCATACCATTGTTCTCTCACAGAAACTGACTGATGCATTCATAATCCCATGGTGAATATCAAAGGACAAAGGAGAAAGAACAAGTATATAACCCAATGGGAAAATGGCCAATTTGCAATACATTCATATATTAAGGTTCTTTATTAAAAATGGGAAAAGAAAAATGTTTTCTTATGATTTCTGCTTCAGTAACTTTAGGGCAAATTAAAGTTCTAAACTCTATATGTGGCAGTGGTGAGGGATGAAGAAAAAGTGGACTATGAGGCACATGGGAAGATCGTTCAGAGGTTATAGGTTCTTTCTTGCAAAGCCTAGACTTGGATTTAATTCTCCAGTACCCACATAAAGCCAAATGCACAAAGTGGCACATGAGTCTGGAGGTTTTTAAAGCCACAAGAATCCCTGGCAGACAATATGCCCATATGTTTTCTCTGTCATTTATCTCTCTCAAATAATTTTTAAGTGGCCCATGGTTACACTGTACTCAGACTCACCCACAGTACCTAACTGCATGGTTCTCCTAGTTGAGAGCACCTCCACACAGCACAGACCCTCGTTCCATCTGCCAGTCTCCTGCCCTGGGGCTTCCTGTCTACTGCAAAGTCAACTTTGCTCTAACGCACCAAACAATTTTACCTTGCAGTAACATCTTCCTGTTGTCCCTAACTTTTTAAAAACTAAACATTACACTGGAAAGGAATGCTGGACAATTGTGTCCAGCTTACATGAGTAGCTTGAAAATTTAACCCAGGCCAGAACTCTTTAACCACTGAGCCTTGTCTCCAGCCCTGACACATCACATTCTCTAACTGTATGATCAGAGTGGATGTTCTACTCTGTTTTGCACTCTCCAGCAGCCAGGCTCTGGACATGTCAACCCTCCCATAAGGGCCTATTTTAGATGGAGTCTGGAATCCTTTTGTTCTTGGAACCCTTTCTACACCTCACCTAACTCTAGTGAATTGATAACATGGTATCTGCTCTCTGTAGAGTTCTTGCATTTCTGAGCCTGCCCTGGCTCTAACCACCAATGATTTTTGAGAACAATAGCTATGTTTACAGAGGAAGATACCAGAAGAGAGTTTCTGTTTTCACACTCATTCCTTCGTAAGGGTATGGTGCAGTGTTCGACAGAGGCAATGTGATTTTGAGTCCAAATGGATGAGAACATAAGTCAAGCAGTCATGGTTCTGAGATGGCTAGGCCACTAATATGCTTAGCATACATCTATGAGGACCTGAGTTTGGATCCTCAGCACCCATGCTAAAGCAGAGTACAGTGGCATGTGACTGTATTCACACCTTTGTTGGATACTTTCCCCTAGTAGTTCATGTAGCACTTCCCTCCACTAAATGGGCTAACCATCTGGGGACTGGCTTGCCTCTAGATTCCAACCAGGTCTCTTGGTGCTCTGTGTCAGCAGCATACGGTGTCTTCAGCAATAGGGTCTTACCTTTTTCGTCAGATGGGCACGCAAGTGCTTTGATAGAAACCTGTCTTGTTTGGGGGAACTTGTAGATCTCTCTTGTCAACAGCTCAATATAGGTAGCAACTGATTGCTGGTATTGGGAATCACAGGCCAGAGCCAAATGTTTTAAGATTAGGCTTCATCCCACCCTCTCCAGGGCCCTTCTTTCCAGACAATCCCTCAATACTCTTGCTGAAAGTTAAATCTTTTAGTCTACCTTCAAGGAGAAAGTTTTCTATGGTACTTTGTATTTTGGGTTTAGTTTTGTGTTTATTTCCCCCAAACCTTCCAATTCCCTCCTCCCAAATCCTTCCATCCCTATTTTCTGAGCCTGGAGTTACCTGCAGTGAATCATGGATCCTTCAGGATATATGCCCAGTAGGACAATAACTGAAGCTGTTGGTAGTTCTATTTTCATCTTTGCCAGGAGTCTCCATATTGATTTCCATAGTGGTTGTACGAGTTTGAATTTCATGAACAGTGAATGAGGTTACTTCTTTCCCCTCATCCTCACCAACATTTATGTCATTTGATTTTTTTAATGATTGCCATCCTGACAGGAGTAAGGTAGAATCTCATAGTTGTTTTAGTTTGTGTTTCCCTGATGGTTAAGGATGTACATTTTATTAAATGTGTATTAACCATTTGTATTTCCTTTTCTGAGAACTCCTTGTTCACTTCTTTGCCCCAGTTTTAGAGTAGGCTTTTGAGTTTTTATTGTTTAGTTTCTTTAATTCTTTATAGATTCTAAATATTAGTCCTCTGTCAGTGTTATAGCTGGCAAAAGATTTTCTCCTCCCATTCTGTGGGTAATTTACGTGCTATGATTATTGTGTGTCTGTCTGTGCAGAAGCCTTTTAGCCTCATGAGATCCAACTGGTTGGGTGATTATTCAATTTTGGGGGCTACTTAGGATATTGTACAGGAAGTCTTTCCACTAGATCATGGAGAGTTCCTCCTACTTTTTTCTTCCAGTAGGAGAATAGTTTCAAGTATTATGTTGAGGTCTTTATCCATTTGCACTTGATTTTTGTATATGGTGAGATGAACGGGTCTAGTTTCATTTTCCTACATCCGGTTATCCAATTTCTCCAGCACCATTTGTTGATGATGCTACCCTTTCTCTAGTGTACATTACTGACTCCTTTGTCAAAGACCAAGCAGCGATAATTAGTTGACCTAAGAACCTAAGGGTCGTCAATTCTGTTCTATTGGTCTCTATGTCTGTTTTTATGCCAGTGCCGTGTTGTTTTTGTGACTATGGATTTGTAGTATAGCTTTAGATTGGGTATGTTGATACCTCCAGAGGTGTTTCTTTTGTTGAGGATATGTTTGGATATCTGAGGCCTGCTGCCATTCTATATAAATTGTGAGATCTTTTTTTCCTATGTCTGTGAAGAATGATACTGAGATTTTTATTGGTATTGCACTGAATCTGTATATTGCTTTTGTAGAATTGCAATTTTCACAATATTAATTCTACTTATCCAGGAGCATGGGAGGCCATTTAATCTTCTCATGTCATTCTTAATTTACTTTTTGAATATTTGATATTTCCATTATATTCATCTTTCACATTCTTGGTTAGTGTTATTCCAAGGTATTTTATTTTTTATTTTTTTGCAGCTATTAAAAATGAGACAGCTTTACCAATTTCTTTGTGTATTTGTTTTTTGCATGTAGAAAGGCCACTGATATTTGTGTGTTGAATTTGTATACATCCACTTTGCAGAAAAAAGAGATAAAGACCTTTAGAAGTTTTTAGGTAGCCTTGGGTCACTTACATATAGGATCATATTATCTGCAAATGGTACTAATTTTCCTTCTTCTTTTCCAATTTGCATTCCTTTTATATCTCTCTCATGTTTTAGTGCTTGGTCTAGGACTTCTAATACTATGGTGAAGAACAGTGGTGAGAGTGGGTATCCATGCCTCATGCTTAATCTCAGTGGGAACGCCTTGAGTCTTTCTCCATTAAGTACTATTAGGGCCTTAAGTGTTTTGTACATAACCTTTGTTATTTGTTATGCATATCTACACTGTTTTGATCATTAAGTAATGTCAAATTTTATTGATGGCCTTCTCTGCATCTATTGATATGATTGTGTGGTTTTTGTGATTAAGTTTATTTATGTGGTGAATTATGTAAAATGAATTCCATGTGTTGAACCATCCCTGCATCCTTGGGATGAAGACTACTTTATCAAGGTGGATAATGCTTTGATGTATTGTTGAATTTGGTTTGTGGGGACTTTTTTAAGGGTCATTGCATCTAAGTTCATTAGGGATATAGACCTATAGTTTTCTTTTCTTGTTGGATCACTGTCTGGTTTTGGTATTAGGGTGATACTAGCTTCATAAAAGGAGTTAGGGAGCATTCCATGTGCTCTGTTTATGTGAAACATCTTGATAAAAACTGGTTCCAGTTTTTCAATAAAGGTTTGATAGAAGTTGATTGAGAAGCCATCCAGTCCTGGACTTTTATTTTCAGGGAGGTTTTTGATTATCTTTTCAATCTCAGTGGATGTGATAGGTTTATTCAGGAGATTAATATACTCTGAATTTAGTCTTGGTAGGTGATATATGTGTAGGAATTTATCTATTTCCTCCAGATTATCAAATTTTATAGAATAAAGATTTTAGAAGTATGTGTTGGTGATTCTTCCAATTTCATTGATGTCTGTGGGCATAGCAAAGAAATATTCAACCAATATAAGATATAAAACAGGGCAAACATCAAACTCTGTAGTTCCAAGTCCAACAACTCTAGTCAAGTGACAAATCTTCCAGTCTAATAATTATAACCAGCAACAAGTCTCTGGAGTTTCAATTCCACCCCTTCTGCTAGGCTACTCACAATCCTGGAAAACTTCATTGGGCCGCTCTTCTTGTCAGCCATCTCATGGTCCTGGCATCTTCACTGGGTCTCCACTGCAAGCCATGGTTCATCCTCACAGCTCCATTGGGTCTCCATGCAGGCATCCAGCAAACCTGTTCACTGCCCATGGCTGTTTCCAAAACACAAGACCATGTTGCAAACTCAATGACCCTCTCTTTCCTGCATTTCTTTTACTCCACAATACCAGATAGGGTGACAATTTGTTAATCCATGGGGGAATAAAGCAAACTTTGAAGAACAGGACACTCCTTGAGCACTCAGGCCCCTTCAAAAGAGTCTACATTCTTCCTATTATCCCAGTACAGGTCAGCTGGCCCAATCTCAAAGGTAGTAATTTCTCAATTGCAGCTGATTGGGCAGCAGTTTCAGTCCAAATTCATTTCTGTGCCATATCCCTCTGCTCAGTCCATTTGAATGCAATGTAACTCTGCACAAATTCTCAGGACACGTGTATAACAGCAAGCCTCTCACACAAACTGCTTGTAACCAAGTCCAGGCAAAGCCGTTTCTCACCCTCACAAAGCTAAGTTCACATTCCATAGTTCTTTATGAATTCAGTTCATTCATCTCTGACCAGAATAGTCCATCAAGCTGTACTTACAGCACTGCAGGACATCTCTTAGGCCAAGGTTTCTAATCCTTCTACATTCCTCTTGAAAATCAGCTCCAAAAGGCCAAAGCCACACAGTCAGGTGTCTCGCAGCAACCCACTGTCAGTACCAACTGTACTGTTTCAGTCAAGTTTGCATTGCTGGGAGAAATCACCCTACTAAGACCAGCTTTAGGGGGGAAAAAGGATTTATTTTGGCTTATAGACTCAAGTGTAAGCTACATGATGCAGGCAAAAACAATGGCATGAGCAGAGGGTGGGCATCACCTCCTGGCCAACATCAGGTGGACAACAGGAACAGGAGAGTGTGCCAAACACTGGCAAGAGAAAGCTTCTTATAATACCCATAAGCCAGCCCCCAACTATACACTGCCTCTAGGAGGCTTTAATTCCCAAGTCTCCATCAGTTGGGAACCTAGCATTCAGAACACATAAATTTATGGGGGACACCAGAATCAAACTACCACACTCTCCATTTCATTAATTTTCTTAATTGTTTTTCTTTCAGTCTGAAATTTATTAATTTCTGCTCTGATCTTAATTATTCCCTTCCATCTGGAGCTCTTAGGATTAGATTGTTATTGTTTTTCCAAAGCCTTTGGGTGGATTGTTAGATTATTAATTTGAGATCTCTCTCTTTGTTAAGAAAACATTCAGTGCTACAGATTCTTCCTATACAATAGTCTTCATTGTGTCCCATCATTTTGGTATTTGTGTTTTCATTATCATTCAGCTCAAAACCATATAAGTTCCTTTTGTTATTATTATTAGCAACATATTTTGTTTGGATGCATTATGTGTTGGTACCCCCTTTTCTTGTCCCTGCTCCCATTCTGCTGGGGAACCTCCTCAGTGGAGTTGCAAGTATTCCTCATGGAACTGTGGGCTATGCAGAGCTGAAGCAACAGTCTGCTTTTTGCTGGGGGGGGGGGCGAGGGGTGAGCAATGCCTCTGGGGGCGATGTCTCAACCTGTGGCTCTTATGCTTTTTATATCCCCGCTTCCGCAAAATTCCCTGAGCCGTACTGGGTGTGTCTACTTCAGTGATGAGCACTTAGGTGCCTCTGAATCTCTGCTTTAAAAAGTGTTGAGTATACTCAGGCTCTGTTTCTTCAAACCCAGCACTGTCAGGTTCACCATGGCAACAGCACTCTTGCTCCCCATTTCCTCTGTGGATTCAGCTATGGCTTGGCTAAAGCATGAGGGGTAGCTTATCTCCTCAGATCACACTACCTTCTGAAAAAGAAAAATATATTCTCTGGTGGAGAGTGAGGTCAGCATAGTTTAAATGGGATAAGCATTATTAATTTAGGGAGAAATTGATGTATGTAGCTCCTCTTTTAGCCAAAGACTAGTTAGAGCTTGAAACTAGAAAAAATTATCTTTGTCCCCTTAGGATTCTGACCTGGTTCCCAGTTTCAGATATGAGTTCCTTTAGACTGAGCAGAGCTCTAAGCCAATCAGAAAGCTATTGGTTACCCACCGAGGCTGTGTGCCACTATTGCACTGGTGTGTACCTCTTCTCAGGATGTTTGCTTCTGAGTAGTTTAGACCTCTGGTTGCTCAGAACTTTGTTAGCCACTTTTCCCCTGTAGCTCATATGGAACTTTCTAGTATTAGGCAGGCTAACTGTCTGAGGAATGGCTCTCTTCCAGATTCCAGGCAGGTCTCTCCATGCTTTGTTTCAGCAGCATATGGCATCTGAAGAAACAGGGTGTTGCCTTCTGCCTGAGGTGGTTAATCAAGTGCTTTGACAGAAGCCTATCTCATTTGGGGAACCTCAAAGTCCTCTCCAATCAATAGCTCATTGTTGGTAGCAACTGATTTCTGGTACTGGGAATTACAGGCCAAAGACAAAAAAAAAAAAAAAAAATCAAAGTTAGGCTTCATCCAACCCTCTCCAGGGCCCTTCTCTTCAGGTGCTCCACCACCACCCTTGTTGAATGTTATATCTTTCAGTCTATCTCCAAAGATAAAAGTTTCTACAGTGCCACTTCATTTTGGGTTTAGTGTTGTGTTTCTTTTGTCCCACCTTCCCATTCTCCTCATCCCAAGCCCTTCCATCCCTATTGCCTGGTCATTGAGTTGCATCAGATATGTCAGCAACTTGAGGGGGTCCAGGTTAGGAACTGCAGATAAGTCAGACCATGTGGAATATGTCATTCTGTGATCATGTGAGTTCACTAAGTATGATACATTCCAAGTCTGTCCATTTTTCTACAAATTTCATTGTTTCATTTTTTTTCTTACTGTGGAGTAGAGGTACATCGTGGAAATGTACCACAATTTCATTAACCATTCATCCAAATATTGGCACCTGGATTGATTCCAGTTCTTAGTCATTATGAATTGGGCAGCTATAAACATGTTTGAGCCCATACCTCTGTAATGAAGCATGGGACACTTAGGATAAATGCCCAGTAAGCACTTGGTAGCTTAGGTATGGTGATACCTCCAGAGGTGTTTCTTTTGCTGAGGATATGTTTGGATATCAGAGGCCTGCTGCCATTCCATATGGATTTTGAGAACATTGTTTCTATCTCTGTGAAGAATGTTGCTGGAATTATTATTAGTATGCACTAACTCTGTATGTTGCTTTTTTGAATTGCCATTAATATTAATTCTACCTATCCAGGCACATTGGAGGTGTTTTCACATTCTCAAGTCCTCCTTGATTTCTTTCTTGAGTTTTTTTTTTTTTTAAACGTTTTCATTATGTAGGACTTTCACATCTTTGGTTAGTGTTATTCCAAGATATTTGTTTTGTTGTTGCTATTGAAAATGGGTCATCCTTGCTGATTTGTTTCTCTGTATATTTGTCCTTTGCATATAGAAAGGCTACTGATTTTTGTGTGTTGATTTCTGTATCCTGCCACTTTACTAAAAGAAATAATCACCTTTAGAAGTTTTGTGATTGAGACTTGCAGGTCACTTATGTATAGGTTCATGTCATCTGCAAATAGGGCTAACTTGACTTTTTGTTTTCAAATCCCTTTTATTTCTTTCTCCTATCTTATGTTTTGGGCTAGGACTTTTAGTACTAAGTTGAAGACAGTGATATTTGTGGGTACCCTTGTCTTATTCCCAAACTCTATGGGAACTCCATGAGTCTTTATTGGGCTTTAGGTACTTTGCATATAGTCTTTATTATGTTGAGATATGAACCATCCATGTCTATTCTCTCCAGAATTTTGATTATGAATTGATGTAGCATTTTGTCAAAGGTCTTCTCAACATCTATTGAAATGATCATGTGGTTCTTGTGATTAAGTTTATTTGTGTGGTATATTATGTTGACTGATTTCTGTATGTTGAACCATCCCTACATCCCTGGAATGAAGCCTACTTGATTAAGGTGGAAAATGTTTTAGATTTGTTGTTGAATATAGTTTGTGAGGACTTGGTTCAGGATCTTTGCATCTAAACTTATCAGGGATATAGGCCTATAGATTTCTTTGCTGTATTTCTGTCTGGTTTTGGTATTAGGGTGATGCTAGCTTTATAAAAAGAGTTGGGGAGCATTCCCTGTTGTCCAATTATGTAAAACAGTTTGAGAAAAATTGGTTTCAGTCCTTCAATGAGTGTATGATAAAATATAGCTGAAAAACCATCCTGGACTTTCCTTTTGGGGGAGGTTTATGATTACATTTTCAATTTCAATAGATGTGATAAATTTGTTTAGATTAAACTGCTCTGAGTTTAGTTTTGGTAGGTGGTATATGCCTATGAATTCATCCATTTCTCTAGACTAACAATATTGTGGAGTAGAGTTCTTCGAGGATTCATGATGATTCTACAAGTTCATTGATGTCTGTTGTGACCACTTATTTTTCATTTCCGATTTTGATTTTGTTAATTTGAGACCTCTCTCTCTCTCTCTCTCTCTCTCTCTCTCTCTCTCTCTCTCTCTTCAGCAGGTTGTCTAGGAGTTTATCAATCTTGTTTACTTTTTAAGAACAAGATCTTTGCTTTGTCAGTTTTCTTAGTTTCCAATTCATTAATAACTGTTCTGATCATGATTATCTGGAGTTCTTAGGGTTGGATTCTTCTTGTTTTCCTAACACCTTTATGTGAATTTTGGGGGTTATTAATTTGTGATCTATCTGTCTTTGTTATGAAGGCATTTAGTACTATACATTTTCCCCTTAGGACTGCCTTCATTGTGTCCCATGGGTTTTGGTAAATTGTGTTTTCCTTATTATTAAATTCAGTTTCCTGGCTTTCTTTTGTTCTTTTGAATTGTGGTCTATCCATCTTGGGGAAAAGTTTTGTTTAATTGAGGGGGAAGCACATATTTGTCCTTGTAGGATTTTCACTGAGTGTTCTGTTTTAAATGTGACATGATTGGTATATTATGGCATTATAACTGCAGATGATCACACTGTAGAGATTGTAAGTGCTTCAAATATACCCGAGGAACTGGGAGGTAGGGAACTGGGAGTTTTGCCCTACTCACTCCACTTATGTGCACTCTTCAGCAAAAGGGGACCAGGAGTTGAGGACTCAGGAGCTGAGAATCTAGGGAATCAGGGACAAGAGGCCAAGTCCCACAGTGGTCTGTGTACCCTGTGGCTCAAGGGATTTGAGGCTCCAAGGTATGGTCAATCAGGAAACCCAAACAAAAGGCTTGCTTCTGCAGCACACATAGGGACAGGCTGCCCCAAGCCAGCATTAGGGATACCTGTAACAGGGTACTGAGAAGTGGGGAATGAACTGGAAGCTCTGGCTTACTCACTCCATGTGTACACCCTCTGGAGCACAGTAATACAAATCTGGGTACTCAGGGACAGGTCAATCAGGAAACCAGAGCAAAAGGCCCAGTTCCACAGCACATACACAGAAACAAGGCCACCCAAGTGGCCTACTCACTCTGCTTGCACACCATCTATAGCAGGGATTCTGGGAGTTGGGGGGCGTCCAGGGGCCTTTCAATAAGCAAGGTGGAGCTTGTTTCTCATTTTCATTTACTTGGAATATCATCTTCCATCCTTTTATCCTAAAAACGGTATATTTCTTTAGTGGTGAGTTTTCTTGAAGACAGCAGATAGAAGGGTCCATTTTTTTCTGATCCACCCCATTATCTTGTGTCTTTTGATGATTGATTTAAGACCATTAATATATAAGGTTATAACTGTGAGGTTCTAGTTAATCCCTGCTATGCTGGGGACTTTATGGGGTTTGGAGCCTTCTTGAGATCTTTATTATTCTTCTCTAGTTTTGGTTATAGTTATGTTCTTTTTTTAAAAAAAATACTTAATTTATTTATTTGTGAGTGACAGAGACAGAGAGAAAGCTAGATAGAGGGAGAGAGAGAGGAATGGGCGCTCCAGGGCTTCCAGCCTCTGCAAACGAACTCCAGATGCGTGCGCCCCCTTGTGCATCTGGCTAACGTGGGACCTGGGGAACCGAGCCTCGAACCGGGGTCCTTAGGCTTCACAGGCGAGCGCTTAACCGCTAAGCCATCTCTCCAGCCCTATAGTTATGTTCTTGTAGGCTCTTGAGATTGGTTGTTTGACTCTTTTGTGTGGAGTATTTCCTGAAGTATTCTCTGTAGGTTTGGCTTTGTGTTTGTATAATCATAGAGCTGGCTTTGTCATGGAAAGTTTTCCTTTTACCATCTATTATGAAAGATACTTCTGCTGGGTATAGTAGTTTGGATTGGAAACCATAAATTTTTAGACTGTGAAGTGTTCCATTCAAAGCACTTCTGTCTTTCAGGATTTCTATTGAGATAATCTGAGGTAATTCTGATAGATTTCCATTAAATGAAATGAGAAGTTTCTCTCTTGTGGATTTTAGCACTCTCTCTTAGTTTTTGTTGTTTAGAGTTTTAATGATGGTGTGCCTTAAAGAGTTTCTTCCTTGGTCCAGTCTGCTTGGAGTTCATTTAGCTTTTTGTATCTGGATGGGTCTCTCTTTTGAAAGCCTGGAAAAGTTTTTTTTTTTTTTTTTTTTCCAATAATTTTGTTGAATGAGGCATGGTGACATATGTCCTTAATCCAAGCACTTGGGAGGCAGAGGTAGGAGGATTGTTGTGGGTTTGAGGCCAGCCTGAGACTACATAGTGAATTCCAGGTCAGCCTAGGCTAGAGTAAGACCTTAACTCAAAAAACAAAACAACAAAAATAATAATTTGGTTGAATAAATTCTTGATGACTTTGGTCTGATTTTATTCCCCTTCTGGCTTACCCATGATCTGAATTTTAGGTCATTGGAGTGTCTCCTACATTTCCCTACATTCTGTTCACAAGATTTTGTGTACTTATCAAAATTTTTGGAGTTCCAAGCTGTTTCTTCTTAAGTGAGGGTTTCTAGAGAGGTTTTCATGAGTTCTATTTGGTTTATATTTTCTGTTGCCTTTATCTGTATAGTATTCATCTTTTTGCCAAATTCCAATTTCAGTTCATGTTTTGATTTTTTAATTCTTCTTGTAATGAACTGTAGTATTTAATCATGTCTTCATTAATCTTAGACAGCTGATTATTGAGATACTCTGTTTTTTGGCTCACCTTCAGTTTATTTATCTCTCTTTTGAGGTTTCTCTGCTTTTGTCAATTAAGTTAAGCCTAATGAAGAAAACTGTGTACATTTCATTTATATGATTGTTTTTTTTTTTTTTTTTTATGAGTTTTGCACTCAGTGAATACCGTCAAGTTGGTACCATTGTTAGCCTTCTCCCTGACCTCCCCCCTCTGCAGGGACCCTCCTTGTGGAATACGTGTCATGTATTGTGGGGTTAGCCCTCAGTTATGAGTAGGAGCCAATGTCTCTGTGTATCATGACCCAACATGTGGCTCTGATATTCTTTCCAACCCCTCTTCCACAAATTTCCCTGAGCAGTGTTTGCTTCCACATCTGCAGTTCACTTGGTCATAGTGACATCACTTGTTGTGTTTTTCTTTGGAAATCATGGGAGGCTTCCATTGTGAGACTAGGCAGCCTTGTTGTCGATCTCACTTTGTTGTTTCATGTTGGGTTTTTGTTTTTTTGTTTTTTTTTTTTTCTGCATTGGAGTCTACCCATCTCAGTGTGGGAGCCTTCCTTAATTAAGGAGGAAATAAGAATTGTCCTTTGTAATGTCTTCAGTGAGTGTTCTTTTTTGTACCTGAGTAGAATAGGCATGTAATAGCCTGATCTTTAGGGATGCACAGGTGGTGGGAGGCTTATGTACATCAGCAGCTCTGGGCTTATGCTTAATACCAAAGGTGAGGTTGGAGGTCTAGAATCTCTTCAACTTGATCTCAGCTGTGTCTTACCTGTGACTCAGGGGTCATAGTAATTGCCCTTGGTCTGGTCCTGGGCCCAGCAGGGTATATTTTTGAGGACTCACTAGTTTCCCCTGGAAGGTGGCAGGTGTTTGCCAGATGTTCCTGTGCTCCCTTTCTGGGGCTAAGGTGAGGCCTCACATAGCCACTGTAGCCACTGGGGGGGGGGGGGCAGGGTAATGAAGAGGTGGTGGGGGTCACTGGGCTCTACAGGCCAAGGCTGTTCAGAGAGTTGACTGGTGTGGGGCAGACAGGGTTGTACATTAAGGGTTGCACCAAGGGGCACCTACAGTCAGCACAGGGTGTGGAAGGGCTGCAAACTGAGACAGCAAGAGATGGGTGCATGTGGGTTGATGGGCATGCTCTGGGCCACCTGCAGGCAGTGCATCCCACAAACTCAGTTGGCTAGGCAGGGGCATGAGTGCAGGGTCACCTGTGGGAAGCACAGCTGGCAAACCTGGTTGTAGAAACAAGGGCACACTGTGGAGAGTGGTGAGGGGCTCCAAGGTCTAGTGGACTCTCTGAGAGCATGGGAATCAGCATATTCCTTACTACCCGTTCCCCTCACCTAGTGGACCTATTCCTACTGGAGCCTCAGAACTCTTGCCTAATATTTGCCTATGAGCTGACGCTGGTTAGGAGTTTGCTATCTTGACCTGAAGGAAATAAATTTTATAATTTGTCTCATGGGCATGAGTGGACAAGGAAGGGTAGGCAGGCTCAGCCTTGGCTAACATGAAGAGTATCAGCAGGGGCTATGTTATATAGGATTGTGCTTAATTGTCTGGTACTAGCTCTGGAATGATTAAGACAGTTGGTGGCCAGTATTGCACATGTAGTTTGGCAACCAGGTAGAGATGGTAGTTTTGGTGTGGGCTCTGAATTAGTTAGTTTGTAGTTAAAACATGTACAGGACTTATTCTAATGAAGGTGCTTATAAGGACTCAGGAAGCCAAGCCAAGGTAATTTAGGCAAGTTATGAGATTGTCTTCAGAAAGATTCGGTCAGTATGCAAATGTTGGTCAGAATGCAGAGCATCTTATTTACAGAACTAAGAACTTGGTTCATACAGTTTAATTGATATAATACTTATTTGGGATTATCAAGAAAATAACAATGATAGACTTGCTATTTCACACTACTGCATAGACTTATTTCACCATTAGTATGTCTGAGTAGTTGCTATTGAAATGACCAAAATCTAACCTCTTTTGCAACAGGAAGTAGAGCCTATAGTGGGACACAGCTCTGTTTCTACCTTTAACCCAGATAAAGAAGCCAATTTACAACAAGCTAGAGGAAACTAGCCAGTGACCAAAACAGACGTTGACTGTAAGTGAAATAAATCCTAATTACAACACTGAGACCATAACCTTGGTAGTAAAATAAAATGAAGTGGAAGAAGCCATGTCATAATAACAATTTAATATTTACCAGATTGTAAAGTGAATCTAGGAGGAATCATTGCACAGACAAGAAGAAAATTACCACCCAATACAATCTGCTGTAAGACATGTTCATGGTCACCAAGAGAGCTCCAAAATCTGAATATAATTTCTTTAAAATGATAGCTGAGCATGGTGGTATTTAATTCATTTATCTACATTCTCCAGAGCCAAATCAACAGAGCCTGGTGGTGATAATTTATGGTATGAACTACCTGGATGGAAGAATGAGGAAGAATGGATGGTATTCACCAATATATCACTGAATGGTTCCATATTTGAAAGACAAATGGGTCTATAACTCAGAAGGCCTGGGTTGTAACCAAAGTCTTCACTATAGTTTGATACTGAAAAAAGTAGTCTCTTTCCATCTGTTAAACTGTAGGGATTTTCAATTTTCAAATGGATAGGTTCAAATATTTTTAATCATTCTTTTAACACAGACATTGTATTTTTCTAGGATCGTAGTATGCTATAAAGTGTGTTATTGGTTCCTAAACTATTGTCCCTTCTCCTTGGTCATGTGTATGGCTTAGATATGAACTGTTCCCCCAAAGACCAATTTGCTGAAGTATTTATCCCTAGCTGGTAGATTTAATAATTGAGAGGTGATTGGATCATGATAATTCTAATAAATAGACTCATGCCTTAGTAGGTTCATAATTTTACAGCGTTTGAGAAAGATGATGGGAACTGGGAGGTGGAGCAGAGTTAGAGGGGCACTAAGTGTACGCCTGTGAGGAGAACGTCTTATTCTTTGTCTTTCTGGCTTTCTAGTTGCAATAACATAAGATGCCTCCTTAGTGACATGCTCCTGTCATTATGATGTTTAGCCTTACCTCAGGCTTAAAAGGATGTAGCAAAGGGACCATGAATTGAAATCTCTAAAACTACATAAAAATAAACTTCTGGCCCTAAATTTTCTTCTTTAGGTCTTTTGTCACAAGAGTGAAAGCTAATAACTACATTGGGAATGCTCAAAATCACTTTATGGTATCCTAGTACTTATTTAAACATCTATAAACAGTTCTTCAGTGATGTCCTTACTATCTGGGAAGGTGTATAATTACTTTGTATTATCAAAAAGAAAATATGATTCTTGGACCAGAAGGCATACTTGTATCTTGCAAAGCATAAGTTATTTTTTTTTTAATTTATTGCCCCCATTGAATCATGTATTAGTCCTTTAACAAGTAACATCATGTGGGCATACAGAATTCCATGTTTTCTGAAGATCACTAAAATGCTACCTGGGTATTACTAATGCTCTTCCAGCTTCTTATCTCTAGGTCTGAAATTCTACATCAGAATTTATTTTCTGTCATTCTCAGCACACTCTTCATTATCCCCAATGTCAGATGCACAATAGTCACCTGAGCCCACTACCACACAAGCAGTAAACAGTTCTTCCTACTCTGTACTGCATAGCACTTGCAAATTCTCATGTTGTTCTGTCTCTCCTCTTGTGAACACCTGTAAGATCTATGTTTAATTAACACCTATATTATCCAAGATATCAAACCCCTAGTTGTTTCCAGATAAACATTTGTCATTCCTTAGCTTGTTTTTCTGCAAATTGAATGAGACTTCTATCGAATCCCCACTGTAGAATCTCTGTGTTTTCAGGGTCATACTCTTTTCTACCAGGAGTCTCCTCATTCTCTACCTAATTATAATATATCACCAGAGTCAGTGGAGCTAGCAGTGCAACCAGCCTCACCTTCTCCCAAGCACAGTACCCCACCTAGCACCACCAGGCACATGGTGGTCCTAACTGTTCAATGAGAACAGTCCAATCAATTGTCTATTGATTATTTATTTATTTATTTATTTACTCCAGAACATGGTATAAGAGCTGAAGAAATCACATCAGCATCATGACATTTACAATTTGAAACACTTTTTTCTTTATTGGTGTAAATTTTTGCCACATAACTATTAAAATATGCACTTTATGATTAATAGGTGAGTATAATCCATGCTAAATTCATGAGTATCATCTTTTTCTTTTTTCCTTAAAATAAATGAGAATCAAAAACGCTTCTATAAACACCAAGAAGTATTATTATCCTTGGCAATGTGTCCCAGGAGGCATGCTGAATAATTGCCAGATGACATTATATAGAAAAGTGACTCTTTGTTTGTGTTGCTATCAAAACCAGGATGCTTCTGAACCAAAGAGGGAAATCAAGCAAGGTTTGTGATAAGCTAAAACCCCATGAAGGTATAATCAGCCCACGAGCTATGGAAACTTGATAGCTCCATGTATTTTTACAAGGAACAAAGTGCAGGTCGTAGGGGTCAAGTCTCTCCAAGATCACACTAAGTCATAGAATAACGGAGCAGAGCCTGAAGCTAATATTTTCAACCCATACTGGCTTTTTGAAACTATTTCTTCCCCTCTCCAAACACTATCAATCACATTTCCCACAATCTCAAAAATATATATCTGCTTTGTTTTGAATATAACTGTCTCTCTGAAATTCATATTTTAGAAGTAAACCCTAAAGTTCTGATATAATAGGCTTGGCCTTAGGGTAAGTGATTAGATCAAGAAGGCTCTACTCACCAGAATGGGGTCAAGGACACTTAAATGGGGTTTCAGAGGTCTTCCAGCCCACCTTTCCCCCTTTGTCCACCTTATATTACTTCCACTATGTAAGAACACAACCTCAGTTTCCTCCATAGGATAAAGCCCCAAGAGCCATCTTGGAAACAGAGCATTCCTTAGTGAGACTCTGATTTGCAGATGACTTGAACTTGTATTTCCAGCCTCTAGAACCATTTCTGTTATCTTAAAATTACTCTGATTTAAGATGTTTTGTTATAGAAACACAAATGTACAAGACAATATACTTGAACACCCAATGCCAATGTGTTTGCAGCAATGATGAAGACATAAAAGACCTCACAGCCAACCATGTCTTTGCCACCTACCTGTGTCCTCCAACAAATTTCTGGAATGTTCCGCAAGACTCCTAATTATCTGAGGGCAAACAAATCTTTAAAAGTGGACTCAAATACTATCCTCTTTCCGAGGCAATTATACTCGTTTACTTCTGTTCACACCAACATGATTGATCTTAATCTTTCTGTCTTATGTTAAAGAACATTACCAATAGGTTGTCTTCACTTTTATGCTGCAAATTTCTCAACACAGGGATTCATTTAATTTCCTTATCAGGGTTCCTAGAATCAAGCCATGCATTCACTCACTTATCCTTTCATTCTTTTTCTTGTCTAATGAAATATTTATGAGGGTCCTTCAGTATTTTCTGTATTTAAGCAATGGACAAAAAAAAAAAAATGTCAGTTATAGAGTAATAGATGAAACTAAAGAGAAAGAGCTCTTTCCATAGTTTTAGCTCCAGTCATTGTTTTTCTCCTATTTCCCAAATATGGTGTTAAGCTATGCATAAAGTAAATTCAAACAGTATATAAAACATCAGAGGAATTATTTGAACTGGAATTCTTTAAGGCTTCAAATTTTAATACAGGGTGTGAACTGAAAGATGAGTAAACTGTGGAAATTTAGTTGAGTGACAGATAATTAAATACATCTGGTGCAGTGAGATATTGTCAGTAGAGGTAGAAAAACCAAGAACAAGGAGCAGAGGGTTTCTGTTGGAAGGTTGTACAAAATTTATTCACATAGTTGAGACAAGGATTAGGTTTAGGACAATAAAGATAGACATACAGTACATTTAATTATTTTTAATTTCATAAATTAAAGCACTGAGACTTAGAAATTCAGGTGTCAGCACTGCTGGGAGTTTGTACCTCTGTCAAGAAAGTCAATAGCCTCTTTGTCCCTTTTTGTTTCTATGTATCCTTGATGAGTTCTTCAATGAATAGCAAACTGGTAACCATAAGCCTGCCCATGGAGCAAGCCTACTGAATCAAAGAGTAATATCCTCTTCTATTCCTCACACCCTTAGTATTTGGACTTGTTTGAAAGATCAAGGAAACAAGAAGCATATTTTCAATCATTTAGTCATTCTATCTCCATCCTTTCTTCCCTGAGCCAACACAAGCCTAAGGATGAATCTCTTCTTGTCACTATGTTTCCATTCCCACAAGCTACATGCTAACAAGTTGACTTGTCACCTATCTGGACTCACCTGTGAACATATAGCTCATATGATGCTCATCTTCCAGGCAAGGGGTATGGGAAACAAAAGGTGATGTGTCCAAGCTTACACAATCATAGGGGTCCAATGCAAACCCATAGGATCCCTGGGGTCCTTGGAACCATCTGTTCTGCCTGCAGGTCTCTCTTTACTGGCTTTCCAAAGTAAATTTTTCTTTAACAAGTTTCTCTGAAGATATATTGAAACTGTTGGAACAGGGGATCTCTAATGTTTCCACTAGCCATGTCTTTCATTCTTTCTACCTATTTTGCTTTCCCAAAATACCAGTGAGTGATTATAGTGTGGAGGATATGGACAGAGTGAGTTGTGCCACATGAATCTGAAACAAAAAAAAAAAAAGGTTATGCCCAGTGAAGCCAAAGGGTAAGATATATTTGCCACTTCCCTCAGAATTATTTGAGGCAATTAAAGTTAACATAAGAGTCACAGTTTTTCAAGAAACAATGCTTTTCTTTTTCTTTGTAAATAATTTACTTAACTTATGTTGAAAATGCTGAGATTCAGCTCTCAAGAGGAATGAAGTTACAAGACATAAGGCTTAAAATGTATAACATAGACTGTTGAAGTAATCATAACTTTTTTTGATTAAAAATGTTAATTTGGGCTTGGCATGGTGGCACACATCTTTAATCCAGCATTTGGAAGGCAGAAGTAGGAGGATCGCCATGAGCTTGAGGCCACCCTGAGACTATATACTAAATTCCAGGTCAGTCTGACCTATAGTGAAACCCTACCTCGATAAAAAATAATGTTAATTTGGGCTGGGGAAATGGCTTGGTGGTTAAGGTGTTTACTTGCAAAGCTTAAGGACCTTGGTTTGATTCTCCAGGACCTACGTAAGCCAGATTCACAAGGGGGCACATGCATCTGGAATTCATTTTCAGTGGCTAGAGGTCCTGGCATGCGAATTCTCTCTTTCTCTGTATCTGCCTCTTTCTCTATCTCTCTTTCTCTCTTTCAAATAAATAAATATTTTTAAATGTTAATTTATTCTAGCAATCCAGAATCCTTATAGGCTATGATATGAAATACTTTAATTGTTTAAATAATGTACTACTGTTGTTTTCACATTTAAAAAATCAAACTTTCATGAAACTTTCTCTAAAGGATTTTCATAATGTAATAGTGTGATTCTTTTATCATATTCATAAAGAATATATTCATTTATTTTATTCAGACTCATTTTTGCTTAGGTTGACTGTGACAATTTTCTTGGATGGAACTGTCTTAGGAAAGCAACTTTTTCTTTTTCTTAAGAAAAAACTGATATGAGCACTACATCATTACTTTGGATTCTTTCCTCTAATTGCTATTTCAAGTTTTGTATTGTTCAAGAAGAAACATTCCTGTAGAATGGGATGAGTTGGATATTATATTTATAGAATTTATTGCTAAGAATTATTTTCCTACATTACAAAAGACTTTTTGGGTTACTGATATTTTCATACAGCTCAACTGAATAGGTTTTTCCAACATTGTATGAAGTTGTGTTCCTCAACTTTAAGCACAGCTGTGTTCTTTCAGAATAGACATCAGTTCAAATGCTTTCAGATGGTATTCCAGAAAAAAAAAAGCTGACTATAATACATGAAAAGGTGTACCAGAATGTGTGAGTGCAATGGGAGGGGAGGTATTGAGCGACTATGCTGTGGATCTCTGTTCCTGCTACTTCTCAACTCAAAGCTTCATTTGGTGACACCCCTGACACCTACTAATTGCAGAGTTTCTATGTAATGAAGCCAAATATTTATTAAAAGTGTATGTTTTATGTATCTCAAGAAATATTTTATGCCATAAAATGAACATCCAAATCCATTGAAGTGGACTATATATATCAATGTTACTATGGATTCACAAGAACAAACATGTATTACTAACAAAGGAAATAGACCCTTGTTTCCTTATTGGTTGGATTCACATTTGAACCCCCAACCACCACCACTAACACTAAGTGAAATATCTGAAAATTGAATAATCCTGAGAGTTTGGAATACTCATGGATGGTACAAAGAGATGACTGAGCTCACTATGGAAGCACATGAGCCAGTCAAAAGCAGTGACTATCGTAATCAGGACACAAGAACTAGTGGAAGACATACTGCTCAGGAGAAGACATATGCTTATAGCAGGAATAAGGGTGGACCTGGATGTAATGAATGTTGCCAATGTCATATATACCGAGATACAAGAAATTAGCTACGTCACTGTTGACTTGCAGCACCTGAAATCTATCTTAGCCATATATTTCTATTTAAGGTCCAACTCACCCCCACAGGCACTATAGCAAAAGTTAGAAAATCTACTGCTGCACCACTAATTTTAATACAATTGGCATGTATTCAATCTATGTGTACACATTACCTATGATATGTTTAAATCCATTATATACTGATGGTGTTAGCTGCTGACAAATTAGTGTAACTCAAGCATAGCAGGAAATGTACTCTATGCCTTGTGGACTGCCTCTATGTGAGTGAGGGAATGAGAAGGCACAGCTTTTCCCGGGCTCCAATCAATAAGAGCTGAATGAAAGGGACATATTTAAATGACAATGCTGCTCTATACCCTTATGAATATCTATTAGGCATTGAAAGTGCTCAGATTTGATTACTAATCTGCAAATAAATCTCCTTCCTGGGTAGAAGATGGTTCTTAGGGCCTAACTTCACACTCCCACTTCTGTTAGACACCCAGAGAAGAGATGCTTTGCAGTGTCATTGCTGGCATGCTATCAGCTGTCCCCAAACCCCTTGATTGGCCTAAAGAACCATGGCAACAATAGCTCCATTATAGCAATTGTGTGCTGACAGTCCTGGACAGCTTCACTTTAAACACAAGATCAGAATGAGCACAGCTAAATGGGGCTATCAAAGAAATCGGTTGAAAGTCCCGATTTGAAAACATCCACACATGGCACATTCCTCACCAGGGCTTTTCCCAGGGGAAAAATGGTCTGGAAAGGCTGATGGGATACAGCCAGGAAGACTATGGCCTGCTCTGTGCCAGGCTGACCCCTTGCCACTTTTAGCTGTGTGAGCTTGTCTTGGTGAGTTCTGGGGATTGCAAAGGAAACAGAGGGGCTGGAACAATGTCTGAGTTTCTCTCATCTCCTGGGAGCACTATGACAGAAAACATCCCTGGGCAGTGTGTCCCCACAGGACTTGAGAGGGGAATCACACTTTAATGCCCAGTGTAATGAAAAAGGAGGGTTCAGGGAGACAATTGAGCCCACAATGGAAGCATGTGGGTCAAGATCAAAAGCAGAAAACATTCACACCAGGACCCACTATGCAGATCATTCTTAAGAGCCAGATTCCCATCCCAAGTAGTAACCATGGCATTTGTAAGAACTTTAAAAATCTGGGCCAGCAAGCCAAGCTTGGAAAGAGATTGTGAAAGCATAGTGGGATATTTATATAGATTGGTCAATAGAGCTTCACTGAGTCAAAGAAAGATGTGAGAATGTTGAGATCAACTCAAGAGAAATTGATCACTATAAACAACTTAGAAATTAAGGAATGATGCTTTTACAACATGGTTACAACTTCTTATGAAAATTGATCCAAGTGTCTTGATAACAGATCAAAATATTAACAAATGGTAGCATTTAGAGGTTCTCTGCTCAAATATAAATATATTACAGTCAAGTTTAGTTAAATGAATTCATCAGCAATATTTGCATGTGCTACAAGTGATTGATTCCACCCATTTCCCAGATAGTAATTTCAGATAATGCCTCTAGAAATATTGAAAAACACTCTTTCTCTCCTTCTCTCTTCCTCTCACCTCCCCCCCGTGTGTGTGTGTGTGTGTGTGTGTGTGTGTGTGTGTGTGTGTGTTGCTAATGATGAAAGTCACCCTTATCCCTTTTGAAAAGATGAAGTGAAAAATATTGATGCTGCATTTATGAGGATTTCTTTATTTTGCATTCCCTTCTTTACTACGTTCAAAATAACTGGAAATAAGGAGAGTGGAAATATTTTCAGGATGCTCCTCTTAAATGTCTCTGTCCTTCTTCCTGCGAGAGAAAAGCAGCCCTTAAGTTCCAAGGTGAAGGTGTTGCCATTTGCAGAGCAATAATGTCCACCCCATCAGTATAAACTACTTCACAGCACCTCTGCATCCAGCTAAGATGGATCAAGGCAAAAATGAAACTTTGATGGTGCTACTTCTGAACACATATAGAATATGCACATTGTACAAACTATAAAAAGAACCCAGCCTCCAGAGTTCTTGCCAGTAAGACTGGCTGCCACTTCTTCACTAATTATAGATTTAGTCTTGCTATAGTCTATTCTACTTCTGGATAAGATTCATGAAAGTATCCAATAATAAAATTGCCCCTGATTTCCAATAGCACCCAGTCCAAAGCAGACACTTATTTCCTTCAACTGACTTCAAAGCAATAATAGGAACCCAAATCTTACAAGGTGTTGGCTTCATCTAGCTGAGATATTCAATGTTTCTCCATATGTGTATGTCCTTCATCACGACAATTTGTTCAAGTCCGGGGAGACCCTAGCTGTCACTTACTGAATGGAACTGACATACATAGTCACCATAAGTACTTAAGATCATGTCCAGGGCCTTCAACTCTTGTCCAGGAGGTAGACAACTTATGTATCTCCAGTTCTAGCACTAACTTCTCAATTGAATTTTTCAAATTTTAAAATGCATACTAAATATTCCCAGATGCCTTCCTGCTGGAAATATCAAATTCAATTTGCCCCAAACTAAACTCATCATCCTTTTTCTCATAAAATCTTTACTTCCCTGTAGCTTCAATCTTATATAACAATGGTAATGAATTTTTGGTCTCTCAGGCCCTACATAGGTAGGAGAACCTGTAGAAAGGTAAAAAGTTGTTGGATAATATATCAGGAGCATTTAAAGTCTTAGTCAAGTGTGAAATTGTATTAGAGCACTGTCAAAGGAAAGGTGATTCTGAGGCTTGTTAAAGACAAGTCTTTATTCAAGAACAGTCTACTCTAATAGAGTTGTGCACTTGAGGAGATGGCTGTGCTCAACTGACTGATTATATAAGTAAAATGTGGACAAATTATCCTTTACAACCAAAAGTAAAGTTGGAATGGAATATTATGAAGAGGAACCATGAGGACTGGAAGAGGGAAATCAACCAAATTATCCAGAGGCAGATCAGCATGACAAACTTAGGAAGGTGGGGAATAAAGAATTAATCAAATATTCATGGTGGACATTTTTTCCAAACTGATCCAGCTGGATTTTTACTAAAACTGGACCGAGATGACCCAGCATATTTGCCAAGGTCAGAGACCAGTTCAGAAGAAGCTCAGAGGAGAGAATGACTCCGATTTGGTCAAATAATGTAGCTTTGTCATAAGAAAGTTTTACTAATATGTAATTTTACTTTTGTAAGAATTTCAACAAAATATAAAAACATCTAAGTTAAAAAGAAATAGAAGATAATGAAGTTCTTCATTTGTGAAATTTTGATTTGTGAGGAAAATTGCAAAAGTCTCTATTTTCTTGAAAAAAATTATTTATCTAATTTTTAAATTTTTGGTACAATATAGATTGTACCAAAATACAATATAGCCTGTCCTTGCTATCTATACTGTACTTATATCAGTATTGCTGGGAAAGAGTTGACCTTTATTAGAACAGTGAAAATACTGTTGTGGACACTCTTCTCCTCAGGTATAGTGTGTATCTACTATAACTATCCCAATGTCATTGAAGTCTACGTCTACACCCAGCCTTGAGAAGAGCTTTGGCTACAGTAAAAACCATGGTAAGTAGTGCTATTTCATAACAGGCTTGTAATATAAACTGATAATTTCTGACAGCTTCTCAGAGTACTCACTTGGTGAAATTCATTTTATTTCTTTTCATTTTTTTAAGTTGTCCATAATATATCGTTTAGGTCCTGTCTAACCATGAGTTTGCCACTTACAGGATTCTAATTCAGAAGAATAATGGTATGAGAAAATCAGGAGCATCTATGAGAAACAGACACCAAAGCATCCACTCTCATCTAAGTTGTGTTGTTGATCAGACCAGACACAAAAATGACTAGTTCTCAATAGCTACACTAATTGCTCAAATAAAATACATTCCCCCTTAAAACCTCTAATGCATGAAAATAAAATATTTTATATAAAAATTGGGATATAAACAAAGTGTCTATGGTATTCTCTACAAGTAAATTTCATAATACTGGGGGTGTGGTGGTGCACACCCAGCACTTGGGAGGCAGAGATAGGAGGATCACTGTGAATTTGAGGTCACCCTGAGACTGCAAAGTGAATTCTGGGTGAGCCTGAGCTAGAGTGAGACCCAACCTTGAAAAACAAAAAAAAATAGCAATACTAAAGTTATTTAAAATATGACTTTTTTGCTTGATATATTCTTTAAATCCTGTTTCCAAATCTTGATTATATTCTTAAGAATCATGCCACCCTTTATAATTAATTTCTATTTCCAAACAAAGGGGTTAGAAACATAAATCAGTTGGTAGTGTTTGCCTTCCATGCACAACTCCCTGGATTCAATTCCAACACTGCATGAACCAGGCAGGGCAAGCCTATCAACTTAGCACTCTGGAGGTTAAGGCAGGAAGATCAGAAGGTTAAGGTCATCCTCCACTACATAGTGTGTTTGAGGCCATCCTGGGCTATGGAAGACCCAGGAAGGAAGGAAGGAAGGAAGGAAGGAAGGGAGGAAATAGAGAGAGAGAGAGGGAGAAAGAGGGAGGGGGAGATGGAGGGAGGGGGTGAGGAAGGAAGGAAGGTAGGAAAAAGGGAGAAAGAAGGAGGGCGAGAGGAAGGGAGGGGGTGAGGAAGGAAGGAAGGAAGGGAGGGAGGGAGAGAGGGTTTAAGCTCTCCAGTAGTTAGCTTAAGATAAGGCCTGAGCCAATTGATATCTCCTATGAGTTTTTGAAAATCATTTAAAGTTTTTAGATGATCAGTTCTAAGTTGATTTTTTTTTTTGATGATCAGTTCTAAGTTGATTTTTTTGTGAAAGAATTTTGTTATGAAAAAGTTCAAAGCCTAAGAATAGTAAGGGGGTCTTAATTGAATTATATCAGGAGCTATCTGAAGACCAGCTCCAGTAAGGGCCCTAGAAAGCTCTTGAGAGCAAGTAAGGAGTTCAGTGGGATCAGGTCTGGCCAAGAGGTTTCCTGACAATTCCAAGGCCCTAAATCACATCAGCCAGCTTATTCCCCCCTTTTCTTCCCCTATATAACCACTGTGTAAAAAATAAAGATTCAGAGACCTTGATCGGAATATAGACTTGGTCTCCTTCTTTGTGTCTCTTGTCTCTTATCCAGGTTAATTTCCCCTCAGGTCCTTGTTTGCTCCCCGCTGGCTAGGGTAAGTGGCGCCCAAATGTGGGGCTCAAGGTACTAAGTGTGACTTGGGCATCACTTGAGTGGACAACCGTACCCCCATTGGATCGCCACCTCATGGGTGAGTGAAGGTCCTCATGCAGATCACTGCAGGAGTGCCCACCTGTGAAACAGATCTGGAGAGGTAAGAGGAGTGACGCAATTATGGGACAAGGATTAAATAAGCATGAATTGTTGAAGGGCTTAAAACTTCTCTCAAGGCACAAGGAACATGGGTTAAGAAAAAAGATTTAGCAAAGAGTAAAAAGGAGTTAATTGCCATAGTAAAATGTATTTTAAAAGCACAAAGAATTGAGATTGCTTCAAGTTCTTTAAGCAAATTTTTTGATTTTATCAGGAGGATATGTTCTTTTTATATCTCTCTCTGTGTGTGTATGTGTTTATGTGTGCTCATTGTGCTCATTGTGCTTGCTAGTCGTGTTGTGTTTATGACTGTTTATGACTAAAGAGATGAGACAGATGCAGGTGACACCCCTTTCTTTTCTAGAGAAAATTTCAAGGAAATCAAAGACCTAGGCATAGAAATTAAAAAGGGAAAGTTAAATGTCTTTTGCAGGAGTGAATTTGCCAGATATTTGTTCTAGATCAACTTTACCTTACATAGAGGACTATTAAAAACAACAGCACTCCCTCTAAAGAGGTAACTTATAATTTATTAGATATTTTAGAAAAGATTGTAATGTCCTGTTACTTAAAAGGAGGAGGCAACTGATCTGACTTCTAAGCCAGCCTGCCTGAAGATAACACAATTTGCCTTAGTTACTTCTAGTAACATCATTTCCAAGTGTGTTATTGGTATTAATGACATAAAATTGTATTAAGACTACTTTCTTGTTAGTAATAGGATTAATCAATTTGGTATAATTTTTTAATAGCCTTATAAGAAAGATAATCGCTTCTCGGCCTTTTGCTAAGATCAAGTGTAGTATCTGTTCTTACCAGTTTAATATCTGATATGTCCTCTATCTGAGGACAATATATTAAATGGATTTTTGGAGCTCAGAGTTGGAATAGGAGCTTGCTCCATCCATTCCACACATTGACCTGGTATTGTAGTACCTCTAGGAACGATGCACCCCCTTGGGGGAAGAAAAAAAAGGAAAAGAACGAAAGATAATTAATGATGGGGTGAGATAAATTAATTGAAGGAACTGGGAAGGAATTTTTCAATGATTACTTGTTAAAAATGCCTTTTTAGTTGTACTTAGATCAGAATGTTAAAGTATATAAATAAAGGTGTGAGGATGTAAAAAAAAAAAAAAAGAAAGAAAGAAAGAAATTTTCAGGCTAAACTTAAACACCATGCCTAAAGTTAAAGGTTTTTAAACTGTTTACAAACTTTAAGAAACAAAAAAAAACTAATTTTCAGGATAAAATATGTTGGGATAGCTTGCTTAAGTTTTATCAAATTTAAGTCATGGGTAAAACATAAAATTGTTTTGTGTTTATAAAAATTTCTATGGTACAAAAAATCAATAACTATCAAGTTTAAGCCAAAATCATTGCTTGTCAAATAATGTTTTTTCTTTCAAAAAATTTTATCAAGAGATATATTAATATTACCTAGCTGTTTTGGCTCAGAAAAGACCAGATTCTACTCTAATGTATGTAAAGTAACTGTCTCAATTTTTGGCATCTTAAGTCCAGTGCTTATAACAAAATTAACTCTTAAGACATATTCCCTACTTTAGGGGGCAGCCTCATGCTCAAACAATGGTTCTCATCTGAAAAAAAAAAAAAGAAAATTCAAGCTATATGGTTCTGTTTCCCATGTTCTCTGGGTAATTTGTACCCACACATACCTGAACTAATCAAAGATGTTTTCACTCAGGTGCTAAGAGCTTACACTGCCTTACTTGTCCTTTTCTGATAATTTCTAGGTTAAATTACTTAAGTTTATAAATCAATTGATACTGTTTTCAAGACTGGGAACAGGTTCTGCCTATATTTATAAATGTTAGATATTTAAAATGTGAGATGTGCCTACTTCCTATGCCTCAGATATATGGCTTATGCTGCCACAGTACAACAAAAATTTTAAAGATAGGACAAAATGATTTTAGAAGCCCTTGTGCCATTCTTTAACGAAGTCTATTTCAGTAATCAAATGTGCTCTATATGTACATACATCCAGGCTGGTGTAACTTCTTTTCTGAGTGTGTTAATCACCTATGTAGAAGCCAAAGCCAATTGAAATCATTAGAGTAAAAAGTGTCAATATTTTGGCCTGTGCTCCCATGTCATGAGGCCACTGGAAATGATGGGACTCTTCTACACTGGCCCCCTGGTAAGTCACCTGTCTTCCTGGGCAGGGAGAATATGGACACCCAAACAAAATTGGTGTACAGTCTAAAGCAGGAGAGTCACAATTGATGAGCAATAAGCCCTCCTGACTTCCCAAAGAAGGGAAAATTACTTGGCCAGCATGGCCCTGACTCATCCTAACAGGCAAGACACCAGTAAACTACAGGGCTACTCCTGTGTCCCATTAATGACCTCTAAAATTAATCCTTAATTAACTTTTGACTATCTTCATGGTCTTAAACACTCAGAGAGAAATGTATAACCAAAGATTTAAAAATACCTTCAATATATAAATGGCCCTTAACTTCTGAAAAATTAGCTCCAGCCATGATGTTAGTGCAGGAGCAACTTGCTGCAGGTCATATTGAACCTACCACCTCTCTTTGGAATACTCCTATCTTTGTTATAGAGAAAAAGTCTGGAAAATGGAGATTGCTCCAGGACCTTAAAGAAATTAAGAAGGCCATGTTACCTATGGGAACCCTACAACCAGGCTTCCCCACTCCAGTGGCAATTCCTGCAGGATATTGTAAAATCACTACTGACCTAAAGGATTGCTTTTTTACAATTCCCTTACACCCTGAGAATCATCAGCATTTTACATTTAGTTTGCCTGTGGTAAATTTCAGAGGCTCTCTGCCAAGATTCCAATGGAAAGTCTTGCCCCAAGGGATGGCCAATAGCCCTTCACTGTGTCAAAAATTTGTGGCCCATGTTATAGATCCATTTAGACATAGATGGCCTTCCTTGTATATCATTCATTATATGGATGACATTCTCTTGGCCAGACCTGATCCCACTAAACTCCTTACTTGCTCTCAAGAGCTTTCTAGGGCCCTTACTGGAGCTGGTCTTCAGATAGCTCCTGATAAAATTCAATTAAAACCCCCTTACTATTCTTAGGCTTTGAACTTTTTCATAACAAAATTCTTTCACAAAAAAATCAACTTAGAACTGATCATCTAAAAACTTTAAATGATTTTCAAAAGCTCATAGGAGATGTCAATTGGCTCAGGCCTTATCTTAAGCTAACTACTGGAGAGCTTAAACCCTTGTTTGACATCCTCAAAGGAGACCCAGAGCCTGCCTCAGGCCACTCATTAACAGCTCCCACCCTAGATGCTCTGAAGATAGTAGAGGATGCAATTCTGAGCCAAAGGGTCACTTTTATCTCTTATGAGAAGCCTCTTCTCCTGGTCATTTGTGCCACTGACTTTACACCCACCGGGGTGTTCTGGCAGTAGGGGCCCCTCTTCTGGTTCCATTTACCTGCCTCACCACCCAGTCTTTACCCCTTACACCTCGTGGGTGGCAGAATTAATAAAAATTGGACATGACCAAAGTAGAAAAATATTTGGTTAAGACCCTGATAAAATCATTCTATCCTATTCCACTACTCAAATCCAGTGTTTAATACAAAATGATGATGACTGGGCAATATCTTGCACCTCTTTTCAGGGATTCCTTGATAACCACTACCCTGCTGACAAGCTTCTCCAATTTCTGAGAATTCAACCATTTGTTTTTCCTACATTGACTTCTCCCCGACCCCTTCCCCATGTCCCCCTAGTTTTCATTGATGGCTCCTCTAATGGAGTGGCAGCCTTCACCATAGACCATCAAACCACTTCCCTACAATCCCCATTCCACTCTGCTCAACTGGTGGAACTTTTCACTATTTGACAGGTTTTTCAACAAATTCCAAATACCTCTTTTATAGTGCTTATATTGCTCAATCCATCTCCCTGTTAGAAACTGTGCCATACATAAAACCCACCACAAACGCTATCCCTCTGTTCTTCTCCATTCAGGAATGCATACATTCTAGGCAACACCCTTATTAGTGCTCATTCTGGACTCCCTGGGCCTCTAGCCACAGGCAATGCCATGACTGATAAAGCCACCCAGTTTGCCTTCCTTGTTGAGCTCAATCCTGTGGCCCAGGCCAAAGCAGCTCACTCTGTACATCATATTAACGCTCAAACCTTGCGTCTTCTTTTTAAAATCACTAGGGGACAAGCCCACCAGATAGTCAAACAATGCACAAACTGTGTCACCCTCATACCCATCCCCCACTTGGGCGTAAACCCTAGAGGTCTGATTCCCAATGAGGTCTGGCAAATGGATGTAACACATGTTCCCTCATTTGGTAATCTTAAGTACCTCCATTTTACTGTGGATACCTTTAGTGGATTCATCTTTGCCATCCTCCATGCTGGAGAAGCTTCAAAAAATGTCATTGCTCATGTACTCAATTGCCTTGGTGTCATGGGAAAGCCCCAAATTACTAAAACTGATAATGGTCCTGGATATACTGGAAAAAAATTCCAAAATTTCTGTCATCAATTACAAATTAAACATATTACAGGCATACCACACAATCCCCAGGGTCAAGGAATTGTTGAGCGAGCCCATCAAACTATTAAGTACACCCTCCAAAAATTAAAAATGGGAGATTTATGTCCCATAAAAGGCTCCCCAAGAAACATCCTTCATCATGCCTTGTTTGTCCTAAACTTTTTAACCCTTGATATTTGGGGAAATTCAGCTGCTGATTGCTTTTGGCACACAAATACAAAAAATACCTTTGCCAAAGCAAAGATCTTTAACCTTAAAATGGAATGGCCCAGACCCAGTACTCATTTGGGGCCAAGGATCAGTATGCTTGTTTGACACCAAAGAAAATGCTGTGAGATGGCTGCCAGAGAGACTTGTAAAGCAGGCTGATGATCCTCCAATGACATCTCACATATCCAGGGAAGAAACACTTTCCTGAGAAACTCTCCTTTTTTACCCTGACAGGACAAAGCCGGAAGGACCTCAAGATGACTCTGCCCAGAGGACACAGCTAACCTACTGGAGAGACCAACTCCCATTCGCACTGTTTTTGGCATCAGTGAACCATCCCTGGCAGCCTCCACAGTGGTTGCCAGCCTTGCCAGAGGAACCCTAGGCCACTCCCTGGTCTCTACAGCACAATTGTCCCAGCAATTCCAATTAGCCATAGAAGCTTCTATTGAGTCCCTCTCCTCCTTACAAAGACAGATAACATCAGTCACCCAAGTAGCCTTACAAAATCGGAGAGCACTAGGTCTGCTCACTGCAGAAAAGGGAGGCACTTGCCTCTTTCTGGGAGATGAATGTTGCTATGAGTCAGGTCTAATAGAAACCCAAGTAAAAAAATTACATGAGATCAGCCTAGATCACTATAAACAAAAATTTTCATCAGCTGCCAATGATTGGTGGAAGTCCTCCCTATTCACCCTTCTCATGCCCCTAGTCATACCCCTAATTAGCTTCATTCTCATATTCACACTAGGAACATTTTTAATCAACAAGCTCATTCACTTCATCCGATGACAGATTGACAGTACCATTTCCAAGCCCATCCAAATCCACTATCATCAATTGGACCTGATTGATCAGGGCTTCGATGTGACAGGTGACTCCCCTCCTTTAGGAGCTGCATAGGATTCAGATCTATGCACATCAGCTCACAATAAAGTGAGTCCGATATGGGCACCAACATGGGTGTGAGGCAAAGCACCACAACGGAAGATCCCTTTCTGACCGCTTCTGAATTCCCTGAGAGAAAAACCTGACTTGCATGGAGGTTGGTACCACACCTATTATGATCACATAGGCCCTGCCTCCCCTCCCCAAAAGTAACCAAGGGCCAAGATTGTGGGACAAAAAAATGACAGCCCAGGGGGGAAGTCAGGTCAATACTCCCCCAGTTGGTTAAAAGTCCACCAATGAATAGTGGGCCTCCCCCTCTTTTGTATAAAAGAAGGGTGGAAATGTCAGGAGCCATAGAGCAAAATCCTCTCCATTTTGTCTGGGCCTGTTCATAAGTTGACTCATTATTCAGAAAGCTGGTCCATCCAGCTCTCTGTTAGGTACTTTTGGAATGTTGGTCAGCAGACTGCTTACAGAATCCTATCTTCTGCAAAAGGCCAGTTTATGGTCAGGCTGTGAAGCCTGGCACAGTCAGGATGTTAAGCCATTGAGGCAAGATTAGATAAACACCTGATTACATCCCCTCTAGGTTTCCTGACAATTCCAAGGCCCTAAATCATGTCAGCCAGCTTATTCCCCCCTTTTCTTCCCCTATATAACCACTGTGTAAAAAATAAAGATTCAGAGACCTTGATCAGAATATAGACTTGGTCTTCCTCTTTGTGTCTCTTGTCTCTCATCCAGGTTAATTTCCCCTCAGGTCCTTGTTTGACCCCCCACTGGCAGGGGCAATTATCACATTCTATATTTCCTACAGACAGTTCTTCCTTCTCTTCCAGATCTTTATCCTGCCTCAAGTAGCGATTAGAAAGATAAAGTGCATTTTCACCAGATTTCAAGGTTCTTAAAGGCAAAAGGATACCTGGTTTCTTCACTGCTTCAAAACTGTGGCATCTACTACAGGCCTGGTATTACTGTTGGTTAAGTGAATGCATAATGAATGAGTGGATGTATTTGCATAATGATAAGGAGATCTGACCTTCATGTCAGAGAACAGACCATGCTTGTCTTTTCTAACCACAATGAAGTCACTTGTCTTCTCAGAAATCAGAAAACTTACCTACCAACTCATGAAATAGGAGGTTTACTGACATAAATTCTCAGTTGAAAGGCTCATGGTAGTGCTGTATAAATGTGAGATTATATGATACCAGTAAGTATTGGGTCACTGGTTATGTCAGAACAGCAAGCATATTGGAAAGGAAATGGCACTTGCTGAAAATCTGGATTCAAGGCAATGTGTGTTACTAACTTAATTGTATAAACTTTTACTTTGATTTCAACTTTATACATGTTTTCCCATGAGCAAAATGCCAGAAGGACAGGGATAAATCACTCAATCATTATCAATTTAGTGGTTCTTTCTAACAGAAAGTTTAAAATCAAATGGCAGCAATGACAACATTAATCTTGGTTTTTATGAAAGATGATCTGTGATCATTTAATTTCAAATAACTTCTCTCCTTTCATCTTGCCTATTTTCCCACTTGTATTTCTTCATGTTTGTTGCAACATTCAAACCACCACAATATTTTTATTACTTAAACATTGTACAAAGGCCCTATGTGTTGCTCTTGTAACAATATCTTTTGCTAATCTACTCCTATGATTATCCCTGTTTCATGACTATCAGATTAGTGGAATCAGCACCAGCCTGTTTTATTTCTGTGTCTTCCCTATCCTAGAAATATGTATGTGGTAGGAACTCAGTAAAAGTTATATGAATAAAAAAATGAATGAAGAAATAGATTGGTACTAAGAGGTTAAAAATAAATAATTTTACCAGTGCCAGTGTGATGAAATGTGAAAAATATTTGTGATAGTGTACAATTTCAAATGTTGGAGAAATATGCACAATATGAAATTTATAGTCATCAGAATCTCTAAGTGTGCAGCTCAGTGGCATTAAGTATATTCACAGTGCTGTCCAGTCAACACAGCCTTCCATTTCTAGAACTTTGTCTTGTTCCCCAACTAAAACTCTTTTCCCTTTGAACAACTCCCCAATCCTCTCTCCCTCAGTCCCTGCCAACTATCCCACATTATTATGAATAACACTGCTATGAGAGTGTAAATATCTGTTGAGACAGGCCATGTTTCCTATTCTTTGGGGTATGTATACCAAGTAAAATTAGCAAAGAGTACAGTAATTCTGTATTAATTTTTTTTTGAGATCCTCCTTACTGTTTTCTATAGCAACTGAATAATTTTACATTCCTGTCAGTAATGCACAAGGTTCCAATTTCTCAGAGTTCTCATTAACTCTTGTTAGTTTCTGAGGTTTTGTTAATGAAACTTTCATCCTAAGGAAAGTCTCACTATGGTTTTCATTTATATTTCCCAAATGATTGGTGGTGACATTAAGCATTTCTAATGTAGTTATTATCCATTTGCTATCATTTATATTTTGATATGGTATTTATGGTAGTTGTGGTGGTTTGAATAGGATAGGTGGCCCCCAATATATTCAGTTGTTTGTAGTTTGCATCTGTAGCCACCTGCTGGAGGCAACGTCACTGGGTGATCTTAAGGTGTGGTGGTGGGTTTCATATTTCAATCTAAAGATATGCAAAGTGTGCCTATCTGGAGTTCCTAAAGTGTGCTGTGTGGCTTTTGACCTTTAGGCATGTACTTCCCTCTCTCTGCTTGGTCCTGTGAAGGCAGGCCAGCTTCTTCTGCCATTATGGAACTTCCCCTGGGTCGAAAGCTTCAATAAGTCCCTTCCTCCATAACTGTGCCTGGTCTGGAAGTTCATCTCAGTGAACCTGAAACTGTCTGCTACAGTAGTCAATTCGTAAACAGGTATTTGAACTTAGCGCTCTGTCCGATCAAGTCCTGTACTACTGCTCATTGTGGACCCCACATGACAGTTGGCCATCTGGTGCTGGAGTGTTTTATGTATTGCCTCCTCTCATTGTTATAAAAGTTGGTCCCCATTTTAAAGGAGAGTCTGAAATGAGTCATATGGCTTTCCCAGGCTGATATTAACACACTCTCTGGATGTCTAAGGCTAAGATAATTTTTATTGGTGTAAACCTGTTAAACTCACTGTGTTACTTACTATACCACATTGGTACTGACCATTAGTAAAACACAAAACCCTCAACTAATTTGAATAGGCTTTCACATTTAAACTTGTGTTAAGTAAGAGATGATCTTGAAAAAAATATAGACAACAGATAAGTTCTTTTATTTCAGGGAAGTGTGAACTTTGATTTATACTCCCAAGCACTTTATTTTATGTCCACATAAAGCCAAAAACAAGTTATTTAAGTTACAATGCAGATGGTCCTTGAGTTTGATTAATGCTATTAAGTAAAATACTGCTATGCATAAAAAAGAAAATATAAAAGGACCTAATTAAGCATTTTTTATTAGCCTTGGGGAAAGTTCATTACCTATGCTGAAATTGATGTGAGTAATTTATGCATAATATACATGTACATACAGTGTCATACAAAGTAGATCACTCAGTTAGTAATCTCTGCAGCATCTCTCCTGCTGGAGTGAGGAATCTCCCATAGTTTCTTACACGTCTATTCTATCACTTATGCATGAGAACAACCTCCCATTAAGAAGCATACATTTGGGTTCAGAAAGGTGAAAGTGCCCTTTTAAGCAGAAAATAACTGAATGGGGATCATTAGTAGCTCTGAGTAATTCTATTATTCAGTATCCTCTGCATAGCCTGCTGTTCACATAGAAACTATGTATTGAAGATTGAACCCATTATTTTCTGCTGCTTCCTTTTCCGCACCTGTTAATCTGACAGCCTTCCTACTTTCATGCTAGGTCAAAAAAAAAAAAAAAAAAGTTCAAAAAGAAATTCAGAATTTCCATGGGTTTTAATCAAACGGTTTTCTTCTGCCAATTTTCCTATCTTTTTAAACCAATTCTTAATAGTCTTAGACTTCTGGATTTAACTTTAAAATAGATACCTCTCCCCCTTATTTTTTAGAAATTATCTTGCAATAATTTTAGTGGGAAAGCAGGTTTTCTGAGTAACTTGGAAATAGTGTACAGATCACAGGGAGAGAGTTGAGGGTGGACTTTTCCTCACATTTTTCTACTAAGTGTCCTTTGCCATGAGAAAATAGTTGGTCATACCTCAAAGGTCCTCCACACAAAACATTTCCTCTGTGGAACAGAAGTTACCCACCTGCTTCATTATGGTCACATCCTCTTCATAGCTTATTTATTGATGGCAGGGGAAAATAAACTAAATATTGTGTAAACAAAGATATGTTCCTCCCTTTGCAGCCCATGATAACCCAACAAAAAGCAAAACAGTGATGGACAAAAATTTGTTTGTAATCCTAAAGTGCCTAAAGACATTCCATAGCACTGAATTTCTTAACAAAATAGTTGATGCTTAATAGGAAAAAAAGGAACTATAAAACATGGTAGCTGGAGTAGAAGATACGTTTTTTAAATTTTTTATTATTTTTATTTATTTATTTGAGAAAGCCTAGGAGGAATAGAAAGAGGCAGGCAGAGGGAGAGAGAGAGAAAATTGGCACACCAGGGTCTTCTGCCACTGCAAATGAACTCCAGATGCATGTGCCACCTTGTGTATCTGCTTTATATGAGTCCTGAGGAATCAAACCTGGGTTCCTTGGTGTTGCAGGCAAATGACTTAAGTGTTAAACTATCTCTTCAGCCCAGAAGATATATGTTTAAATTCATTTACTGACCAAGAATTCAGTGGCCTTCCTAAACAATGGGTGCAGTGCACAGTCATGTCTAGTGAGACATGTTGATGGTTTTTCCCAATCAAAGCTTATACTTGTGTTGGAAATGGGGAGGTGTCTAAAGTCAAATATATTTGTGAAATGCTGGAGGTTAGCCAGTATTGAACAAACTGTGGCTGGCCCTGTGAAGATTCATAAGTCAAAAATGGACTAGTGAGCTGGAGAGATGGCTAGGCAATCAAGGCGCTTGCCTGAAAAGCCAAATGTCCTCAGTTCAATTCCCTAGTACCAACGTAAGCAAGATGCACAAGGTGGTGCATGCATCTGGACTTCATTTGCAGTGGCTGGAAGCTCTGGTGTGGTGCCAATTCTCTCTCTCTCCTGTCCCTCTTTCCCTTTCTCAAATAAATAATAAAATAAAGTAAAAGGACACTAGGGCCCATGATTAAGGGCCTTGCACATGTCAGGCAGGCACTTGACTACTGAGCTACTAACCCAGCTTCTCGGCACACAATTACTCAATCAAAATATGAAAATCATAGAGTTAAAGTAGCTACCTAATATTTTCATATCTATTATATGTTGTGTTGCTAAGACTGGATATATAGGGCTAAGTATATTACTAAAAGTGAGTTTATTATCTTTTGAGTCTTCTCAATGAGATTACAAGAAAATATTATGTGGCACTTGTGAGATGCTTAGATTTTTCTACTGGGTAATGCTGATGTACTACTTCTGCAGATCTCTAATATCCTGGATTCTTCATGAGTCCCTAAGAGATGACACAACAGCCAGAATTCCCCAAATTAACTTGACTTCTAAACTCAATCTGGTAGAGCATTGATAAATCTTTCTTGAAACAGCAATTGCCTACAGTAAACAATTTCAGAAACCTGTCATAAACATTTTCATCTTTGACTCAGTATAATTCAAACTGAACCACCTGTCATATTCAGTCTTCTGACAATTCATAACAATTTCATGTGTATTTGACATACCTGTAAATTGAAGGATCTAGGATGCAGCCAGTGAGTCAGGCGCCATCACTCACAGGCAACTTCAGATTCCATTCTTTACCTAAACAACTACTAAACCGTCAAGTCTGAAAATATTGAATGACAAAAACCCTTCATTTACACATCTTTACAGATAGTTAGCAGTCCACACTGACTTATGTACTTCAGCTTTGTATACCCCATCAAAGACCACTGTATAAATTTATATGTGGGTTGGAGACATGGCTCAATGGTAAAAACACTTGCCTAAAAAGCCTAGTGACCTGGGTTCCCCAGTACTCTCATAAAGCCAGATGCACAAAGCAGTGCATTGATTTGGAGCTCAGTTGTAGTCGTTGGAGGCCCTGGAATGCCCATTTTCTCTTCTCCTCTCTCTCTCCCTCTCTCTCTGCTTGTATATAAATAAAGTATTTGAATATTATTTTGAGCATCAGAATAATCTTACAACAGAAAAGAATGAACAAAATATAAAATGAATGAAAAATGTCATTATTAGAGATTAATAGTTTAATTGGTTTCAAAAGTACTAGAATTTAAACTTAATTTCAAGCAGGAATTACATTGTTTGGGGGTTTGTATGTTAGGGACAGAACTGAACTAGAATTGGAGAGTATTTTAAGAAATTGGGATGACCAAATACATATTAGGAAAAAGTGCCACCAAAGTTTAATAGCTAAGCTATAGGCAGAGGAGTTGAGTAAGGCCCAATAGCCTGTAATTTTCTATGAAATGTGGGCTTCCTGTCTGACAGACCACCCCAGAACAACCAGTGGATATAGTGGTGGTGTTTCTGAGGAACAGAAACAGTCTCATGCACATACACACACTCCATAATTAAACTCATGTTTAATTATGTTCACAGGGAAGAATACTCACATATGCTCATGCACATGACAAACCAACAGATAAATAAATAAAATTCAAATTCCAAGGTCCAAAGAGTAGCAGATTTCACAGTATCACATCCAGGAAACACACCTTCTCCCCTACTCATGGAGTCTATGTAACCATCAGGACTGTATGAACTATGAATCAGCCATGGGCTCTTATTCAGAAGTATTAAGAATCTCATGATATCCAGACAGAGTACTACATCAAAACCAGAGGCCCATTTGAAGGCCCAGGTTACTATTTGGTTCTGTGGTGGAAATTTTTGAGGAAACCTGGACCACACATTTAGTGTCTGAAGTTCTTATATGTAAAAATGTCCTCTATTCTCTTTTGTTGGTCCAGTGATTCTACATTGGTTCTATTCCATATTATTCCATGTTAAAGCCTTTTAAAAATGGGCTTTGGAATTAGAATGATAAGGAAATTCAATCTTGTTTCTTGAGCACCATCATTTACTATGTTAGGAATTCCACATTCATGAGTTAAATCCTTATAATTCCCTATTAAGTGAATTTTATCCTTGTCCTCCACCAACATGTGTGGACTCATGCTGCTTCTAGAAACCATTGGGGAAGTTTGTGCAATTGATCTCCCAGAACCAGTTAACATCCCTTCAAGATCAGCATAAGGCTTGAACCAAAATTTTAAGGTAGGATCTCTCTCTAGGCCAGGATAACCTGGAACTTACTCTGTAGCACACACTGGCCTTGAACTTATAACAATTCTCCTACCTCAGCCAAAGTAGTACTGAGATTCTAGGCATGAGCCATCATGCCTGGTTTTCTTTATGTCTTTTTATTTTTTCTGAAGCAAATAAGTAGCCCTGGCTATCCAACCTGTCTCAACATTTTTTTTTTAAATTTTTTATTTACTTATTTGAAAGCGACAGACACAGAGAGAAAGACAGATAGAGGGAGAGAGAGCATGGGCGCGCCAGGGCTTCCAGCCTCTGCAAACGAACTCCAGACGCGTGCGCCCCCTGTGCATCTGGCTAACGTGGGATCTGGGGAACCGAGCCTTGAACTGGGGTCCTTAGGCTTCACAGGCAAGCGTTTAACCGCTAAGCCATCTCTCCAGCCCTGTTTCAACATTTTAGCACATCATAAAGTTTAAATGCTGTAGCGGGGTTCTAACTTTCCTGTATAGTTACCTTGAAGATTCTGGAACCTGCATTAGCTTCTAAGAGTGGTCCACTATAAAGGCTTATTTGTAAAGCTATGTTAGTGAAAGTCTCTGTGTTAAAATGGAAAATTAAAAATACTAATTTTAAGTGGGCAGACCCTTTTAGAAAATAATAAACACAAAGTTATATTTATTTAAGTTAATTACTTAACCAGATAACTTATGTATAACATATTATATGTATAGGAATAGTATTTCTACTATGCACCTCTTTGTAAAACTAAACAATTTTAGTAAATTGGGTCTGCTTCTGTTCCAGTGCCTAGATCTATTCTTTATCCAGACAGTAATTTATTCTCTTCCTTCTTCCTTATGTCATTCATCTACATAATAAAGTCATGTTCTTAATCACACAGCCTCATATTACATCTCAACCAGAGGCAGATTTAGTATCCAAGATACACTGCACCCCATTTCAGTAATAGAATCACAGGTCTGATGTACAGATTTTCTTATTTAGATTGACAGATACAATGTGTACCTTTCACCCCACAGACCAGAGAAAGGGTTTTTGTTTTTTGTTTTTATCTCTAGAACTGTCAGCTAATAATGTAGCTGTTCCAATTACAGGCGCTATCAGAAACTATAAACATCTGGCTGAAAACCTCCTTCAGGAAAGTCAAGTTATAAATGTCCAGTCTTGATAGCTGAATTTTATTCTCTTGTTAGGTTTCTATGACACCCTTTCTTGTACATGTTAAAAAGTACCTTGTTACCCTGACAAAAAGCTTTATAAAGCAAGAAGCTAGAGGAAAGGGAATGAACAAAGGAAAATGGAATCTGAGACAACTTTTACCTGAGTTTTCTCAATAGCAACTTTGGAATAACCTCCCCATTCCAGGAGATAAACTGAGGCCAAAAATAAATAATTATAAAAGTAAATAAAATAAATAAAAATAAATTTATTGAGTTATTAGACTCAGAAGGAAAGGAGGATATGATATGAATCACAAGCCACTTGTTTCCACTTAGAAGTCAATGAAAGATGAAGCTATTTTGTTCTTGTAGCTATGGTGTACAGGTAACATACAAAGTAGGAATTGATAAATGAATGTAAGAGGCAAACATATTAAGTTACTGTCTATTTAAATGTTGTGACTCAGTTTACCAATTTGTTTTATAAAAACAAACATAATAATTATAGTCAACCCTTTACAATATGTTTGTATTAAATGGGACATTGCCTGTGAAGTTGTCACCACAAAATGCTAAATAAATGTTCATTTGTGGAATGTTCCATTCCATAAAAGGATTGATTCCTAACTACATCAGTTACCTTCTTGTGGCTGGGACAAAGTGCCTGGCAAAAATCAGTTTAGGGGAGGAATGTTTTATTTCAGCAATCCATCACAGCAGGGAAGGCATGGTGGCAGAAGCTTGATGCAGAGCTGGTCATCTTCAGTCTACAGTGAGGAGACAAAGAGAAGTTAATGTTGGTGCTCAGCCAGCATTCTCCTTTTTATACAGCATAGCACCTCAGCTCATGAAATTATGCTATCTACCACTAGTGTGGGTTTTCCTACCTCAATGAATCCAGGCAAGGTAATCCCTCACAGTCATGCCCAAAGACTAACCTAATCAAGATATCTTTTACAGGTGGTTCTACGTCCTGATAAGTTAACAACTAATACAAACCATCACACCATAACCTTCCTTTCTTCATCTGTATAAAATACAGCCAGTTAGTTCTGTGGTTCTGGGAGAAATTATATTCAGTTGCAACAAAACTGAGTGCCTACTTTGGACTTCTTTGCTCCTCATCTTGAAGGAAAAATCTAAACTGCAGTTTCTAGGGATATACAGGGAAAGAACATTATACATTGCTAAATATTGAGAAACAAACAGTATATAAATTATCACTTACAATGGTCCAAACAACCAGTGACACACACACACACACACACGAAAAAAGTAAACAAGAGAGTTTATTATGCACTACTAAGTTTGGAGGAAAAAATTGCACATGGCTACCTTGCAAACACTAGAATATGAAAATAGAATCTCAATGAAGAAGGAATTTTTGCAACCTGGAGTCACCTAAGCAGGAATTCATGAGGCAAAGACTGTTGGGTGGAACCAGTGGATTTTGCTTGCCTACCTTTTGCTGTTCAGCTGAGTCTCAAAGTTTAAGTAGGTAATAAAGATATATGCTTATCATATCCATCTTTAAGTCTCTCTTTTAGTAAAACTGTGATGTGTAGCTGTAGGTAAGGGGAGCCAAGATAATCAAGCTATGAGCTTAGGGGCTGAAAGAGGACTTCTGCTGTGTCTTGTAATGGCTCATGTAATGGAGGCTTGGTCCCCCAATGCAAGATTCAGAGGTAGAGATTTTGAGAAGCAAAAGGCTTAAGAGGGTCCTGACCTAATCAATGGTTTGATCTACTTATGGATTCATAATTTAGTGGGACTATTGAGAGGTGGTAGAAACTATGGCAGGTGGTCCTGATTTAGGGTATGACTGAAGCATATATCCTGTTTCACGATTCTTCCTGTCTGTGTCTACCTACCATCCAGAAAGCAAGCATCCTCTTCCACTGCATGCTCCCACTGCAGTATGTTCTACCTGGCTTCAGGCTCAAGGCAGTAGAATCAACTGCCCACAGACAGAAAGCTCTGAAACCAGGAAACAAAATAAACTATTCTTGTTTCAGAGTATTTTGTCACAGTCATAAAATGCTGTCCATCACAGCTTAGCAAGACAGTGGCTACCAACTCCAGGAGCAGCTGAGTCTATAGAGAATTTATACCAGTAAGACTGAAGGTCACAGGAGGTCTGTATGGAAGGCTCTGAGTTTGAGACATTCTGATTTTACATTAGGGTCAATACTCAACTCACACAAAGCACATTTAACATCCTGACTAAGAAATTATCCCAAAGAAGACTGTTGCAAGGGAAAATTTCTATACACAATGTTATAATACCTCTTCTGCTGGGGGATACTAAAAGCTATTTGTTGACTCATAGTTTGAATGTGAAATGTCACCCTTAGCTTCATGTGTTTGTGGCTAAGTCTTATACTTATTCCTCGCTGCTGGAGCTTTTAGAAGGTGGTGTCTTGTTGGAGGAGGTATGTCACTGGGGATGAGCCTTGGGGTTTTATAATCTAGCCCTCCTTGGCAGTGTTAACTTTCTCATTCATGCAGTTTCCTCCCCAGCTGATGTGACAAGATATGCTACCCAACTGTCTGCTCTTTTCATGTTTTCCCTTCCATGATGAAACCTCCCCTCAAAACCATAAGCAAAAGTAAGCCTGTTCCTTCCAGAAGCTGCCTCTGGTCTGGTGTTCTGTTCCAGCGATGAGAAGGTCACTGCGACACTACCCAAAGAGACAGCATACCCCATATGAAAGTTTAAAATGCAATTGAGTAAAATGATTATACTATTTATCAAGTTAAATGTGCTGCAAGTGTCATCTCTTTAGGTCCAGTTTTCACTTTCTGGAAAAGAAAGCCACTAGAAATCCTCCCTGGTTGATACCACTAGAGGACAAATACCTCACCGTGGTGGCCTTTGCTTACTGGTCCTTCTTCCTGAACTTTTCACCTGCCAGTGTGTGTTTTTCTTGCAGTCATGTTGTCTACTTTGTCATTATTCCCATTCTGCCCTTCAGGCAACTCCAAAACCATGACACTAATTCCTTCCCCATAGAAATGCCAACTGGGCTCCACAATTGTACATGTCATCCAATTGCATCCATGCTGGTGACATCATGGTTTCCATGGCAACTAATGTACTTCAACAAAGAAGAAACAGAGGTCCTTAACTGTAAATAGGTAAAAATAAAAGAAAATGAGCAGTAAAACTGAATGCAGGTGATAGGATGTGCTTATGGCAGGGGAAGCCTGCGTATTAAGGGTGAGTGAGGGTCAGTGGATGGTGTTGTTGATGTTGTCAGATTCCAGGTCAGCCTCACCTCTATCATGACCTGTAGGGTATTTTTCATGTTCATTGAGTAGACATGAGTACTTCACTTTTTCATGAAAGATCATACTCTGCATACATTTTGAAGCTGAAGAGTTTCTTTAAAGAGAAGCATACAATAAGCAAAGACATTTTATGTTCTAGCTAGGTTAAGATGATAATTACTAAAGACTGCAAAATTTTAATGTTGTCACATGTAAATTACCAAGAATAATATAGCTGAGGGATGAAATCGGTATTTTAACATAATGTCCATTGTTTCTTAAGAGAAAGAAAAAGAGTAAGAAGCAAACACACTATGGATTGGTCAGCAGTGAGCTGCTGGGGGTGTCATATAGGATGGGACCTGAGGCAAAGTCATTTTAACACATACAACATACTCTGCAGCAGATGCAAAGAGGAAACATTACAGCATCTAAATGACCCATTGGAGTGCTTGCAACAGATTTCCTTACTGTTGCCCTTATACATACTGTCTACCCTGGAGGGGAAAAATAATGATGATTTAAGTTATCAATTATTCAAATAATCATTAAACACAGGTTTGGCTGAGGCCTCAAAATGCCACCTAGTCATATCCCCTCTTTGAGTAAGGATTGTATGAAACATTCAAGACAGACCCACCTCATCATGATCAATTTTCCATCATAGCATGCACTTTAGACAAAGAGCCTGTGATTCCTCTAGCCCTATAAACATTGTGTAATCTATCCTCACTTTCCAAATTTTTAGTCCAGACATTTGTTATGTTTAAAACACATTCCTAGCCTCAGAGAGTTCTCTGCCACAATATTGTGGTCATATTTTCTGCTACATTTAGCCCAATCTTTTGTGCTTTTGTTCTCAGAAATATGGACAGATTTGTTGATTTTTTTATGTTTGCTGATATTTTGTCCAATACTTTGCATCTTTGGTGCTCTTAATAAGTCTCTAAGGGTTCATGTAAAATATTATTTTGTGACAAAGAAAAATTTTCATACTGTGTGGTTCAGTGGAAAAATAAGCTCATATTTCTGAGAAAAAAAAAAAGCAGCAATCAAGAGAGATACAATGCAATTGAATAATCATATCCTGGAATAGAATGAAGACTGGAGGATTTTATATTCACACATCAATACTTACCATCACTGAATGACAGAAATAAGTGCTCATGGCCATCAATTAGTCTTTTATTTTTTTCTCACCATACTTTGAAAGCTTTCAATGAATTTTGGAATGATAACACAGATGTTGTAATTGGAAAAATATAATAATAAATGAAGAGACTCACTAAACTCAAAGACCAAAGAAGCATCATAGCCCAAGTTCAAATGCTGACTCTATTTGGGATAATTGCTTATTTTATGATCATTAGATATTAGAGTGATCTCTTCCAGTCAGGTGAGGTGCTCTAGCCAGGAAAGAAGATGGTTCACCTCCCAACAGTGAGTATCCAGCACTCTCTCCCTCCCTCCCTCTGTCTCTCTCTCTTTCTCTCTCTCTCCCCAATTTACATTTCTCCATTTCCAAGATCCCTGATGGAATCAGATTTTACCACATTCAGCAAGTGTTACTATTAAAAGATCTCATTAAATGGACCAGATTTTACTGGAAGAAGGGGATGGTGAGTGTTGCAATCAGGTTTTCATTGCTGGCAAAAGTCACCTGACCAAGAGCACCTTGTGGGAATGAAAAGGTTTATTTTGGATAATAGATTCAAGGGGAAGCTCCTTGATGGCAGGGTAAAATGATGGCATGAGCAGAGGGTGGACATCAGCCCCTGGCTAACATCAGGTGGACAACAGCCATAGCAGAGTATGTAAAACACTGGCAAGGGGACACTGCCTATAATGCCCATAAGCTCGCCCCCAATAATACACTGCCTCCAGGAGGCATTAATTCCCAAATCTCCATCAGCTGAGAAACTAGCATTCAGAACAAGTAAGTTTATTGGGGACACCTGAATCAAACCACCACACTGAGTCATTGCAGCTATAGTTTTACTAGAACCATTGTGTGCTTCTGTATTGGAAATATTTTAATAAAATACCCACTTTCCTTGAGAATCCAAGTTGAAGCCAAGTCCTTTGTAACCTAAGTTCAATAATTTCTCTATAATATGGGATGAATGCTTTAAAACCCACTTTATGCAAACTAATCAAAATCAGAAACCCAAGTAGCTTTTTTAAAAGAAGATAATTCATAATACAATATTATATTAATCCATTGATAATAATTGTTGTTATTATTATTATTATCTCCTCTTTTGTATGCCTAGGCACATTTTCCAGGTGAATAGGTTACAATTCAGTACTAGAGATGTAGAAATGCAGGTAAGAATGTCAGCCAAAGCTGCTGTAGTTGATATCTGGAGCACCTTCTCCCTCTATGAAGACGCAAGGGGGGCAAGCACGAGAGGTCAATCTCCCACTACACAAGAGAGCTGCGGTTTAGAATGTGCTCTGTGCACAGCTGCTGCACGTTGAGGATGTTCCAAAGAGAGAAGACAAACAGAGAGGGAGGAAGGACTGAAAGGAGGAACAAAGAGAAGGAAAGAAGGAAGTAGCAAGAAGAGAGGGAGGGAGAAAAATGAGGAAGCAAAAGAAAAGCTTTCTTTGAGCATGTGTCTATGTTTGGCTGCAAGAATACCCACCATGGGCAGCTTCTCCTTACTCAGGCCATTTTACTGAGCTCAGAGCTGGGAGGAGATAGACACAATTTACCCTCATAGATTGATGTATGACTATTTTAACTCTTCACTGGACAGTTTCCATCTTTTATGTCCCTTGTTGAGTTGTCTAGGATTCTGTGAATTTCAAGCAATAATTAAAAACAGAAGAATCCAGGTGTGGTGGCGTACACCTTTAATCCCAACACTCAGGAGGCAGAAGTAAGAGAATTGCTGTGCGTTCAAGCCCACCAATACAACATAGTAAATTCCAGGTCAGCCTGGCTAGAGTGAAACCCTACCTTGAAAAACAAAAACAAAACAAAACAACAATAACAAAAAAAAAAAAAAATAAGAGTTGTGTGTAATTAAAAATCATATTTTAAATAAAAGAAGATCTAACTAAGTAGAACACAAAACAGATTATGTTCAAAGTTTGAAAGATTCAATGCAGTAAATATTTTACTTCTCCTCACAGCAACCTCCGGGGTTCCTATCACAATCTCAGCACAGTAGTTTGGAGATACGCATATGGTTGTGCTGACATTTATATGGAATGATAAGAAACTAGAACAGTTCCAATAAATTTGCGAATGGAAAACAAGTTGGAATGATATACTTTACCAGGTTTAAAGACTTAGCACATAGCTAAAGTGAAAAAAGTGTGGAACACTGGTAGAAAAAGAGAGGCACAACTCAAGCAGAGAGAGCACCCAGAAACAGAGCAACCTAGACACCAGTTGGGTTTCTTTCAAAAGATAAAAATCAATTTATAGAGGAAAGATTTTTTTTAAAAAATGTGCTTCAAAAGTCTCTGTTTAGAATGCTGCTGTGAAAACGGGTGTATGAATATCTCTTTAAAATCCTGCTGTCAGTACCTTTGGATAAATACTTTGTCCGTAAACACGATAAGCTATTACTCAGATTTTAAAAGGAGAGAAATTCTGACCTTTGCTACAACACAGATGTGCCTTGAGAAGCTATGCTAGAGGAAATGAATCATTCATCAAAGTACACACATTGTATCATTCTTCTCATATGAGGTACCTAAGGGTAGACAAATTCATGAAAGCAGGAAGAATGGTGATTACCACAGACAGGAGGGCTGTGGTTCAGTAAATTCAGAATTCAAGTTTGGAAGGATAGAAACATTCTGTGCATTGATGGTATGGTTGCTGTACACAAATTTTTAAAAAATTGTTGTAACATGTAAGCTGAAATTTATATTGGAATGATAAGAAGCTAGAAGGGTTCCATTAATGTTGACAACAACAACAAACAAGTTGGAACAGTGTACTACACCAGTCTTAAAGACTTAAATACATATAGTATATATGTCTGTATATCTCCAGGCAAAAGAAAGATGAAGAATGAACTTTGAGCTGAACCTCTCATAACTACATAAGAAAGTTAATTCAAAGTGATCAAAGATTCAAATTCGAGATGTAAAACTATAAAACTCTTTAAAAATTAGGAGACAATCTTATGGCTTGTCAGTCGGCTCAAGGGTTTGCAGGCCGGACACCAGATGTGGATGGGCTGCCAGGTACAAGTGGCACACCATCCAGGCAGACAGACATCCTATGTAGATATTATAAGGAAAGATGTGTCAGAGGGTGTGTGCATGCATGCATGTGAGCACACATGGGAATACATGTGTGTATATGTATGCATGTATATACAGTGGTTTCTGAAAAATCAGAATTGACAGGCTAAAGACACATATTCACATGGGTGATATTATTTCTAAGCCTGATATTTAACAAAGGGTTTGTGACTATAATTTGTGAAGATTTTTAAATTTTAGCAATAAAAACTAAAATTATTTAGGAAATGTTCACATGAAAAGGGGGAAAAGTTGGCAAAGGACTTCAAGGAATTAGTCAACAGGGATGTGCAAGTGACATGCACAGTAAACACATGGACTCAGCCCAGGGACGTGCAAGTGACAGGCACAGTGATCGTGTGGACTCAGCCCAGGGATGTGCAGTGATGTGCACAGTGAACACATGGAAGCAGCCCAGGGATGTGCAAGTGATGTGCACAGTGAACATGTGGAAGCAGCCCAGGGATGTGCAAGTCACATGCACAGTGAACACGTGGCCACAGCCCAGGGACGTGCAAGTGATATGCACAGTGAACACGTGGAAGCAGCCCAAGGATGTGCAAGTGACATGCACAGTGAACACGTGGAAGAAGCCCAGGGACCTGCAAGTGACGTGCACAGTGAACAGGTGGACTCAGCTCAGGGACCTGCAAGTGACGTGCACAGTGAACAGTTGGACTCAGCCCAGGGTCGTGCAGTGACGTGCACAGTGAACACATGGACTCAACCCAGGGACGTGCAAGTGACATGCTCAGTGAACACATGGACTCAGCCCAGGGATGTGCAAGTGACGTGCTCAGTGAACACGTGGACTCAGCCCAGGGATGTGCAAGTGATGTGCACAGTGAACGTGTGGACTCAGCCCAGGGACGTGCAAGTGACGTGCACAGTGAACATATGGAAGCAGCCCAGGGATGTGCAGTGACGTGCACAGTGAACACATGGCCACAGCCCAGGGATGTGCAGTGACGTGCACACTGAACACGTGGCCACAGCCCAGGGATGTGCAAGTGCCGTGCATTGTGAACACCTGGAATCAGCCCAGGGATATGCAGTGACGTGCACAGTGAACACATGGACTCAGCCCAGGGACGTGCAAGTGACGTGCACAGTGAACGTGTGGACTCAGCCCAGGGTTGTGCAGTGATGTGCACAGTGAACACGTGGAAGCAGCCCAGGGATGTGCAAGTGACGTGCACAGTGAACACGTGGACTCAGCCCAGGGTTGTGCAGTGATGTGCACAGTGAACACGTGGAAGCAGCCCAGGGATGTGCAAGTGACGTGCACAGTGAACACGTGGACTCAGCCCTGGGACCTGCAAGTGCCGTGCACAGTGAACATGTGGCCTCAGCCCAGGGATGTGCAGTGACGTGCACAGTGAACATGTGGCCTCAGCCCAGGGACCTGCAAGTGATGTGCACCGTGAATAGGTGGACTCAGCCCAGGGTCGTGCAGTGACGTGCACAGTGAACACATGGACTCAACCCAGGGATGTGCAAGTGATATGCTCAGTGTACACGTGGACTCAGCCCAGGGACCTGCAAGTGTCATACACAGTGAACACGTGGACTCAGCCCAGGGATGTGCAGTGATGTGCACATTGAACTCGTGGCCTCAGCCCAGGGATGTGCAGTGACGTGCACAGTGAACATGTGGCCTCAGCCCAGGGACCTGCAAGTGATGTGCACCGTGAACAGGTGGACTCAGCCCAGGGTCGTGCAGTGACGTGCACAGTGAACACATGGACTCAACCCAGGGATGTGCAAGTGATATGCTCAGTGAACACGTGGACTCAGCCCAGGGACCTGCAAGTGTCATACACAGTGAACACGTGGACTCAGCCCAGGGATGTGCAGTGATGTGCACATTGAACACGTGGCCTCAGCCCAGGGACCTGCAAGTGACGTTCACAGTGAACATGTGGCCTCAGCCCAGGGACCTGCAAGTGATGTGCACAGTGAACAGGTGGACTCAGCCCAGTGATGTGCAGTGACGTGAACAGTGAACACCTGCACTCAGCCCAGGGATGTGCAGTGACGTGCACAGTGAACACGTGGACTCAGCTCATGGACCTGCAAGTGTTATGCACAGTGAACATGTGGCCTCAGCCCAGGATCATGCAGTGACGTGCACAGTGAACACGTGGCCTCAGCCCAGGGACGTGCAACTGACGTGCACAGTGAACACATGGACTCAACCCAGGGACGTGCAAGTGACGTGCTCAGTGAACACGTGGACTCAGCCCAGGGACCTGCAAGTGACGTGCACAGTGAACACGTGGACTCAGCCCAGGGACCTGCAAGTGACGTGCACAGTGAACAGGTGGACTCAGCCCAGGGTCATGCAGTGACATGCACAGTGAACACATGGACTCAACCTAGGGACGTGCCACTGAATTTGACAAAGAGCTATCACTGCATTCCCATCTTCACAGATAGAGTAAAAAGTGACGAGGATGCCGGTGCAGGTGAGGATGTGAAGAAAGTGGGCTCCTCTCATATGACTCTTGGGAGGGAACATCAAACAGTTACTCAAGGGAATACCCTGGCCACTTTTTGCAACAGTGTACTGTTCACTTAATCCAGTAAATGTACCTTAGGGACTCTTTGGATCAGCAATATGGCTAGTCACAATGAAATATTATTCAGTCTTTAAAAGGGGGGAAATCTGACCCTTGTAACAAAAAAATTAAGAATGAGGGAATTGGCTCAGTGGGTATGACGTTTACCATGCAAGCATATAGACCTGCATGCAAGCATATAGACCTGCACCAGGAGTGGAGTGGTTGGCTATAATCCCAGCACTGGGCAGAGATAAGGAAATCCCCAGTACTTTCTGACCTGCTAGTCTCACTAAGTTGATGAAGTCCAGGTTGAATGAGAGATCTTATCTCAAGCAAATAAGGTGGTACCTGGGGAACGGATAGTGCTTGTTCCAGCAAGCCCCTGCATAGAAGCTGGTGGATGTCGTGGCCACCTGGAATGGCAGCACTGCAGAGGGGTGACAGTGGTCATCAGGGCACACCAGCTAGACCAGCAGAGTAGACAAGCACAGAGCTGGTGGGAGTCCCTGCCTCACAAGCAAAGAGGACGTGAAGGAGAAAGACACCAATGTCAATCCCTGGCCTCCACATGCACACACATGTGCTTGTACACTCATACACATGCTCCCCACATAGTTATGAGCAGATACACACATGTACACACCACACACATATATAGACAAAGTTAAAAATTAATAAATAATGTGAAAACCGATTGAAGAAGACACCTGACATCTCCACACACATTTGCACCCACATACATGAACACAAATATACACATCCCCCAAAACGTGAAAAAGGCCAAGTACTCAAAATGTAGTAGATGAACACTGAGTCCAGCTACCTTCAAAACAGGATAAAGCTGAAAAAAAAAAAAAACAGATTTCCTTCAGCAGATGAAAGATAATTTAAACCATGCTGTGTACATTAAATGGATAGCCACTTGGCAATAAAAGGCAATAGCTTTGTGATGTATGCTGCATCTGGATGGGGCTCCATCACATGATTAGTCTTGGTAGAAAATGTCAATCTGAAAAGGTCTAATGTTGTTTGATTTCATTCAAGAAAGATTGTCTAAATGGTACGATATGGAGAAGATATTGACTATTACCAGGGCACAGGCAGGTACCAAGACATGGATGCAGGTATAAAAGGGCTGTATAGGAACCTCCTCTGATGTATGATAACTCTACATGTTGTTGATGGTTATAGAAATCTGTCACATTGAATAATTTATTCATTGGATAAAATTGCCTTGGACTGTACATCACCTCTACATTCATATACAAACATATGAAAATTGGGTAAATGCGGAATAGGACTGTGTGCCAATGTCAAGCACTTCTCAGCTTCTGGCTAAGATCAGGCATAACATCAAATATCAACACCTTGCAATTGACTTTTTTACTACAGCTATAAAAGATGACATCATGGACAGAAGTCATTTAAAGGGCATGAGACTGCAAACTATGTTAATAAATTCTATAATTATTCTGAAGCACAGAGTACTTTTTAAATAAGATTACAAAAATTCAAATAGTCAAATGCATGAATGATACTGACATTATCTATAAAAGTCCACTGGGCCAGGCATGGTAGCATATACCTTTAATCCCAGCACCTGGGAGGCAGAGGTAGGAGGATTGCAGAGAGTTCGAGGTCACCCTGAGACTCCATAGTGAATTCCAGGTCAGCCTGGGCTAGAGTGAGACCTGACCTCAAAAAAAAAAAAAAAAAAAAAAAAAAGTCCACTGGACCACATGATGATCCCTATTCTTTCTCAATCCTTTATATTTCACAGTTTGAAAATATCTTCAAGATTAAAAATATGAAGAACTGGGGGCTAGGAAAATAACTCAGTAAGTAAAGTCCTTGCTGTGCAAACATGAGGACCTCAGTTCAGATCCTGTGACCTGTGGCAGGTGCTTTTAATTCCAGCATTGGGAAAGAGAGACAGGTAATCCCTGGGGCTTGCTGGCTAGCTAGTCTGGAGAAATCAATGAGCTCCAGGCTCAGCAAGAGACCCTGTCTCAAACAATAAGGTGGAAAGCAATGGAGGAAGACATTAGGCATTTGATATCTGGCCTCCTTGCACACACATAAACCCAAACAAATATGCATGCATGCATACCACACATACACACAATCAGTGAATAGAATTCTAAGAAACTGATAAATAAATAAATGCATTTACTTAATATATATAATTATATAGATATAATTCTTATATAATATATTATATACACAATTATATAAATGTGATTTATATATGCATATATATCCCTAAAAAGTTATATGTAACTTTATTAGGGTTAAGGGCCCTCATTTATTTTTCTTGAAAAAGTGACTGGCTCTCAAGCTGGGGCCTCCTGGCATTGCGTTCTCAGCTGTCATTCATACATCTTTCTCCCTCAGATATTGCCTGTGATGGTCGCTGGCATCACTGTGTCATTGTGCTGGCAATCCAGGGCTGAAAAATCAGATGAATAAATAACCTACTGATTTGGAAATTTGACATACTTGGCAAGGGGCAAAGGACACAGATTTGACTAAGTGTTAAAATACTGCCAAAACTACAGATATTTTTGAGTAGAGACAAGTTGCAGAAACAGCATAAAAATGACATCTAGAGACCCACTTGTGAAACATATTCTGAAAATTAAATTTCTTCTTATTGTGATTGCATATAGCTTTTAAAAATTTATCCTTCCTTTGATGTTGCTGTTATTTAAAATAACCAATACCCCACCTCCAGTAACTGGAGAAGAGAGAGCAAGACATGGAACTAAGAATGAAGGGCTGGGGAGATGGCTTAGTGAGTAAAGTGTTTTCTATCCAGTCATGAGGACCTGAGTTTGCATACCAAACACTCAATGCAATAACTGGATGCTTGTAATATCAACACTGGGGTGGCAGAGATAGAAAGACCGCCAGGGCTTGCTAGCTAGTTTGCATAGTCAAATTGATAAGCCTTAGGTTCTGTGAGAGACCATATCTCAAAAAAATCGAGTGGAGGGCTGGAGAGATGGCTTAGCAGTTAAGCGCTTGCCTGTGAAGCCTAAGGACCCCGGTTCGAGGCTCGGTTCCCCAGGTCCCACGTTAGCCAGATGCACAAGGGGGCGCACGTGTCTGGAGTTCATTTGCAGAGGTTGGAAGCCCTGGCGCGCCCATTCTCTCTCTTCCTCTATCTGTCTTTCTCTCTATGTCTGTCGCTCTCAAATAAATAAATAAATAAAATTAAAAAAATAAAAAAAAATAGAGTGGAGAACAACTGAGAGAGATGCCTGACATCACCCTCTGGCCTCCACAAGTACATGCAGACATGTGCACTAACATACAGACACACATGCACATACACATAAAGCATGCACACACCTCATATGCACACATACATATGCAAAAAAGAGCAAAAGAAAGAAATATGAATAAAAATAACAACTCATGTGGGAGAATTTCTTTTAATTTGGGAAAAAAGACAAAATAGGAGAAATGTCTTAGATCTAAATTTTTATTTTCCAAGTTGTGGCTTTCAAGGGGTTTGGGTCTAACATCTTTCAACTGGAAATGGCAAAACAGTTTTGATTCAAACAAGCCAAAAGACCCTTACCACTAGCCAATACAGATTCTATATCCTAACCCTCCCAGCACAATATGCAGTGATATAGTCACCTCCTATGAAGTGAGTCCTCATAAACTCAGTAGATGCCAAGCATAGAACACCACCAGACAGCCATATGGTCTTCCCACTCCCTGTGTGATATTTTTATTCAGAAAATTCTGTGCAGGGCCTGGGATTTTTGATACTGGATTCCTAAATCTGTCTTTGTGGCCTGTTTGCCCATGGTAACCCTCAGGAGATGCCTTTGGATACAGGAGGGAAAATGATTCATAACTGAGCCAAAGGGATTCTTTCAATGAACTTGCTCCAGGGAATATCAAGCTGTTTTATGAACAAATTTAATGAATCATAATGAATTTCCTTGTATGAAAATGATATGCATACACCATAAAGGAGCCATTAAGCTAATATCTCTGACTCAAGAGGGAAGGAAGGATATGGGAACTATTTGTAAGGAATGCATATGAAGACAGAAAAAAAAAAAAAACTTAAGGGATAGCTTAGCAAATAATGCACTTGCCTATGAAGCCAATGGCCCAGGTTAGATTCCCAGTACCATGTAAGCCAGATGCAGAAGAAGGTGCATGCATCTGAAGCTCATTTGCAGTGGCTAGAGGCTTTGAGCACCCATTCTCTCTCCTCTCTCTCTCTCTCTCTCTCTGTCTCTCTCTCTGTCTGTCTTTCTCTCAATCTGTCTCTTTCTTTGCTTGCAAATAAATAAATAATTTTTTAAAGTTTTAAAAAACAGTTCAAGTCCAGTCTGAGACTACATGGTGAATTCCAGGTCAGCCTGAACTAGAGTGAGACTCTACCTGGAGAAAACCAAAAACAAACAAACAAAAAAAAAACCTGAAGTATTTTATATGGATATTAAATAAGTGTACTGAGAGATATAAATACAATATACATGACACATGACCTCCAATGTAATTTTTAGCAAAAATAATGTGTAGAATAAGGGTTCTTAAAGATTTTTTTCAAACTGTTTTTTCAAGAATTTATTTCCCTGTAATCTTGGCACTCAAGAGGCCAAGATGGCTGATTCCTGCAAGTTTGAGGTTAGCTTGGACTCTGTAATGAGTACTTTAAAAAGAAAAAGGAAAGAGAAGAATTTCTTCCCTTTAAAACTTGATTCACATTCTCCCTTTTCAATGGAAACTTCTCCAGCACGCTTCCAGTTAGAGCACCGCTGACAGCTTCGGTTACTTGGTCCCCTCCAGCCTGAACCCCTGGCTGTGCAATGACCCTCATCACAAGGTCATCTGTCTCAGCAGCAGACTAGGTTCTCAATCCCTGTGATCAGGGATTCATAAAATTGAGTTATTTCTGTCAAGGAACTTACCCCCCACGTAGGAAAACGACAAGGAAACAATTGTATAATACACTTTATAGATACTAAGGAGCTGAAGGTGTCCCTCAGAAATACCTAGCACACACAGTCTTGGGTTCAGGTCTCTGAACTAAGCAGGGAGGAGGAGAGAGAAGAAGGGAGGTGGGCAGGTGCTCAGTGGGCAGGAGTGCTGCACAAGCACGAGGACCGAGCTCCATCTCCAGCACCCCGTAAGAAGAATGTTAAGAAAGAATGTGGAAACAAAAGAGGAAATTTTAAAAAAATGTATGCAGGCTTCAATCCAGACTTATGTAATGAGAAAATAGATTAACTGACCCAGAATGCTTCAAGCAATTGATCATATTGGGCAAAAAACTCACCTGTATGTAAGGATAGCTGTGCAAGTTTAACAGTGTGTGAGTAGAAGCCCTGGACTACATTTCTAGTAGCTTAGAAAACAAGAAAAAAGTAATTAAAGATGGAAAACTGCATTGACCAGAAGGAAATAAAGGAAAATGAGGCAAAGATGGAAGACAGGAAATGTCTGGCAGGGGCTTCCGAGGAGTAGGGGATGCAGGTGCGCCATCCTGTTTACTAGGAAGGCAGAGTCGGCTTTGTTGCACAGAGTGGCAATTCCCAAAGCCCTGAACACAATGCACAGCTGCAGAACAGAAGACAAACAATGGTCTGTTCTTATCCTGCTGGATTATAAGGTCCATGGCAGGAACTTCAGGCAAAGGTCGTGCCATTCTTCCCACCGGCAACATGAGATCATCCGTCACTAGGATGTTTTTAGTTATATATGCTCTAATGTAGACAGCTCCAGAGAGGGATGAAGCAAAAGGACTTCAGTGATTCTTTTTAAACTCGGTGTGTTTCTAGGAAAAGAGATGATTTTTAACTCAAATTTTCAAGCATCACTTTATGTTTTACAAAATTCTTTCTAAAATAGCAAAGTTTCTAACACTGGTAGAGAAAATTCAGAAAAAAAGAGCTTTGTGTCATAAAGTGGACAATCCAGGGTGAAGAGATGGCTCAGTAGTTAAAAGCACTCACTGATAACCCTGACAAATTTGGGTCCCCAGAACCTACAAAGTGTAAGATATGCGTGCTGCATGCACCTGTAATCATGCACCTCTAAGGCAACTGTAGGCAGAGTTAGGAGAATCCCAAAGCCTCCAAACCCAGCTAACCTGGTATCCACAGCACAGCAGCAGAAAAAAACATTGTCTCAAACAAATTAGAATGAGAGGGCCAGCTTGCCAAGGTTGTCCTCTGGTCTCCACATGCACCACAGCACATGTGCACACATGTGCACACATACAAACAGAAAGAGGACAATTTATCTTGATATCTGGTTTGTAAATCAGTAGCCAACAGAGCATGAGTTTGGTCAAAATCTACACAATGGCTAATAACAAGCAGTAGACATCCTTAACTTATACCCATCACAGTCTAAAGTGAAAAAATAATAAAATCATAAGGAAGCAACTGCACAGGAATGCATTGACCTGCTTTCTCAGCCAGCACTGTCATAATACATTGATGGAGCATTCGCAAGTCTTTCATTCTCTGGACTGGCTTTGTCTCTGGACTGGCTTTCTTTGTCTATAGCTAGACAAAATGACAGCCAATATACTTTCAAATTTTTATTTCTGTCCTACAGGAAGTTGTGTGTGGACTTCAAAAATCCATGACACTGAGGGCTGATGAAATTGCTCAATCTGTAAATGTCCTCTGGCCTCCACTTTCATGTGCACATGCATGCACACATACACATGTGCTTTCACACATATGTGCATTTAAAAAAGGATAAATGATAACACTTAAGTATTTGCCTTTAGTAAGTTAAAGTCTCTAATGAGAGACATGATATTGTATATACATATATGCATACATTGTTTCTTTTAAATTTTTTATTGATTTATTTGAGAGCGACAGACATAGAGAGAAAGACAGATAGAGGGAGAGAGAGAGAATGGGCGCACCAGGGCTTCTAGCCTCTGCAAACAAACTCCAGACGCGTGCGCCCCCTTGTGCATCTGGCTAACGTGGGACCTGGGGAACCGAGCCTCGAACCAGGGTCCTTAGGCTTCACAGGCAAGTGCTTAACCGCTAAGCCATCTCTCCAGCCCTATGCATACATTCTTATATAATCTCATAATACATAGTTCACACAATTTCTCATGAAGGTACTAGGTAGTGAAATTACTCACACACATGGCATGTTTGTGAAAGAAGCTGTCGGAATCTGAACTAGGCCACACTGTCATATGGTCACAGTTGTTCCCTTCATCTCTTCAAAGGAGTGTCATCTCCTCTGGTTTGAGTCATAGAAAGTGTGCTACCCAAACCCAGACTGGAAACTCACAACACTCTGTGGCGGAGCAGGAAGATATCACAGAAATTCAATAGTGGCTTTCTGTGCCATACATATATTCAGAAAAGTCCAGTGAGGGTCAAGTATGTAGCTCAGTTTGTGGAATGTCTGCTTAGTATGTACAATGCCATGGGCTCAATTCCCCAGCACTACATAAACCAGGCTTGGTGGTGCATGGCTGTAATTTCAACAATCATCAGGTAGAGGCAGGAGAATCAAATGTCTCAAATCACCTTTGCCTGAATAGAAAGATCAAGCCCAGCCTGGCATGCATGTAACCCAGGAAGGAATGAAGTAAAGAAGGAAGAAGGAAGGGAGGGAGGGAGGGAGGGAGGGAGGGAGGGAGGGAGGGAGGGAGGGAGGGAGGAGGAAGAAAGAAAGGAAAAAGTTAAAGGGAAGGGAAGAAAGACAAAAAAAATAGAGTGAGAGACTTAGGCGGAACTTTGTGCTTCAAAAGCAGTCCAAGCGGTCAACACTAAAATAGGTTTAGAAATTGGAGTGGTGGGAAGGATCAGAAATCCTGGTAGATGAACTTGAGATCATGATGGAGCAGAACAGAAACAGAAACAGAAAGTTGGTGTTGAAAAGAGCTTTGCTCTTTGCTTCCTGCTATGGGAACCCATGACAGAGCTCTTCATGCAGGACCAGTGTGATGGGTCAGGATCTGGGTCAAGTCTAGGTACCAGTGATGATGTGTCTATGGAGCATGCTCAGATGCAGACACTGTTTTAAAATCTTGGGACACAGTGACATACATCAGAAGCTTTCAACCTTCCTTCTTTCACTTCAGGTCACTCTCCTCATTGCAATGAAAATTGGCTAATTTCAGCTTCTTAGAAATCATGAGGAGAAAATTAGACCTTTAGAAGTTTTCTTAAATCTGTAGATGTTTTTCATATGTATTCATGCTCACATCTGTGTGTGTGTGCATGTATATGTAGGTGTGAATGCAAGTGGAGGCCAGAAATCAACACTCTCCACCTGACATTTTTAGGCAAGGTCTCCAGCTGAGCCTAAGGTTCACCAGCTCAGCTGGATTAGCTAGCTAGAGACCCCAGAGATTCCTTGTCTCTGCCTCCCCACCACTGGAATTGTAGGTGTGTACTGTCATACCGAATGCTTTATGTGGGCACTAGGGATCTGAGCGTGGGTTTCCATGCATGTTCAGCAAGAACTTTTGCAGCTGAGCCAGCCTGTGATGGAGGTATAATCTCTTTGCATATTTAGCTTTGCTTACTTAGGTCAAACATCTGAAGTGAAATGCATTCCCTTTGGAATCATGGCATGATTGAAGAAGTGTGCACTTATTTCTTGAAAAAATATATATTCCTTATATGGAAACATATATGTATAAGGTCTGTGTGTGTTCATGCATGAGAGCACAGAGAGCATTCTTCTGCCACAGAACACCTGTGAAGGACAGAACAACAATCAGGTGTCAATTCTTGATTCACACCTCATTCTGAGGCAGGTGCTCTTGTTCACCACCCTATTTTCCAGACTAGCTAACTTGCCAATTTCTAGAATATTTTCTTGTATCTGTCTCCTTTTCTACCATAGGCATACTAGGATATAGATACCCACTTCACTCTCCAGCTCTTTCATAGGTTCTGGTGATACAAACTCTGGTAGCTACACTTATAAGCACTGAGTCTTCTGTCCACCCCCAAAGTAGCTAATGCTTATTAAGATGTTTTGTTTGGCCAGGCGTGGTGGCGCATGCCATTTATCCCAGCACTTGGGAGGCAGAGGTAGGAGGATCACCATGAGTTCAAGGCCACCCTAAGACTCCATAATGAATCCCAGGTCAGCCTGGGCTAGAGTGAGACCCTACCTCAAAAAAACGAACAAAAAAAAAAGTTGTTTTGTTTGTAAGAACAGGAAGTAGCTGTATTTTGTGAGAAAGACTCAGTAAATGGATCCTACATTCCTCTGGAGTCAAGACTGTGGGACTGTTGAATGATGAAACTTGTGATTTTATAGGTACATATGGTTAACAGTGATCTTTCATTTTGGGGGATATGTGCCAAACATACTAGAAAATCCTTTTGAAATCATGCCCATGGTAGTTAAACTAGGCTGGCCTAGTCAGACATCTGTCTTTTTCTAGCAGGTCCACAAAGGAAAGTGTGGATATTCCATGGCCATCTTAGAAAATCCATGCCAAGAGATGCAATGTGTTCTACTAAAGCTTCAGACGATAAATGTCCAAAATCAACATGTCAGGAACACCAATCCTCACATTCTTCTAAAGGACACTCCTTCCTGGCCTCATATAGTATCTGAAAGTTGTCATTTCTTGTTTCTTAGCTGGTAACACTGTTTAAGAAAATCGTGGAACCATCAGGAGAAGCCTTGCTGGACGTGGGTCCCTGGGGGTGGCCTTGATGTTTTGTAGATTGCCTCTAATTTCTTTTCCTTGCCCTTTGCACAATGTGACAAGCCTATTTCATATTCCTGCCACCACATCTTCATAGCCATGAAACTTTCCTTCAAATCTGTAGGTCAAAAATAAACCCTTTCTTTCTGTGAGTTGCCACTGGTCAGGTATCCATTGACATTAATGAGAAACTAATTGATACAACAACCTCTGAGTATATGACCTCACAGCCCTGAGCTCTGATTTTGGATTCCTATATATAAATCAAGCCCATGATTGTGCCTAACAGTACCTTAGAGAAGCACCTGAGAGCCATCCAAAGCTCACATTTTTGACAGGACACAGTGGTGTGTGGAAGGCAGCTCATAGTGGCTCACAGGAAGAGAACCTGGCAATTTCCTCCCAAGTTGGTGTTCAGGAACATCATGTTACTAGCTCTGACTGGCTATGGTGGGACTATTTACAGCACAGAAATTGGCAAAGGTTATAATTCCGAGCTTTTATCCTTTTTTTCTGGGAAGTCAATTTGCTGTTGTAGTTATGGATGCACTAATATAATGACTGATCATGTGCATCTCCTGAGAGCAAAGACCATCAACCCCTCTTGGTCAGCATAGCTGTCCATTTCCAGCAAAAACTGACAACCTCTTATTGCCATCATTCCTTCTATATTTACCATTTGGAATTCATCTATAGAAATATTTATTTTCTCTCTTTTTACACAGTCATTAACTTTTATCTTTTAAAAAGTTTGAAACTAACAATAAATTCATATCCATGCCCATTTACATGCTAGAATATATTACACCAATGCTTATATATTGGAGAATAACAAGTAAATGGATGCTGCCATGTTGCTGTATTGATTTACTGGTGTTTGAACCACAGATTGGAATCTTTTATTTTTCTTTCTGTTTTCACTGTGAACTATTTAAATTGGACAATGCATAGAATGTTTGTAGCTTTTCTAGATAAGGATAAAAGAGGTAAATAAGTGTGCCTGTGCATTCATTTAACCTGATCATGTAACCAGTAGTTACAGCATGTAGTAACTACTCACCCATGTGAACCTTGATGCAATGTAAAAAGAACACAGTAAATCCTCAGGTGGGGGTTGCCTATCACCCATAAATCTTATTGTCATTGAATGATAACAAGATAATGTCAGAATGTTGGACATAGTAAATGTATTCAGAAAGGGGGAATGCTTATAGAATAATTAAGAAATTAAGAAAGGAAGAGATAGAAAGAGGATGTGAAAGTTTGAATGTAAAATGTCCTACATAGCCTCATGTATTTCTTATTTAGCCTCATACTCAATTCTCAGCTGATGGCATTTTGGGAAATGTAGCCTTCCTAGAGGAAATGTGTAGCTTGGCACAAGCCAAGCCTCGGGATTTTATAGCCAAGTCCCACTTGCCAGAGCCACCTCATTCCTGCTGCTATCTCCCAGCTGTTGTGGCAAAATGTGATGCCTAGCCTCTGCTCTTCAATGCCACGATGAAACTTCCCCTCAAGGCAGTAGATGGAAATAAACCCTGTCCTTCAACACACTGTTTGTGGTTAGGTGTTTTGTCCCAGCAATGAGAAGATATCCACAGCAAAGGAGAAAGTAAAAGGGGAAGGGAAAGTGAAAACCCACTTTATCTCTTGGCTATGTTTCATATCCTAGGATAACAAAGCCTTCTACATCTTAGTGCCATGGAAATAAGCCATCCAGTCTTGCTAATAGAACCTTTATTTACTTTCTCATATACCTCCTTCTTAAGGTGCCAATATTCTGTCAGACTTTAGTTTCTTTTTTTTTTTTTTAATTATTTATTTATTTATTTGAGAGCTACAGACACAGAGAGAAAGACAGATAGAGGGAGAGAGAGAGAATGGGTGCGCCAGGGCTTCCAGCCTCTGCAAACGAACTCCAGATGCGTGCGCCCCCTCGTGCATCTGGCTAACGTGGGACCTGGGGAACCGAGCCTCGAACCCGGGTCCTTAGGCTTCACAGGCAAGTGCTTAACCGCTAAGCCATCTCTCCAGCCCCAGACTTTAGTTTCTTATTGGTATGTTACTTTTCAGAGTTGTCATTTCTCAAAGATTTCTGTCCATCTATTGTTATGATTGGATCATCCAATTTCCAAGCAATGCAGACATCTTCAGCTTGCCAATTTGAACATTTCTAAGGAAAATAATTGTATCTTAACTTTAGAAAAGCATATTTGCCTTAAATGAGTGATCTTGGTATTTATGCCTGGCATTTTCCCTCTGTGCTTCTAGAAAGATAGTCAATATTGTAAAGGATATTTTCCATAAGCATGGAGACTTGATAAAAACAAATAACCTGAACAATTTTCAACCATTTGTAAGACTGTTAAGTTTAGTTAGAGTTTTTTCCTCAGTAAATATGAACTGTAGCAATTATCCAAACAAGGCTGGAGAGATGGCTTAGCAGTTAAGCACTTGCCTGTGAAGCCTAAGGACCCGGTTTAAGGCTCAATTCTCCAGGACCCATGTTAGCCAGATGCACAAGAGGGCGCACACATCTGGAGATCGTTTGCAGTGGCTGGAGGCCCTGGCACGCCCATTCTCTCTCTGTCTGCCTTTTTCTCTCTCTCTCTCTGTCCATTGCTTTCAAGTAAATAAATAAAAATAAAAAGTAAATTATCCAAACAAACTTAGTAATTGTTTAATCTCCATAACATTATATACTAAGTTGCTTATAAACAGACAATTGTTTATTCATTCATTGAACTAAAAGGGGAAAATAAAGAAATTATGTTATGTTCTAGAACATATAAAATGGGACAGAGAAAATTTAGAGGGACAAAGTAGGGAGCAAAGCACAAAGTTGTCATTTTAAATATGGAGCTCAGTATGATTATCTTAGATAAGGTGATTTTTAAGCAAAACTTTGAAATAGCAGAGGGAATGAGTCATTAAGACATCTAAGGAAATAACATGGCCAGCACAAGGACCAGCCACAGTAAAATTGGATGGCAGAGAGATAGTAGGGAAAAGATAAGCAGTGGAGGCCACATGACCAGTCACTTCATGACAGTTTCAAGAACTCAGTTTATGGCTGTACTTGATAAAAGAAACCACAGGGTGAGGATACAAAAGGGAATCATGGCTTTGACCAGCATGAAGGCACTACAAACCATGTCACAGTATTGGATACTTGCTGTATTTTGAGAGACGAGACAAATAGCTTTTCTGACCAATACACCACAAAGCATGACTGAAAGAGTCAAGGATCCTACCAAAGCTTTTCTCTGAGAAAACTGAAAACTGAAATGGCCAAAAACCATGATGAGAATGAGATTCGAAAGCTGCTGGGTGAGGAAAGAGAGTAGGAGTTAAAGTTTCCCGGTGCTGAAATGGAGTGCATGAGACACATGAGTCCCAGCTTCGTAAAGTGGGGTCATGACCTCAAATGAGTGCAAGGAGGAGTGCCAGGAATTTGGCAAGAACAGAAGGTTTTTGAACACACAGCAACCAATTGTTAATTCAAAATCTAATTCATAAGGGCTTCAAAGTGCTTCTGGCAACACACACTGCTGCTGCTTCACATGACTTTCCTGATCCCTTGGTTCTGAACACTCTGTGCATGGTGCATGCTGTCACACTATTCACCATCAACAAGCACTGCCTGGAATACCATATTTCAAACTCAGTACTATTGTTTTTTATTTATTGCAATACTTTATTGTATACACAAAGTCTTCTACTCTTATACAAGCATACCAGTTTAATCATAGGATAAGAACTGTGTGAGATGGTTCACTGGGTAAATTTACTTTCTGTGTAACCATGATAAACTGGTTCAGATCCCCCAAACCCCTGTAAAACTGGACATGGTAGCATGAGCTTCTGCAGTCCAGCAGTCCTTCAGTGAGATAGGAGACAAAGAGGAAAATTCTCAAAAGCTCAAGGGCCAGCTATCTTGGTGAGCAACAAGAGATGCTGCCTCAAACAAGGTGACAAGCGAGAACCTCTGCCTTCCACACATAAGCACACACGTGTCCCCACTCATACAATGGACACATACAATAATTTTCATTCACCATGACTCATATCAGCATGGAAATGCTGCATAGTTTGACTGTATTAAGTTAGAATATTTTATTTTAAAACGTATCATTTAAGGGACAGGAGATAGATGGCTCAGTGGGTAAGTATTTGCCATGCAAGCCTGTGTACTTGAGTTCAGAATCCCAGCACCCATGTAAAAACTGGGCACTGGGCAGGTATTTGTAATCCCAGCCACATCTATATGCAAGAAGACAGGCAACATCATGAGAATCTACCAAAACTCAGGGGCTTGCTAGCCTGGGGGTGGGGAGCAGCAGTGAATAATATGAAACCCCTTGGAAGGAAGTGGCAGATACAGACCAACACCAAGAACTTGCCCTTGACCTCCATGAGCTGTGTACAACAGCACTCCAATAAACATACACACAACACTCTGCTGTTTGATTTGATAACTTGCATTTTATGCTTCATGAAAATTTTATTAAGTGGGGCTGGGTAGATGGTTTGGTGGTTGGAGGCACTTGTTTGCAAAGCCTGCCAGCCCAGGTTTGACTCCTCAGCACCCATGTAAAGCTAAAAAATGCCACAACTATCTGATATTCAGTTGCAGGAACAAGAGACCCTGGAGGGCGCGCGCACACACACACACACACACACACACACACACAAATAACCTACTAACTAAATAAATACATAAATAAGTAATAAATATTTGTAAATTATTAAATGAATTTTGTCTCCAGATTAAGACACAATTTCCAACAATTTCTGAATGGCACTGAACATACTCCCACCATTTTGTTTTGTTTTGATTTTGCTATGCATTTATGGAAAATGACATACTCAGGACTAATACTTTTGAAATCAAAATATCAATCAACTACAAAAAATTTTGAAGATGCTCTATATGTATGTTCAACATTTTTCCATTGCAACCCAATGTCCTTTACAAAGTTCACATGTGAGAACTGTGCAATTCATTATTTACCAAAATGATGAAAAATAACCCTACAATGTTTTAAGTAAGTTTACATTTTTCTCTTGGGCTGCACTCATAGCTGTCCTTGGCTACATGCAGTTGCATGCAGCATGCATGCTAAAGGCTGGATATCCTGCATCCTGCAGTGCCAAATATTTAGCCAAGATGGAATTCTTTAAACAAAAACAAGTATACCCATCTCAATATGTTAATTTGCTTTAGTCATTAATGAATGGTCAAATTTTAAACAATTGTTTTATTTTTTTTTCTTTTTCTTTTTCTTTTTCTTTTTCTTTTTCTTTTTCTTTTTCTTTTGGTAGAAATGAGAACTTTATCACAAACATTCCCAGAATACAGACTGACTTTGTTTGAAGACTGAAACTTTTGTAAATATATACAAGATAAGCTCATTATTATAATGTATTTCACTCTCCAATGCTGGGTCCACATTTTGCTGTAGTTTGGTCATCAGGGCCACACCGTCAGCCTGGGCCTGGGGCTCTGCTGGGCTCCAAGCTCCTGGCCACTGTGCCTCCCACACCTGGGACGCCAGCCCACCCAGGCCTGTCAGGCCTCTCAACAGCTCCCCTCCCCGCTGTCAACCTGGACACATCCACACTGGCCTAACATGGTTTTCTTTATTATTTATTGTTAGTAAATGTTTGATTTGTAGATTAAGTTCATATAGTTACGTGTCTAGAATCACATGACAGTTTTTCAGATCAAAATGGTTGCAAGTAGTAAACATTTAAGAAGCCCGGGTCCAAGTGAATGGGGTGAGTAGACATTAATTCATACTATTAATGATAGGTCTTTCCTGGATATTTATATCCACACATTATTACTAGGAAAATGGTATTTTAGCCCTCTATAACTAATGCATCACAAACAGACATGTGTAGAAAAAGAGAAACTACTTCCCAAGCTCTGCAGCATTCCCAGAATAGAAGATAGTAAGTGGAAAAAGAGGCATCAGGGGCTGGAGAGTTGGGTCAGCAGTTGAGGTGCTTGCCTGCAAAGGCTGATGACCAGCTTTCAATCCCCTAGTACCCATGTAAAGCCAGATGTGGTGCATGTGTCTGGAATTCATTTGCAGTAGCTCCAGGCCTTGGCGCTCCCATTTTCTCTCTCCTCCCTCCCCCACTCTTGTTCTGCCTCCCTCTGTTTGTAAATAAGTAAATAAGTAAGTAAAGAGGCAGCAAAGGTATTGAGATAGGAGTTGTGACAGCACTCCTGAGATCCAAGCAAGAAAAGTGAAGAGGAGGACCGGTGACTGTGCATAAACATGGCTGGTGTTACAGTGGGTAAAGATGGAGAACTCACCACCTGATCTAGCAGCATGAAGTCACCATTGGCCCAGATAGCACAACTCTTGTGTAGTGGTGTGAGATCCTAGGTGGAATGGATGGATTGAAAGCAAAAGATTTCACAAATTCATGTAAAGACACTTCTTTCTAGAAGATTTGCTAACACAGGAAATGCAGAAATGGACCAAAGCTGGGAGAAGAGGAAAGATTCGGAAGTGCTTTCTGTTTATGGATTTCTTAAAGGTGAGACAAACAGTTGCTTATTTGGGAATAAATACAGTACAGGCAAAAGAGGATTGCTAGAGCAGAGCTGGCTTCCATGGCAGCTGAGGTGGCTTTACTGGGTAGAAAAGTTGACAAGAGAATGTCTATTTGAAGGGGCAGATGCAATCAACTTCTGGTTTCTTGAACTTTGTAAGCGATGTAGAAACAACATCATACATGAGTGTCAGATTCAGGAAGTAGTGAAGGTCTGAAGACAAAGATGATAAAGTAGGCATGGCCAAGTGTGGCAGGGTCAATGGGCCAGGAACTGCGGACTTGGGTGATTGCTGGGCTGTAGTCAAGGTCATGACCATGGCAGGACACCAGGACTTTTTTCCAGCCACATTCAAGTACAGAAGCACAGGTGCCCAGAAGAAGGACTGGATTGTTTGGGATTGTAATTTTGCCACACTACAATAGAAGGCAGTCATTTAAAGGTATATGTGAGAATAGCTAGAATGATGAAAGTATATGGGCAGAGAGAAGAAAGGTCAGCAAGTACACAAAGGCACAGTGAGGAAAGACTGGTTAGTGAGTTATCACAATAGGATATGAAGTATAGAGGACAGATGAAAAAGGAACCTTGAAGTGTAGGCTTCTGTGACAACTTATATAAAGCGACCTATGTAGAGCAATATCTGTACCAGTTGGATCAAAGTTCTAATAGGAGTGATATGCATATATAGAGAGATAAGTATGTGGGTTTCCTCTTAAACCATGGTATCTTAGGTAGGTTTGCTCTTGGTCTCTGTGTTCTGTTCTTTGTGTTTTCCCAATATCATACTTTAATGTATGTATCCTTTCAGCACCTAGACCATGCAGAATGTATACATAGAATTAATGAATCAATGAAGGAGTAAATAATTTTTTAACAGATCGTAGCTTCCAATTTATAGGCATTTTTCAAATTTGACATCTTATTCTTGTGTCTATATTTGAAGAACTCCCTTAAAATCTTCTTTCTCTGGACATCTATATTCTATTTAATTCTTTTTTTCTCTTTTTAATTTTTTTGTTTATTTTTTATTTATTTATTTGAGAGCAACAGATAGAGAAATAGGCAGAAGGAGAGAATGGGTGCAACAGGGCCTCCAGCCACTGCAGACGAACTCCAGATGTGTAAGCTCCCTTATGCATCTGGCTAACGTGGATCCTGGGGAACTGAGCCTCTAACCAGAGTCCTTAGGCTTCACAGGCAAGCGCTTAACCACCAAGCCATCTCTCCAGCCCTATTTCATTTTCTTTATCACTCAATAAAACTATTTGGTCTCACATATTTTGCTTTCTGTGACATTTACTTTAAGATTATTCCCTAATTTTAGAAAGTTTAGCCAATCAGATTTATATAGTCACCTTATTGACAATTTGGAGCTATATCCACTATGTAGGTGTATCTACATCTCCCACAACCCTCTTTATTGCATGTTTCTGGCTATAGTAAACCACAAACGAGAATCTCGTGAGTTTTTCAGGGTGGAATGCAAGCAAAGTCACTTTTGTGGTTGGCACACTTGTTTGATGATGTACAGACTCAGTAACTAGGATAAGCTACTGGGTCTATAATTGTTCTGCCTTCTCCTGATTTCCCTTCAGTGTCTGGACTTCAGGGCCACAAGTGTGTGTTTACTTCATAAGAAACTTCCTAGGCTCCTGGATCCATTGCTTAGGTCAGATGTCACAAGGACAAAGCCAGCTAGTTTCAATCTATCCTCTAAAATAACAAACAAACAAACAAAAAAACACTTATTCACATGGATTTTCCAGTGTCCTGGTTACCCATTCCTAACAACATGCCCTGTGGACCTAAATCCCATCAGAATGTGAGATGCAGCCTTACAAACATCACTTCATCAGTGTCATAATTGTCTGAATTGTTACCCTGGAACAAATTCCAACTAATTCTGCTTTTCTGCCTTAACTCTGACTGATTTGCCCTCCTGTGCAAGCCAAGTTATAGGCTCTAGGGAATCTAAGAGTTTCATGACATGATCTTCAACTTAAAGGTAATTAAGATATAATGAGATGTGTTTACAATCATACATGTGTGCTTTGTTTCCTCAAAGAGATCACATGTCTTTAAAAATAAACAGCCTTCATTACTACATGCAGTTCATCATTGAAGCTCTTTAGGGACGGATATGGAAAGATAAGTTATAACTATTCTTAAGTAAAATCTCTGTGTGTGCATGAGGAAGCCAGAGGTTAACATTGGTTATCTATATCTGTTGTTTCTCCAGCAAGCATTTATGACAGTCTCACTCCAAGCCCAGAGCTCACTGAGTTGGCTAGACAAACTAGCTAGTGAGCCCCAGATATGGTCCTGTCTCCTCCTTTCCACCACTGGGATTAGAAATGCATACTTCTACACACAGAATTTTATATGGGTGCTGGAGATCCAAACTTGGTTGCTCCCCAGCCCACATAAGTAAAAGTTCCATCCACCAAAGTAAAGAGCAATTTACTATCCACTCCCCATCATGACTGATGAGAATGAGAGATTTCTGTAACAGGCCTCCTTCAAGTCACACAGCACTCATCATTTCTGGTTGGATTCATGCCTGCATAGGACCTAACCTGCATAGCTGGTGGGTATGCCCATTAAGTTTTCTCCTGAAGTTGGCACAAACAGTGTTCCAGGAGAAAAGCCCTGGAGAGGAAAGAGAGAAGTCATGCTGAAAGGCTTGGTGCTTCTTCCCTCCAACAGTAGGAACAAAATCTGCCTGTGTCTGTCTTGGAGGAAGAAGAGGTAAACAACTTCACTAGGTTTCCAGCTACCTGCTCATCTTGCAAAAATAGATTAACATCTTGTGGCTCAGATATTTATTTCCGGAGCTTGTCCATTCCTTTCTGTAGGAATAAACAGGATTCTTTTCAGTCATGTTGAGAGGAACCTAGTTGTATAATTCATTCTATCTGACTTTTATACCTTGAACAATCCTTGCCTTCTTAAAAACAAAAGCCAGAAGTTGGGCGTGGTGATGCACACCTTTAATCCCAGCACTTGGGAGGTAGGGGTAGGAGGATTGCTGTGAGCTCAAGGCCACCCTGAGACTCCATAGTGAATTCCAGGCCAGCCTGAGCTACAGTGAGACCCTACCTCGAAAAAACAAAAAGCAAAAAAGGCAATTTTACCCTGACTTAGCTAACGGGGTATTTTGTGTAAACACAACATCTTTATCTGAGAAGAACAAAATCATTATTTCTAATACTTCACAACAGCCTGCATAGTATGTAGGAGGTATTATTACTCCTACCAGAAGGAAAAGGCAAACCTGAGAATAGATGAGAACAGTTCTAGTTTTTCTGGATTGTAAATATTATTTTCTTTTCTCATGGATATTTGTGTGTGGTGGGCATGTGGGTGTGTACGTTTGAAGAAGCACTTTTGTGTGGACCCATGTGCCCATGTATGAATGTGAATATGGAGGCTAGAGGTTGGTGCTGGGCAGCTTCCCAAGTTGCTCTCCAGCTTATGTTTTGGGAAGGCTCTCTTATTGAACACAGGGATCATTGGTTGTATCTCTCTTACAGCTGTGTTTCCTACTTCAAGTACAGCAACAAGTGGGGTGACAAACATGGATGACATATGCTACTTCTAAGGTCCAAATATTCTCTTACATTATTAGCTCTTTCAAATGTCTCCATGTATCCATGCCTATGAGCATCCACCAGATGGAAATATACCTTTGAAATTCTCTTCTCAGCTTACTATAACCTGTTCTTCTAGTTTGTGGGATGACCACACAGCTCTTCTTTCTGGGCATACCAATGTATTCTCCCACTGAGTAGGACTCATACCCAATAAGAGAGCAGTTGATTATCTTCATAACCTATGTGCCACTATTGCACCAATGGGCACATCTTGCCTGGATGTTTGCTTCTGTAAAATGTAGGATTCACTGTTTGTTCATACTGTTGGTTACCTTTTCTTTCCCCAAGCAGCGAGTATAGTGTTTTCTAGCACTATGAGAGCTAACCAGCAAGGATATGACTTTCATTTTAGATCAAGCATGATCTCTCAATGTTGTGGGCCTGCAGCCCATGTTCTTCAGCAGTAAGGTCTTACCATTGAGTTATAGCGGGTAACCAACTGCTTTGGGAAAGGCCTTCATTCTTTGGGGGCCTCGTGGACTTCCCTGACCAACAGCTCTCTGTGGAAGGGCAGTCCAATTCTGTCATAAGAATTTACAGAAACAACTTATGGTGGTAGAGTAAACCCTTCTCTTTAGGAGAATTCTGCACAAATTATCCCTCTCTTTATTATATCTCTATCCTGAGTTACATATTATTAACTATTTTTATTTAGTTATTTGTGAGCACAGAAAAATAGATGGAATGAGTGTGCCAGGACCTTCTGCTGCTGCAAATGAACCAGACATATACACCACTTTGTGCATCTTGTTTACATGGATACTGGGGAATTGAACTGAGATTTTTAGTCTTTGCAGGCAGGTACCTTAACTGCTGAACCATCTCTTAAGTCCAAGATTTATATGTTTCAGTTATATAACCAAGAATTTTAGGCCACCCTGAGACTCCATAGGGAATTCCAGGTCAGCCTGGGCTAGAGTGAAACCCTACCTCAAAAAAACAAAACAAACCCCCCCCCCCAAAATCTTAAATCTCTCAGTCCAATATCTCTAGCTAAGCATATCAGTCCATTACAAATTTAACCTTGATTAAACTCTCTGGACCTGGGCAGCAGGACGCAGCCAGCCCTTATGCCAGTAGCCCATTTCCAATGAAGTCCACTATAGTCTTTCCTTTCCCTTAGAAGGCTTATAGCCCACGCCTTGGAGTTTAATGTTCTTTGTATTTAGCATTTTCAGACTCTCATCAGAATAGTCCATAAAATTTGGCTTACCACTCCAGAAGACAATTTCTGTTGCAAGCACCAAGTCCATGCCTATTCCTCCAAAACAAAGGTTCCAAAAGATCAACATCCACATGGTCAGGTTTATCTCAGTCCACTTCTCGGTATCAAGTTCTGTATCAGACAGCTTCAGGTTTGCTGAGATAAACTTCCAGACCAGGTACAGTTATGGAGGAAGGGATATTTACTGAAGCCTACAAATCCAGGGGAAGTTCCATAATGGCAGAAAAAGCTGGCCTGCCTTCACAGGCCCAAGCAGAGAGAGAAGCACAAGCCTTCATAAATACAAAAGCCACAGATGCAGCTTGCTAGGCCCCATTCAGAAATACAAAAGCCACCGGCTAACTGAAAGTGAAAGGAAAGAGGAAGGGAATGAAGAGATGTTGACAAACAAGTACAGGTTATAGAAGCAAAGCTTAGCACACTAAATATAAAGACTTCCTCATAACTTATGAGGGTATGCTCACCCTCACATCAATTGACCTCCTCAACGAATGCCTCTCAAGGGGCACTAATCTGCCAGGTTCTCAGAGCCCCACACTAGGTGCCAGACGCTGGGCTCCTCCCCAGCAGGCAGGTAGTGCTGAGGAGGGACCAGGCCAGCTGGTTCATCCCAAGGGGTTGAGGAGAAGGGAGAGCGTCAGATGAGTCAAAAATCTCTCCTAGTCACCAGAGAAAAACCACACTGAGTTGGGAGTCTCGTGGAAGCAGGAACTCACAGGAACTCGCTTTATTGTTATAAGCAGTTTCCTATATCATGTTGAGGATGAAGGTGGGGATTTTAGGATGAGGGAAGAGATAAGGGCCAGTAGTAAACTGTGACTATTGAAATGATAATTCCAACTCCTGCACGGAAGTTGCAGGCAAGAAGCCATTAAGCATCTTGCTGAGTCCTAGCTGGCCAGAGACAGGTTGCCAAACTTTAGCTAGGTTCAGGAAGTTCCACTAGGCCTCACACCTGGGCCTTTCAGGGCCCAACAAGATCTGCAGCCACCTGGCTAAAGGAGGTATCAATGGGCTGGGTCGAGGCCTAAGGTGTGGTGGTAGATTTGAAACTCAAATTTAAAGATACGCAAAGTGTGCTATGGCCTTTTGGCTTGACTTGTGGCTTCTCTCTCTCTGCTTGGACCTGTGAAAGCAGGCAAGCTTCTTCAGCCATTATGGAACTTCCCTTGAATTTCTAAACCTCAGTAAATCCCTTCCTCATAACTGTGCCTGGTCTGAAAATTCATCTCAACAAACATAAAGCTGTCAGCTACAGTAATTGGTACCAGGAGTTGGGTAAGATACACCTGAGTATGTGGATTTGGGTTTTTTAGAACTTTTGTTTTAGAACAGTAGACATGGACTTGGTGCTTACAGTTGAACAAGCCTTCTGGACTGGTATGCTAAATATTATGGGCTATTTTTGTGAGAGTTTAAAAATGCTAAGTACAGAGAGCATTAAACTTCAAGGCTTGACTTGTGAGTTTTCTAAGGGAAAGGAAAAACTATAGAGGACTTTGTTAGAACTGGGCTACTGACATAATGGCTGGCTACATTCTGCTACCTAGGCCCAGAGAGTTTGATCAAGATTAAGTTTGCAATGGACTAATGTGCTTGGCTAAAGATATTAGACTGATAGATTTTTTTTATTTTAAGTTAAAAAAACTCAAACAAGTTAAAATGACAGGACTGAGACTGGTTTATGTTACTAAAGCTTCTATTGTCAAACACATTAACAGTCTTAAGGAAGATGGCCCAACTGCTTTAAATTAAAACAATAAAAATGATGCCTAAAAAAAGACTATGATAAAAATACAAGCTTCTTTGAAAAGAGTTAACTAAAAAAAAAATCCTGCTTTACAAGGTTATGATTTATTTCATCCCTACATTAAAAATATGAATGTGTCCTGCATGCCTGGTATTAATTTTGAAAACATGAAAAATGTGTGGCATCATCATAAAGTACTCACAGTTCCAGGAGCTGCTGCTAAGATACAAAACGAAACAGGCTTAACAACCCTGATAGGCTGACAACACCATTAAAAGATGGACCGAAATCTCACAGACTTCCATTTAAGATGGTGGCGTAGGTACCACACCAAAGCAGCCTAGGGGAGAAAAAGACCAAAAAACACCCAGCAGGGCTGGAGAGATGGCTTAGCGGTTAAGTGCTTGCCTGTGAAGCACCCCTGTTCGAGGCTCAGTTCCCCAGGTCCCACGTTAGCCAGATGCACAAGGGGGCGCACGCATCTGGAGTTCGTTTGCAGAGGCTGGAAGCTCTGGCGTGCCCATTCTCTCTCTTTCTCCATCTATCTGTCTTTCTCTTTATGTCTGTCACTCTCAAATAAATAAATAAATAATTTAAAAATAAATAAATAAATAAATAAAAACTCAGCAAAATATACACTTTTACTAAAAAGTGAGGTGTATAGGAAATTGAAGTGGCAGAGGACAACTAGAAGAGATCCAAGCATCCAGAGCCAGCACAGGCCGGCCAAAGCGGACCCAGCAGCTCTGCCAATTGCGGCAGCAGTGGTGCACCAGAAAGCCACCAGACTCAGCTCAAGACAAAGGAAAAGCCAGGTTGGGGGAGCTTCTACTCACACCGGAGCTCTCTGCAAATCAAGAAACATGAAAGGAGAGCGGCAGTGAGCAACAAAGGAGCAGTTCACAAGGTAGAAGAACATGGGGAACAGCGAGAGAACCAGAGCAGCTGTGGCTCCCTCCCCTTCCAAACCGCCTGAGCCCAGCTCCAGCAAACAGAGCAGCAGTCCTGGGACCCAGCCATGCCAACTTGAGGCGACAGTGGGACCCAAGCAGGAGCAGAGTCCAGCACCAACATCAGCGGCTCTGGAACAGGTAACAGCGGCCCCAGCAGCAGCAGATCCAATAGCAGCAGCAGCGGAAGACCAAGCAGCAGCAGCTTCAGTGGCACCAGTAGCAGTGGACCCAGCAGCAGCAGCTTCAGAAGCAGCAGTGGCTCCAGCAGTGGCAGTTACAGCAGCAGCAGAGGCAACAGCAGCGGTGTGTCCAGCAGCAGCACCTTCAGCAGCAGCGGCTACAGACACAGCAGCGGCACTGTTAGCAGCAGCAGTTCTAGCAGCGGGTGTGCTGATTTGCAGGGCCACAGTTGCCAGGCTCAGCTTGCTCTGCAGGAAAAGCCAGTGCTCAGCTCCAGAAATCAGAACAACAGCCCGACGACCCAGCCAGCAACTTGACTGAGACCAAAATCATCCAAGGTAACTGGGATTGCACCAGGGAAGGGTCTCACTTGATTGCAAGCTGACGTGGATCCCTCAACAGACCAGAAATCTTAACCTCTTTGTTGATAGAGGATCTGGTCGTTATAATAACTACTCTTGCATACATACTCGGGGCTGTTTTTGATTGAATGTGTACAGTGTTTAGTTAAATTTTAGAATCTACCTGTATTTAATTCCACTCAGCCTGCTTGAATACTCCTATAGCAGGGAAACTCAACCCCTAAGAACATCTTTGTAGATACTCTGAGAGTCATAACAGCCACACCTAACACCTTAAGCTCCTACCCTGAAAATATATTACATCAAATCAATTGATACAGCTAAGAATATCCAGCTAGCTAGAAAATCCAAGCATTAAGTTAATCCAAGATGCAAAAATACATACATTATAACACAAGAAACACTAAAAAGCAAGACGATATAAATCCACCTAAAAGTATTAATGCATCAGAAATGTCCTCCAGTGAGAAAGAGTTAGAGGAAATGCCTGAGAAAGAGTTCAAAAGAATGATTATTAATATGTTCAAAGAGGTCAAAGAACACATCAAAACACTCAAAGAAGAAATCAAAGAGGAAATCAAAGAGGAAATCAAAGAGGAAATCAAAGGAATCAAAGAAGATGCAGGACACCAATTTAATGAAATAAAGAAGGCAATACAAGACATAAATAAGGAAATAGAAATAATAAAGAAAAACCAGTCAGAATTACTAGCAATGAAGAACACAGTTAATGAAATAAAAAACTCTGTAGAAAATATCACCAGTAGGATGGATGAGGGAGAGGACAGAATATCTAAGCCAGAAGACCAGGTGGCAGACCTAATACAGTCCAACAAAAAGAAAGACAAACTTATAGAAAAGTATGAGTGGATTTTCAAGATATTCGGGACACAATGAAAAGATCCAATATAAGAATTAAGGGCATAGTAGAAGGAAAAGAACTCCATTCCAAAGGCATAGTAGGCGTTTTCAACAAAATTATAGAAGAAAATTTCCCCCAAATTGGGAAAGAGGTGCCAATGCAAATACAGGAAGCCTTTAACCCGAGCCAGACAAAACCCAGAAAGAATGTCTCCTTGCCATATTATAATCAAACTTCCAAACACACACACCAAGGAAAAATTATTGAAAGCAGTTAGAGAGAAAAATCAAGTTACCTACAAAAGCAAGCCCATCAGGATTACAGGAGATTATTCAACACAAACTTTTAAAGCCAGAAGGGCTAGGAGTGATAAATTCCAAGTTCTGAAACATAACAACTGTCAACCAAGGTTACTTTATCCTGCAAAGTTATCCATCCAAATAGATGGAGAAATAAAGACATTCCATGACAAAAGCAGGTTAAAAGAGTATTTGAAGACAAAACCAGCTCTACAGAAAATACTTGATAGAATCCTCCATGCTGAAGAAAAGGAAAAGCACACATATAAGGAACCTAGAAAAAACAAGCAATACTCAAATACTAGATAACGGAAGGGAGCACAGGTAGAACCAGAACCACACAAAACAAACAAACAAAAAAAAATGGCAAACATAAATTCACACCTTTCAATAATATCTCTTAATATCAACGGCCTCAATGCCATAACGAAAAGACAGAGATTTGCAGACTGGGTAAAAAAGCAGGATCCTACAATTTGTTGTCTCCAAGAAACTCACCTTTCTACAAAGGATAGACATTATCTTAGGGTGAAAGGTTGGAAGATGGTGTTTCAAGCAAATGGGCCTAGAAAACAAGCAGGGGTTGCTATCTTAATATCGGACAGGGTAGACTTTAGTCCAACATCAGTCAAGAAAGATAAGGAAAGTCACTTTATATTGATTAAGGGCACACTCTAACAGGAGGACATTACAATCCTAAACATATTTGCACCTAACATGGGGGATCCCAAATTCATCAAACAAACACTATTAGAACTAAGGTCACAGATAACACCAAACACAGTGGTGGTGGGTGACTTTAACACCCCACTCTCATCAATTGACAGGTCATCCCGGGAAAGAATAAACAGAGAGGCATCTGGACTAAATGAGGTCATACAAGGAATGGACTTAACAGATATATACAGGACATTTCATCCAAAGGCTGCAGATTATACATTCTTTTCAGCAGCACATGGAACATTCTCAAAAATAGACCATATATTAGGACACAAAGCATCTCTTAACAAATTCAGAAAATTGAAATAATTCCTTGCATTCTATCTGACCACAATGGAATTAAACGACAAATCAGTAGCAAGAAAGGATATAGAGCATACAAAAATCATGGAAACTAAACAATACAGTTCTAAATGATGAATGGGTCAATGAAAAAATCAAGAAGGATATCAAAAAATTTATAGCGGCAAATGATAATGAGAACACAACATACCAAAATCTCTGGGACACAATGAAGGCAGTTCTAAGAGGTAAATTTATAGCCTTAAGTGCCTATATTAAGAAATTAGAAAGGTCGCAAGTAAACAACCTAATGCTTCACCTTAAAGCCTTGGAAAAAGAAAAACAAGGCAAACCAAAAATCAACAGATGGGAAGAAATAATAAAGATTAGGGCAGAAATTAATGAAAGAGAAACAAAAAGAGCAATCCAAAGAATTAATGAAACAAAGACTTGGTTCTTTGAAAAGATAAGCAAGATTGATAAACCCTTAGCAAATCTGACCAAAGAGAGAAGAGACACAAATTAATAAAATCAGATGAACAAGGTAACATTACAACAGATTCCAGAGAAATTCAAAAAATCATAGGGACATACTATAAAAGCATATACTCCACAAAGAATGAAAATCTGAAAGAAATGGATGATTTCCTTGATCTATATGACCTACGTAAATTAAATCAAAATGAGATTAATCACTTAATAGACCTATAACAAACATGGAGATCCAAACAGTTATCAATAATCTCCCAACTAAAAAAAGCCCAGGCCCGGATGGATTCACTGCTTAATTTTACCTGACTTTGAAGGAAGAGCTAACACCATTGCTTCTTAAGCTTTTCCAGGAAATGGAAAAAGAAGGAATTCTACCAAACTCCTTCTATGAGGCCAGCATCACCCTGGTAACAAAACCAGGCAAAGATAGAACAAAAAAAGAACATTACAGACCAATCTCCCTCAAGAACATAGATGCAAAAATTCTCAACAAAATATTGGCAAACAGAATACAAGAGTATATCAAAAAGATCATTCATCCTGACCAAGTAGGCTTTATCCCAGAGACAAAGGGTGGTTCAATATTCACAAATCTATAAATGTAATATGTTATATAAATGGGTGGAAGGACAAAAATCACATAATCATCTCATTAGACGCAAAGAAAGCATTTGACAAAATCCAACATCCCTTCATGATAAAAGTCCTACAGAGACTGGGAATAGAAGGAACATATCTCAATATATTAAAAGCTATTTATGACAAGCCTACAGCCAATATATTACTAAATGGGGAAAAACTGGAAGCTTTTCCAATAAAATCAGGAACAAGAAAAGGGTGTCCACTGTCCCTATTATTATTTAATATAGTTTTGGAATTCTTAGCCATAGCAATAAGGCAAGAGACACACATAAAAGGGATTCAAATTGGAAAGGAAGAGACAAAGTTATCAATATTTGCAGATGACATGATTCTATTCATAAAAGACCCTAAAGACTCTACTAGCAAACTGTTAGAGCTGATCAAAACCTACAGGCATGAAGCAGGATACAAAATAAATACACAGAAATCAGTAGCCTTCATATATGCTAACAACAAACACACAGACGATGAAATAGAGAATCACTCCCATTCATAATTGCATCAAAAAAATAAAATAAAATAGCTTGGAATAAACCTAACCAAGGAAGTAAAGAATCTCTACAATGAGAACTTTAAAACACTCAAGCGAGAAATTGCAGAAGACACTAGAAAGTGGAGAAACATCCCTTGTTCCTGGATTGGAAGAATCAATATTGTGAAAATGACAATTTTACCTAAAGCAATCTACACATTTAATACAATTCCCTATCAAAATTCCAAAGGCAGTCTTCATGGAAATATAAAAAGCAATCCAAAAATTCATTTGGAATCACATAAAACCTCGAATATCTAAAATAATACTGAGCATAAAAAATGAGGCTGGTGGTATCACCATACCTGATTTTAACCTATACTACAGAGCCATAGTAACAAAAACCGCATGGTACTGGCACAAAAACAGACATGTAGATCAGTGGAATAGAATAGAGGACCCAGATGTAAGCCCAAGTAGCACTAGCCAACTGATATTTGATAAAAATGCCAAAAATACTCATTGGAGAAGAGATAGCCTCTTCAGCAAATGGTGTTTTGAAAACTGGATATATATCTGCAGAAAGATGAAAATAGATTCTTCTCTCTTGCCACGCACAAGAATTAAGTCGAAATGGATTAAAGACCTTAACATCAGACCTGAAACTCTGAAACTGCTAGAGGAAAAAGTAGGGGAAAGACTTCAACATATTGGTCTTGGCAAAGACTTTCTGAATACAACCCCAATTGCTCAGGCAATAAAACCACAGATTAATCACAGGAACCTCATGAAATTACAAAGATTTTGCACTGCAAAGGACACAGTGAAAAAAGTAAAGAGGCCACTGACAGAATGGGAAAAAATCTTCACCAGCTATATATCTGATAGAGGATTAATATCTAGGATATACAAAGAACTCAAGAAGCTTAATAATAAGATATCAAACAAGCCAATCAAAAAATGGGCTATGAAGCTAAATAGAGGATTCTCAAAGGAAGAAATACAAATGGCATATAAGCATCTAAAAAAATGTTCTACGTCACTAGTCATCAGGGAAATGCAGATTAAAACTACATTGAGATTGCATCTCACTCCTGTCAGATTGGCCACCATCATGAAAACAAATGATCATAAATGTTGGCGGGGATGTGGATAAAAAGGAACCCTTCTGCACTGCTGGTGGGAATGCAATCTGGTCCAGCCATTGTGGAAAACAGGTGTGGAGGTTCCTAAAACAGCTAAAGATTGATCTACCATATGACCCAGCTATAGCACGCCTAGGCATATATCCAAAGGAATCATCTCATTTCCTTAGACGTACATGCTCAACCATGTTTATTGTTGCTCAATTTATAATAGCTGGGAAATGGAACCAGCCTAGATGTCCCTCAACTGATGAGTGGATAATGAAGTTGTGGCACATTTATACAATGGAGTTCTACTCAGCGGGAAAGAAAAGTGAAGTTATGAAATTTGCAGAAAAATGGATGGACCTGGAAAGGATTATACTAAGTGAGGTAACCCAGGCCCAGAAAGCCAAGCGCCACATGTTCTCTCTCATATGTGGATCCTAGCTACAGATGATTGGGCTTCTGCGTGAGCCTGAAAATACTTAGTAGCAGAGGCCATTAAGTTAAAAAGGAGACATAAAGGGTAGAGAAAGAAGGGAAGAGGATACTTAATACGTTGATATTGTATATATGTAATTACAATGATTGTAATGGGGAGGTAATATGATGGAGAATGGATTTTCAAATGGGAAAGTGTGGGAGTGGGGAGGGAGCGAATTACCATGGGATATATTTTATAATCATGGAAAATGTTAATAAAAGTTAAAAAAAAAAAAAGAAAGAAAGAAAAAAATTAGAAAGGTCGCAAGTTAACGACCTAATGCTTCACATTAAAGCCTTGGAAAAAGAAGAACAAGGCAAACCAAAAATCAACAGATGGGACGAAATAGTAAAGATTAGGGCAGAAATTAATGTACTCAAAACAAAAAAGGAAATCCAAGGAATTAATAAAACAAAGAGTTGGTTCTTTGAAAGGATAAACAAGATTGATAAACCCTTAGCAAATCTGAGCAAAAGAAAGAGAGAAGAGACACAAATTAATAAAATCAGAGATGAAAAAGGTAACATCACAATAGATTCCAGAGATATTCAAAAACTCATAGGAACATACTATAAAAGCATATACTCCACAAAGTATGAAAATATGAAAGAAATGGATGATTTACTTGATTTATATGACCTCCCTAAATTAAATCAAAATGAGATTAATCACTTAATAGACATATAACAAACATGGAGACCCAAACAGTTATCAATAATCTCCCAACTAAAAGCCCAGGCCCAGAAGGATTCACTGCTGGATTTTACCAGACTTTGAAGGAAGAGCTAATACCATTGCTTCTTAAGCTTTTCCAGGAAATGGAAAAAGAAGGAATTCTACCAAACTCCTTCTATGAGGCCAGCATCACCCTGGTAACAAAACCAGGCAAAGATAGAACAAAAAAAGAACATTACAGACCAATCTCCCTCAAGAACATAGATGCAAAAATTCTCAACAAAATATTGGCAAACAGAATACAAGAGTATATCAAAAAGATCATTCACCCTGACCAAGTAGGCTTTATCCCAGAGACAAAGGGTGGTTCAATATTCACAAATCTATAAACGGGTGGAAGAACAAAAATCACATAATCATCTCATTAGACGCAGAGAAAGCATTTGACAAAATCCAACATCCCTTCATGATAAAAGTCCTACAGAGACTGGGAATAGAAGGAACATATCTCAATATATTAAAAGCTATTTATGACAAGCCTACAGCCAATATATTGCTAAATGGGGAAAAACTGGAAGCTTTTCCACTAAAATCAGGAACAAGAAAAGGGTGTCCACTGTCCCTATTTTTATTTAATATAGTTTTGGAATTCTTAGCCATAGCAATAAGGCAAGAGACACACAAAAAAGGGATTCAAATTGGAAAGGAAGAGACCAAGTTATCATTATTTGCAGATGACATGATTCTATACATAAAGGACCCTAACGACTCTACTAGCAAACTGTTAGAGCTGATCAAAACCTACAGGTATGAAGCAGGATACAAAATAAATACACAGAAATCAGTAGCCTTCATATATGCTAACAACAAACACACAGACGATGAAATAGAGAATCACTCCCATTCAGAATTGCATCAAAAAAATAAATAAATAAAGTAGCTTGGAATAAACCTAACTAAGGAAGTAAAGCATCTCTACAATGAGAACTTTAAAACACTCAAGCCAGAAATTGCAGAAGACACTAGAAAGTGGAAAACATCCCTTGTTCCTGGATTGGAAGAATCAATATTGTGAAAATGGTAATCTTACCTAAAGCAATCTACACATTTAATGCAATCCCTATCAAAATTCCAAAGGCAGTCTTCATGGAAATAGAAAAAACAATCCAAAAGTTCATTTGGAATCACAAAAAAACCTCGAATATCTAAAATAATACTGAGCATAAAAAATGAGGCTGGTGGTATCACCATACCTGATTTTAACCTATACTACAGAGCCATAGTAACAAAAACCACATGGTACTGGCACAAAAACAGACATGTAGATCAGTGGAACAGAATCGAGGACCCAGATGTAAGCCCAAGTAGCTCTAGCCAACTGATATTTGATAAAAATGCCAAAAATACTCACTGGAGAAAAGACAACCTCTTCAGCAAATGGTGTTGGGGAAACTGGATATATATCTGTAGAAGGATGAAAATAGATTCTTCTCTTTTGCCATGCACAAGAATTAAGTCAAAATGGATTAAAGACTTTAACATCAGACCTGAAACTCTAAAACTGCTAGAGGAAAAAGTAGGGGAAACCCTTCAACATATTGGTTTTGGCAAAGACTTTCTGAATATTGCTCAGGCAATAAAACCACAGATTAATCACTGGTACCTTATGAAATTACAAAGATTTTTCACTGCAAAGGACACAGTGAAAAAAGCAAAGAGGCTACTGACAGAATGGGAAAAAATCTTCACCAGCTATATATCTGATAGAGGATTAATATCTAGGATATACAAAGAACTCAAGAAGCTAAATAATAAGATATCAAACAAGCCAATCAAAAAATGGGCTATGAAGCTAAATAGAGGATTCTCAAAGGAAGAAATACAAATGGCATATAAGCATCTAAAAAAATGTTCTACGTCACTAGTCATCAGGGAAATGCAGATTAAAACTACATTGAGATTGCATCTCACTCCTGTCAGATTGGCCACCATCATGAAAACAAGTGAGAGTAGCATTAACAGATGGGTATAAACAATAAAAGTGCTTACCAGGCAATTTGGTGACCATAATATATGTATTTAGTCAGACACCAGCAGGCATTACACCCCTAGGGCTCATGACTTTCCCTGTCATAGGTTTTTAGTATCAAGCATATATTCCCTCTTGGGTTGCCTCCAGTCCAATTAGAGAACATTTGGCTTCCCCCATAACAGACATGCCACTATTGCACCCATTTGCTCATTTGTCCTGGCCTGGCCAGCCCAACTTACGGCTTGCAGGGTCCACTGTTTTCTTTTTTTTTTTATCTCCACTAATTACTTCTCTCTCTCCTATGGAGCTTCATGCAATGTAGTTTTTCCCAGCTTTCTGCCAGCTGGTGTACATGGAGGAAGTTTTCAGCTCAGCTCCAACAAGATTTCCCAGTGACCTTGCAACCCAAGTATGTGCAGTCTTCAGCAATAGGGTCTTACCATCTATTCCTAGTGGAAAACCAAGGGCTTCAGCAATGGTCTATAATGTTCTGGGGGCATCAGTGACCTCCCTTGCCAAAACCTTACTGGAAGGCTGAAATTTTTCTAGTGACAGTCTATGGCTTCTGGATTCCCCATTGTCCAAAAAAGTAGTTTACATTTGACATATTCATACCCTCTTAGATTTTGATTAACCCTTCCCACCCTACCTTTACACAATCTCTTCCCCTGACCTTTCTTAGGCCTTTCCATCCCAAGTAGTCTGTTTTTCTACTTACATATATACAATGCCATCCTATTAAGTACCCTCCTCTCTTCCCTCACTTACAGCTTCTTTCTAGCTTACTGGCCTCTGTGACCAGGTTTTATTCCAACTTACATACATGTAGTTAACAAGAAATTTAGAACTGATAAATAGAAAGCTTATAACAAAACACACAATAGAAAATTCAGATTCACTAGATGAATTTAACAGCAGCTTAGAACCTAGTGAGCTGGAAGGTAGGTTAAGAAACAATTCAGAATGAAGCACAAAAAGACACAGGGTGCAAATTGGATCTCAGCAAAAAAGAAAAGAAAGGAAAGAATTTTCTGTGAAAATGTTCCCACATTAACAAAGAACTTCAAGTTACAACATCAAAATGATACAAGTCCAACTTAAATAGAACATATTTAAGTACAAAGACTACCTCAGGAGTCATCTAGCTAGAAGACAGGAGGATCAAACACTTGTCTGTTAACTTTTTTCCCACTTATTAATGCTCACATCAATAAATATGTGCAGACTACACCCTAGTAATTTTTATTAGCCAAGACTGTCCAGAAGAAAATGAACCAAGGTATATATGAATTGTCTCACATAATTAAGAAGGCCAATAAAACCCATGATCTGCTGTCAGAAGCCAGAGAAAACCACTGGTATAGTCCTGTAACCAAAACTCCTTAAGGCAGGAAAATGTCTTACCTCAAAGAGATGGAGATAATTCTTCTTCCCTCTATCCTTGTAGTCTATGCAGGCCCTCTGTGGATTAGGAAATATATGCTGTATTGGTGAAGGAAAATTTTCAAATAGTGATCTTTTCCAGAAACACCCTCACAGACACACCCAAAAATACAAGTTTTATTAGCTATCTGGGTATGTCTTAGTTTATTCAGTTTGATGCATTACTTTAGTCAGCACAGGGCAGGCTTTCTGGGTGCAGTGCTTACCGCACAAACCTCAAAATCTGAGTTCAGATCCCCAGCACATACATAAATGTTGGGTGTGTGGTGCACACCTATAATCCCAACACTAGGGAAGTGGAGACAGGAGGATCTCTGGGGCACACTGGCTAGCTAGTCTAACTAGATCTATGAGCTTTAAGTTCACTGAGAGTCCCTATCTCAAAAAATATGGTGGAATGATTGAGGGAGCCACCTAACATTAACTACTGGCCTCGATATTCATGTTACACACATGTACACTCACACCTGCATGTACATATGCATACACACATAGAGCATGCCATGAAAAAAATTCCCTCTGATTTCTTGTTTGTGTTCTTCCTGGGACCCATGGGTAGCCATAACAACAGAGAAAATGCTAAAGCAGAAACCAAAGGCCTACAGAAGGGGCTTGAGTGACACACCCACAGGACTTAGCTCGTATGTGATTGCCTGCCATAGCGTAATGGAAATTCTCTATAGGCTGAAAAGATGTGACATGGGAAACCAGAGAGCTTTGCCATGTATTTTATTAAATGTTATATAAAATAAAAAAATTAAAACATCTAACATATTTTTAGACTTCTGTGTGTACACATCTCTTTACAGGTTATAGTCTTCATGTATCTAGGGAGATAGAGCTTTGGTGGTAATAGCAATCCACTGTAATGAGAATGCAGTATCAGCCACACATCTAGACATCTTAAGTAGGAAGGAGGAACATGAAGAAAATACACTTGGCTTATTCTTTCTATGCTGAACAGTTCTGTCCCCATGGAACTGCTATGCACCATCCAAGTTTTTCTAATCAGCATCAAAAGATGTTCAAGGGCTGTGTGGAACATTCTGAAGGAACAGATGATGGCTTAATTTGTGCTCATTGGGAGCTTATAATCTGTGGCTTAAATTATCCCCCATTTGTTTGGCTACTGGCTGTTTCTTTAACTTTTGCCAAATTCATCTACATGTGAAGTGATTTCTAAAAGTGGAGTGTCAAGCAATTTTGAAGTAGCTATAGGAAAAAGCTGAGCAGGGAACTGTGGATCAGGTGCCATCAACTGAACCTGCTGCAGTGGCCTGCTGTGGACAGTGACATAGTCAAGCCAAGATTTCCATCCATCCAAAGTCTGCAGGTGCTCAGAGCCACCTGTGTCTTTATCCTTCCTATGATAAAGCCAGCCAAGGTAATTTTAAATTGGTAATAAAATCAAAAGGTTTGAAACCAAGTACCCCCAAGTGAAGGTGTCTTTCCAAGTCTGCTATCATTTGACACTTGTCTCCAATTCCACAAAACTTGCTTTGAACTTCTAGTTCATAGGCATGTCACATTTCTAGAAAGAATAATTATGGAAAGAAACTTATTTGGGGAATAAACTTTTCCACATTGTCTGTTCATGTCAAAGTGAGTGTCCAAGCTGCCATGGCTCTATCTTTGTGGGTGGTACCACCTACAAGAATGTCTTAAATGGTGAAATTTTCCCTCCTTGGTACCTAACCATTACTTGCAGACATTAACCTTATTGAATGTCCTAATGTTTAGCTTATAGAAAACTCTTTTCATATCATGAATTAGCTCAAGCTAATTCACAAAAAGAATAGAGAATAATATAATGAAAGCTTATAAACTTGGCTCATTAAAATAATATTTTGCATCACTTGTTATATTGTTTTAAAGAAATAAATCAATATAGTTACCATGGAAATCTTACACATATGCCTCCCATGTTCTATCTAGTCTTACTGAAATATCATCATTACCATGGTTTTAGTATTTAATTACCTCCAAGAATGATTGCACATTTTACTCTGAGAGTAAACAACTATGAATAATAAATTAAACTTGGAACATAGCATAATAGTATTAATGCCATTCTTTACCTCGTATTTTTTATTTGCCATTTCTGGTATTTAAGCATATTGTGTACTGAGCCCTAATTCACACAGCTTGACTAGCTGCTAAAAAAATTTCACTGTATAAATAATATGTATTCATTCTTCTGCCATGGGTAGTTATGTATTTCCAGCATCTGCTCATAACATGTAAATCAGCTGTCTTTAGGGGTCTGGGGAGATAGTACTGGCCACACAAGCAAGTTGACTTGAGGTCCCTGGCATCTACATAAATGCCAGGCAGGCAGAGCATCTGGGCTCTCAGGAGGCAGAGACAGGGGATTCGTGGGGTAAGTTGGCTGGCTTGACTAGTTGAATCAGTGAGCTCTGGGCTCAAGGGAGGGAGACTGTCTCAATAAACAAGATAAAAGGAGATTAAGGAAGATAGCCAATGTCAACCTCTGGCTTTCACATGCTGTCACACACATGTGCACATACACCCTCACATGCATTCCACATACATTCACATGCAGAATGCAGTAATATTATTGTAGTTGTCATGTTGTGAACACATATGAGAATTTCTTTATGGAGCTTACAAAGAAATGCAAATTCTTAGTCATAAAGTATATGATTTTACTCTGTTAAATATTCACAATAGTTCTGAACAAATATTTGTCAGTTTGACTGGATGTATGCAGAACCAGCAGTCACATCTAATTCCAGCCTTCCCAGGCCCAAAGTGACCATGTTGCATTCATACATTCAGCAGTAATCATTGTGGCAGAATGAGCTGACGACTGCCACGTAGAGCTAGAATGTGTTTAGGATTTTATGATATGAAATGACTAATCCAAGTTTACTTAATATGGCAGACAAGTGATTAAATAGCTGATGTGTATCAAAAACTAATCTATCTGAAAGTCAGCCCATTTGGTTACCTAATTGGACTGTACTCTACAATTTAATTAGATTGTCACCAGCCAGCCCCAAGAGTTTTATTAATTTAATGACATCAAAATGAAATGATCCTAGTCTTGTTGTAAAAAAACACTTCTAGCTGTCTTTGAATAAGAGTATTCATGCTCTTCAGTATGTCTCAGAAGAAATTGCTTTTCTATCCTTATCCCTGACCCTTTAGAGGCAAAAGTTGACACTATTAGCAGGAGCCAATGTGGAAAGATAGACACATGTTCAGAGGGAATTAGAGATGCATACTCCAGACCCTCTGCAGTCCTGAAATTGATGTTTGCCTACTAACACATTTGCAAGTGAGCATTTGTTACTATCTGCAAGCTAGGAGACATATATTTTCTGATCCTCAGCTTCCTCATTTGTAAAATGAGGAATAATGCTACCTACTCCAAGGGTGTGCTATGAGACTCCATGTTCTAAAGGTTTCACAGCTATCCCAAATATTGCCACAAGTCAGGGACCAAATATTCAAACATATGACCTTATGGCACCATATTACATTTAAACTACTACATTCTGGGCTGGTGAGATGACTCAGGAGTTAAGGGTGCTTGCTTACAAACCCCAGTGACTCAGGTTCTATTCCTCAATGCCCATGCAAGATGGCATATGTATCTAGAGTTCATTTGCAGTAGCAAGTGGCCCTGTTGTACCCATTATCTGTGTCTCTTCTTCCTCTTCTTCTTCTCCTCCTCCTCCTCCTTCTTCTTCTCTCTCTCTCTCTCATCTTTTTAATATACTTTCTCTGCTTTCAAATAAATAACAATATTGCTTTCATAAGCCTCATGTCTCATCCAAGACTTAAAGAAGCCTCTCAACTGTGAACCCTGTAAAAACCAAAGTAGAAGTTACATACTTCCAACCATAATGGCACAGAATGCATGTTCCCATTCCAAAAGAGAAATACGGGCATAACAAGGAAATATTAGGCCAGATAAAGACCAAAAGCCAAGCAAGGCAAGATCAAATTTTTCAGTTCCATGCCTCATACTCAGAACTCTTGATGAAGTCATCTGAGCTCCAAAAGGCATGGGCAGCTCTGCCCCTCAGGTTGCACTGTCTGTAGTTACTCTCCTAGATTGGAGCAACCGGAGCCCACAGCTTTTCTTGGTGGATGTGTCATCATCTTGACATCTCCATTATTCAGGGGTTTGCTTTGCAACTTAGGGTTCACCTACATAGCTTCATGAAGTGGTCTCTCATGGCTTCTAAACAAAGACTCTGACCCTATCTCACTTTATGTAGCCTCAGCATATCTCTTGAATCATGGTAAGATACTCTATAACCCCTTCATCTTGCATTATTCATGCCACCAAAGCCAGTACAACGTGAGTGGTACTGCCAAGGTGATAAGTATGCACATGTGATGTGTGTGCAGATATGTGCACCCCATGTGTACATGTGTGGAGGGCAGAAGATTGAGTGTCCTCTTCTGTCTTCACTTATTGCCTTATTTTCTTGAGGCAGTTTCTCACTGAACCTGGAATTCCATATCTCTTAGGGAGACTGGCTAACCAGGGAGCCCAGTGATCTTCCTGTCTCCACCTACCTCAACACTGTCACATTCTTTTATCTTTGTTTACTTGTTATACCCAGGACACGAGAACGCTGAAAATTGTCTTTATGTATGGTGTCAGTGATGTGTGGAAAAAAACAAGGTTAGAGAGCCCAGAAGCTCCAGCGGGGCATGAGGTGTAGGAACACCATTGCTGGACTTTTAGCATTCACACACACAAAATTCTCAGATGTTGCTCCCTACCCTAGCAAGCATTCTCCACTGGATGTGAGTAATAATGTCTGCAACATGTCTCAAATAGAAGATATGTGTCAAGGACACCACCATCCCTTGATGCTTCTTTCTCACTTTAAGTCAATGCAAGAACTTGATGAAAATTTATTTTCTTGCTCCCTAATGTTCTCAAGCAAACAAGTTATTGCACGATATACAGAAAACTTGTCACAATCGATTCCAATGGAGTGTACTGTGATGAAAAAGGAATTCTTGTCATGTACACACCTCATTACTAGTCCTTTCAGATTGCTTTGTGGAGGCTCAATATGGAAAGAATGGACATAAATATTCTTGAGGTTTCTGATATTGCACAACTATTGATTTACCTTTTGGTTAATGGTACAAGCATTCAGATTTACATCTTGTTCACCTTCACTTCATCCTGGTGGCCAACTCCCATGTTAATTCAGATGTACTTATCTTTCAAATGAGCACATGGTAATGGAATGGGAAGCTAATGCATCTCCCTCTGTCAGATGAGGTATTGTCAGCGCTCTCCACCTGAAAGCAGATGCTGCACTCCAGACAAGTTGCTCACACCCAGGGAGGACAGGGAAGCATCTAGGCTGGAAGAATGTAAGGGTGCAGTTCCGAATATATTGAGGGTCTTGTTTTAATGAAAAACAAGTGTTCTTTTGAAGCTAGTTCACAATGCACCTCCATTATTTTGTCTCCACTTATTTTATGGTGTGTGTGTGTGTAGTAGTAGTAGTAGCAGCAGCAGCAGGAGTAATGTGGTGTGTGTGATGTGTGCCCATGTGTGTGTAGATGTGCTGGCCCATGTCTGTGTGGAGGCCTGAGGAGGATGTCAGGTGACCTGTTCTGTCACACTTCTGCTTATTCCCTGAGACTGAGTGTATCAGCTGTGTTTCCATTGCTGTGAACAAATACTCAACCAGAAGCAACTTAAGGAAGGGAAAAGTTTATCTCAGCTTACTGCTACAGGGTAAAGTCCATAAATGCAGGAAAGGCATGACAAAAGTGCCAGCAAGACATCATCACATTAGCAAGGAAGAAATAGAGGGAGAGGAAAAGGAGAAAGTGGGCTGGACTCTAACACCTCAAGGCCCAACCACTAGTGACAATCTTCTTCCAGCAAGGCTCTACTTCTTACAGAATCCGTAGTATCCAAACACACGAGCCCATATGGGCCATTTTACTTCTAAATAACCTCACAATCTCTCATTGAATATGGAGCTGATTTTTTTCTGTTATACTTGCTGACCAACAAGCTCCAATGTTCATCCAGTCTCCATATCCCTCAGTTGGGGTTACAGGCATGCATAGCCATGCCTGGATTTTCTTATGGATGGTAATGATAAAATTCAGGTTCCCATACTTGAACATATAGCACTCTCACCTGCAAATCCTTCTCCTCAGCCCCATGTTGTCTCCAAACTTATGAGATCCGGAAGAGTGTCTCCCTGAGTTTCATTGTTCATAGGCACCCTTGGGTGCTGAAGCATATTTGAAACTAGATGAATTTGCTGTCATTGGTCACTTGGACAGTTCATGAACTGAGGAATTAAAACCCAAAGACCACAGAGAACCTGTCCGTTTTCTTGATAAACTTAGAATTTCTGCTTGACAATATATAATTCCATTAATATTTCTGAGATGTAAGTAAAGTAACAATGAACATCCAGTGGCTTCTTAAACAATGACTCCATTTGCTTTCATGTTTTAAAAAAAGCCCCATATGCACCCTTCTAACATGAAACGGAGAATAATGCAGTCCATTGATTCCAACTCACTATGGCATCACCTTGTGCTCCCATGAAACCCTTTTAGTGGCTTGGTAACAATGCTTTTCCTGGGATTGTTCTTTTCAAGTACTCCCCATTCATATTTTCTTTCTTCTTTCTCCCTTTCTTCTTTGTCTTTTCCTTACAAAACAATAATGAACATTTCCCTTTGGATAGACCACAACACAAATGTCAGACTGTTAGGCACACATTTTTGTGATGTAACATTCATGGAAGAACAGCTGTTCTATGAATTGATCTCCTCCAGTGTCTGGAAATGACACAGCTACTTACTACCTTGTATTTTCAGCAAAATCAGAATTATTGCTTCAACATGGGATATAGACACGGGTTTTAGTTCTCTCTGTTCCCCCAGCCCCATCTTTAATTGCTTTTTGTGGTCGAGAACTTGGTTTTGTTACAAACAACTCTGAATACATTGAGGACTGAGAAGAACACTAAATAAAAATTAGTTATTTATAGGATAGGAAGATGGTTCAGTGAGTAAAGTACTTGCTGCAAAAGCATGAAAACTTGAGTTTGAATTCCAGGACCCATATGACATTGTTATGTGTGGTGGTATGTGCCTGTAGTCCAAATGCTGGGAGACAGAGGTAGGAAGATCCTTAGGGCTCACTGGTTAAGTAGTTTGGTCAAATCAGTGAGTTCTGGGCTCACTGTGTGAACAAGCCTCAAAAAGTAAGGTGGAGGGGCAACTGAGGAAGAAACTCAACATGTACCTTTGGCCTACACAAACACACACACACACACACACACACACACATTTGCACACATACTTCACACATGTATTCATCCACACACAAAGGAACATGCATGCACACACAGCACGCATGCATAAAGAATGTATTATTCAAAAGTCAATTGTGGATTGTCTTTGTGAGCAGAACTAGAGGCTTGCTTTCTTTTCTTTTTCACTGTACATTTCAGTTATACTTCCATCTTTCTTCCTACTAGGATTCAGTTTAACAAGAAATGTTACCTTTAACAATTATCTTTTTTTATATATATCACAAAGGATTTGCTTTCTTTTTCTATTGTCAATCACATTGTCCAAGAATACTGGAGTCTATGCCATCTTGGACCTTGGTAGCCCCTTCAATGGGGTGTTTATATTTCTTGGTTCATTTTGCTGTACTCCTTCCTTTCTTAGTTTCTAATCATTTTGTAACATGTGCAGACTCTTCATACCCTTCTTTGCATGGGATAATAAGGACTTATCAGTACTCAAAAAAAAAAAAATGTCATCTCACTGTGTGCTGTTGTTCACTCCATTCTGGGAAGACCAACAGGGCTGCAAGGTCATATGATTCATGTCTGGCTTCCTGCTTACTCACTTATGTTGAAGATCCAGTCAGTGAGCCTTAGAAAATTCTGGCTTGGAGAAGTCCAGGTTACACCTGTCACAGCCCTCTCTGATGTACATGCATATAAGTATCTTGAGAAACAGAACCATCTGCCATTCTCATGTTCATTACTGGGGAGTAAGGAGGGTGACCCCAAGAACCCAGGTGTCAAACATGGCCACTGACAGCATGGCCTTAACCCGCGCCCCAGACGCCCCACCTGAATAGTTTTTCTTCCTACTTATTGGTATGTTAGATTTCCCTTTTCAGAGGAAGAGGACAACTTATTATTAGAAGGATACGTCATGGACTGCCTAAGGCAGGAGAAAATTTGAATCTCTTCCAGCTTCCAGAGTCAAAGTTACCTGATGCTATGACACACAGCAACATAATCTCTTCACTTCTCCCATGACTCTTCAGTACAAAGTAGAACCTAAATGCATTTCTTGTCACTGTGAGTAGAAACATCTTGAAGAATGCACTTGGGAGCTCAAGGTCCAAGGTGTGTTTCTTCTGTGATATCATGTAAAGATTGCAAGGCTTCCATCAGGCTAAGAAGAAAGAGTTTGAAAGCATATCACAGCTATGTCTTCTTAAATGACTTTCCCTCCATAACATAGAAAGTAGATGTCTAAGTCAGTTGCTTTATGTAAACAATTATTACTCTCTGCCTCTGCCAGCATCTAGGAATACAGGAAAGAATTTTTAAGTATAAGGCACCTAATTTCAAAATATTTTGCCAATTAATTTTCTACTAATCTCTATTAAGTTGCCTGCTTGCTCTAGAAGCAAGGTTTCTCGGCTGAAAAGAAGTATGAATCATGGCAGTAAAAGAGTAATGTCTCAGACAGTGTTTTTCAATAGACGAATCATTTCCAAATTTATTCTCTCCAATTAGAACAGCTGCTGCTCACTACCATTCAAACCTTCAAAATGGAAAATGCTTATAGACCTTTTAGCAATAAACACAGAGACTATTATGTGTTGAGGACAACAGGTTGACTAATGTCTCTGCTCCCAGACTTCAGACTAGAAATGCAGTAACTGTTTTTATGTTGTTGTTGTTGTTCACTGTGTGTACATTGATTGTAGTTAATTGCAGAGAAACAACCCACCATGGGCTAGGGAAGCATGTCACTATTCTTCCAATATAACCTCACAAAAATATGACCTATTCCACTGTTCAACCCAATATCTGAAAGCATATGCATGTGTACTCTCTCTCACAAGTATACAGGTAATAGAGAATCTTAAGTGAGTAGAAATAGTCTTCCTTCTCTTTACATTGCCTTTTAATTTGATATGTCCCATTATCTCAGTGAACTTACTCAATCCAAACATTCAATTGATCTTGAATGTTTCCAAGAACCATGAAGAACAATTGACATTGTTCAAAATATCATTCTGGAATCTGTTTTTTCATCTCTTAATTGGGACTATAGAAACTTTGTACCATTGACTTTATGAAGTTTTCATGAAGACTGCAAATGATGATGGTTTTTAAGGTTTTAATGATAACTTTTAAATCATACTCAACTTTTTTAAGGTCTGCTATTGTTTAGAAATATTTGAAGGAGAAATATCTTATATATTTAGTGACCCATGTACAATGGTATTAAAATAATTTACATTAAGATAATTCATCTAATTTTTATTCTTTATCTGATTAGCAATTATCTCTTTTCTAGAGGATGCACGTAAATGTCTACCTACACTTAGCAATCATAATAACATACTTTTGAGAGCAATTATAATGTATACATTTAATATGTGTAATATTTTGCATGTGCATCTACTTGTGCACAGTTATGTGTGCACATGCTAGAGGACAACCTTTAATATAATTCCTCAAGGATATTACCCATCTGTTTTTCAGGCAGGGTTTCTCACTGGCCTGAGGCTCACCAGGTAGATAAGATTGGCAGGTCAGTGAGCCTCAAGAATCCTCCCATATCCACCCCCCCCCCAGTACTGTGATTATAAGCATGCACCACCATACTTGACTTTTTTATGTGTGTTCTGAGAATTGAACTCAGGTTCTTATGAATGCACTTTATCAACTGAACTATTTTTCCATCTCTTTTAAGCATAGTTCCAACTATTTCTAAAGTTACTGGTTTGATTTTCCCCATTAATTCTCTGAGATATGTGCTGTTTTTCCTGCTTTGCAGCTAAGAACCTGGGGAAGCTCAGGAAATTGAAGTAGCTTGCTCATGGTTGCTCAGGTATAAGTAATAAATCCGGGGCAGAAACCAGGCCTTTGAGTGGGAGTTGCGCTCTTCACTCTGTATTGTGCATGCCCACTTTATTCTCTGTGGACAAGGAAAGTTAGAATATGTTAGTATGGAAGTTTCCAGGTTGTTCTGTAATAACTTGCATTAATTTATTACTTGTAACATATTCTCAAAGAACAGGCAATTTTAGTCTGTTATAGAGAAAACTGTTCTTAAAAAATGAGGTCATGGAATGGAGAGATTGCTTAGTGGTTAAGGCATTTGCCTGAAAAGACAAAAGACCCTGGTTCAATTCCCCAGGATCTACGTAAGCCAGATGCACAAGGGGGCACATGCATCTGGAGTTCGTTTGCAGTGGCTGGAGGTCCGGGCGTACCCATTCTCTATCTCCCTCTATCTGCCTCTTTCTCTCTCAAATAAATAATTTTTTATTTATTCATTTATTTATTTATTTGAGAGCGACAGACACAAAGAGAAAGACAGATAGAGGGAGAGAGAGAGAATGGGCACGCCAGGGCTTCCAGCCTCTGCAGACGAACTCCAGACGCGTGCACCCCCTTGTGCATCTGGCTAACGTGGGACCTGGGGAACCGAGCCTCGAACCAGGGTCCTTAGGCTTCACAGGCAAGCACTTAACCGCTAAGCCATCTCTCCAGCCCAAATAATTTTTTTTAAACGAGGTCATCTGTGTACAGTAGTCTACTAATAGCCCTCGAATTAAGAGTTCTAGCCTCTGAAGCTTCACTGTGCTATTTCAGCAGTCTGTTGAAATGATCAAGAATTCCCTAGGCATTCAAAAGATTTTAAAGAGAAACAGGATTTCTAGAAAGTTGCTTCAGCTCAGAGGTCAAAGCATGAAGCTATGGCCCCACAGCCCTGGGGTTAATGTGCCCCTCACCATAGGTACAGGGATAGACAGGAGCTTCTCAGACTGCACAGGTATCAGTCAGTATTTGTGAAACAAACTGAACTATTTCTTAAGCACAGGACATGAGGGGAAGCCCTGGGGAAAGGCCAGGAGGATTTATTTCTGGTAATGTGCATGCAGAGGCCATGGAAATGCTTCATCGCCTTCATGAAACACCCAAAGGCTAGGGGCAAAGACTCCCTCACACACAGCAGGCACCATCCACTGAGCTTCCCTAACTGCAGTGTCCATAGTAGCAGAATGGTTTCTTGATACCCTCTGCCCAAAGTTAACCTAGTTAAAGGATCTTTTGCCCTGAATGAGATCTGCAAACCATAGCTACAGGGTAGAAGAAGGCATGTCAAGAACAACTTCAAGTAGCCCAGCCCAGGCCAAGTCGCTGGTGATCACTGGTCAAGTGCAGTTCCTGTCAATGTGCTTCACCAGCTTGTCTGTCATAGTTGTTCTTGTCCTTCCACCAACTACTATAAGGAAGGCCTTACACAGGAGAGAATGAGCATATGGGGAGAGAGAGAGGGAATTAACAGATACTTATAGATAGTTCAATTGTGTTACCAGAAGCTGGGAAGAGAGTTTAGTTCATAAAGTGCTTGGCTGCACAAGCATGAAGGCCTGAATTTAGATCCCCATCAGCCATGTGATGCTGGGAATGGCTGCGTGCCTGCTATCCCAGGGATGGGAAGATGAAGATAGGAGGATTTCCTAGTCTACTGAATTAGTGAGCTCCAGCTTCATTGAGACACGCTATTTAAAACAATAAGGTGGAGAGCAACTGAAGAAAAAACTCAGCTGCTTTGACTTCTTGTCTCTACATGTGTGCACATACACATGCATGTGTACCCACCCCCACTCATACATACACACATGTACACTATGCACATACACATTCTAAAACTGTAAAATCCAGAAACACAGTTCTGTCACTGGGATTAAATGAGTAACAATTTCAAATACCCATAATAGCAACTCACAAAAAATGCTTGTTTATTTTGAGAGAAAGAGAGAGAGACAGAGACAGAATGGGCACACGAGGGCCTCTAGCCACTGCATATGAACTCCAGACACATGTGCCAGTTTGTGCATCTGGCTATTGTGGGTACTGGGGAATTGAACCTGAGTCCTTAGGCTTCACAAGTAATTGCCTTAATGGCCACATCAATTCTCTAGCTCAATAGTGCTTGTTTTTGATTGAAGTAGACAGACAGCTAGATAAACCATGGATTGAAGTAACCTTCAGTGAATATATGCCAAATACTTTGTCAGTCCCAAACAAGTTTATAAGACCTTGGGAGAAAATAATGAAGATATTTTAAAGATCCCAGCCATCAGGAAGTTAACTTCCACTGAAGGAAGTCAGGCAATATGCCAATAAGCACACAAAATGTTCAGTAAGTATATTTGCTTAAAAAAAATGGTGGAAAAATATAATGGGGGTGGAAAAATTCTTGCCGCTCTAGTATGAGGACCTGAGTTCAGATTCCCAGCATCCACATAAAAGTAATAGTTGTAGACATGATATTAGATAGATGGAAGTCAAGGTGACAACTGAGGGGTAACCCCAAAGAAATAACAAAGCCAACCCTTGGGCATGTGAAGGAAAAATATACCCAGCAGAGGAATTGCCCATTTAAAAGATCCATGAGATACCACATTTCCAGGGTTTGCAGGGAGAGGAAAAGTTGAAGCAAGAGAAAAGCAGAATGGATAGAAAGTTAAGGTGAGGCTGGAAATGCATGTGTATGTGTTTAAACATTATAACAAGGATTTTGTATTTGATTCTGTGTGGAACTGGAGAGCATTGGTGGGATTCTAGAAGAGGAATTAGTGGAACCTGGTCAATGAGCTCCAGAGATCACCGCTTCAGTTTTGGGACTGCAGAAACATGTTAAACACTAGCATTTTGTGTGGGTGCTGTGGTTTGAACTCAGATAATCATGCATGCAAGACAGTCACATTACCAATGGAGCTATATCCCAGCCCTTAATTATGTTTAACAGGAGGTTTCGTGCTCAATGGCTGCCATAATAAAATGTAACAGCCTGTGAGACTTAAGGACAGAAATTTATCCTCTCACCAGCTGAAGCCTGAAAGTCTGAGCTCAAGATGTCAGCAGAATGAGACCTCATTCTTGCCCAGTAGATGGCAGTCATCTTACTGTCCTCACATAGTCAGCCTTCTGTGGCATCTGTCCAGTCATATTTGTTTAGGGCCCTTCTTGGCTGCCTTGCTTTACCATAATCACTTTTTAAAAGACTTGACTTCCAAATATACCTACATTCTGAGGGCCTTAGATTTAGAGCTCTGTTTATAAGTTTGCAGTGCCACAATTCAGCTTTTAGTAAGTGGTTATCATTTTCTTATTCTGTACCACAGCTCTGGGGATGGAAGTAATGGTTATTGATTTGGAGAAAGTGAGAGTGTAATTTTCATGGTGGGAGGTAAAATTGGGAGTTCGGACCCACTGAGTTTGAGGTAAAAGGTGAGGCATTTCAGTAGGCAACTGATAATTGGTATGCTGTTTAGAGGTGCTGAGCAGAAGGCAGAGGTGGACATAAACTACCTAGTTATTGAGGAAAACCCTCCCCCATACTGTGGACCTTGTGCAAGCAAAGCATCAAAACAGAGGTCAGAACAAGGCAGTGTTTAGAATTAGGCTATGGAGAAGAAAGCCAGCAATGCATGTCCCCAGAGCCTAAAGAAAGGAGAGATGAGAGGTGAATCAGGAGAAGCCAGGTGGATGAAAATCATGGATTTGGTACTGGCAGCCATTTGTGGCCAAGAAACTGGCCATATTTTTTTTTTCGAGGTAAGGGTCTTACTCTATCCCAGGCTGACCTGAAATTCACTATGGAGTCTCAGGGTGGCCTCGAACTCACAGCAATCCTCCTACCTCTACCTCCCGAGTGCTGGGATTAAAGGTATGCACCACCACGCCCGGCCTGGCCATATTTTAAAGGACTTTGGTGGAGAAGGAGGTACAGAAAGGAAAATAGGTCCCTGTTGATAGTGCAGTGTGCAGTGTGTGCATCTCAGCATGCTTTTAAGACCCTCCTCTTCTTAATCACACCAAATCATGTCACAATGTATGAAAGAATACTTTCGCCTTGCAAGGAGTTTGTTTAAGCCTACTTTAGGTTTGCTTTTATCACCAAGCAGTAGAATTTATTAATTTAATTTTTAACTGTTACAAATTATTTATGAAATCCCACAACCAGTTATGCCACAGCACATGTCTCATGGGCAAGCTGATCATAGATGCTAGATAGAAGTACACACGTGCTCCACAGAAGGCCACATCCCCAGGTGTCTTTTACTAGCTAAAAAGTGGTGAGGCACAAGGAGAATCCTAGCTTCTCATCTGAAACAAGCCATTGTACACAGATCAAGTTTGTCTGCACACTGCATAATTTTGGCTACAGGACAGTAAGAAGAGAACTGTATAATAGAATTTGTACATGCCATGTCCTATAGATTATGGGCAGAATAAAGGCTGATAAAAGTTAAATTTTAAAAATAGATCAAATGCCTATGGTGAGAAATAACAGGAAAGCAGGTATATATATATATATATATATATATATATATATATATTCAAATGTATTGTGTATGTATACATAAATATATATAAACATAAACACACATTTATGCATGCATATACATATTTATAATGCATTTGCCATTTTTATTTCAATTCAACTTTTATTTTTATAAGAATAAACTACTCTCTAGTATAGCAATACCAGGTCACTTATAAATATTTATAGTGACATTTAGCTCTTCTGAAAGCAGCCCCTTGTGCCATGTGACATACCACTATGAGAAGTGAAAGGCGGTCCCAGGTTGGCTTTTCAGTTCTAACATGACAGGCGAGCTGAGGCATATCTCCACGGACAAGCTGCCAGAGTTCATGCTCTGGAGCTCGCTGCTGGTGGGTAAGGGCAGGAACTATGTGCAACATTTATAAACAAAACCAGCTTTCTTATGCTTGATTTTGGGCCCTGAATTGGAATGGCAGAAGTAAGAGGAACATTTCCCCATTTATTAGGTGTTCATTGTTCTAAAGTACACTTAGGAAATTCTAAACCAAATACCATGTAGCATAAAGAGTATATGTGGGAAATTACTGTATTTGCTGCTCAATTCATCTGCAAGCTTGCTCTTAAAAATAAGATCTATTAATTTTAAGGTAAAAAACACACAGTTTTGCCTTGGCACACAGAAGGATTGAAGACAATTACAGTTATGCCTTCAAAAGAGCCTATTTGGAGGTTGAGGAGACAGCTCAGTGCTTGCCACACAAGCAGGAAGACCTGAGTTCAGAGCCACAGCACCCACACAAAATGCCAGGCCTAGTGGTGTGCGTCTGTAATCTCAGAACAAGTGCGGGACTTGCTGGCTATGTAGTCTAGCCAAATTGGTGAGCTCCAGGTTTCCAGGTTTAGTTGGAAAACCTGTCTCAAAAACCGAAGTAGAAAGTAACTGAGGAGGACATCCAACGTCAGCCTCTGGCCACCACACAGCCATGCACACTCATGTGCACGAGCCCCTGCACTGCCACACGTGCTCACAATCAACACACTCACACTAGAGGGAGAAAAGCCTAAGTGCAGCTTCACTGTCTTGAAACTACTCTCTGCCATTGATGGCATTAATTTATACCCCATTCCTTGATTCCTGAGTATGAACAGAATGAACTGAGGTCCGCAGCAGCCAGTAAGCCATGTGGAGGATGCACGCTATAGCAAAGCTATGATATGGATGTGACTTGGATGTACCTCACCCCCATTATATTGAGGGAGAGGCAGAATCTTTAAAGGATGTCCCTAGTACCAAGTCATTAGTCATTGGAGCACCACCATCAAACCTGATGTGACAAAACTTGCACTTTTCATCCTCAAATCCATGAGCCAGAATGTACCTCTTTCATTTAACATTAGGACTACTGTTGGGTAATTTATTATAGCAACACAAAATGCTCTAAGATAGATGTTAGGTTCAGTATTTACTGATTGTTTTGATCATAAAGGTTGTGGGTTCACTTAGTTCTGAAAATTCAGAACAATATATAGAATAAAATAACAACTGTCAGCTACCCATTTCTTTTTGAAATAAGCAGTCTGACATTTTGTCATTTATATTTCTCAGCATTTCCATTGAGTATGTGTTTAATTTTTTTGTAGAATGACAGCGAATTTATAGTTTAAATTTTTCTTTCTTTTCAATTATCTTCACATAGCTAATATTTTCCAGAGTTTAAAATGTTTTATAAAGAGATTTTGTTACCATGTAGATATAGTCTAATTCTCCCCTTTGCTTTGAATGTTTAAGTAGCTTTTTAGGTTGAGTTTTTATAAATTATGATGCACTTAATATGGTGATCATTGGTACAGACACCTCTACATTAGTAAAAGATGAGACAATTGGCTGAAAAATAAATTCTAAATGTTCTTAATTACTATTCCCAAACTGGACCCTCAGACAATCCAGATATTAGGCTGGGGAGATTGCTCAATGGTTAAAGACACTTGCTTACAAAGCCTGATAACCCAGGATCAATGCTCCGGGAACCACATAAAGCCATACATCCATGAAGATGCTCTTACTTTTTGGCTTGGCAATAGCTCTTCATTGGTAATGGTAATTTATCTTCCTGTTTGTTTGTATGGGACACAATGTCACTCTGTAATCTGGGCTAGCTTCACATACACAGTGATGTTTCTGCCTCTGCTTTCCAAGTGCTGGAGTTACGGGTATGAGAAGCCATGTTGGGCCTTTTCATGATTTCCTCCCTGTAATTTTGCAGTGGTGTCCTTACTACATACAAGTTTACACATAAAACAAGAAAGGACAAGTGCCCAAGGAAGAAAAATTAAAAAGTCATCTTGTTTCTCTGGCATAAACTTGGATATTTGTTTTAGTTATATGATATCATCAAACTCTGACAGCCAAGGAGTGGCCAGCTGGTACAAGAAGGCAGATCCTTTGGCTACCAGATCACATTCCTTGGTTATATACTGTGCTAAATGAATGACATGTACTGTCTTGTTCATTCCTGGGAAAAAAAGAAGAGTTTGTGAGATAGGAGTTATCATTCCCATTTCATAGTGACAAAAGCTTGCCCTCAGTTTTATAGACAGTGAATGACAGATGCATTTAATCAAGAATTTGTCTGCTTTTAAGCCCGTTCCTATTTTTGTTAATTTGTTTTGGTTTGAAGGGGGAGATCTCACTACATAGCACAGCCCACCATCATGCTTCGGATCATCCTTCCTCAACTTCCAGTGTTGGAATCAGAGGCCCATACTACCTCTCCCAGTTTAATCCCTTGCTCTTAATACATACCCTAGGAATGTTTCAGGAGCTGCAAGTAGTTAAGGAATCTCTTTGTATTTCTCTCCTGATATATTGCAAAAAAAATTAATGAAATCAACTCATTTAAATGATTGCTGTGAAGACAATGTGGGATGTTGCAAAGGTACATGTGTAGGGTATATAAAGATGGCTTTGAGCAAATACTCTAATTATACAACCACCCCGTTTTCCACACTGAGTGGAGTCTATTTCCCCTCTCCTTGAACTTTGACTTAGTTTATGATTTAGTTTAGCCTTTCACATAGTACAACTCACTCTGCCAATTCTGAGCCAAGTACATATAAAATCCAGAAACTATTTGCTTAGGTGGAGTGTTAGCATGTAAGAAAGCCATGTGTTCTCCTAATGGAAAGAGGCAAATTGAGAAAAAGTGAGGGACATCCACTCAGGCCCGAACATATGGAGAGACCACTTGAGACCTTCCAACACAGCCTTGATGCCAGTTGAACACAGCTATAACAGTAACCCCATTGTACCAACAGAAAAACAGTCATGCATCCACATTCATAAGAATTGTTAAGTCTTACCTAAAGTCCTAAATTTGAGTATTTGTGATTGCATGCAAGAAAAGATAATTAACAGGTATACACAATTATCTTGTTTAGTTGCAGGCAGCAGGTGCTCATCAAGTGACAGAACCCTTCACGTCCTGTTTTGTGTCATCTCTAGGAAAATGAAGCCATGCTCACCCAGAGAGCAGGAATGTATGCACTAGGCTCCATTTTATTCCCAGGTTTTACCATTGCATCTGCCTGTCATAAGATGCTTGAATCAAAGCAACGCTATTCTTTCTCTAAGCCCAAGCCTTAAGTCACATTGTAACTTTCAGCTGAGCCGATAGTCAATTAAGAGTTGAGAAGTTATAGGGACACAGCAGGCACCTATCAAGGAACTTTTAGTATTACTTTTCTATTACATTGGAAATGCAAAACAATGTTTTATGTATGTGTGGCTTGCCCGAAATGTTTGTGTTTAGACTGAAAGCTACTGGAAAACAGATACCTGAACCAATGTCTAGCATTGTGGTGGCAAAAGACGTTTCTGTATTCCTTTATTGGATCCATGTGCCTTGACATCAGCTATTGCCTTATTAAAAAGCTTTTAGATTATCCATTTAAATGCCCACAAGTTCATGAAGGGTTAATCCTCAAGGACCAGGACAAGCAGCATAATATCTTGACATTCAGCAGTCTCTAGTGTGTGGAAAGGACCTAATAGTATCTATAATGTGTGTTGTTTTAAAGAGTCAGAAGATTTTTAAGATATTATGATCTCAAGTTGGAACAATTTAGTTCAAAACAATAATATGTAACAGTTTTCCTAGGCTTGAGACAAAAAAGTTCTAACAAGAAATGGAGAAGACTGGCTAATTTTATTTTATTTTATTTTAAAAAGTGGAGGACAGGTTTCTTTGTATGTATGTATATGTATGTATGTTCATGTTTGTCTATGTGTTGTCATCATTTTAAAACTTTCACATGACCTAAGGTTGAAATTAGGCAGCTGAGTATTGCCTACAGTGAAAAGAAACAATACTAAAATGCCTGGTGTCAACACCCCCCCCCTTTATTTACTGCATATTAAACCAAGAGTCCTTATTATGTCCCATAAACAACAGCAAAAACCAAAGAAAAGCCATAAAAATTAAATTGTAAAAACTGAATTATTTAGATGATTTCATTTTGTGGATGCATTTTATGCCATTAAGCCTAGCTTCTTTGTAATGTCATAACACTATTAGAAACTGTAATAATCTTCACGGGGTGTAAGATTTATCAGCCCTTGAAGCATGGGATGGGAGCCAAGGAAGGAAGATTAAGGGATACTGGTGAAATTAATCAAGTTTTCCTCTGTGTCATGGCCAAGAGAATGCACAAAGTTTATTATTCAAGCATTTTACAGCAGAAACACAATTTGACCACTACAATATGTTAAATTTAAAATTACAGGTTAGTCTTTTCCAGCAACAATCCAATAAAAATGTCAATATTTTTGTCATCTAATAGCTTTATCCACTGAAGAAGGGGTTTACATAGTGAAAGTGAGAGTGTTGATATTCACCAGCTCCATGGGAAACATTACATTTTAATCCTATTATAGAAGCATAAAGGGTTGGTCTACAAACCAAGAAGACTGCAGAGACAGGGGTAAAGAGACTCTCATACATCACTCTTTTCTTTACCATAAATGGAACTGACATCCATTTCCTTGTAGAAAGTGAATAGGCTGCAGTCAGTGGCCTTGAAATATGAGCTTTTCCTTTTCACTTGAGGCAATATTGAAGTTTCCTGGAACAGATAGAAGCCATCATTCCAGTCCTAATACAAAATGAAAGCATCATTGTGGGAGCAATTTTGAAAATGTATGAACTTCATAAAATGTTCCATTTTCCACAGTGTGAGTTGGGTTACACAATGAGAACATGAAAGACTAGAAAAATTGCCTATTCAGGCCTCAACCCTTTATGATTATTTGTATACTAACAGAATACAGTATTTGTCCCTTACAGCGTTCATCAATAATGAGACAAAAAGTAAATCCATCACTTTATATGCTTTACAATACAAGGCAACCTAGACAACCAAAGAAAAAGAAAGCCAACAAGTCAAGAGGTTTATAAAAGGAGCTCCTTTCAGCCTTTCCCCTTCTGCTCTCACTAATTAACAAGTTAGATAATCCTTGCTATGTGGGACACACACACACAAATGTACCCACTTTTCTCAATGATGCTGTTACACACACACACACCCTGCTAAACTATATTCTCAACTTCCATGGTTTGATATTTAAACATGTTTCTTTACATATATATTAAAATAATTTCATCTCTTGTCAATAAAAAATAATAAGACAGGGGAGACCTAAATGAGCAGACCTAAAATGAACCCAACCTGGCTCAGGGAAATTTTGTGGAAGAGGGGGTGGAAAGAATGTCAGAGCCAAACGCTGGGTCATGACACACAGAGACATTTCCTCCTACCCATAACAGAGGACTAACTCCACAATGCATGACCCATATACCTCAATAAGGAGGGGGCAGAGGGAGGGAGAGGACAGGGAGGAGTCTAACAATGGTACCAACTTGACTGTATTCACTGAGTACAAAACTAATTAATAAATAATAATAATAATAATAGAAAAAAGCCAGATGGAAGGCCAGGCATGGTGGTGTACTCCCAGCACTCAGTTGGAAGAGGCAGGAGGATCACAGTGAGTTTAGGGCCACCCTGAGATTACATAGTGAATTCCAGGTCAGCCTGGGCTACAGTGAGACACCTACCTCAAAGCAAACAAACAAACAAAAAAGTAGGATGAAAGCTAGAAGTAGGCACCTACCTCTGCCCTTCCATACATACACGCATCTGCACACCTCACCCATATGAACATGCCATGTACACATACACATCCAAAAGTTAATAAATAAAATTTTAAAATAAATATAATGTAAATTCATTGGTCAGTGCTTTTTCCATTCCAAAATGAATCAGCAATTTCCACATGCTTCAGAAAATAATAAACCTTCAAACAAGCTCTTCTTCTAAACTATCATGAACATATATATGAAAAACCTCAAGGCCTTTTCTTTGGGCCCCTAAGCATAAAAAATAAAAATGTGTGGGCCAGGCTGGAGAGATGGCTTAGCAGTTAAGCACTTGCCTGTGATGCCTAAGAACCCTGGTTCGAGGCTTGATTCCCCAGGACCCACGTTAGCCAGATGCACAAGGGGGTGCACGCGTCTGGAGTTCGTTTGCAGTGGCTAGAAGCCCTGGCATTAGCTCGCACTCTCTCTCTCTCTCCCTCTCTTTCTCTCTGCCTCTTTCTCTCTCTGTCTGTCACTCTTAAATAACTAAATAAAAATAAACAAAAATATTTTTTTTTAATGTGTGGACCTTAATGAAAACCAGATTTTATTAAAAGGCTGGTTTCATTGTCACAAAAAAAAAGTTAGATTTGTCTCTCCTAACATAATCAAATGGATTCAAATTGTTCTCTATGGAGGATTCAGCTCAAGCTACACGTTCTTGGTCACTCATAAAATTGTCTCTGACCTATAATCATTTCCTCAAATTAGCTTGTTTTTGTTTTTGTTCCAGAAGAATCACATCTTCTACAGAGATACAAATCCAGAAACAAAGGTATTTGAAAACTCAAGCCAACCTCCAAATAATGTAGATATAGGATGTATCTGCTTGTGGTATGATGGACAGGAGGGCAGATAAAACAATTTATTTCCCACAATTATCTTCTGGTGAGTGTGTGAACATGTTCATATGTGTAACTGAGAATGTGTTGTGGCATGTGGGTGGTCAGAGGACAACTTCAGGTGTTGATCCTCACCTTTCACCTTGTCTGAGGTAGAGTATCTCATTGTTCACACTGTCTCCTCCAGGCTAGCTGGGCCATTAGCTTTTAGGCCATTCTCCTGTATATGCCTCCTTTTTGGTCATATGTGAATGGGGGTTACAGACAGTAAGCACCACATCATTCTGCTTTAGGTGGGTTATGGTGATTGCACAATTACTCATCCTTGTGTGGTGAACACCTTATCCATTGAGTGACCAACACAGCCTCTACTTTTTATAATTCTTAATCACAATAGTTATAGATTCATAGGAATTTACAAACATAATATGGAGAATTCCTATTTCTACTTCTCTAGTTCCTCCAGATAGTGGCATATTACCTGGTTACAGTAAAATATAGTATAAAACCAAGGAATTTCCATTGATAAAATGTGTGTTTCTATCATCCCTGAAAATTTGTTCAGCAACCACTGCATTGTACATTGCCCTCACTGGAGCAATGCTCACTCTTAGGAGCAGTGGTCTTTGCAAATGTAATCAAGATAAGAGAAGATCATACTGAAGTAGTATGGTTCCATGCTATGTTAAAGTATAGTGTCCTTATAAGAAGAGACAGAGATGACTACACAGGAGATAAGATTATGTAAAGTTGGAAGCAGAGTACTCTACATGTCTCATCTTTTTCACTCAAAACTTCTTTTCCCTTCTCTGCTGGCAAATTAAATACTTAGAGAAAAGATTGAGGCTTTAGAGTTTCTATTAGCCAAGAATGTCACATGACTGAGTTAAGTCTTGCAGGGATGCATCTTGGGTCAGAGAAGGGACTGTACAGAACTGTGCAGTGATAAGAGCACTGGCATAGTCTTGGGAATCACATAGACACTGTGAAACAAGGGTGCCTGGCAGGCCAGCTGGTCATGGTGAATGGAGAATATGCATGTTTGTTTTTAAGCAAAGCCTGCTCCTGGCCTTCTTGGTTGACCAGAGATGAGCAGCCTATTATAGGAAGAGATTAAAATGTGGTCAGGAGTTTTCATCCCTTCCAGGGAAGCTGAGAAGTTCTCCAGGCCTTCTTAAATTTGTTCAGTCACTAGGATGTTAAAGCAGTGTGTATTATTGTGATCCTTACTCTGCTACAAAGATATAACAATATGAAAACAGCCTTTATTTCATCACCATTCATTTCTTTCCTCACTTATATTTTCCCTTTGATCTGCTGTACTTTTTTTTTTTTTTTTTTGCTTTAGAACTTACATTTTTAATCTTTTCCTCCTTTATCACCTCTAATCTTCGTGGTTTTGCCACAGACTGATCCTATAAGATCCATAAAGCCTCTTGGGATTTCAAGTATTTCACTGGTGAGTTAGGCTTAGTGAAGTCCTAAGGAAAGAACATTAGCTGATGTTGCAGTCTGGTTCACATTGCTGTTAGAAATCACCCAACCAAGTGCTCTTCTGGGAAAAAGAATTTTATTTTGGCTTATAGGCTTGAGGAGAAGCTCCACGATGGCAGGGGAAAACGATGGCATGAGCAGAGGGTGGACATCACCCCCTGGCCAACATAAGGTGGATCACAGCAACAGGAGGGTGTGCCAAACACTGGCATGGGGAAACTGGCTATAAAGCCCATAAGCCCGCCCCCAACAATACACTCCCTCCAGGAGGCATTAATTTCCAAATATCCATCAGCTGGGAACCTAGCATTCAGAACACCTAAGTTTATGGGGGACACCTGAATCAAACCACCACAGATGACTATTATAAAACCAAGGTGAAATAAGAGCAATTTTTTAAAAAAACTTGGTCTTTTTTCTAGCCTTTTAGGCTTTACCCAGTTTGGCCCCATTCATTATGTTTTATATTTAGGATTAAGAACATAAACTAAAGAGATTTACCTCAATGAAGAACCAAACTGTTTTTTATCACACCAAGATCATCCCTCTACCAAAGGTTACTTGAGGCAAAAATCTTTATAGGTGCTTTACATCAAACAAAAGCTTTTATCAGCTTTAGTTTATCTTGAAAAAAATAATCTTTTGTCCAGACTAGGATTATTAATGGTGTGTGTGTGTGTTGGTATTGTGAAGATTACTGAGAAAAAGAAGTAGGTATGAATGATAAAAATACATGTAGAGAGAATGCTGAGGGAATCACTTTATTATAAACCTAAAATTAATATTGCTTAAGTGGATTGTGTCTCTTGGGCCTATTTCAACAATAATTCTTTTAAATTGGAATTTATTACATGCAAGTATTATACTTGTAACTCTCCTTGAGATATCATATACACATTAGGATAAGATCTATTAATAATTCAAAAGATTTCACTTTCATTTCCTCTCATCTTATCATCTATGCTTAAGGTGTTAATGTGAAGAGAATAGAGATTATGCAAGCAGTGTTCTTTTATTACCATATTAAAATAATTGAAGAATATGGGCTGTCAACCCTCTTATGAAAACCAGGAGCAATAAGGGAGGAAACAGAAGCAATGCCAATCATATTAGAATAAATCTCTTGACTGATTTGGGCTTCCTACCAACTGTCCACATTCGCATATAAGTGTCTTTTGTCGCATCAACATTTCTTCCTCTTTTAATTTCTGTAACCTATCTATTAATGCTCATAAACAATTATGACTGCTCTTTAGCAAGGGAACCTTCTCTTAAACATTTAAATGGCACAACCACTGGCCCTAACATGACCTATAAGGATTCACCTGCCTCTGCATTCATGCATGCCACTAAAAGCTTCATATCCTATTCATGAAATTGTTAGTGATTACTGGAATCTGTGTGAGAGGGAACAACAAATGACAGTAACAGGAAAATCATCTGATTTGCATTAGAGTTCTTATGCCAGTAGGACATTGTTCATTGACTGTTTTCTGTATTTTTCAATGCTGCAAAATGCTTAGTGGTTGGAAGTGTTACTTACACATGAGAGAATTACCAAGGGATTTCTTCCCACTTAAGTAACGTGGTGCAGCACTTGACAGATTTAAATACCTTGGGATTTAGCTATGGCCTTCCCTTCCCATCTTCAAGAAGATTATGAAATTTCAACAGCCAGATCTGGAGAGCATTACACAGCTAGAAGAAAATCTGATGGCTCACAAGTCCATTTGCTTATTATCCACCAAAAACACTATCCTGATGCTCCCACAGTATCTAAATCCACTCAACTCATATTTGTACTCCAGAGATTAATAGCACAAGTGATGCACATTGTGCGCCAAACTCTGCCTTTATGCAAATGAAAGACCCTTCACTTTTACCTCTGCTATTAACTCAATTAGCCTTATTTCTCTGGATGCGAGCTTGCTGGTTCTGAGCTGAGAAATACTGGACACATCCTTTATTCCTAAATGTACACACTAAGCTGAAAGTGGGGAAAGGAAAAGGAAGGGTCAGTAGCAACCTTTGCTGAACAATAACGGGGAAGAAATGATGTTTCCACAGCCCTCAGCCAAGATTCTGTTCTTCCCTCCCAGGACACAGTTGTCTAAGAAGAAGCAAATTATGATTCAGTCTAATGAAGTCTCTTAAAGGACACCACACTGTGATCACCTCTTTTACAGTAGAGGAAAATAGTAGCTACTGCTCTGTGCATTATTCTGAGCATACAGCATAACATAAAATGTAAAAGTACACTGCATGATCTTCATGCCTCCTGAGGGGCTCATTAAAAAGGGCTGTTCCTCTTCAAAGGGCAACTTAGTAAGCAATGTTTAAATTTCTTAATCAGGCTATACAGCTTCTCCATACAAGAAATAGTTTTGAAAACAAATCTGTCTTTCAGACATTGTGGTTTGCACCAGAGTGTTAAAATCCCACTGACTTAAAATGTAAAAAGGAAATGGTCTTTGAATGAATAATGTTTCATATTTTTAATGTTCTATTTTAAATAAAAGAAATGAGAGGATAACCATTGCATCAAATTATACAGTCTTTGGAATAAGCCCATATCAGCTTAATAACCTTTTACTATATTATAAAGTTGTGAATATTAATCTCCATTTGTGAACCCATGTTAGATATTACTGTTTCAAATAGAAAATGCTGGACTCTAAAAAAAAAGAACATCTCTAAATTAGTCAAAATTATTTTTGGCCATCAAATGGGCAAACCTTTGATAATACAGTGCTCATTTCCACATACTTCTTCAATATCATACACATTTTTCATTGTTGAAAGCATCCCCAGAGCATCCTCATGAATAAGTTCCTGAAACACTTGATAAATAAAAATCATCCTATGATAAATGTCAATATTCCATTCCCTGCCATTGAAATGCAAATTATTTTATCTAATTGTGGCTGTGTGTGACTTCTGACCCCTAGACCCATATACATAGCTTGGCTGTGCTAAAATGAGCCTAAGACTCTCCCTCCTCTGAAGATACAAAAAGCAAAAGCACTGAATGTTGGATGATTACTGGTTTAGGACTTATAAAACACACATTCAACAAACATTCTGACTGGTCCTGAAAGTTCTAAGGACAATTATGTTCAAATATGGTTGCTGAGCAGAAGCCTAAGTAGCCACAATATTTTTCTCAGCTTTTATTATATCTCCTAACACTTTCTTCTCTACCTAAGATGCTGCTCTCTTCTTCTAAGAACACATCTATATTAAGCAGCACTTCCCAGTTCATGCTATAGTTGAAAAGTTGTTTGGGTGGGGCCAGGGGACATAGTTCACTCAGCAAGCATTGAGGCCTGAGTTTGATCCTCAGAACCCATCTCAAGATACTGGGCACCAGGCTTGGGAGATGGCTCAGTTATGCTTGCCATACAACATAAAGACCTGAATTTGGATCCCCAGAGCATTTGTATATGCCTGTAATCCCAGTCCTGGTTCCACAGGTAGAGGAGACAGGTAGATTCCTAGGGCTTGCTGAATAGCCAGTCTAACTGAATCAGTGAAATCCAGGTTCAATAACACAATGAAAGACCTTGTCCAAAAAATAAAATAAAGAGTGCTTAAGGAAGACAACACACATGTACACACACATGCATGGTACCCACACATACAAGTATATCCCCACACATATGGATACTCATACACATATACACATACATCACATGCATATGTACACACACAAAAAAGAGAAAATACCATAAGTGCTGATGGGCATATGTAATCCCAAAACTGTAGAGACAGAGACAGATGCCTAAGGCTCACTAGCTAACTAATCTAGACTAATAGGTGAACTCCAGACCAATGAGAGAAATAGTCTCCAACGAAAGGTGGCCAATGCTCCATAGGAGCAATACCTGAGGTCCTCTGGCTCCACATGCATGCGCACACTAAACACATGTACATGTACCTGTGCACACATGTACTGCAATAAATACACATGCACCATTAAAAAACAGTCTTGTATGGCTGGAGAGATGGCTTAACTCTTAAGTGCTTGCCTGTGAAGCCTAAGGACCCTGGTTCAAGGCTCCATTCCCCAAGACCCACGTTAGCCAGATGCACAGGGGACACACTCATCTAGAGTTCATTTGCAGTGGCTGGAAGCCCTGGCACACCCATTATCTCTCCTTCTCTCTCTCTCTCTCTCTCTCTGTCTCTCTCTCTCTCTCTCTCTCTCTCTCTCTCTCTCTCTCTCTCTCTCCCTCTTTCTCTCTCTGCCTGTCACTCTCAAATAAATAAATAAAAATGAAACAAAAAAAAATTAATTAAAAAAGTCTTGTAAAACTGGTAGATCTCTAATAGATTAGACAAGCTTAGACTGACTCAAATCAGCAAGAAGGTTGAATAATTCATTAGCTAGCTTGATCTAGACTTGAACTAAGGTGAGTAACCTAGCTTGTGAAGTGATGAGATATTTCACATTCCCAGGGACAATTTCCTTGCATTGTCATAATTGTTAAGCTATATGAATGGACTGTTGTGACACCACATTTTTGTCATAAGAACAATTAAGACTAAACTCTTGTTCCATAATAATAAATGATTTCATGGTAAGACTCTGACAAGAAAATCCAAAGCAAACTGAGTAGTATTCTCAATAAAGACTAACTCCAGGAAGATATACAGTGAGTGCATAGACTCAGGATAGCCTGGGCTCTACTTGATGACAGGTTCAGAATAAGTAGACAAATGATTGAATTGACAGTGACAGCCCACTAACAAGTATGTTTATTAGATCATGTCTATGCAATTTTCATGGTACATGCCACAGATTAAATATTTGCATCTTTTTACAGTTCATATCCTGAAATCTTAGCCCCCATGGTGACAGTATAAAGAAGTGGGCCATTTGAGAAGTAATTAAGTCATTATAATGGAGTCTTCATGAATGGAATTTTTCCCTTATTAAAAAATAAGAAGACCCGGGCTGGAGAGATGGCTTAGCGGTTAAGCGCTTGCCTGTGAAGCCTAAGGACCCCGGTTCGAGGCTCGGTTCCCCAGGTCCCACGTTAGCCAGATGCACAAGGGGGCGCACGCGTCTGGAGTTCGTTTGCAGAGGCTGGAAGCCCTGGCGCGCCCATTCTCTCTCTCCCTCTATCTGTCTTTCTCTCTGTGTCTGTCGCTCTCAAATAAATAAATTAAAAAAAAAAAATAAGAAGAAGACCCAAACAGCTTCTTCATTCAAACATGTGAAAATACAGCAATGAAATGTGAGGCAAGAGTCTATCCTTGCTAAACATAAAATCTGTTGGTACCCTTTTCCTAGACTCCAAACTAAAGAACAATTATAAATACAAACCTGTTGTATTTTTAAGTCATTCAGTCTTTAGCTCTTATTCTAATAACACAAATATACTTAGATGATGTGATGGTTACTCTTATTTGTCAAGTTGACAGCATCTAGAATCACCTAGAAGACAAACCTCTGGGCATGTAGTGAGGGGATTTCTGGATTGAGTTCATTGAAGTCGAATATTCATCCTAAATGTTGATAGCACCATGATGAGGTCCAGGGCCTGAGAATGAACAAGCAGAAGAAGTGACTGGCACCGACATGCACCTCTGCTTCCGACTGTGATTACAATGGAGCCAGCTGCCTCCCATTTCTGCTGCCATGACTTTCCCACCGTGATAAACTCGCCTCCTTGAACTTTAAGCTAAAATAAATCCTCTTTTCCTTAAATTGCATCTATCAGGTATCCTGTGAGGTATTTTGTCATGGCAATACAAAAGGTAACTAATACAGATGGCATATACCTACATTGTTCTAAAAGGTTTCCATCTTATCAAATGAAATATCTCTTCATATTCTAACATCAAAATAGCACACACTATTTTGAGTGACACAGGAAATAAAAACACATTAGTTCATTTCTTTATGCATAAGTTTTCTGCCTATTATGTGGTAGACATTGAACAGTATGCAATGTATGTGTTTTAACACATTTCATATCAAAACTTCTAACTTTCCAGAGCTCAGAATTGAATTACTAATCATATTTTTCCACTCACTTGCTGAATATAGAGGGCATAATAATTAATATATATATTAATATATAATAAGGCAGTCATGTTCTTAAGTTGCATAAAGTTTGGGTCAATATGAAACCCTGGCTTCTAATCAAGATTTAATCCAATAATCAAGGATGTAAAGTACATGTGAATCTGTCAATAATTGCCCTGAGAAATAACATTCAGCCGAGGGATTTATATCAGAAATGTACTATCTTATCTTCCCAAATTGCTTTTAAAGTATATACGTGTATTAGGTGTGTATACATGTTTGTGAGGGGGGTATACACGCGGGGGAGGGGGTTATGTGTGCATGGATGTTCATATGGAGGCCAGAGCTTGATGTCAAGTGTCTTTCTGGATTATTCTCCACTTTATTTACTGAGTTGGGTCCCTCACTTGAACTCAGAGCTTGCTGATTCAAATAGTCTACCTAGCCAGCATGTCCTGGGGATTCTCTGTCTCCTCCTTCCTCCCCAGCACAGGATTTACAGATGGGACACACTCAACATGGATAGAAGGGCTAGGGATCTGAAATCTGGACACACTCAACATGGACAGAAGGGCTAGGGATCTGAAACCTAGACCCCCTTCTGGCACTGCAAGTGTTTCTCTCACTGAACCATTTCCCCAGCCCTTAAAGTATATTTTAAAGTAAAAGAAATAATTCTACTTTTACAAAAGAACAGAACATAAAATGTAAGCCCACCCCCTTTATCAGAAGGAAGGAAAGTCTTTATTTCTCACTCTCTCAAGGTTAGTCAGGTTGAATACAAGCAAAAAACATAACTGAAATAAAAAGAAAACTAGTTTAATACAAGTGAAGAGAGAAACAACATGAATTAAATGTTGTTCACACCAGGTAAGCCAAGAAAATCTTTTTTGTCTCCCTTGGAATTCTTGGAATCTCATTAATTTGATTCTTGTTTTGTCTAAACCTCACAGGCCAGGGATGAACCCAGAATAATTCTTTGTCCACTTTATATCCATCATTGTAAGCTATTTGATACAGAGAAAATTATCCCTATTTTACAATTTTGTATATTATATTATATTCTGCAGTGGCTTCCTGGCCTGAAAACTGGATGGTAATAATGCATGTTCTTGGTGCTATCAGTGCAGTTTTACTGTATACACACCCCTGATTCCTGGTGGCTCATGGTGACATTATCCGCTATATATTCCTGGAGGGGACACATTTTGTCCTACATTTTATCGATCACCAGGTCTTTGTTATGGATTGAATGAGAAGTGCCCCCCATAGGCTCATGTGTATGAACAAGTGTTTCCTAGCTGGTGGTGGTGTTTTTGGAAGATTCTAAAAGCTTCAGGAATTGGGAACAAGCTGAATGAAATGATTGCCAGGAGTTTAGCATTGAGGCTTACAACCACCCCACTTCCTACCCACGCTTTTTGTGTTTCCTGATCAGCTAAGAGTTAAACAAACAGTTCCCACTCCTGGTATCATGGCCAGGAACTGAACCTTCCACCATGCATTCTGCCCTGATGATGATACTTCTTGAAGCAGGAGCCATGGTAAACCTCTTCTCACTTAAGGTACACTTGTCATTCCATCACATTAGTGGGAAATGTAACGTAGTTGTGAAGAAGAGAAAACAGGGACCCTGCATGTGTGCAGCAAGCAACAAGAACATTGACCACCACTCCCCCATCAGCCAGGGCCCAAGCGAAAGCACAGAGAGATTGAGGAGATGAGATGAGTACTGATTTTGTGGTGATCCTGACAGCCGACGCCAGGGTGATGGAGACTGACACTAATGATACTCAAAACATAGCAAAGCAGAAATCCAAAAACTGTGGAGCGCACACCAGTAAAACAGACTTAAAGTACACCAACAATGGCTTAGGGAATTTTGCAGAAGAAAGGGCAGAAAGATTGTAAGAGCCACAAAGTGGAAGGGAATGTGCAGAGGCACCATCCCTTACAGTGACTGGCTGCTGCTCTCACATGTCATTACCCAAAACCCCATGGTGAATACCAGGAATCCCCTGAAGAGGACCCTCAGCAGAATGGGAACAGGGAGGAGACAAATGATAGAACCAACACATGATGTGTTCATACAAAGTTTATACTTAATAAAAAAGAGAGAGAGAGAAAGGGCTGGAGAGAAGGCTTAGCAGTTAAGACATTTGCCTGCAAAAACTAAGGACCCGTGTCTGACTCCCCCAAAACTACACAAGCTAAATGAACAGGTGATACAAGTGCACAAGGTTGCACATGCACAGAAGGTGGCACTGGTGTCCAGAGTCCAATTGCAATTGCTGGGCTCTGGTGCTCCAATTCCCTCTCTCTCCTCTCTCTCTCTCCCTCCCTACTTCCCTCCCTCCCTCCCTCCCTCTCTCTGTCTCTAATAAATAAATAAAAATAAATCTTTTTTAAAAATCAATAAAGTCCATGGACACTCAGTGAGATAAACACACAAGTAAACATGGATTCCCTTCCAAGTCATGACTACCCATGGAAGTGGCATCACACGCACCATGCACAGACAGAAAGGAAAACCTGAAGGGCCCTGAACCTCCAGACCCACCCAGGCATTTTCATCCCCAATATTCAAATGTTAGGGGATCCTATTAAACACAGGGATGAATAAAAGACCTACTAAGGGGAAAATATATATTTGTTTTAGGTTATTTTCTTAGAGGTTCTGTGAAAGCATACTTACTAGGTTTTTGCCTTTGCATTTTAATTTCTCAAATGACCACAGAAAATAAATACATGCTGGCACTCAGGAAATCCCATCTTGCTCTCACCACTTCTTCATTAAATGTTCCCCTTAATTAGCATGTGTCTCCTCCTGTTCAAATTTATGACAAATAAAGTGAACACACACCCATAGAGATAAGGTGCTTCCGGTGCACTTCCTGGTATTAAAAAAAAAAAAAAAAAACCCACAGGCTTTTTTTCTAAGAATTCTTTATTCCACAAAAAAATAATGATTGTTCTCAGATTTTTACATGTCATGGAAAATGTACATTTTTATGTTTTTTTTAACTAATTATGCATTTGTGATTTCTGAAACTACTATGATTTTTATGATTTTATAAAAAGAAAAGTATTCATCAACACTTTTTTCAGAGGAAAATGGCAGGGTTTGGGGGTAATTCAGATATAATTCCACCAAGTAGATCTATCGCTTGACAATTTATAGGTACACTTCATGTGCATGCTTTAGTGAGCTGTGAGTTTCTAGTGAGCAGGGAGTTTCTATAACCAAACTTAAATGGATTCAGCAAGTAGCAGTGTACAAATCTACTTTTAAATTATTATATTTTAGTTTTTAGTTAGCATGCAGAAATTTTGGTATTGTTAAGGAATTTTCAAATACAATTTGTTTTAGTTGATCCTCCCCCATCCTCACCTCCTCATCCACTCACCCTCTGCTTCTGTGTACATCACATGTTGAACTTCATTTTTAATGCTGGATGAGTTCGTGCATGATCCATGGTCATTACAGCTGGGCAGTTGGGCAGTCATGATTTATAAGATGTGTCTACTTTGTTGACATTGTAGTATGACTTTATTATCAACAAAGTTCAAGTTTGAGAACCATGAAATCAAATTACAAACAAATCAAAAAATTTATTCATACTTTAAATAAGTTTACAATTTTGTGTTAGGCCATATTCCTAGCTATACTAAGGCACATGTGACCTGCATAGGCTGAACATGTCCATGACATTATATGGTTGATAGAACTTTAGAGACATGTCTATTACTAAAAACTGACTACCTATAAAACATATGTTTTGATGAATTACTGGTAGTAAGTCTTTAGATATTCAAATTTATGGGGCTAAAGAGATGGCTCAATGTGTAAAATGTTTGCTGTCCATGAATGATTTTTGTGTTTGGTCTCCAAATGCATATGCAAACACATACATACATACACACACACACACACACCACATATACACAAAAACTTCAACCTTTCATGAATTCTAACAAAGCAGAATATAATGATAAGTTACAGGTCATCCATTTCTTTAAACATTGTATATTAATGCAAAGTTTTGAGCTGTAAAAAGCAAAATACATCAAGAAACACTTGAGATTGTATAGAATTTTTAGAGTCTAAAGGGAGGATGTGCTATACTGAAAACCTACTAGTTGGCAACAGCAAATTAAAAAGATTAAGGGAATCCTAGAAAATAAGAAAATGGGTTTAGATTGAAGAAGAAAACTGACAAGATTCCAAAGAAGTATGAAGTTTAGAATAAAATCAGGTATAGCTTGTGATAGCAGAAGGAACATTGTCATTATTATAGAAATTTTAATTTGGAGCAGCAAGACAAATAGACATATTTCCCATTCTCTCTAGGTGACAATGTTCTCCTTCCCCACCAAAAGACAAAAACCTGGAAGAACTCTACAAAGGCTACCTGTAGAGTCCAACCTGATGACTTGAAAAAAACTGGAACTGGAGCAAACTTTCTTTCTTTTCTTGACTCAAGTTTCTCTTTTCATAAACCTTTAATCGATGGAATTTCATGGACATAAATAAAACTGTTTTCTTTCTCTGCCCTCATCCTGCCTTCCTCCAGGAAAAGTATTTCTGTGCCTGAGATGATGGTGAATGTCTGTAATCTTAGCATTGAGGGGTATGGCAGGAGGATCAGAGGTTCAAAGTCATCCTCAACTATAGTGAGTTTGAGGCTAACATAAAACCTATCATAAGCCGGGCGTGGTGGTGCACGCCTTTAATCCCAGCACTCGGGAGGCAGAGGTAGGAGGATCGCTGTGAGTTCAAGGCCACCCTGAGACTACAGAGTTAATTCCAGGTCAGCCTGGACCAGAGTGAGACCCTACCTCGAAAAAAAAAAAAAAAAAACCTATCATAAAATCCTGTCTCAAAAGAAAGAAGAAAAAACAAAAACAAAAAAAAGCATTTCTTCTACTTTGTCATTAACACATGATATCAAGAGTCTCATCTAATATTTATAATAACATACTTGGCCAGAAAGATAGGTATTTAAAAGTAAATGCTTTAGAAATTAAGATACTTTCATTATTTCCAGGGTGAGCAGTACATACATGTTTATGATATTGGAAATATATTTATTATATGTATACTTTAGATGAACAACATATAAATGAAGAATCAAATGCTTAATGATACTTATAGAACTATTCTAAATGATATAAGCTTAGGAAATATGAAAAGAATAACACTACAGAAAATTATGAGACAACAGCAGGGGAGAGAAAATGAAAAATATGTGCATTGGCTAAGTTCCTCCTATTTCACACAGTGAGGAAATAGAGATGGAGTGATAAATTAGTAAAAATAAATTAACTACTTAAAGTTATATTCACCTCTGTATGGATAAAAAAGTAATCATATTATTTTTAAAACAGAGTGTTTAGCAAGAAGTTATATGAGTCTGCTAGATTATTAATTCTAAACAGTCATCAAGAGACACTAGCTAAAAAGAAAAAATAAAGAAACAGACACAGAAATTTTTTAAAGTGGTTTATCTGAAGCACAAGACCAGAATTATGGGAGATTTTATTTTTCATCATAGAAATGTCTAACTGGCTTAACAGCTCAACTAATATGCATGAACTAACCCTATAATTTTAAATAAAAAAATATAAGTAATTATATTTATAACAAGTACACGAACAGAAAAAATTGAAAATATTTTATGGTAAATGCATGTAACAATATTTTCTATTTTAAATATTATGAAGTGCATAGTTCATTAAGCATATTCACATTAACTGTGCAATCCTCACTATCATCCATACATAGATCTCTACATCATCCCAAACAAAACTATGCCTTTAGTTATAAACTAACCCTCAATTTTACCTGTACCCTTGCCCCTCACCATTATTCTGCTTTCTGTTTCTGGGAGCCTAACTATTCTTGGCACCATGTATAAGTGGAATGATGCAATATCTTTTATCTTTTTATTATGAATTTATTTCACTGAGCACAATGTCTTCAAGATGGTCCATGTTGCAGCACATCTCAGAATACCCTTATGTTTTAAAAGTCAATAATATTACAATGAGTACTTCATGATTATCCATACAATAATAGACTTATGAGCTGTTTCTGCCTTGTGACTGTTGGGGAGAATGCTGCTATGCACATATAGGCACAGAGATCTGTTTAAGACCCTGCTTTCATGCACTCATTTATGATTTGTTGCAGTTTCACCTTTTTTTATTTATGTATTTGACAGACAGAGATAGAGGGTGAGAATGGGCACACCAGGGCTTCTTGTCACTGCAAACAAACTCCAGATGCATGTGCCACTTTGTGCATCAGGCATTGTGCCGTTACTGGGTAATAGAACTCAGGCCCCTGGCTTTGCAGTCAAGTGCCTTTACCCCTAAGCCAACTCTTCAACCCCCAGTTTGACTTTAAACTTTATAATAAAACATAGGATCTATTTTTATACAAAGAAACTTTCAAAAATGTGTCATTGAATTTTTGAGTAATATACTTTAAAAATATTAACAATACACCCATGTTTATACTCAAATATACATGCAGAAAGCAATAATTGTTTCTGTAGGGACATAGTATTTACTGGCATCTCATTGAAGAGGCCATCAGGTCTACCGTATCTGCAGCATCACTTGTTGCCACTCAGCCTCTCACATCACCAGTGATGGATTTGTCAACTTACTTGGATAGCTTTGTGGCCATAGCTCATTGCTGGGTATGTATCACAAAGGGATTAGTTTGTTCACCACATTCTCAATAATCACAACCATGCTTGGCATGCAGTGGGAATTTTAAACAGTGTTAAATGGGTGAATGAAATTGTCCAATGTTTATACTGGGCCACAGACAACAACAACAACAAAAGGACTGGATAGATGGCTTAGCCATTAAGGCACTTGTCTGCAAAGCCTAATGGCCTAGCTTTGACTCCTCAGAATCCATGTAAGCCAGATGCTCAAGGTGACGCATGCGCTCAAAGTGACGCATGAGTGCAAGGTGACACAAGCCTCTGGAGTTTGATTGTAGTGGATAGAGGCCCTAACATGCTAATTCCCTCTCTCTCTCTCTCTCTCTCAGTCATAAAAATTAAAAATAAAAATAAAACCTAAATAACTGAGGAAACAACATGTATTACTTTTCACTTTTAATTCTTTGAACTTTAATATTTCAGGCCTTGGAAGATGGCTTAATGGATAGTGTTTAGCATACAAGTGTGAGGATCACACTTCATAATCCCAGCATCATTTAAATGTATCTCAGGCAGGGCAGTTGGCCCAACTATGACCCTAGTGTGCCCCTAGCAAGTTGGCTAGCCAGACTAGCAGACTAGGCAAGCTCTAGGTCCAAGTGAGAGATCCTGTCTTGGCAAATAAAATAGAAGGTGGCAAGGAAGACCCTTGACATCAGCCTCTGGCTTGTACACATGCATACACATGTACTTAGACATGGGTGTCCACATGCAGCTGAGCATATACACACACAAAGATGCCACACACATACACTTCCAAGTTTTTTTTAAACTGACTGTTGGCATCTATTGCAAATATAATAATTTGTATACTTGTTTGTAGGTTTGTTTTCTACCATGGGCTAGACAAGCTCTTGCCTTGTAGTCCAGAGAAGCATGTGCCACTATGTCCCATATAAACTCAATCTTGAACATGATGAACGATAAGAGATCCTGCCTCAAATAAGGTGCAAGGTGAGAGCCAAAGTTGTTCTCTAATTCACAACACACACACACACACACCCTAAAAACAGGTGGGGGAAGGATGGCTCCTGGGGCTTGGAATATAACTAAATTTTTACAGAACTTGCCTAACTTGGATGAAGCCCTGGGTTCCATCATCCCCAGAACCACAGAAAGCTGAGCTTTGTGGTTAATGTCTGTAATTGCCTCTGTATGGAGGTAGGAACAGGAGAAAAAGAATATCACAAACCTCTTACTCTTCTTACGGTATGCCAGGCCTGTAGAGACCTGAATCGAGTCTTAAATTTCCCTCCCCTCAGGGTTTGAGGGAAAAATACTTCAAGACATGGCCACTTGTTTGTGCTCCCTGATACCCTCACTGATCACTGAACCTATGAAATGTTCATTTAACTCAGTTGACCTTAGCTCACTGAAGCTTCAAAGACATCACCAAATATGTAACCCCCTACATGCTAATAATGCTCTCGTGACACTGTGCAGGGGGGACAACAGCCACACATCGAGCATGGGATCGCATGCAAATGCTCCATGAAGGAAAGGACTACTAACTCACATCAGCTTCCATCTCTGTGCCATCTGAGAAACGGACTTCACTTTATTCTGGAGAGCTAGATTCAGTGGACTGAGTCAACTAGGAAGGCTTTGTAGGGGGTAAGGGGGTTGAAATAGCAAAGAAAGAAAAGGTTCTGAGAAAGGCCAGGACTATATCCTGTTATTGTTCTGAGATTCCCAAAAAGAACACTTTATAAGGTGGATCTGATAGGGATCAGGAGGGTGTTTGTGAAAATATGAGTTGCCAGAGGAAGCAATTAGAATAAGGGGTCAGAGGGAGGTGGGACCTCCACCCCCACGGGTCACTTCTGGGTCATGCACAGCAGGCACAAGTCACAAAGCAGGAAGGAAAGAAAAAGACTGACAAGCAGCCAAACAGAAAAAAGTCACTCTTTACTCCCTGGAAGACAATAAGATAAACGGCCACTGGGACCCAGTAACCTCTAGTTTGGGAAGGAATAGATTTGAAAACCAGACAATCAGACACAAAGACTTTGGCAAATTGAGAGTTAGAGGATTCAAAAGAAGGCATGGTGCTTACCAGAATGAAGTTCATGGGGCACTGCTGGCCTAATGTTGTTGGAAGTGATGCATGAAAACTGAGCCCTGAAATCATCTGGTAATCACAAGTCCCATAATGTCCATTTCCTGGGCTTCTGCTCTGCCTGCCAACCCCCTTCTTGTACCCAGAGTCCAGCTACACTGCCAAAATGATAGATACAATGTGTACCCACCCAGGGCCAGAGCTCCCATTCAGATCCTTGTCTGCAGTTTCATCATCAGGTTATAGAGGTCCTTAGGGGGTGTGCTTATGTTTAGGAGAGGATTATGGAAACACCTAGGAAAGTAAAACAGAAACAACACACATGGAAATCTATCATCACTCACAGGAAGTGAGCCAGAAACATGTCTCATAGGCAACTGCAGACCACAAGGAGAACTGCCCTGAGCCATCCATGTGCACAGACCTTACTTTTCCTGATGGGTACCTACCATGAAACAAATGCTCCACACAAAAATCAGGTTCCTAGGCAGATGTGGTGGTACATGCCTTTAATCTCAGCCCTTGGGAAGCAGAGGTAAGAGTTCAAGGCCAGCCTGGGACTGCAGAGTGAGTTCCAGGTCAGCCTGGACTAGAGTTAGACCCAATGTTGAAAATGCATAAAAAAAATAAAATAAAATAGAAAACCAGATTCCTTTCAGGTTCTTGGTTTCCTATGTGTGTCAACAAAGAATGGATTAGTGATAACTTATTTTTTTTTTAATATTTATGGGTTACTAAGTTCTATGTAACCCATGTTGTCCTTCTCTTCATGGGGTTAAAGATGGTTCTGCAGCCCATGAGTCAAGCTGTATCTTTTATGAAACACAACTTTTCTTTGGTTTGCTAGGTTGCAGCAAGTTTGTTTTTCTTTAAAATCACATAGAACACATTTGTACATTTGTATACAAAACACTCAGCAATACACTGTAGCAAAAGATCAAAGTAAATATTTCCCAAAACCCAGCCCCTTGGGGAGATCTCTAATGTTAGAATCAGGTACCATGTACCTTTAAACAATGTATCTGATTTGAGTGGCCTGTAAGCTGTAGCAATACCATTTCCCACTTCCCTGTCCCCACTGCATGTAGCCAGCAGGTCTCGGTTCCTACTTCAAACACTAACAATATAGTTCCAGCAATCCATTCTGCAATTTATTGTGGTTCCTGTGATTATGATAGTACATTAACACTGATCACTGGTGTGTTAGCCAGATTTGTCAGTACTGTGATAAACACTTGATGAAAAGCATGGAAGGCAAGAAGGACTTAATGTTGGCTCACAGTTTCAGATGCTTGCATGGCTGGCTGCTTATATATGTCCCCCATGAGGTAAAATATCATGGAGGAAGGGCAAGGCACAAGAAAACTCCTCATCATGTTAGCCAGGAAGAAGAGAAGAAATGCCTCCATTAACCAACTTCCTCATTATTCCTTTTTATTCCATTCTCATCCTCAACCCATGATGAATGTTGCCATCCACATTCAGGATGGATCTTCGACCTCTAGTTATGTCTGTATGGAAACATCCTTACAAACCCAGAGGTGTGCTTTCCTAACTTCCTGGGTGCTTCCCAATCCAATTCTATTCAGAGTCCAGACAAATCTTCACAACTAGAAGCCCTCAATATCCAGTGAGGCAGAGCATGAAACAGCTAGCCTGGCAAGGCTGTTTGCAGTGTTTCAAGGGGGCCTCTTCAAATTCAAATTAAAAGAATGTAGGTTTTTTTTAGTTACTTTCACAATGCTGGGATACAACACCCAACCAAAAGAAGCTGATGGCAGGAAAGGGTTTATCTCAGCCTACAGTCTCAAGGGGAAGTTTCATCATGGTGGGGAAATATGGTAGAGCAGAGCTTTAGCCAGTCTCTGTATCTGCTGTGACAGGTTTTCTGTTCCATGTTTCAGTAAACTGAAGTTGGTGAGCTATTCCAGTCTGTCCTTTATGATTTCAGATGATTCAATATCAAAAGCTATTATTCTAATTATAAATCCCATCAACCTTTAAATTATATGTAAACTACATGTTCAGAAACAACCAACCTAGACATATATAGGCAAAATGGTATTTTTAGATCAGGCTATAACATGACCTATTTTCCTTGCTATTTAGCTCTTGATTCTAAATATGAACTGTAACCTACAAGCCAACAGTAGGCTGATTGATTCTCCTGACTAATGGAGTTCTGGTTATCTAAAGAGACGTCTGTTTCATCCCAGACCTTGAAACACATGAGTCACCCACTTGCTATGGATCAGCTTTTCAGAGATGAAGTATTATTCATGTGGTTTTGTATGCACCCAATGAAAAACGAAGCAAATAGAACTTCCTGGATGCTAGTTTTCTTTATGTTGGTGGTTATAAATAATTCGTTAACTGGAGAGCATTTTTATCTGAACATTTTTCTATCTGCAAACTTTTGTTTGAGGACTCATAATCTCTACTTAAGCAAGTTTCTAAGTACTGCATCTGCTGCTGAGTGCATCTGATATGGTTAAGCTTGAATTATCACCATGGGCCTTGAAGTCAGCATGTGAGAAATGACATTTGGAGCAAAGATGAATGATTCACTGAGCATACATTTAATGATGGTGGCGATAAAGTTCTGAATCTTTCTCACCCTGATGGTATGCAGAAAGGTTTATATAAAATAAGATCAAATAAAAGTCCTGGTCTCTCAGACAAATTATTTTTCACTTAGTATAGTTAAACAAATACTGGCCTGACTATGAGGGGTTTAACCTTTTCAAATGTGCACTGTGAGTTTATCTATCTTTTGTTTAAAAGAAAAGAAAACAAAACAAAACAAAAGGAACAACACCTTTGAATTTGTGGTTTTGTCTCTCTGAGAGATTTATGCCTGCTTGGCAATCTTCATAAGAGACCTCATGACCACTCTTTTAGTTTGGATGGAAAAACAGGCAAAGAGAATGAAGACACCTTCCTAGGTTGTCATGTTGACTGAATAGCATCTGCCAATTAGCATCACCTCTCTCTCAAAGAGGGAAACCAACTACAGCCTCTCCCATCAGGAGCTGAACACAGGTATACCAAAAAGCAAATGCATGAAATTTGGAGGTGAACTTGTATTCCATACTCAGTTCTCCTTGTCCTTCAAGTTCTTGCAATTTAGCTTTGTTGCCAGAAAAGTAATGATGATGATAGCACTCTCCCCATCTAGAGTGATGGAATGCAGTTAGGCATGAGAAGTACACATTGCAATGCATGCACCAGTGTAAGCAATCAATGGCATATTCCTGGAATCTCACATAGCTCAGTTCTGTACCAAGACTGGATCTGGCTTCTTTCTAAGAACCATTTTGTCTTCAGGGTGAAAGGTCCAAGGCAGAGTAGATGTGGTCCATTGCCTCAGGCTCCTTGGCACCTTCTTCCCTCTTCATCTTCCACAGCCATCACCCATCCTACTAAATCCCCAGACAGATAAGAGACATGTGAGCTGCCTCTACACCTTTAATACACCTCCAGATTCACTCCTTGCATAGTTTCCTGCAGAGCCACAGTTCCATGGCAGAAAGAAATAGCCAAGAACTGCCCAAATAAGTTATTTTTCTCATTGCTATGACAAAAAAAAAAAAACAATTTCAGAGATGAAAGGTTAATTTTGGCTCATGGTTTGAAGACACTGTACACCATGCAGAAAAGGCATGGTGGCAAGAGTATGAAGTGGCTGGTCACATTGCACCTGCAGTCAGGAAGCATTGAGAGACAGATTTTTGTCAGCTTGTGTTTTCATTTTCACTGAGTCTAGGACCTCAGCCCATGGTATGGTGTCGTCTACATTCAGGGTGGGTCTTCCCTCTTCCTGTAAACTTTTCTGAAAATGCCTTCATGGACATACCCAGATGTGTAACTAACTCCTAGGTGATTCCAAGTTAAGATTAATTATCATACTCTCTAACCAAATAACTTCCATCCTAGGTCAAGATGCTCTACTTTATCCCCTCAATATGAAAGCCTCCTTCCATAGCCTTCAATCACATCATTTTCTGTTGTTAGGTACCAGAATTCTTTGACAAGCCTCATTACCTATCCCTCCAGGTGTCCATGTAAGAGGCATTTCATCAGTGTACCCAGTCTGGGATAGAATTCTTGTCAAACAACTGCATTATACCTCCTATTTTACAATATCCAACCACATTTGTACTTATGAACTTAAGGGTCTGATCAGAAAAGTACCTTGTGTTCAAGCACTATGATTTCACCTCTATGGAGCCATGTAGAGTATTCAAATTCATAGAGGTAGTCAGTAGAATAGAGGATAGCAGGAGGAGGGATTGGATGGAGGAAGGAAGGAATAATAGCTTACTATGTAATGAAGAGGGATTTTCTGTTCTAGAAGTTGAAAAAGAGCCGGGCATGGTGGCACACACCTTTAATCCCAGCACTCAGAAGGCGGAGGTAGGAGGATCACTGTGAGTTCAAGGCCACCCTGACACAACAGAGTTAATTCCAGGTCAGCCTGGACCAGAGTGAGACCCTACCTCAAAAAAAGAAAGAAAGAGCTCTGGAGATAAGGGGTGCATGCACAATTATATGAATGTTTAAATTTTAGCATTTTATTGATAATTTTATACATGTATATAATATATTTTATCATAATCCTTTTCTATAACCTTCTCTTGACATCCCTTCTGTTTCTCCTTCCATTAAAACTGTTATTTCCAACTTCTTTTTCTACCTTGACATTGTATTCTAGTTGTGTGATTTGTGTGAAGGTATGACCCACTGAGCTTAGTTAAGCTTGCCTTCATGACAATGCATTAGGATTACTTAACAGAACATGTACAACCTTCAAGTGGCTACACCACTGAGAAAATGTCTCCTGCACCCCCAGAAATCATTAACTGCCAATAATGCCTCAGGGAGTGACAGGAGCCTCATGCCATCCTCCAGCATCAATGAGATCTTATTGTTGGGAACAATACTGTACAATTCATGTGCCAGCAATAATCCCAGCTATGAAGTCATGAATGCAATGTCCATGTCATGTCAAGGAGACACCGTCCCATAGGATTCCTCTTCATCCTCTGGCTCCTGCATTCTCTCTGCTCCCTCTTCTGCAATGTTCCCTGAGCCTTGAAGGGCGTACAATAAAATTCTGCTTTTGTGCTGAACACTCCACAGCCACTCATTCTCAGCATTTTGACAAGTTTTAACCTTCCTCAATGGTCATAAACATCTGTAAAAAGAAGTTTCTCTAACCAAAGGTGATATTATCACCAATCTATGGCATAAACATGTACATTAAGAAGTTAAGTCTTGGGCACAACATTTCCATTTGTCCAAACAACAGTACTAGCTTCCCTTCTAGGTTCTCTGACCTCCCAGTCATAACCTTTTGATTAAGTTTTCAGTACCAAATCTCCACCCCCCACGGGGTGGGCCTCAAATCTAATTGAAGAGCAGTCAGTTATCCCCATAACAGATCATGTCATTATGACACCAATGAACAAATCTTGCTTGGCTGGTTGGGTGTGTAGCTTATAAGATCAACCACTGAGTAAGACTGTTGATGAAATTTCTCCCCCAAATATCTATGTTGCACTTTCCAGCACTGTGGCAGCTGACCAGCAGGGAGGCGGCCTCCAATTCAGTTCCATCTTGATTTCTCAGTGTCCTGCAAACCAAGCATGTAATGTCTTCAGCAATAGGTTAGTGAGCAAATGTAGATGCCATTGAAGAAACAAGAAAATTAAACTGATAAACATTAACAATACTGAAGATCCAAACCAAAGGCCTTTTTTTTCATGCTGAGTAAGTGCTCTTCTTCAAAGCCACATTCCCCAGCCCTATTTACCACTTATGTTTAAAAACATTTTATTAAGGTCTTTAATCCATTTGGACTTAATTCTTGTGCATGGAGAGAGAGAAGAATCTATTTTCATCCTTCTACAATATATATCCAGTTTTCCCAACACCACTTGCTGAAGAGGCTGTCTCTTCTCCAATGAGTATTTTTGGCATTTTTTTTTGTTGTTCATTTTTTATTTATTTGAGAGCGACAGACATAGAGAGAAAGACAGATAGAGGGGGAGAGAGAGAATGGGCGCGCCACGGCTTCCAGCCACTGCAAACGAACTCCAGATGCGTGTGCCCCCTTGTGCATCTGGCTAACATGGGACCTGGGGAACCGAGCCTCAAACCGGGGTCCTTAGGCTTCACAGGCAAGCGCTTACCCGCTAAGCCATCTCTCCAGCCCTATTTTTGGCATTTTTATCGAATATCAGGTGGCTATAGATACCTGGACTTACATCTGGGTCCTCTATTCTGTTCCACTGATCTACATGTCTGTTTTTGTGCCAGTAACACGCTGTTTTTGTTACAATGGCTCTGTAGTATTGGTTAAAATCAGGTATGATGATACCACCAGCCTTATTTTTGTTGCTCAGTATTATTTTAGATATTCGAGGTTTTTGTGATTCCAAAAGAATTTTTGGATTGTTTTTTTCTATTTCCATGAAGAATGCCTTTGGAATTTTGATAGGGATTGCATTAAATGTGTAGATTGCTTTTGGAAACTCTGAAACTGCTAGAGGAAAAAGTAGGGGAAACCCTTCAACATATTGGTCTTGGCAAAGACTTTCTGAATACAACCCTAATTGCTCAGGCAATAAAACCACAGATTAATCAGTGAGACCTCATGAAATTACAAAGATTTTGCACTGCAAAAGACACAGTGAGAAAAGCAAAGAGGCATCCTACAGAATGGGATACATATCTGATATATGTCTACTATATATCTGATAGAGGATTAATATCTAGGATATACAAAGAACTCAAAAAGTTAAATAATAAGGAATCAAACAAGCCAATCAAAAACTGGACTATGGAGCTAAATAGAAAGTTCTCAAAGGAAGAAATATGAATGGCATATAAGCATTTAAAAAAATGTTCTACATCACTAGTTATCAGGGAAATGCAGATTAAAACTACATTGAGATTCCGTCTCACTCCTGTCAGATTGGCCACCATCATGAAAACAAAGGATCATAAATGTTGGCGGGGATATGGAAAAAGAGGAACCCTCCTACACTGCTGGTGGGAATGCAATCTGGTCCAGCCATTGTGGGAATCAGTGAGGAGGTTCCTAAAACAGCTAAAGATTGATCTACCATATGACCCAGCTATAGCACTCCTAGGCATATATCCAAAGGACTCATCTCATTTCCTTAGAAGTACATGCTCAACCATGTTTATTGCTGCTCAATTTATAATAGCTGGGAAATGGAACCAGCCTAGATGTCCCTCAACTGATGAGTGGATAATGAAAATGTGGCACATTTATACAATGGAGTTCTACTCAGCAGTAAAGAAAAATGAAGTTACGAAATTTGCAGAAAAAATGGATGGATCTGGAAAGGATTATACTAAGTGAGGTAACCCAGGCCCAGAAAGCCAAGCGCCACATGTTCTCCCTCATGTGTGGATCCTAGCTACAGATGATTGGGCTTCTGCATGAGAAGGAAAATATTTAGTAGCAGAGGCCAATAAGTTAAAAAGGAGATATAAAGGGAAGAGAAAGGAAGGGAGGAGGGTACTTAATAGGTTGGTATTGTATATAGGTAAGTAGAATGATTGAGATGGGGAGGTAATATGATGGAGAATGGAATGTCAAATGGGAAAGTGAAGGGGAGAAGGATGGTATTATCATGGGATTTTTTTTGTTTTTTGTTTTTTTGTTTTCTGAGGTAGGGTCTCACTCTGGTCCAGGCTGACCTGGAATTAACTCTTTAGTCTCAGGGTGGCCTTGAACTCACTGCAATCCTACCTCTGCCTCCGGAGTGCTGGGATTAAAGGCGTGTGCCACCGCCTGGCACCATGGGATATTTTTTATAATCATTGGAAATGTTAATAAAAATTATGAAAAGAAAAAATAAATAAAATTAAAATTGAAAAAAAACATTTTATTAGTTTACTAAGAGATCCATTTCCCTACTATACTAAAGACCCTATAAGATGGAACAGTTATCTTGCTCTCTCTCTCTCTTGCTGTGTGTGTGTGTGTGTGTGTGTGTGTGTGTGTGTGTGTGTTCGTGTCATTTTTTCAGACACTGTAAACCTTTTTTGGGACAGGGTCTGTCACTGACCTGGAGCTAATCAAGTAGGCTAGACAAGCCCCAGCACTGAATTAGAGTCACACACCACTATTCCTGGTATTGTCTTCTAGAGCTTCTGGGGAATCAAACTTATGATGTCATGGTTTCAAGGGAAACACTTTGGTAACTGAACTATGTCCCCAGTCTGTTTTCCAACTTTAAATACAGCACAAAGATGTTGTTCATATATTTCCATTTGTGAACAAGTAATGAGTATTCAACTGCTTAAACCTGCTCTGTCTTGGGAGCTCCATTTTCCACTGTTAGATGGAAAGGTGCATCTGTACCATGTATGGACCTCGTACATACAGACTAAAATCATTCAGGTTGGAGTGTTGGAGATAAGACCCAAAATTCCCTGTCATGGATAAAAGGTGTTAAGAGAAACAAATAGTGAAGCATTGAACTGCTACCCTGGTCTCTCTGGAAGTACGCAAAGCAGACATGCTCTCTTTCCCTTCTCAAGAGAGCTTCTGATACTATTGAATGTCTGATATACTAGAGATCTATGGCATAGAAATGTATAAGCCTACAGTGGGATTCTCAGTAATAAGACTAGTTACTGGATACCCTGAATTGTAGTTGTCTCATATTAAAAAATAAATACACAGATATTGTTCATTTAACAAACTGTAAGAAATCTTATGACTTAATAGGGAGTAAAAAAATTGGAATAGAATTATGTATAGCAGCTTTATAAATCAAATGATGTTAGACATAAACATTTACATACTTATATGCTAACCATTGAATGTAAGTGGGAAGAATAGCACCTGCATTGTAAAAGAAGAATGAGTTCTGGCTTCATACCTCTAATGACTTCTGGATTTTCACAGAAGAAAATGAGAGAGAGAACCAACCCCGAAGCATTGGAACAGTAAACCCCAGGCTGCTGTGACACCCCTGTGGAGGAGATTTACTAATGAGACATAGCATCTTTGAGCTGTGGATTGCTCACCTCAAAATTGCCATGCACAGCTGCTGCACACAGATGAAGTGAGATGATGAATGGGAGTGCTGAGCACATTGCCAGGGGCACAACTACACACAGATGCAGTGAGATGAGGAATGTGAGTGCTGAGCATATTGCCAGAGGGACAGCTGCACAAAGTTGCAGTGAGATGAGTGTGAGTGCTGAGCACAGTGCCAGAGGGACAGCTTCACACAGGTGAAGTTAGATCAGGAGTGTGAGTGCTGAGCACATTGCCGGACGGACAGCTACACACAGATGCAGTGAGATGAGTGTGAGAGCAGAGCACATTGCCAGAGGGACAGCTACAGACAGATGCAGTGAGATGAGGAGTCTGAGTGCTGAGCACATTACCGGAGGGACAGCTGCACACAGATGTATTGAGATGAGGAGTGTGAGTGCTGAGCACATTGCAAGGGGGACAGCTACACACAGATGCAGTGAGATGAGTGTGAGTGCTGAGCACAGTGCCGGAGGGACAGCTCCACACAGATGCAGTGAGATGGGTGTAAGTGCTGAGCATATTGCAGGGGGTACAGCTACACACAGATGCAGTTAGATGAGTGTGAGTGCTGAGCACAGTGCCAGAGGGACAGCTACACACAGTGCAGTGAGATGAGTGTGAGTGCTGAGGACAGTGCAAGAGGGAGAGCTGCACTAAGATGTAGAAAATGAGGAGTGTGAGTGCTGAGCACAGTGCTAGAGGGACAGCTACACACACATGCAGTGAGATGAGTGAGTGCTGAGCACAGCGCCAGAGGGACAGCTACACACTGATACAGTTAGATGAGTGTGAGTGCTGAGCAGAGTGCCGGAGGGACAGATGCACACAGATGTACTGAGATGAGGAGTGTGAGTGCTGAGCACAGTGTCGGAGGGGCAGCTACACACAGATGCAGTGAGATGAGTGTGAGAGCAGAGCACATTGCTGCAGGGACAGCTACACACAGATGCAGTGAGATGAGTGTGAGTGCTGAGCACATTGCTGGAGGGACAGCTACACACAGATGCAGCCTGATGAGTGTGAGTGCTGAGCACATTGCCAGAGAGACCACTACACACAGATTTAATGAGATGAGTGTGAGTGCTGAGCACAGTGCCAGAGGGACACCTACACACAGATGTAGTGAGGTTAGGAATATGAGTGCTGAACACATTGCCAGAGGGACAGCTACACACAGATGCAGTGAGATGAGTGTGAGTGCTGATCACATTGCCAGAGGGACAGCTGCACACAGATGTATTGAGATGAGGAGTCTGAGTGCTGAGCACATGGCCAGGGGCACAACTACACACAGATGCAGTGAGATGAGGAATGTGAGTGCTGAGCATATTGCCGGAGGGACAGCTGCACAAAGTTGCAGTGAGATGAGTGTGAGTGCTGAGCACAGTGCCAGAGGGACAGCTTCACACAGGTGAAGTTAGATCAGGAGTGTGAGTGCTGAGCACACTGCCAGAGGGGCAGCTACACAAAGATGCAGTGAGATGAGTGTGAGTGCTGAGCACACTGCCGGAGGGGCAGCTACACACAGATGCAGTGAGATGAGGAGTGTGAGTGCTGAGCACATTGCCGGAGGGACAGCTGCACACAGATGCAGAGAGATGAGGAGTGTGAGTGCTGATCACAGTGCTGGAGGGTCAGCTGCACACAGATGCAGTGAGTTGAGTGTGAGAGCAGAGCACATTGCTGGAGGGACAGCTACACACAGAAGTAATGAGATGAGTGTGAGTGCTGAGCTCATTGCCGGAGGGACTGCTGCACACCCGATGCAGTGAGATGAGGAGTGTGAGTGCTGAGCACATTGCCAGAGGGACAGCTACACTCAGATGGCGTGAGATGTGTGTGAGAGCTCAGTACAATGCCGGAGGGACAGATACACACAGATGTAATGAGATGAGTGTGATTGCTGAGCTAATTGCCGGAGGGACAGCTGCACACCGATGCAGTGAGATGAGGAGTGTGAGTGCTGAGCATATTGCCGTAGGGACAGCTGCACACAGATGCAGAGATGAGGAGTGTGAGTGCTGATCACAGTGCCAGAGGGACAGCTGCACACAGATGCAGTGAGATGAGTGTGAGGGCTGAGCTCATTGCCGGAGGGACAGCTAAACACAGATGCAGTGAGATGAGTGTGAGTGCTGAGCACAGTGCCGGAGGGACAGCTACACACAGATGCAGTAAGGTGAGGAGTGTGAGTGCTGAACATATTGCTGGAGGGACAGCTACAGGCAGATGCAGTGAGATGAGTGTGAGTGCTGAACATATTGCTGGAGGGACAGCTACAGGCAGATGCAGTGAGATGAGTGTGAGTGCTGAGCTCATTGCCGGAGGGACAGCTACACACAGATGCAGTGAGATGAGTGTGAGGGCTAAGCACATTGCTGGGGGGACAGCTACACACAGATGCAGTGAGATGTGTGTGAGTGCTAAGCACAGTGCCAGAGGGACAGCTAGACACAGATGTAGTGAGATGAGTGTGAGTGCTGAGCACAGTGCCGGAGGAATAGCTGCACACAGATGTAGTGTGATGAGGAGCGTGAGTGCTGAGGACAGTGCTAGTGGGCCAGCTGCACACAGGTGTAGTGAGATGAGGCGTGTGAGTGCTGAGCACAGTGCTAGAGGGACAGCTACACACAGATGCAGTGAGATGTGTGTGAGTGCTGAGCACATTGCCGGAGGGACAGCTACACACAGATGCAGTGAGATGAGTGTGAGGACTGAGCACATTGCCGGAGAGACAGCTGCACACAGATGCAGTGTGATGAGGAGTGTGAGTGCTGATCACATTGCCGGAGGGACAGCTACACACAGATGCAGTGCAATGATTAGTGTGAGTGCTGAGCACCGTGCCAGAGGGACATCTACACACAGATGCAGTGAGATGTGTGTGAGTGCTCAGCACAGTGCCGGAGGGACAGCTACACACAGATGCTGTGAGATGAGTGTGAGTGCTGAACATGTTGCCGGAGGGACAGCTACACACAGATGCAGTGAGATGAGTGTGAGGGCTGAGCACATTGCCGGAGGGACAGCTACACACAGATGCAGTGAGATGAATGTGAGTGGTGAGCACATTGCTGGAGGACAGCTACACGCAGATGCAGTGAGATGAGGAGTGTGAGTGCTGAGCTCATTGCCGGAGGGTCAGCTACACACAGATGAAGTGAGATGAGTGTGAGGGCTGAGCACATTGCCAGAGGGACAGCTACACACAGATGCAGTGAGATGAGTGTGAGGGCTGAGCACATTGCCGGAGGGACAGCTACACACAGATGCAGTGAGATGAGTGTGAGGGCTGAGCTCATTGCCGGAGGGTCAGCTACACACAGATGCAGTGAGATGAGTGTGAGTGCTGAGCTCATTGCCGGAGGGTCAGCTACACACAGATGCAGTGAGATGAGTGTGAGGGCTGAGCACATTGCCGGAGGGCCAGCTACACACAGTTGCAGTGAGATGAGGAGTGTGAGTGCTGAGCTCATTGCCGGAGGGTCAGCTACACACAGATGAAGTGAGATGAATGTGAATGCTGAGCACAGTGCTGGAGGGGCAGCTACACACAGGTTCAGTTGGATGAGTGTGAGTGCTGAGTACAGTGCCAGAGGGACAGCTGCACACAGATGCAGTGAGATGAGGAGTGTGAGTGCTGAGCACGTTGCCGGAGGGACAGCTACACACAGATGCAGTGAGATGAATGTGAGTGGTGAGCACATTGCTGGAGGACAGCTACACATAGAATCAGTGAGATGAGGAGTGTGAGTGCTGAGCACGTTGCCGGAGGGACAGCTACACACAGATGCAGTGAGATGAATATGAGTGGTGAGCACATTGCCGGAGGTCTGCTACACACAGATGCAGTGAGATGAGGAGTGTGAGTGCTGAGCACATTGCCGGAGGACAGCTACACACAGATGCAGTGAGATGAGGAGTGTGAGTGCTGAACATATTGCTGGAGGGACAGCTACATGCAGATGCAGTGAGATGAGTGTGAGTGCTGAGCAGAGTGCCGTAGGGACAGCTACACACAGATGTAGTGAGATGAGTGTGAGTGCTGAGCTCATTGCCGGAGGGACAGCTACACACAGATGCAGTGAGATGAGTGTGAGTGCTGAGCACATTGCCAGAGGGACAGCTACACACAGATGCAGTGAGATGAGTGTGAGTGCTGAGCACATTGCCGGAGGGACAGCTACACACAGATGCAGTGAGATGAGTGTGAGTGCTGAGCACATTGCCGGAGGGACAGCTACACACAGATGCAGTGAGATGAGTGTGAGTGTTGAGCACATTGCCGGAGGGACAGCTACACACAGATGCAGTGAGATGAGTGTGAGTGCTGAGCTCATTGCCGGAGGGACAGCTACACACAGTTGCAGTGAGATGAGGAGTGTGAGTGCTGAGCACATTGCCGGAGGGACAGCTACACACAGTTGCAGTGAGATGAGGAGTGTGAGTGCTGAGCACGTTGCCGGAGGGACAGCTACACCCGGGCTTGAAAGCAAAGGTGAGCTTCGGACTGCTCAGAGGAAGAGCAGGCAGGTGAGAAGCAGGAGGGCTTGCAGTCAACAGCTCTGTCTGGCAGAAGCTGGGCTGAAAGTCAGAACTACATGACAGCCCAGACTGTATATCCTCTTCCTTCTTGGGCACTTGCTATTAGTCTCCAATACCATATGAAAGCCATTCGTGGTTGTGCTCCATCCTATATGGACTGTTTCGTGTAGTCAACTAAGTCGGCAATACCTGCTTTGCAGTGCAGTGGAGAGGAGTAGATGAGCACAGATAAAGTATCAAGGATAGTGAGGTACTGTGTGAAGTCTGACTGTCTTTCTTCCCTTTGTTTAACATGATACAATCAATGAAGCAAGGTCCACAATGAAAACACTCAGTGCTACCCAACTCATTGCCTCCACAGGAGTGGGTTCAGAGAAGGGACAGAAACCTATTACTTGCTTGAAAATCCCTGTGACCTCTTCCACCTACTGGCTAAACTTTATATCATCATTCACGCACCTGGGCAAAGGAAAAACGTTATTTGAATCTCTTTACAATCTGGCCATATTGCCAGAAGTGAACTGTTTCATTTTTGTCTTCACAAAGAACACAGCCATTTAGTTCAATAAAACAGAACCTCAAGACTCCAATAAAATCCCAGAGAACCTCACATCATGACAAAGATCCACATGTTCACCACTTTCCATTTTCTAGGAAGACTTCTACAGTTAAGATTTTAAAAGTTCCAGACTAGGGAGATGACTTAGTGAGTAAAGCACTTACTGTGCAAGTGTGAGTACCTGGATTCAGATCCCCAGCACCCACATAAAGGCAGACAAGCTGGCATGCACTAGTAATCCCAGTGCACCTACAGAGAGGTGAGAGGCAGAGACAAGAGATTTCCTGGAAGCTTGAGTCAGCTAGACAGGTGTATGCCACAATAAACAGGGAAAGACACTGTCTTGAACAAGGTGGAAGGTGAGAACACCCTAGGTTATCCTTTGCTGTCTACATGCATGTTATGGCATATGTGTGCCTGAGCTCACACAAATGAACACACACATACCACAAGCACAGAGAGTTATAAAAAAAATACCATCGCTAGAGGCAAGTGTAGTAAGCAAAGTTAGTGTGGCTCTCTGGGCCGGAGCATAAAGTTAAAAGGAACTAAGTGTTAAAATGGAACTTGAGAAGACCAGGCAAAGGGAAAGAGTACTTTCTGACCATGGCTCTCACGTGTAGTTTCTACTGCCCTCTGTAGATTTCTCACTTGCAAGCTGAAAGATGTTTTGACCCCATGCAGAGGATGCCTGTGCAGTGGGGTACTTGTCAGGCATAGATGTTGCATGAACAATCAACACTGGCTTCTTCATCCACTCCTCCCATACATTTACTCCAGTTGGGAGAGGCAAGTGCACTTATCATCCTTACCACTCAGTGCCCACATCTTCCAGCAGCCCCTGAATCTTGTGAAGTCAGTAGTCACTTTAATGGAATGATAAAGATAAGGGTATTAATTAATTTTATGACCAATTAGGGCCAAAGCATGGATTATATATGAAAGTGAGTCTTTTAGTGTGAATTTATGGTTCACTCAAGGCCCATAACTTATAACAGGATGAGTAACCTCCACTAAGCATGCTTCCTTCAAAACCAGGAGTGTTCTAAACAGGATTTTTCAGCATATTTGCAGTAAATGAGGAGTCCATGAGTGAGAGTAATGAGCCCAGAACCACATCCTCAAAGACCTCTATGGGCCTGGCCCTTCCTGAGTCACTACAATCTCAGGAATCCATTGACCTCTCTGTCTTCTCTTATTTGTATCTAAAAAGTGATCTTCTCTACTTCAAGCCCATAAACATTCCATCATGTATGGTGTCGTGGGGAAAGAAGAAATAAAGAAAGGAAGAAAGAAAGAAAGGAAGGAAGGAAGAAAGAAAGAAAGAAAGAAAGAAAGAAAGAAAGAAAGAAAGAAAGAAAGAAAGAAAGAAAGAAGTCAAAATAGAAATTAGAAAAGGGACTAGCTGGAAAGAAGAAGGGATTCAGTGGGAACGAAGGGGAGGAGGGGTGACATAAAATGGTAATGGGAAATTGTTATGAACAAGATACATTATGAGGCTAGAGATTTCTTAGCAGTTAAGGCACTTGTTTGTGAGCTTAAGGTTTAACTCCTCAGTGTTCACATAAACCTGATACACTAGGTGGCACATGCATCTGGAGTTTGTTTTCAGTGGCTGGAGGCCCTGGCATGCCCATTATCTCGCTGTCTCTACTTGTCTCTCTCTTAAATAAATAAATAAATATTTTTAAAATCATATTATTTACATATATGAAAATTGCCAATTTTTTAAAAGAAAGAAAACTAATTCAAACTCCAAGAGAACTTATTTGTTCTCTTTGTAATGATAATCACTAGGAAGTGAAGTGTGTGCAGAAGGAAAGTAAGTCTAACCTGATGTGGCTACTCCCCATGCTAGAAATGTTTGGATAGATCAACTCAGCTTGATCTCACATGCCTGGGTTTATGGCTCTATTGTTCCTTTAGAGTATCCTGAAGTAAGGACTAAATGAGTAAACCACATGTTCAGATGGTACCTCCTCCTGGAGCATCCTGAGCATGAGGAAATAATTGTGGTCAGTAAACAATGAATGCTCCATGATTTCAGCTCATCATGGACAGAGGGATGCCAAGCCCATGCTGGCTCAAGGAGATACTATTCTGCCCTATCATGCAAATTAAGATTACAAATGTATTATTGTTTGGATAAAACTAATATTTCCCCATCATTATGACAGTAAAAGAAACCAAACTGTCTAGCTTAAGACAAGCTATCTTTTACACATGTACCTGGGCCTGGGAAACATTACAAAGGGAGTGGTGGATTACATATGATTTCTGCTTTCACTGCTAGCCTGAGAACCTCTACCAGGGAGATAGCAGTATTTAGGAGATGCAAAACTCATCTAAGTAGAAGAAAATAAGAGGCTTCTGAGAGCTCAATACTAAAGAAGTCTTATAACATGGCCTCCCAAAGCTCAGGGAACATTGTAGAAACTGGAGCAAAAATAATGTGAGAACCTCAGGCTGGGAAGGAGTATTCTGAGGCATTGTGTATGCAATAGAGACTGACTGTTGGATTTAGGACTCCACAGTGAATAGTGATAACCTCACTCAGGAAGACCCTCCACGTAATGGGGGCATGGAGGAGGGAACACATGAGTATAACTCAATGAAAATATGACCAATATAAAATACGTTAATACAGTAAAGTTATCAATAATTCATAGTTTCCTATACACATTTAATTCTAATGTAATTATGACAAATGACATGCTGAATAAAATCTCTTCTATCCCAGAAGGTTTAATTGAAGAGGACACATTTCAAGCCCTCTAAGTATTATCTCTCTTAACAGAATTCCACATTTGATGGCACCCTAAAAATGCCCAGAATGTACTATTGACTTCATAATAATATTTCTCTACTCAGTTAATTCAGAAAATTAACTGAAACAAAAATTGTTTCTTACATCTTTCTATGACACCAAACAAGGAGTAACCATAGTAATAGGATACCTAGAAAATACAGAATTTAAGAAACACCAGGAAAGAAACTCCCCTCAGTCCTCTCAGACCCTGAATGCTTACAGGCAAATATTTTTTTTTAAACCTTTTGTTTTTCTTACCTCAGTTTTAGTGGAAGATATTTTCACTTTCTTTCCAAAATTATTAGGAAAAAGCAAGTATATGCCACTTTGAAAACAGTATGTTAAACATAAAAGAAAATTCAAGAAAAACAAAATATGGCGCACACACACACACACACACACACACACACACACACACAATAACTTCAACTTTTAAAGTGCCACTTAAGGGCTGGAGAGATTGCTCAGTGATTAAGGCACTTGCCTGCAAGGCCTAACAACCCTGTTCTATTCCCCAGGACTCATAGTGGTGCATGCATTTGGAGTTCATTTGCAGCAGCTGGAGTTCTTGGCATGCTCATATTCTCCTCTCTCTCTCTCTCTCTCTCTCTCTCTCTCTCTCTCCTTAAAAATAGATAAATAAAAAGAAAAAAATATATTTAAAGAATGTCATTTGACATAATTTAATTTCATAAATAATTATTGTGTCTGCTACAAGTGTTTCCTGACCATTAGGATTATTTTAGCAAAAGGTTCCCTGTGATGGGTCTGACCACAATGGTAGATTCTGTGAAGTATCCACTTAAGATCACCAGTGTTTTCCGGGTGTGTTCATTATCACATTCATTTTACTGAGAGACTGGTTTTTCCTGTGGCAGAATAACAATCTGGGGGAAGAAGGGTCTCAGGAAACAAAACCAACTTGATTGGATTGAGAGAAGTATAAGAAGTGTGCAAGATGTATTTTTGTATATGTCCATAAGGGTATTTTCAGAGATACTTATATCATTAGAATTATGGCTTAATGAGTGGTCTTATCCATTGGTGGACTCAAAAGGTAATTACACTTGATCAGTGGCAGACTTCTGGAAAGTTGGACTAAGGTGTAGGATGTGGGTTGCTGGAATGTGCATATGAAGGTATTTCTTGGTCTTGACCCCTTCCTCTGTGCCTGCTGACCACCATGAGGTGAGAAACTTTATTTCCCCTACACACACTTGCTCCATGTTTTACTCATCACAGTTCCAGAAACAATAGAGCCCTCCAACCATGGACTGCAACCTCCAAAACCATAAGCAGTAACAAATACTTCTTCCTTTAGGTTGTTTTTCTCAGGTATTTGCCACAGAACAAAAGTCTAAGACATTACTTTCCCAAGTACCATGAGCCTATACCACAAGGACCTACCTGCTCCTTTCCCACCAGCTTACTTGTAAATGTTCTTCTTCAACAAAGGAAGAACCCTATTCAGGATGAGAAATGAACTCAAATAGAGATCCTGATAAGTATTTACTATGGAGATGAATAAAAGTTTCTTCCTGCTTCAAAATTATTAGACATACATGATTATTTCAGTACAGTTGGAAGTTTATATATTCGAAATATATGTATGCCCTAGTATATGTCTGGGTCAGAGTCCAGAGAGCACACATTGAGATTTCCAGGTATTTGTGTCTCAGAACAAAGAATTGGACCAGGAATAAATGGATAGTGTTAGGAACAGAGACAGTTTATCAAGAAAAAGAAAGGTATTCCAAGAATGGAAGTGGACAATGAGCTGTAAGAGGTTAAAAGTTCTAATGATCCCTCACCACCAGCATGATGAGCCTTTATGTCATTTCATCACATATACCTTCTCCTGTACTCATATATAAAGGGCTTTGTGTGAATCCTCTCTCCTTTATATGTAGCCCTGGTGGGCAAAGGTCTTTCTGCCAAGTGGCTCCTTTCCTATGTTAATCTTGTTGCTTTTTGATCCAAGCCCTACTCTCCTGCCATAAACACACCAAATCTGAATGCCAAAGACAAGTATAATATGAGTTAAAAGAAGTCCTTCAAAGAAAGGGCTGAATCAGCCACTATGAATCCATCAACCACTTGTTACTGACACTACTGGATGTTCATGACCAAAGTTTCATGGTCATAGCTCTCTTAATTTATAAGTACTATAATGGGCCACACTTGAAAAGAAAACTGCAGGACACTGAGTGACACAGCCTACCTGAGGTTCTTCAAGGAGAGGCACTTCAGTTTAAACGAATAAATTTGCTTTCTAAGACACCTCATCAGAAATTACTCTGAGAAGAACAAGAACCATCTCAGTTAGTAAGGTGCTTGATTTACAAGCATGAGAATCTCAGGTTAGCCCCAGAACCCAATACAAACATAAAGGTGTGGTGGCACACTCTTGTAATCTCAGTTCAGGGAGGTGAGGACACAGCTATTCTAACCTCATTGGATCTAGGTCAATGAGAGATCATTCTTCAAAAAAAAAAAAAGGTGGAGGGTGTACCTGAGGCACACACACACACACACACACACACACATACACACACACACACACACACACAATTTAATATAGGTCAAATTCAAGTCAGGGGTTAAGATTGAAGAATTGGTTCTCAGGACACTGGAAATTTTCAGGAGGTAGATTCACATTTTTAGGTTCTCCTGGCTATGAACCAGGCTTTCTTCCTTTGGCCTCTACCAATAGATCAGTTTTATTTAAGAAAGTAAAGAAACACAGTGTGTCTGAGCACTCCGTTAAAAAGAAACAAGTGTAATGTGTGAACATCTGTGTATATGTAAATGTGTGTGTGTGTGTGTGTGTGTGTGTGTGTGTGTGTGTATTAATGATTTAGCAAGACCTTCATATTCAAAGGCAATGATGATACAGGCATTGAGTGGCCTTGACCTAGCCCACAGGGGAATGGAAGTCTATACGTCTCTACTCTAATTCCTGTGGCCATTGGAAGCTGAATGAAAATGAGAGGCAGCTATCCCTATCTGCAAAGTCAAGTCACTTTTGTAAACATATTGTATCTTGGGTTAATAAAGTGAAGCATCAACTTGACCTCACAGTGTGGGAGGTTTGTGCATTTGTTGACTCTTGTGAAAATCAATAGGCAAACAGATAAATTGCATGATCATCTTGAAAACTCATAGGAAAAAAGTGACAAAAATTGCTTGTTGTAAACAAAAATTACTGATTTTGATGTCTTTAAAAATAAAAAAAAAAACTAGAATAGAGCCAAATATGATGACATAAACCTTTAATTCCAACATTGGAAAACTGAGGTAAAATGATTGCAAGGTTGAGTCTAGACCAGCATACAAAGTAACTAGTCTCTTTTTTGAGAATTGGCACACCAAGGCCTCAACAACTGCAATCAAACTCCAAATGCTTGAGCCACCTAGTGGGCATGTGGGACCTTGTGCTTACCTCACCTTTGTGCATCTGGTTTATGTGGGATCTGGAGAGAGATTGAACATGGGTCCTTAGGCTTTGCAGGCAAGCTCCTTAATCATTAAGCCATTTCTTCAGTCCCAAAGTAACTAGTCTCAAAAATAAAACAGTAGAGAAGAAAGGAAACAATAGTTCAAGAAATTATTAAAGGTGAAAAGAGATTATTCTAAGTAGCTACCAATGAAGCAGCAGGCTACTTCATGATCTAAATCCATGCTTGCACAGCTACCAGAGGCTGTTCTCACATTTTAAAAATAAAACTTTCTGGATAATGAACATTGCTTTCTCATTTTAAACATATTCTTTTAATAGAGAGTATTTATGTATTTCATTATCTAATGTCATTTGTTGAAGATCAAATTTTGTTTGTTTATTTCTGAGGAACAGAAGTATTAATTTTTTTGGATCCAATTTTAGCCAACTAACCTTTAGCACTTCTCTGATATTTTTTGAATTCCTTTTGCAAATGAACAAATAAAGAAGCAAAATTGTTGGTAGTGTGGAAATGGAGAAGACTGGGTGTATGGATTAGTAGAACAATGACAGATGGAAAGGTAGAATGGAGCATTTGTTACTTTTCCTGAGAAGATGTAAAACACCCATCCCCCAAGACAGGGCACTGACAAACCAAAGAATGATGCCATCTAAGTTTAGCTCATTGGTCAAGGAGTTTATTTGTGTGATTCAAAACAGCTGCACTACTGAAAATTCCTACCCTGGCAAAATCATTTGAGTTCCTCCTTTAACCAACCTTCTACATCATATATTCTAGCATTTTCCAGGACTTCATCAAGCTCTGGGGTGGGGGGCAGGAAAGACTGCAGACTAGAATTTTAAGTGAGGTTCTGCTTACCTTCCCCTATGGCAGTAGTAGGGAGTGTTAAGAAAGAAACCTGTCACCATTACCAAAAGTCTATCACTGTGTGGCTTCCTTATTCCATCACCATGACTGGGGTGAGAGGAGCAAGGTATTCTGTAGATCACTACATGCTCTGTTCTATGATGTCAGGAGGAAATAGCTATATCACAATATGGATGGATAGAGAGATGACAGATATATAGATGAGTAGATAAGATGGTAAATTCTGTTCTGTGTCATGATGTTGTGTTTTCATAAGGAAGGGTATCAGTAACTCTCCAAATAGCAAACTACTAATCTTCAGTAACAGGTAAGACCCAAATATTAAAGCTATTTTTCCTAATTATAAGCTAACGCAAAAAAGAAAATAGTTCAATATCTCTCTGTTAAATAACTTAAAATACAGCTATTGCTAACCAAATTGCCATTGGTGTGCAAATTTTTTGTCTGTAAGTTCACTATTCACATTGAATCAATACTATTTCAGTATCACAAGTTAATATATAGCCATTTCTGATGAGTAAATGGTGTGCATTCATATGTATATGTGAGTTTGTCTGACTATATGTACATGTCTCTGTATATACACAGAAATATGTGCAACACATACACCACACCACACACACACATACCACACACACACACACACACACACACACACACACACACACACAGACACAATTCTCATGGTAGTCCCACACCATTGAGCTCCTCACCTTTCCCAGCTCCCTGGCCCTCTTCCAACCTTAGAAAAATTCTCTTAATAAGATATCTCCATTTCTATGACTATCTGTGTGACCCTAATCCAATTCTAGCAGGCGCACTCCAGATTCCAATGCATGTCTATGACAATCTCAGTGGAAATGCATGAAAGAGGGATATTTGACTTCGAATTACTTGAGAACTCCAATAATAATTCAAGATATGTAAGGGTCTAAATTTGCTCAACATAAAGAGAATTGAAATGAACACATAAAAAAAGAAGAGACAAGCATATATTTTACAACAATATAATTTTCAGAGAAAACTATTAGTAGTCAGAGGCGATAGTTCATGACTATAGCCTAGCACTTGAGAGACTCAGGCAGGAGAATTGCTGTGAATCAAGGAGAGCATGGGGGCTACATAATGACTTACAGCCCAGCCTGTACTACCCAGTAAGAACTTGTTTCAAAATAAGAAAATAAAACAATCAAAAAATGATCAATTTAGGGAGTGGGAGAGATGGCTTAGTGGTTACAAAGCTAAGGGCCCAGGTTCAACTCTCCAGAACCTAAATAAGTCAGATACATATGGTGGCATATGCACCTGGAGTTTGTTTGCAATAGCTAGAGACCCTGATGTGCTCATTCTCTCCCTGCCCTCTCTCTCTCATAAATAAATAAATAAATATACAAACTATTTTTTCCTTTTTATTAACAGCTTCCATACTTACAGACAATAATGATAACTCCCTGCCCTCCTACACTTTCCCCTTTACAAATCTACTCCCTCTCTCCTTTCATCTCTCTTTTATTTTGATGTCATCATCTTTTCCTCCTATTATTAAGGTCTTGGGAAGATAGTGCTAGGCACTGCGAGATCATAGATACCAAAGCCAATTTATGTCTGGTCAATTGCATTGTAAGCAGTCCTACCCTTCCTTCGGCTCTTACATTCTTTCTGCCACCTCTTCCACAATGGACCTGAGCCTTGGAAGGTGTGATAGAGATGTTTCAGTGCTGAACATTCCTAAGTCACATCTGAGCACCATGGTGCCCTCTGAGTCATCTCAAGGTCACTGCCATCTGAAAAAAGAAGCTTTTCTAGCCAAAAATGAGAGTAGCATTAATATATGTGTATAAACATTAAGTAAAGTGCTTACAGGGCAGTTTGGTGAGCATAATACATGCAAAAATATTTTTTTAATTATCAATTTAGTTTTTGCACTTAGGAATTATACCACTTAGGTTTAGCAATGATTAATTTTATAAATTTTTATGAGCATATAAAAACTTAATTTCTAGGGATGGAGAGACAGCTTAGCTGTTGCCTGCAAAGCCTAAGGGCCCAGGTTTGATTCCCCAGTACCCATTGTAAGCCACATGCACATGGTGGCACATGAGTTTGGAGCTTGGTTGCCATGGCTATAGGCCTTGTCATGCCCATTCTCTCCCCCTCTCTCTTTCATAAATTAAAAAACATTCAATTTAAATTTCTAAAATATTAAATATAATAATTTGTTTCCAAAATGTTAAGCTTGAGTAAAGCAGAAATTTAACTGCCATTATTAAAGATGTCATCAAATTCCTGAGACCTGAGGAAAACAAGCAAAAGAATATGAATTTGCAAATTTGGCATTTTTTTCTTTACAGTAACTGAGAAGTACTTTGAACTTTGGACTGTTGATGAAGTAGTCAATTTTATGTGATGGTACATTTTGCTATTCAAACAGATGCATTTAGTCTTTGGGAAGTAGGATGGGAATTCCCAATGATGACAGCCAATGGACTGAGAGATTACATTATTGAAAATCAATTTAAAAAAAAAAACGCATTGTTAGCAGTCCCAAATGTCAAAAGCCATTCAAGTTGGTGACCTCATTTCTCAGTTGATTTTGTGTTGGGCAGAGACAGATTAAAACTTACCCTGCATTGGGGTCAGCCAGTCCCGTTTCAGATTCAGCTGAATCCTGGAAGTGACTGACTAACTGCTTCCAAGCTTTCCAAGTGAATGTCGTGGAAACAACCACTCTGCGGAATCACTTTGTCCCCTGTTATGTGAGGACTAGAGGCAAGAGCCAGGGAAGTCTATGAGAACCTGAGCCAATGAGCAGAGATGGTTCTGGAGATAAAACTCAGCCCCTAGTAAACAGGAGAGAAGACAAGGCAGTGGCCTTATGCAGAGATGAAGGAAACAATAGAAACACAGAGCAGTTGTAGAAACTAAAAGATTTGGAAAGAATGAGGGTGTAATTAGTTTAGGTGGTGAAATTGTGATACTTTATAGGATCTTTTTTCTTTTGCAATTTCTCCTCCAATTATCCATACCCAAACACTTAAGCCAGGGGAATTTAGTGAAATAGAGTCCCACTACTGAATTTCTAGTCTGACTCTTGGTTGTTTAACTGTTACCTAATTACAAGATGACCTATCATTCAGAAAAAAAAATTTTCTGAAACCTTTGTTGAGAACTGGGAAGACACACTAGTCAGTAATGTGTTTGCCTTGCAACAGAAAGACCTGAATTAAAGCCCCAGAATCCATGTGAAAATGCTAGACATGGTGATGCATGCCTGTAATCCCATAACTAGGGAGGCAGAGACAGGAGGAGCCCTGGGGCTCACTGCTCAATGAAGTCTAGCCAAATTGTCAAGCTCAGGGTTAATGAGATACAGTTCTCAGAAAAGGTGTTTAGCATTCTTAAGGATAACACTCAAGGTTGTCCTCTGAACTACACACACACACACACACACACACACACACACACACACACACACACACATATACACACAGAAAGAGAAAGAGAAACATTAAAAAAAAGATTTGCTGGGCCTGTTGGTGGAGGATGGTATAAACTCTTGGGCTTAGCATCAGAAGCTTGTGCATATTCCCTGGCTCTATCTCTGTACCCTCTTCAAAGCACTTAAGGCCCAAAACATAAACTTCTTTATCTGTAAAATGAGGTTGTCCACCTACTGTTTGTGTTGGACATTTGTGATGATCAAATAACTAGGAACATCAGTAAATTTTGCAATTTGGAGTGAAGCCCTGAATTAATACCATTTTTGACTATTATTTCCTACACATTGATATTTTCACAAATTCTGGTTGTTTCCTTGCCTGTTGCCTCAGCACTTAACATTTAGCCATCAGTGCTTACCCAGCTTGAAGCAGAAAATGAACATGACCACAGGGCTTTGTGCACAAAGCTTGCTGCCATAGTGGGCATGCCAGGTTCAAGCTAAAGATGGGACTCAAAGCCCTTGGCAAAGATGGTCCTGAGGCCTCCAGGCACACAGCAAAATTTGACCTGTTGCCTCAATATGAGACTCAAATATTCTGTCTTAATAAAGTTACATGCCAAACAAGACACTGTAAGTTGCTGATGTCAAATTCATTATTATATCCAAAAATCCCTAGCCCCAAAGCCATTCATTGAATTGCAAACTCTTGTAATCAGACATTTGCATCTAGGAATATCTTTAGATATATAATGGCATAAAAGCTACTTTAGTGTTTTCAAAAGCTTCACCAATAACTGAATAGTTATTGATCACCCTCTACATTGTAATTGGTTTATCTGTTGCAGATTGACTTCTGTAAGAAATGATCTTACTTTTTATTAGCATATATTCATTGTATATAGTGCTGTGTTTTCTTTAAGCATATCATGCGCTTGGATCATATTCTACACCCTCCCTTTAGTATCACCTCTTCTTTACCCCTTCCCAGTTGTATAGCCACTTCCTCCTAGTTTGCTTTCTACTTTCTAATAATATATACATACACATATATATACACACATATGTTCAAATATATACATATATACATACATATATATATATATGCATGCATGTGTGTATGTATGTGTATGTATGCATGCAGGGTTGTAAGGATTCATAAAGAATTTCAGGATCCTCCTGAGAGAAAACATGTTGCTGGGCTCCTCCCCAGACAGGTAGTGCTGTGGAAGGACCAGGGCTGCTGGTTCCTCCCAAGGGGTTAAGGAGGAAGATGAGTGTACCATGACTCAGAAACCTCTCCTAGCCACCGGAGAAAAACCACACTGAGTCGGGAGTCTTTTCGAAGCAGGAACTCACAGAAAAACTTGCTTTATTACTATGAGCAGATGCCTATATAATGTTGGGGATGAAGGGGATTTTAGGACAGTGGGGGGGGGGAGGTAAGGACCAATAGTAGACTGTAACTATTTAAATGGTAATTACAATTGCCACACGGAGGTGGCAGGCCAGAAGCCATTAGGTGTCTTGCTGAGTCCTAGCTGGGCAGAGAAAGGTCGCCAAACTTTAGCTAGGCTCAGGAAGTTCCATTAGGCCTCATGCCTGGGCCTTTTAGGACCCAATATCTCTCCCTTTTGTTTTTGTAAGAGCATTAGTCACCTTGGTCCCTGTCTTAGGTTGTCCCCCTCTGGGGATCTTACCTGTCATTGGTCACATGGAGGGCAGAGGAGGTGGCAGTGGGTGAGCAGTGGACTTGCCAGCCTGTGATAATGTATCTCAACTTGATGAAGTTTTATTGCCTCTAGCCACTGGTGAATACATTGTGTAATTTTGTTAATTACACAAGGCCTGACAGTGAGGAGAAGGAGAAGGAGAAGGAGGAGGGAGAGGGGTCCATGTAGAGGGAGAAAGTAGGATAAGAAGTCATGTAAGCCCATCCGCAGCAGGTTGTCCTGGAGGTCCCATCACCTCCTCTCCAGGTCTTCCTGGAGCCTCTTAATCTTGTCCTGAATGATTCCCAATCTATCGGCATAAAAGCAGCATTGTACCTGTAAAAACAAACATACGCCTCCTTTTTTGGCCATTAGTAGGTCTAGTCCTCTCCTGTTTTGTAGGACTACCTCAGCCAGGGAATCTAGCTTCCAGGAATGATATCTACCTCTGGGATTCAGGTGGCTGGGGCACAAAAGCCCATTCAATTGGCGGGCAGAAAGTTATAGGCCATCCCACCTCCACAAACAAACCATTCCAGAAGGTGGGCAGTGTTGAGCACTGGGCTCAGTTGTGTTAAAAGTACAGAAGGAAGGATGAATGTATCCCACATCTATGTTGGAATTATTAGGGGAACACAGGGCCCAAATTCCCAGAAGAAACATTGGGGAAAGCTGGATGGGGAAGGTGGCTGAACAATTTTTTTAAGGTCATATAGGCAATTGTATTGCAAGCAGATGGAGAGGCCCAGATCAGAGGCAAAGCCAGCAATCATCCACAAGGGAGGGAGTTATTTAGTTTAGCATGGTGAAGGACCATTTTAGGAACAGTCCTCAGGGGCGGGCCACTCCCTGGAGAAGTGATTGTCAGTGTCCCCTTGTTGGGACAAATATTTTAGGTCTCTCTCTGGTACCCAAATGGGTCTTTTTTCATCTTGAGGGAAGACACATCCAAACCCTCTCCCTGCTGTGAGGAGTGGATCAGGCCCTCTCCAGGCCCCAGTCAATGGGTCCCTCCATCTTACCCAGATAGAACTGTAGGTAATGGATGAGGACCAATGTTTTGAAAAGTGGATAATTGTTTATCTTCTGTAGAAGAGTTTAAAATATTTAGGGTAAATAATGCCTTTTTTAGTTGGTCGTGTGGGAGTAAGAATTCCCCCTTTCGTTTTTGTAATTGAGACTTGAGAGTCTGATTATATCTTTCAACGATAGCCTGGCCCAACAGGTTGTATGGGATGCCTGTGGAATGTGAGATTTTCCAGTTATGGAGAAAATCTATAAAGGCCTTGCTTACAAAGCAGGGGCCATTATCTGTTTAAATTTGATCAGATAGCCCAAGAGTGGAAAAACATTGAAGCATATGACTAATGGCATGTTTAGATTTTTCCCCACCATGTGCCAATGCCCAGCAGGTGTGGGAAAAGGTATTGACTGAAAGAAAAATATATTTAAGCTTTCCAAATTGAGAATAGTGTGTGACATCAATTTGCCAAAGATGATTAGGGTGGAGCCCTCGAGGATTGCTTCCTGTAATTTGAAGGGGGGGGTACTTGGAGCCAAGGCTGACAGGTCTTACAAGTCCGGACAATTTTTTTAAGGTCCTTGACTGGTACCTGTGGAAACCTGTGCTTGAGACCTCTCCAGTTGACATGGGTCAATAAGTGGAAGCATGTAGCTTCTGTAATAATATTACACTGAGGCATAGAACCCATGTTATCAGCCAAATTGTTTCCTCGAGAGAGAAATCCCGGTAAGTTTTGATGACCCCAGAGATGTTGAAGAAAAATGGGGTTAATTCTTTGAGTAAGGAACAAGCTTGAATCATCAAAGGAGATATAGGGTTGGAGTCCAGTATAATATGGGTCTCAACCAGGTTGGGTAATAAATTAAAAACATAAAGGCTGTCAGAAAATAAGTCAAATGGCTCTTGAATAGTGTCCAAAGCTAGAATGACAGCAAATAGTTCTTTGAATTATGCTGACCCCTCAACCTCATGGGAGACTGACTTTATGGGCATAGGCTTTTTTTTTTTTTCCTGTTTTAAGGGAGGGTAAATGACTAGGGAAGCCCCCAGGCACCCTCCATCAGTAAACACGTAAGAAAGTCAGGGTTAGGTTGAGAGAAAAGAGCCTGGGGGGCAGGCTTCTATTCAAACCTGGAGAAAGAACTCATCCATTTGTGGGGGCCATAATGCCAATCAATTTTATCTAGAAACCCCTTGAGAGCCATAGAAACTCTGTTATTATTTCTCTGAAGACAGGTGAAATCTGTTATCTTAAAGGGAGTGACAATAAGGTGAGGTCCTGTGCCAAACAACCAGACAGAGGACTCTCTGCCCTTGATAATGCAATCAGCAACCTGGTTGGTTATAGAATAAACTCTGGGGACCCCACTGATTGAGAGGTGGACCCATTGGATGGGCTCACCTTCCTGGGCCAATAGTGCAGTGAATAATGTTTCCCCAGAGAAAATGTAGAGGGAGATGGGAAAATCAGGATTGAACCTCTTTAGGGTCACAGCATTTATAGACTGTTGTACCTTATGAAAAATTTGTTGATGACATGGGGACAAAATTACATGAGAGGAGAAGTTAAGATCCTTTAGGAGGTCAAACAAAGGGGAAAGCTCTTCAGTTATGGGTATCCAGGGCCTCATCCAATTAATTTCTCCCAAGAGCTTCTGGAGTTGAGGCAAGGTGTAAGGATCCTGAATATAAAGTTGTGGTTTAACAGGTGAAACTGTATCTAGGGTAAGGATCGAGCCCTCTTAAAGGGAGGCACAGTTTGAACTGTTTCAGGAGCTACTTTAAAGCTGTGAGTATGAAGGATAGACATTGGTGGGTAAGGTCCTGAAGTGTGGAGGAATCTAGGCACCCAAGAATAATATCATCCATATAAATATAAAACAGGGTATTGGGGAGATTGATAGAAAAGAAGAGAAAATGGATGACAGGTAATATTGACAAATGGGTGGGCTATTAGCCATGCCCTGAGGTAAGGCAGTCCATTCAAATCTCCTATCTGGGCCACAAAAATTAACAGAGGGTACAGATAATGCAACTTTTTCCATGTCTCCAGGATGGAGAGGGATAGAGAAGAAGCAATCTTTAATGTCAATGATAGTAATGTGCTATATATTGGGAATAGCTGGGATCCATGGGAGTCCCCTCTGGGGAATTCAGAGGGGGATCATGCATTCATTGATCTTCCTTAAATCATGTAAAAATCTCCAGGATCCATCAGGCTTTTTTATGACAAAGACATGAGAGTTTCATGGACTAGTGGAGGGACAGATATGTCCAGCCTCCAACTGTTGATCAATAAGTATGGGGAGTTGGTGTAACTTAGAAGAAGGGAGAGGCCACTGCTCAACCCATAAAGGATCCCCCGGCTTCCACTGTATTTTAAATGGAGGGGGGCTGGGCAGTGGCCCTTAGAATTGGGGGTGTTCAGTGGAGTAATTGGGATGACATTCCCTCCCTCAAACTCTTGTTGGTATGTTTTTTATCTAAAAAATCATTATAAAAGGCCTTATGGTCAGTAGTGACGAAAGCCTCAGCATCTCCAAGGATGTCTTGCCCCAGTAAGTTAGCAGTGAACCCAGTCACCATGAGAGGGTGGACTTTTCCCCTGTCCCCACCTGGGTCAGGCAAAAGGAGCCATGTGGCAGTCTCCCAGGAGGTGGGCTGTCCGCCAACTCCCAGTAGGGGAGGCCCGGGCACAAGCTGCCAGGAGGGGGCACTTCCTCCTTTCTCAGGACCGTTTGGTTCACTCCAGTGTCGATGAGAAATTTGAATTTTTTATTTCCAATATTTAAAATAATTTTGGGTCTAAGGCCAGGGATCAGGGGGAAAGTCCAATGGGCTTTGATGGTCTCTTTCCCCTTCTTTAATGGGGCTGAGGGGAGCCCTGGGAGGAGTTTAAAGGCTTACCCTGTATGTCAAAATTTGATTGACACTCCCTAGCCCAATGAAACCCCTTATTGCATTTAGGGCAATGGGTGCAAGGGGTGCTGGTCATCCCGCCAGAGGGCAGGGGAGGCTTTGTCTTGTTGGGGCACTCTGTTTTAAAGTGGCTCTCTTCCCCGCACCCAAAACATGTTAATTTTTTAGGATTTAACTGTAATGCACAGATCACAGTGGCCAAATCACTCTGTTTGTTTTCCTGAAGGGCGGCAGCCTTGGCCCTAGCCTGCTGGGAGATAGTGCCAATGTCCTTGATGGCTACAATCCATCTTCTCATGGAGTTGTCCTTGAGACCCACATAGGTGAGGTGGTGATCAGCCATCATCCCTTCCCAGACCAACATTTTAGTCAACTGATCCCATAATGCCCCTGGGGGAAATTTTCTTTGGAGACTTTTTTCCACCCTATCTATAAACGTAGCCAAGTCCTCAGATAGTTTTTGAGTAATACTGATAAGGGGGGTTTCAGAGGGTCCCTCATCAAGCTTTTTACATGCCGCCAAGCCCAGTGCCCTGACCTGGTCCCTATACGGGTCAGGGATAGCCACCTGTTGCGTGCCTGTAGCATATTGATCAGAGGTACCGGAGAACATCCCAAAAATTATCAGCACAGGGGGCTGTTGACTTTGGTTTCATTCTGCCTGTGTATAGCACTCATCTTTAAAAAAGGCACACCACTTAATGTATAGGGGACCCGACAAGACAGCCCTGGCTAGAATTTTCCAATCTTGGGTTGTACAAGGTTGATGGGCAAGTCCCTGCAATAGGGTCTCAGCCCAAGGACAGTTGTGTCCATCCTCCGAGACCACCATTTTAAGTTCTTTAAGGTCCTGAGCTTCCCATGGATACCAGGCAGCAAGGCAATTGCCCCCATGATTTAGATTGATGGGAAATAAAATAGTGGCATTATTTTCTGGTGGCTTGGTGGCTGAATATGAAGGAGGGGCTGAGGGGGTCCAAAAAGGGTTAGTTGATGGAGGAGGTCTCCCAGAAGGCCAGGGAGCACTCTCAAAGGGATTGAATGATGAGTATAAAGATGGGGTTTCTAAAGCTGTATCTCCAGGAGGAGTAGCCAGATCAGGCTGTATACTATCTTTTTCCTCTGTCTTTTGTTTATGTTTGGTTGGCCTTGGAGGGAAACAGTCCTTGAGGGTCAAGATCATAGGGAGGGCCCCTGAGGGGGGTATTTGACCCTTCTCTACATGTGCCTGAAAAACAAGGGCCTCTACCCTATCCCACATGTCCCAATCAAAGAGATTTCCTTCCAGCAGCCATGGTGCCAGCTAACAAAGGCAATCCCAGGTCTGTTGAGCCTGATTATCAGTCAAATTAAGCCCTCTACTCTGTAGGAGTGCCCTGTGTGATTCTAAGGCAGGATTAGATTTAGAGGTAGACTGTCCCTTATTATAAAGTTGAGAGAGAAATGTCCATAAATTTAGGGCAATAGCAACCCATGTACACACAAGTACAATACAACCACAAGGATCCAAAAGATAGGTAAACATGTTGTACAAAAGCCGCAGATGCAGTTTGTCACCACACTGAAAGTGTAAGGAAAGAGAAAGAGAATGAAGAGATGTCAAAAGTAAGTATAGATTATAGAAGCAAAGTTTAGCACACTAAATATGAGGATTGCCTTATAACTCATGAGGGTACACTCACCCACACATGTACACTGATTACATCCTCAACATCTGCCTTTCATGGGAGCATTACTCTGCCAGACTCCGAGAGCCACATGTTAGGCGCCAGATGCCGGGCTCCTCCCCAGACAGGTAGTGCTGTGGAAGGACCAGGCCTGCTGGTTCTTCCCAGGGGTTAAGGAGGAAGATGAGTGTATGACGACTCAGAAACCTCTCCTAGCCAACAGAGAAAAACCACACTGAGTCAGGAGTCTTTTCGAAGCAGGAACTCACAAAAAAACTCGCTTTATTACTATGAGCAGTTGCCTATATAATGTTGTGGAAGAAGGCGGGGATTTTAGGAGGCGAGAGAGATAAGTGCCAATAGTAAACTGTAACTATTTAAATGGTAATTACAATTGCCACTCGGAGGTGGCAGGCAAGAAGCCATTAGGTGTCTTGCTGAGTCCTAGCTGGGCAGAGACAGGTCGCCAAACTTTAGCTAGGCTCAGGAAGTTCCAGTAGGCCTCATGCCTGGGGCTTTCAGAACCCAACAACATGTGATATTCAACTTCCTGCCTCTTATTCCATTTACTATGACAATTTCCAGTTGCATCTATTTTCCAACAAATTACCTAATTTCTTCTTCTTTGTGGTTGAATTAAACTCCATTGTGTATATATACATGGTGTTTTCTATGTCCATTATTCTACTGGGGGACCATGAGGCTAGTTCTATATCTGGAATATTGTGAATGAAGCTACAATAAATACTGATATGCAGATGTCTCAGTGGTATGTTGTCTTACATTCCTCAGGTACATGCCCAGAAGTGGTGTAGAAGGCTCATATGGTGGTTCTATCTTTAGTTTTTTAGGAACCTCCACACTGATTCTGGAAGGCATGTTCTTAACTGAAAATAGTAATTGAGAGAAAGAATTCAGTTGTAGTTTCTAACTAAATTTCTATAAGAAACATTGAGTTACGAATTAAACATTATCATTTTGGAAAATTAAATCTAGCCAATATATTCAAGTTGTTTGGTAGATTTATCAAACCAAGCACTACCTTGCATCAAAGACCCATGTGGTTTTGTAACTTATTTTGCTCGAGTTTTATCCCAACTTGATTCTTGAATGTTACAAGACTCTTTGTTCTGTATATGAATGTCTGTTAAGTTGGATGCCTCCTTAAAAAATATTTGTAATTCTGAGAAGTTTCTGACCAAATTTTCTATTTTAACAAATTTAAGCAGAGTTATCACCTTAGAAAAAATTGTTGAATCATTTAATCAAATAAGTTGCACCCATCATTATTATCCAATTACAAAATGCTGAAAAACAATGTTCTTTATAAGTTTTATCACTGCAAGTTCATATTTTAGTCTGCTCTATTTTAGTAAAGCATTTTTCTAGAGTATTTAATTCATATGAACTGAATTAAAGAATTGTATAAGAAAGCATTTATTCCTCCCACTAGAAGATAATCTTTAAATTTAACACTGAATCTGTGGGATGTGAAACTGTTTTCAGTCCAAGCAACCATTAAGGTACAACATTCCTAAAGTCAAATTTGAGCTAGTAGATCTCTGATTTGAAGGACCACGCCTACCATGCCTACCCTTGTCATTTTTTCAGGACTCTTCTTGGTTTCTTTGAAAATAATCAAATACCCTTGTGGGTCCCGGAACTAAAACCACAGCAAAAGACAAGTTGAATCACAGGCCCCATTAAATATTCACAATTGCTATTTACTCACTGGGGGAAAAAAATCTCAAAGAGCAAATCTTTGCACACTGTCTTAATCACAGGCCTGTGTCAAGCAAATATATAGTAAAATGGGTTTTTTCTTAAAGTAAGAGTAGACCTACAGCATACCACTTGAATGGATATGGTGAAAAAATACAGTTTAACCTAGTAAAAGGAAAACAGAGTATAAGGTGAAAAGGTCATCCATTCATGATGCAGGCACTCAGTCATGAAACATCACAAAGGAAGCTGAATCCCATATTCACTTCTACCAAAGCCTGGATTGCCTTCTTTCTCCCTGCTCTGTTGTACACTTCATCTTACTTATAATAGAAACTGCACAAGACTACATGCTTCCCAACAAAGAAGAAGGATGTTCACTGGATGAAAAACATCATTTGGCATATTTTTTAGTATACAAAACACTATGTGTATTAGCAGATACAAGATGTGGCACATTTATACAATGGAGTTCTACTCAACGGTAAAGGAAAATGAAGTTATGAAATTTACAGGAAAAATGGATGGATATGGAAAGGATTATACTAAGTGAGGTAACCCAGGCCCAGAAAAACAAGCACCACATGTTCTCTTTCCTATGTGGAGCCTAGCTACAGATGATTGGGCTTCTGTGTGAGAAGGAAACAACTCAGTAGCAGAGACCAGTAAATTAAAAAGGAGATATAAAGGGAAGAGAAAGGATGGGAGGAGGGTACTTAATAGGTTGGTATTGTATATATGTAAGTAGAAGAATAGATTAACAGGGGTGAAAAGGCCCAAAGTGAGGTGAGAGGAAAAGATTGAGTAAAGGAAAGGTGGAGGGAGAACTAATCAAAATCTAACAGGATATAAATAAATCACATGGAATCCTCCTTTTTTGGACAATGGAACACTCAGGAGCTATAGATTGTTTCTAGAAAATTTTCAGTGCCAGGAATGGGATACCTCCAGTGAGTTGTTGGCCAGGAAGGTCCCTGATGCCCCCAAAACATTATAGGCCATTGCCAAGGCCCTTGGTTTCCCACCAGAAATAGATGGTAAGACCCTATTGCTGAAGACTCCACATACTTGGGCTGCAAGGCCAGTGAAAAATCCTGCTGGAACTGAGCTGATAACCTCTTCCATGTAGACCAGCTGACAGAAAGCTGGAGGAAGCCATTCTACATGCAGTTCAATGGGAGAAAGAGATACCACTAATGAATATACACAACAATGGACACTGCAAGCCTTATAATTGGCCAGCCAGGCCAAATGAGCCAATGAGTGCAATAGTGGCACATTTGTCGTGGTGAAAACCAACTGCCCTTCAATTGGACTGGAGGCCCACTCCATGGAGGGTGGAGGGATACGTCCTTGATACTGAAAACTTAAAACAGGGGTAGTCATGAACCCTAGGGGTGTAGCATCTGCTGATGTCTGGATAAATGTATATACTATGCTTATCAAACTGCCCAGTAAGCACTTCTCTTAATATTTATACCCTTATATTAATGCTACTCTCACTTTGGGTAGAGAATCTTCTCTTTTCAGATGGCAGTGACCTTGGGATGACTCAGAAGGTATCATAGTACTGGAAAGAAGTGACTAGAGTACTGAGTAACAATTCAATCACACCTTCCAAGGCTCAGGGTCTAATGTGGAAGTGGTGGCAGGAAGAATGTAAGAACCAAAGGAAGGGTAGGACTCCTTACAACATGCTCCTCCAGACACAAAATAGCCTGCATATCCATGACCTCACCGTGCCTGATCTACCTACACAAGATCATCATAAGCGGAGGAAAAGATCATGACATCAAAGTGAAAGAAAGACTGATTGAGATGGGGAGGGGATATGATGGAGAATGGAATTTCAAAGGGGAAAGTGGGGGGGAGGATATCACCGTGGGATATTTTTTATAATCATGGAAGATGTTCATAAAAATTGAGAGAAAGAAAAAAAAGAGAAAGGAAGAGAAGGAGGGAGGAGTTCAGTTAATAGAAAAATAATCTCTTGATATTTTTAAGGGTAATCCAAAAAAGATAAATCTTAATACTTAACTTGGCAATTTGTTTATACAGCTTGTGATCCAATGCCATTCATGATTTTTAGAGGAAAACAGTCATCAGAGTACATTTATATATTGTTTAGAATATATTACATTAGCCCCTGCTCCAGAGGTGTTTAGAATATATTACATTAGCTCCCTGTATAGAGTAAGTAAGATAGAGCTCCCAGTTCCCTGGTCCTGGTACCCTGCTGCTGTGTTGGGGCTGCCTGGACCCTGCAGAAAGGCTGTTGAAGCAGGTCTATTGCTCTGCCTTCTGGATTTATCTGCCTCTGGGTCCCCAACTCCCAAATCTCCTGCTCCAGAGGGTGCCCCCACAGAGTGAGTAGGCAGGAGCTCCAGGTTCCTTCTCTACCTCCCAATTCTCTAGTCCCAGTACCCCTGCTGCTGACTTGGGGCTGTCTGGTCCCTGTGTATGTGCTGCAGAAGCAAGCAATTTGCTCTGGGTTCCTGACTGGATCCTGGATCCAGAAATCCCTGTTCCCTTAAGCCAGAGGGTACACAGACCATTGTGGGAGCTGGCCTCTTGCTTCTGGCTCCCCGGCTTCCCAGCTTCTGAGTCCCTAATCTCTTGTTCCCTTGTGTTGAAGAATGTGCAAGTGTAGTGAGTAGACCAGGGCTCCTAATTCCCAACCTCCCAGTTACCCAGATAACATTGATATACTTGCACTCTTCACAATCTGTGTATCTGTACTTATAACCCCATCCTATACCAATCTGGTTCATATTTAAAACAGATCATTCAATGAAGATCCTACAAGGACAAATGTTTGCTTCCTCCTCCTCCTCAAAAAAAAAAAAAAAAAAACTTCCCAAGATGGGTGGGCCACAATGCAAAAAAAAAAAAAAAAAAACTGAGAGATCTCCACCAATGGAAGTTACCAATGAAATCATTGAGAAAACAACAGAAAGGGAATCCCAAATGAAAACACAACACGCCATGTGACCCTGACTTTAAAAAAAATGGCTAAACAAAAGCAAAGAATCAAAAAAGAAAAAACAATTGCAGAAATGAAATTAAGCAGAATCATCTCTTAGAGCACTCAGCTTTGCTCACTAGGTTTAAGTTAGTTGAAGAAAATCAAAGAAGCCTCAAAAAAGGTAAAAATAAATTAAAGGTGAGTCAACAAATAGAGGATCTCAATAACCAACTGATTAAGCTTAATGAAGATATGAACAAATAGAAGAATTAATTCCAGGAAGCATCAAGAAAATCAGACCCCAAACTGAAATTGCACCTCAAAAGAGAGATAGACATGATGCAAAAAGCACAACAGAAAAAATAAAATAAAATAGAGCTTTTAAAAGTATCTCTAGAAACCCTCACTAACAGAGTTACTTGTGTGGAAGACAAAACCTCTGAGCTGGAAAACAAGATGGAAGAAAGTGATCAGCAGTCCAATAACTTTGCTAAATTCAAAAAATCATGCAGAGGGAGGTGAGGACATTGAAGGGGTGGGAAACACAAATCTAGACTCAAACAGCAATGGTACCATAAAATTCTACTTCCTAAAAGGCAGGCCAAATGGCTGAACCTTCTCCAGGCCCTTACAGGGAACACCTGAACCACAAGACACTGGAGAGGGTAGGATCAAGGCTAACCTTAATCTTCTACATCTTCCCTCCCTCCCTCTCCCTCTCTCCCTCTCTCTCCCTCTCTCTCCCTCTCCCTCCCTCTCCCTCTCTCTCTCTCTCTCTCTCCCTCTCTCTCTCTCTCTCTCTCTCTCTCATATATTAGTTATCTTTTTCCTCATTTTCTTAGTGGGCACTGACCTGTAACTCCCAGTACCAGCATGGGGCTATCATCCACAATGAGCATTTGATCAGAGAAACCTACAAGGTTTCCTAAAAGACAGATTTCTATTAGAGTACTTGATAACCCACCAAAGGTTAGTGGTAAGACCCTACTGCTGAAGACACCATATGCACTTGACATGTAAAGTGGAATGGCATGGCTGGAAGCTAGAAGAGAGTCAGTCCCCAGACAGTCAGTGTGTCTAGTGCCAGAAGGTGCTACATGGGTGACTGGGGGAAAATGACCAATATCTGTCCAAGCAACTCATGGTCAAACCTATTTATCTGCAAATAACCTGTTGTGATGCCCACACAAGTGCAATAGTGGCACACAGCCATGGTGGAGAACCAACTACTCTTGAATTGGCTAGCTGATCCCCTCAGTGGTACAGGACCCATAGCTGGAGCTGGGAACAAGTCAGAACCATATCCAAACACTAAACCATATCCAAACACTAGCCCACTCTCCAATATCAAGCTACCATCAATCATGGGCTACAAGAGGGCCTACACCTACTAAATTTGCTATAAAAAAAAAAAGCAAGGATTATCTCATTTGTCCTAGTGCTAACTTACTCTCCGTTGGAGAATCTGTTTCTCTTTTTCAGATAGATGTAGATCCTAAGGGGAGAGCCACCCCATCACACCTCAAAAGGGCCCCAGCTGAAACTAAGAAAAATTGGCAAAACAAGCAAGGGTGCTGTTTTCCTGATGAACCGGATACCAGCACAAGGGGGAAGGAGACCAACACAGAGAAAAATCAACTCCTACCAAATCAGAGAGCCAGAGCTTCAGAAGCCCCCAACACCTCATCACTGAAGTAGACCAAAAATGAACCCAACATGGCTCAGGGAAATTTTGCAGAAGAGGGGGTGGAAAGAATGTCAGAGCCACATGTTGGGTCATGATATGCAGAGACATTTATCTTACCCATAACTGTGGGCTAACTCCACAATGCACAACCCATATACCTCAACAAGGAGGGGCCAATGGGGAGGGGGTAGGTCATGGATGAGCCTAATGGATGAGCCTAATAATGGTACCAAACTGACTGTATTTGATGAATACAAAACTAATTAATAAAAAAAAAATCATGCAAACAGAATCTGAGGGAACAGTGGGGTACCCTAAAATGATGAAACATTTAGATCATGGGTATACCAGAAGGGAAGAAACCCAAGCCAAAGGCTTAGAGAACATATTCAACAAAATTATTGAGGAAAATGTCCCTAATCTCCCAAGAGAGAGGCCTATCCAGATACAAGAAGCTCACAGCACACCAAACAGACAAGACAAAAAGAAAAAAAAATCTCAAGCCAGGCATGGTGGTGCATACCTTTAATCCCAGCACTTGGGAGGCAGAGGTAGGATGATCACCATGAGTTCAAGGCCACTCTGAGACTTCATAGTGAATTCCAGGCCAGCGTGAACTAGAGTGAGACTCTACCTCGAAAAACCAAAAAAATAAAAAAGAAGAAAGAAATTCTCCATGGTACATAATGTTAAATCACTTAACAATGAAACAAAGAGAGCTAAAAGCAGCAAGAGAGAAACAACTCACTATATACAAAGGCAATTCCATCAGTATTACCTCAGCTTTCTCAATGGAAGCTCTGAAAACCAGAAGGACTGGAATGGAACATTTCAAAGTCTAAAAATCTATGGCTTCTGATCCAACATACTGTGCCAAACAAAGGTATCCCTCATAATAAACAGTAAAAGGAAAACATTCCATGAAAATAGTCAGCTCCTGAGAAGCTGAAGGACCCGCATTCTTATCCTACATTAGCCAGATGCACAGAGGTAAGGAAAGTTCAGGTTGCACACACCCACCAGGTGGCACAAGCATCTGGAGTTCGATTGAAGTGGCTGAGGCCCTAGTGCAACAACTCTCTTTCTCTTTCTCTCTAAAATAAAAAAGGGAAAAAAATGCTATCCATTTTGATCAAGCAGGATTCATCCCAGAGATGCAGGGATGGTTCAACATATGGATAGCTAGCTGGAAAGATGGCTTAGTGGTTAAGGCACTTTCCTGAAAAGTCTAAGGACCCAGGTTCAATTCTCCAGGTCCCATGTAAGGTAGATGCACAGGGTGGTGCATACAGTTAGAGTTCGTTTGTAGTGGCTGGAGGCCCTGGCATGCCCATTCCATTCCCTCTTTCTCTCTCTCTCTCTCTCTCTCATTCTCTCTCTCTCTCTCTCTCTCTCTCTCTCTCTCTCTCTCTCTCTCTCTCTTTCTCTCTCTCTCCTCTCTAATAAATAAATTTTTTAAATATCATTTAAAAACACATAGATGGGCTGGATAGATGGCATAGTGGTTAAACGCTTGCTTGTGAAGCCTGAGGACCCTGGTTCGAGGCTTGATTCTCCAGGACCCACATTAGCCAGATGCACAAGGGGGCGCACGTGTCTGGAGTTCGGTTTGCAGTGGCTGGAGGCCCTGGCATGCCCATTCTCTCTCTCTATCTGCCTCTTTCTCTCTCTGTTGCTCTCAAATAAGTAAAAATAAAAAAAAATATATTTAAAAAGCACATGGATATCCATCAACTTAATACAACACATGAATAAACTTAATCACAAAAACCACATGATTACTTCAATAGATGCAGAGAAAGCCTTTGGCAAAATACAACATCACTTAATGAGCAAAACACTGAAGATAAAGGGAATGGGTGGTATATATCTCAACATAATAAAGGCTATATATAAAGCACCTAAAGCCCAAATAATCCTTAATGGGGAAAGACTCAAGGAGTTCCCATTGGAATTGGGAGTAAGACAAGGGTGCCCACTGTCACCACTGCTTTTCACAATGGAACTAGAAGTCCTAGCCAAATCAATAAGACATGAGAAAGAAATAAAAGGGATACAAATTAGAGGAGAAGAAGTCAAATTAGCCCTATTTGCAGATGACATGATCCTATATATAAGTGGCCCAAGCGTTTTCATCTCAAAACTTCTAAAGGTGATTAATTCCCTCAGCAAAGTGGAAGGGTACAAAATAAACCACAAAAATTAGTAGTCATTCTGTGTGCATAGGACACATATGCAAAAAAATAAGTCACCAAGATTATTCCATTTTCAATAGCCACAAAAAAATAAAATACCTTAGAAAACACTAACCAAGGATGTGAATGACCTATATAGAGAAAGCATTAAAACACTCTAGAAAGAAATTGAGGAAGACTTGAAAAGATGGAAGGACCTCCAGATGCTCCTGGAATTAACTTTATGAAAATGGCAGTTCTAACAAAAGAAAAAGACAGATTTAATGCAATACCAAAAAAAAAAAAAAAAAAATCCAGCATCATTTTTCACAGAGATATAAAAGCTGATCTCAAAATTTATATGGAATGGCAGCAGTCTTGGATATTCAAACATATCTCCAGCAAAAGAAACACCTGTAGAGGTATCACCATAACCAATCTAAAGCTATACTACAAAGCCATACTAAAAAATAAAATAAAAACAGCATGGTAGTGGCATAAAAACAGAAAGATAGATCAATGGAACAGAATTGAAAATCCAGACCTTAGGTCAAGTTGCTATAGATACTTGATCTTTGACAAAGATGTTAATAATGTAGGAGACAGCATCTTCAACCAATAGTGCTGGATAAATTGGATAACCAGGTGAAGAAAAACTTAAATTAGACCCTCTCATCTCATTATTCACAAAAAAATCGACTACAAATGGATTAAAGACCTCAATATAAGACCTGAAACTCTTCAAGTATTGGAATAAAAATAGAGGTAACTCTCCAAGATACAGGAATGGGAAGGAATTCCTGAACTATACCCCAGTTGCCTAGGGAATTATACAATCACTCAACCAGTGGGATCTCAAGAAGTCAAAAAGCTTTTGCACAAACATACCATAATCAGAGCCAATAGATTACCCACAGAATGGGTATACCACTGACAGAGGCCTAATATCTAGAATCTACAATGAACTCAAAAAGTAAATGATAAAAAATCAAACAACCTACAGGGAAAAAAATAGTACAGAAAACTGAATAGGGATTTCTCAGAGGAAGAAATACAAATGGCTAACACATACTTAATAAAATGTTCAACATCCTTAACCATCAGGGAACTGCAAGTTAAAACAACTATGAAATTCCACCTTACTCCAGTAAGGATGATAATCATTAAAAATATCAAATGAGGGCTGGAGAGATGGCTTAGTGGTTAAGCGTTTGCCTGTGAAGCCTAAGGACCCTGGTTCAAGGCTCGATTCCCCAGAACCCACGTTAGCCAGATGCACAAGGGGGCTCACGCGTCTGGAGTTCGTTTGCAGTGGCGGGAGGCCCTGGCGCTCCCATTCGCTCTCTCTCTCCCTCTTTCTCTGCCTCTTTCTCTGTCTGTATCTTTCAAATAAATAAATAAAATGAACAAAAAAAAAATATCAAATGACAGCAAATGTTAGTGAAGATGTGGAGAAAGAGGAACCCTCCTTCACTGTTGGTGGAAATGTAAACATATACAACCACTATGAAAATCAATACGGAGATTCTTGAAAAATATGAACACAGAACTTACAACAGACAAAGTTATTCCCTTATTGAGCATTCACCCTAAATGCTCCACATGTCACTACAGAGCTATTTGCTCAACCATGATCATAGCTACTCTAGGAGCTCATTCAGTGTTGAGTGATTGCCATCTGAGAAGCAAATGCTTCAAAACATGAAAATGGTAGTTTCTGTCTTCTGCAAACTTTAAGAAGATGTGTCATTTTCTGAAATGGCATCCATCATTCAACTATATAGTTCCATTCTTCTGGGGATCAAGAACAATAGCAGTACCAAAGCCAGAGGAGGGTCACTGTTCGACATGCACAGTAGTAGTGGGGGTCCATCAGTGGCATGGGACACTCATACCACAGGTCAGCTTCTTTTCTTCATGCAGGCGACAATAATCAGGCTTCTGAACTTTATTGAATTTACTAGATGTCCAGATAAACAGTAAAACTCTCTTTTACATTGGGAAAGTCGAATGAAGATTAAATTACTGAGATACTTAAGGACAGTGTCGTCACTGCTCACAAAGCTCTTGTGCAGCTCAGGGCTTATTTTTTTGTGAACTGAGATGTGGATCATAAAGCAAGAGCCTTCTGCACCTGTTGAATATGTGGATTACAACTCTTGGAAGTGGGCAGGGGTGTAGCTCAGGGGTATAGCACATGCTTAGCACGATGAAGCCCAGCACCAAGAAAATAAACAAATAATACATAAATAATGAAACTAATAGCTATTTCCATCAATCTGTAGTACTTTCCAGTACTACAATGCCTTCCCTCACTTTTCTGTGTCTGTGTTCCATGCATGTCATACATACATGCATGTGTGGGCACACATGTATGGGGGCGTGTGTGTATATCCATGCATGTACATGCCAGAGGTTGATACCAGGAGTCTTCCTTAGTTACTCACTGCCGTATTCTTTGATATAGGGTCTCTCACTGAACTTAGAGCTTGCCAATTTGAATAGACTAGATAGCCACCAAGCAGGCTCTGTATTACAGGTGCATGCCACCATGTCTGCTATTTTATTTGGGTACTGGAGATCCAAACTCGGGTTCTAATTCTTGTGTAGCAAGTACTTACTCACTGAGTCATCTCTCCAGTCCCCTTATTTTCTTAGACTGGAATTTTGTCATGTGAGCTTTTCTCTCTAGGTCGCAGCCTCCTGAGGAAAGGAAGGTGTGTGTAGCTCCTTTCTTCAGGCCCACAGTGTATGGCCCTATTCTCTCCACGTCACTGAGCCTCAGAGGTGTGCAACAAATTGAATTTTTTAATAAAATATTTCTTGAAAGACTTCAACCTCATCTGATTTCAAGTATGTTTCTCTAATATAAATAAACTGGGTGTTTGCTCTTGGCACATGCTTTCTGAGGAGCAGTGGCTTTTATTAAGAAATGTACATTTTAAAAAATCAGAACTTCAGTATAAATTAAAGCCTCTGTGAGTCCAAGACTGCCAGACGCCAGTTGACTGAAGTTGAATATTGAAAAACATTAACTGGAAAGATAATTCAGCAATGAGAATATAAGGAATTCAATCAGCCCATCTAACTGTGCTGTGCCCTTAATCTGTATCCATTATGTTATGGAGCTGTTAGAGTCCAGTGGCGGCTGACAGATGTGAGCATCCAGCTGTCCTTATGCATTCTAGCATACAAACTCCCAAAGCAGTAGGGAGCCATTCACCAGAGATGTTAGAGGCCATAGACAGTCCCTCCTGCTTTTAACCTGCTCACTATTAGCTGTGCCCTGTATATGATAATAAGATGCGCCCTGGAGGCATCCTAAAGCCAACTCAAATATCTTTGAGTCTTTCCCGGACCCCAATCATCAGATGTGTTCTGTGGCTTGGGGATATCTTGAAGTCCCTTCTGATGTTCTATGATTCCAGACCACACCCTCTCCATACTAGCCTCCCAGGTTCATGCATCAAAGTCAAACAGACTGATTGAATTTGACTTTAAGTGGCAACAGGTCTTGTGAAGAATCACAAGCCTTGTGATGTTTTCATTCTCATTCTTCCTCCTAGGCTTGGTTGATGGCTTTGGACTCTGTCATCTTCTCACACAAAGGCCTTTTCACAGTGAAACTCTGGCATCCTTGCAGGAAGTGGGGCTGCACGGCTAAGGTGCTGAGCATCTCCTTCCTTAGTTTTCACTTGCAGAGACAGATGAGAAACTCTCACTCTGATCTCCAGGATGTGGAATCCCAATCCTTGCCTCACTTTCACAGGGAGACAGAGGAGCAGAGTACCCTAAACCAGAAAGCTAGTAATCTGTAACTTGTGCCTTAATGCCTTCTAGACACAAAGCACTGGCTCAAAAGAGTAAGCCAAATAATAGAATGATTGGCACTAAGGCAAGGAGAGACAACATGTTTGCCAATACATTTTCAGCACATATCCCTGTTCACTGTGTGGACACTTGGTAGTTAGAGGTTAGTTCTGCAGCACACAATACTTCTGAATTTAAAAGTCTGTCTTCTTAAAAGGAGCTTCTATAAGAACTAGGACAGCACATGTAGAAAGCTTTGTAAAATTAAGCAGTGAGGATGGCCTATTTCTGAGCATCTCAACGCACACGATAAAAAGTTTAAATAAATATTCCAGTCTCTTTACAAACATGGAGACCAACACTTCATCAGGCTTCTTCTATTTCATAAACAGTTTTATTTATCATGAAAGTTGAGGAGCATATTATTCATTTGAGAGCAGATGAAGGCTATTAAGAAAAGTTGCTAAAATAAATAAAGAACTTGTGCCCTGCAGTAACAGTGAAATTGCAAGAAGTGCCTGAGTGAAAAGAGCTGGAGGATGAGCAGGATGAGTCTATAGTCACCTCACTTACGTCAAGTACCCTGCAGGCAATGATCTCATCAAACTAAAGAGAAGGCACCGCTGTTACCTATGGACATAAAAAAGAAGGAATAACAAGCAAATATGAATGCAAATAAGCAAGGCAAGTGAGTAGCCAGGAGCTGTGTACTTGTGTGTTATCTGAGAAAAGCTTTAACTTCTTAGTGATCTCTTGAAGCTCATGCCTAGGAAACATAAGACCTGAATCATACATCCCCACCAACCCATCTTCTCCACCAGCACACTTCATGCTCCTATGGAGATGCTATGGGTTCAAAGTCTAAGAAGGGCACCCAGCTACTGTTGGCCTGATCATCTCTTATATGTGCAAAAGAATAGCATACATTTACATAGATCAGAGCTCATAGTGCTCCAAAAACATCTTGGTTGAAAACAGGGGGTGGGGGCATAAGCAACCACAAACAGTAACATCTTGAGTTATACAGACACCCAGCTCTGATTCCAACAGCTTCCTGGAGAAGGAGGCAGCCATTAAGACTAAAGGGTTACAAGTATGGGTGGGGTTTTGGATTGTGTAGGCCAAGAAAAAATCTGTAAATGTATGTGTTTCCATTTTCTTTCAAAATAGAAGCATAGGTTTGCTGTACCCTACCATTGTAGGGAAGTAATTCCTCCTCTTTCATTTTTGTAGATTTCCCTCATAATTTACTAATTTAAAATATGTCAGTTCTTGGGGCTGGAGAGACGGCTTAGCAGTTAAGCGCTTGCCTGTGAAGCCTAAGGACCCTGGTTCGAGGCTCGGTTCCCCAGGTCCCACGTTAGCCAGATGCACAAGGGGGTGCACGCATCTGGAGTTCGTTTGCAGTGGCTGGAGGCCCTGGCGCGCCCATTCTCTCTCTCTCTCTCTCTGTCATTCTCAAGTAAATAAATAAAAATGAACCAAAATAAAAAAAATTAAAAAAAAATATGTCAGTTCTTGCCTTGGATTATGTTCATATGTTCACATGAAATTAAGGTAATGTGTCCCGACCCGTGGGACCTCGTTATTCGTGGGGGCAAGGAGGACCCCAACCTGAAATAAGATGGGCGAGAGAGAGGAAGAGACTCAAGCAAATGTACACTTGTCAAGAGTCCAATTTTATTGAGCCACAGCGGCCTTTTTAAGGGTTAGGGTTAGGGTCTTGGGTGAGGGGGGGGCGCTGGAGGAGGCAGGTGGTGGAAGGTTACAGAATCTTCTTGGCCTTTGGCCTAGGACAGTTTGCAGTTATTCCAAGAATTCACGGTATAGTTCTCACGTCTCTGCAGTCACCAGGCAGGATGTTAATTAGTTAGGTGTGGCGGGGTGAGGGGATGCAATCAGTTAGGTATGGCAGGGTGGGGGGATGAGGAAAGGTCGGAAGTTGCTCAGGGCAGAAGTTATCTCAGGGCAGAGGTTATTTCAGGGCAAAGATCTGTTCAGGGCTCATCTCCTCGTCTCCAACATCTCCCCCTCTTCTGTATACAAGGACCAGGATAGGGAGGTTACCGCGACCCCTTAATGATGTCCCAAAGAAGGGCTTGTTTTGGTGGCCGATTATTTTTGTTTAAGAGTAGAAATGGATCCAGAGGAGCAACCTGACAGCAACCTGACATCAGAGAGGAGAGTGAGCGTTCCTCAGAGTAGGTTGAGCGCTGTTACTCATAGGTCATTGATTTTAATAAAGTCATTTGAATTGATCTTAGAAAAGGGGGCACAAATGGGGTCTGAGCCTGTTAGAAGGGCAGTGCTGGACCCTTACCTGTCATTGGATCGGCCTCCTCTCGGCGAGGTCGTCCTGTCTTAGGCGGGTCGAGACTTAGCCACCCGTTCCGTCGCTGACTTACCAGACCACTCACTTTGTGGAAATGTAATGTATTTTGCTCTCAAAAAGACCGTCAAAGCCCCATAAGGATCCTGGAGGAAATATGTTTGGTAGCCAATTAGTATGAGGGGTCGCGGAGACCTGAGTTATTATTTGGAGGGGCGGGACCAAAATTTCCACCCCAGGGTGGGTTTTTGCAGGGAGGTAAAGTCTAAGGGTCGAGATGGGGGGTTGTCTTGTTCTTTTGGCGGGTCAGCGGCAGATGTTTCTTCTGTGGCGAGGCGAGGTAGTGGACTTCCACCGGCTTGATTGCAGAATCTACCTGACTCTTAATGAAACTGGTTAGTCATCTGAAGGCCCAGGGGCCAAAGGAGATAAGCAAAAGGAATCCAACAAAAGGCCCTAAAAGACTGGGAAGCAAAGTAGTTAGCCAGGGAGATGTGGAAAACCAATTTTTATACCAAGATTCTTGTTCTCGAGTCCTTTTTCTATCCTCTAGATTTCTTTTAACTTTATCAAGGCTATTTTGTATTATCCCAGTCTTATCTAAGTAAAACAACATTCTTCTTTGAGGGCTACACAGAGTCCCCCTTCCTTTAAGAACACCAAATCTAGCCCTCTCCGGTTTTGAAGTACAACCTCAGAGAGCGAGGTCAAAGAATCTTTGAGATCTTGTATCCCCTCATGTATGAGGCTAAGATCTCTGTCCACTAAGGCACTGAGTTGTGAAAAATGCTGTTGGGAGGTTACCAGCGAGGCAATACCTGTCCTGGCCCCTGCAGCACTAAGTCCCAGGAGCACAGTCAGGGTGAGGGCAGTTAAAGGCTCTCTTTTTGGTCTAATGGCAATGCCTTGATCTATAGTAGTTGTAAAACTTTCAGAATCATGAATGAAAAATCGTGGCAAAACTATAACTACAACACAATAGTCCTTAGTCTGTAAAAAGTCCTTGTTGACAATAAAGGGAGTCAGCCCCGTGGAACAAGCAAGATAGGAGTTACTAGGGGCTTTAGTATATATAAAGGAGTCATTGATAATAGCAGTTTGGTTGCATACTGGTTCAAGAGTCAGAGGAGGGAGCATATCAGGGCCTAATAGACACAGTCCGAGGCCGGAAATGGATGTAAGAGTAATACCCCCCTTTGGGGCAGAGTGCCAGAATAATCCCTCTGCACTGTTAGTAGACACAGGAGATGTAAGGATGGCAATTCCCTCATAAAAGGGAGGTCCTAGAACTTTTAATCTGTATGGCATTTCAATCAAGCTCTATAATTTTATTTGAGGAACTTGAAATAAACTTATTTTAAGTAAACTTTATCTATGACAACAGGAATGTATGGTATGGACAGTCTATTTCCCTTTTATTTCTCCCTCTCATGTGAAGACACTCTAACTGCTTTAGGGGGCTGGGTCGAAGACATCAGATCATTTACTACTTCCTGCTGAATGGGACACGAAGTGGAGACTTGTTGCAGTTAGAGAATCTCTCCTAGAGAGGGGAACTATTTTAATGTACCCCAGAGTGTAGGAAGATAATCTTGAAAGATAACTTTGGAAAGAAAGAATAAAAGTAAGGAGTTACTGAGAAGTGAACACACAGCAAACTGGTCTTTTTGTAGGTCGAGGGAATCCAGGTAGACAGGCTTGGATCATCTCAGGACCATCTGAGGATGAGCTGGCTGAGATTTTCTTTCAGAACTGTTCATTAAATGGCACAGTAGTATTTAACATGGCTTGTAAAACAGATGAGATGCTAGCAGAGTTATCAGAAACATATACATAACATTTAATCTTAATAATAAAGAGCTATTTTTTATCTTTGGTTATACATTTTTCTCTGAGTGTTTAAGACCTTGCAGATAGCCAAAAGTTAATTAAGGATTAATTTTGGAGGTCATCAATGGCTCTCCAAAGAGACTTTAGGGACACAGGAGTAGCCCCATAGCTTACTGGTGTCTTTTGCCTGTTAGGATGAGTCAGGGCCATGCTGGCCAAGTAGTTTTCCCTTCTTTGGGAAGTCAGGAGGACTGATTGCTTCTCAATTGTGACTCTCCTGTTTTACATTGTACACCACTTTTGTTTGGGTCTCCATATCCTCCCTGCTCAGGAAGACAGGTGACTTACCAGGGGGCCAGTGTAGAAGTGTCCCATCATCTCCAGTGGCCTCATGACATGGGAGCACAGGCCAAAATATTGACACTTTTTACTCCGATGATTCCAATTGGCTTTGGCTTCTACATAGGTGATTAACACACTTAGAAAGGAAGTTACATCAGCTTGGATGTACATACATATGGAGCACATTTAATTACTGAAATAGACTTAACTAAAGAATGGCACAGGGCTTCTAAAATCATTTTGTCCTATTTTTAAAATTTTTGTTGTACTGTGGTAGCATAAGCCATATATCTGAGGTATAGAAAGTAGGCACATCTCCCATTTTAAATATCCAACATTTATAAGTATAGGCAGAACCTGTTATCAGTCTTGTAAACAGTACCAGTTGATTTACAAACTTAACTTATTTAACCTAGAAAACAAGTAAGACAGTATAAGGTCTTAGCACCTGTGTGAAAACATCTTTGATTAGTTCAGATACCTGTGTGGGTACAAATTACACAGAGAACATTGGAAACAGAACCATGGAGCTTGATTTTTTTTTTTTTTTTCAGATGAGGACCATTGTTTGAGCATGAGGCTGTGCCCTAAAGTAAGGAATATGTCTTAAGTGTTAATTTTGTTATAAGCACTGGACTGAAGATGCCAAAATTGAGACAGTTACTTTACATATAACAGAGTAGAATCTGGTCTTTTCTGAGCCCAAACAGCTAGCTAAATATTAATATAACCCTTGATAAATCTTTTTGAAAGAAAAAAACATTATTTGACAACCAATGATTTTGGCTTAAACTTGATAACTATTGATTTCATGCACCACAGAAATTTTTTATTAACATAAAACAATTTTATGTTTTACCCATGACTTAAATTTGATAAAGCTCAAGCAAACATCCCAACATACTTAAGCCTGAAATTTTTTTTTTCTATCACTGCAGCCAATATCCTATTTAAGTTCCTTTCTTGTCTCCTTTTCCCGTTATTTTTTCTCTCTTCTGCTTCCTTTTTTTTCTTTCTTTTCTTTTTCTCTCTCTCTTATGATAAACCTTTTCAGCTTCCTTACTTATGTCTGTCAAAGCTAGATCTTGTAAACCCTCCAGATGTTGTAATTTCTTTTTAATGTCTGGAGTGGACTGCCTTATCTATGTCATTGTTATCGCTGCCTGTTGACCTGGAGAAGTAGGGCCAAAAGGAGTATATCTCCGGGAAGCCTCCATCAAGCATTCTAAAAAAATAGAGGGAGGTTACCTTAGCCAGATTCGCGGGGCGGCGAGCAGCCCCCCTGAGACCTGCCATCAGAGCCTGGCAGTAGACTGTCAGTTGCTCCCTACCTTCTGCTGAGTTGTAATTCCATTCAGGTCGGGTGAGAGGGAATCCCACATCAATCTCATTTGGGAGCTAGGTAGGCTGCTCATTTGGGCCTGAGACATGCTAGGGTCAGGGGGAGGACCAAAGGCTCGTACAGTGGAATCAGGTCCTTCAGTTTCTAGTCCCTGCAGTGGGCCCATCTCCTCTTCCCTCGGGCAAAGCTGGAGCAGGGAGAGCAGGGGGCTAAGGTGGGGGAGATGGAATCGGGGCAGAGGGCCACTCGGGAGGGTCCTCTATTTCAGGATATATTTTGGGCTGAGCCGAGGGGTCTGTGGCCATTCGGCTTGGTTTTCTCGTGGCTTGTTGGGCCACTGCCAGGACTCGGGAGCCTGACCGTGGTGGGGGGTGGATCCAGGGCTTGACCCATGCCGGGGATCCATCACTAGGCTCTCCCAGACCAGGATGTATGGCTGTTGATCTGGGTGAGAATGGGTCCCTTCTGAAAAACAATATTCTTAATAGCAGAAATAATGGTTAGATCAAATGCTCCCTCTGGCAGCCATTCAAAGGAGCAGAAAGTCTGTTATTTACCTTTTTTAATTTTTACAGATAAGTCATGAGCCTTACTTCTAACTTCAGAGAAATGAGATACCGTCAGAGTCAGGGGGGTCGTCACAGTCTGTACCATAATTAGAAACAAGAGTCCACAAACAAACACAAAATAGATACTGACAAAAAGAAACCAAAAACCGTGACACCTCCGATGCGTCCAGAACAGAAAACCAAATGCAGTTTCAGATGGAAGATGCCTCTGTGGTTTCTCCTGAAGGAGAAATACACAATCTTCCTTTACCAGATAGGAGACTGTCAGCCACCCTGACTCTCCTCAGATCCTGGGGCGTCCCCCAGGATTGCAGCCTGTGGTCCTGCCAACCACCATTGTCAGGTCCTCACGGTCCTGAACAACAGCTGCCCAAACCGAAATTAAAACAGATCAGAGCAACAGAAATCACAGAAATCACTCAGACAAACACTCAGACAAACACTCAGACAAGCAGCGCTGCAGACATTTACATTGTTTACCTCCAAGGGGGTCTCCGGAGTCCTGGGTAGACGTGCAAATCCCTGGACGAGCTCTCAATTGAAAGACCCCCAGAGGGAGACCTTCACTCAAGTCTCGAGATAGCACGCACCCAAAGACACACAGGAGACCCAACTTGCTGCAAAAGCATGAGGCTTTATTTAGGAAACCAGAGCTCTGGGGTCGACACATATCTCACGCAGGAGACAGAGGTGTCGACTCTTTGCCATTTCTTCAGTAGTAAGTTTTGATTTAATTCTTTACTGACCCTTTGTCATTTCTTGGGATGAATGTTAAGTCCATCAATCATAAACCATGGACATGTCTTATCAAAAAAAATAAAAAACTGTATAAGATCCTTTTTCTATACCCGTACTCCTCGCTCTCTGAGAGAGGCTTTTAAATCCTTTATGAAAGAAGCCTCTTTAGACAATGAATGGCCCATCTTGATGGGACGGAATGAAGAGGGAAAACTTACCAGGTCTTGCCGTCTTCTTGGGTGGAGAAGCGGTGACCACTTAACAAATCCTCCGGAGGTCGCTGAACTGGGGGTCTCCGTCCGGTAGGAGTCCGTGCCTCGAGCCCCATGTTGGGCGCCACTTGTCCCGACCCGCGGGACCTCGTTATTCGTGGGGGCAAGGAGGACCCCAACCTGAAATAAGATGGGCGAGAGAGAGGAAGAGACTCAAGCAAATGTACACTTGTCAAGAGTCCAATTTTATTGAGCCACAGCGGCCTTTTTAAGGGTTAGGGTTAGGGTCTTGGGTGAGGGTGGGGGCTGGAGGAGGCAGGTGGTGGAAGGTTACAGAATCTTCTTGGCCTTTGGCCTAGGACAGTTTGCAGTTATTCCAAGAATTCACGGTATAGTTCTCACATCTCTGCAGTCACCAGGCAGGATGTTAATTAGGTGTGACGGGGTGAGGGGATACAATCAGTTAGGTATGGCAGGGTGGGGGGATGAGGAAAGGTCGGAAGTTGCTCAGGGCAGAAGTTATCTCAGGGCAGAGGTTATTTCAGGGCAAAGATCTGTTCAGGGCTCATCTCCTCGTCTCCAACAGTAATGTGTCAACTTCCATCTTCTGAGCCACCAGGGATGAGATCACATTCTCAAGGTGGTGATTCATTTAATGGCATCAAGACACTGTGAATACCTCCCATGTTCCAGAACCTGCCATCCTGTGATGTCAATAGACTATATTTACTATAATAATACCTCATATGTGGTTTCTATTTCAAAGCTCACTGCATTCAGCTTACCATCCAACGGTATTTAAAATTTATGGCAAAAGTTAAGTTTCATTTCATTCTGTTTCTATAGGTGTCAGTATTTACTGCAGCCTACTAAGAGATAATAGGCCACCGTGCTGCCACCTGCTGAGCCCCTGTCCCCTACAGCCCATGGAGAGATCCAAAAGCTAGCAAAGGAGACCAGCTGCAGTGTGTTTTCCTAGCAAGACTAAAACCTGAGATTCATTGTCAAAATCAGCTTTTCCCAATCTATTCAGTCTCCTCCTGGGAGTTTTATCTGCCCAGTGGAGGCCAAAACTGTTGAGCAGTCAGACAGGAGGTAGCCATAGCTTTAGGTTCAAAAGAGAGATTCAGCGCGTATGTGCAAATGAGTCAATGGAAGCAAAGGGCTTCACTCCCACATGCTGAGGGCGCTCTAGAATCACTGGTACGCCAGCCAGCCAGTCCCTCTCTGCCTCATCTTTTATCCATTTTCTTTCTCCGTCTCCATCTCTCCAGAGAGTAAAACACATGAACACCTACACAACACAAATTCATACAGATACTGCACATACACACATAGATGCACAGATACACATCATACACAAATTAATACACCTTATGTACACACATGTCACGCACATGTACTCAGTATACTCATACTGCACATATACACTCACACAAACACTGTACACACATAACACTCCAATGTGCACACTCACAACAAATGCACACATGCACACATATGCAAATACTGGCACATCTCACACAGCCATGACTCATGCATATACTTCACACACATACACGCCACACATGCACTGTACACACACACACATGTGTACTTTCACACAGACATGAATGGCACACATATCACATATGTCACAGATATGTACCCCCTGCACACATAAACTCACACAGATAAACACCATATGCACATCACACACAAGCATGAATGCTCATACAACCAACAAACATATACACCATACACAGAAATGCATATCACTCATGTGCATGAACCACACACAGACAGCATGCATGTACACCGTACACACAGAAATGCACAAACCCCAGGTACCATTCAATCCTCTGCCATTCTCAAAGGGTTCCAAGATGAATCAATGCGTCCACAGAGCAGAGCTGTGCAGAGAAGAAAATCCTTGATGAGAGGAACTGCCCAGTTTCTCCTCTAAGATGCTTCCTTTCAGTATCTCACATCTTTCTTCTCACATCTTTTCTTTCTCTAATAAGCAGGAGCTGTTTTGTATAAACCTGCCTTTCTCACACAAATCTGGGCCTGTGCGCACATGCATGTGTGTGAATGTGAGCATGCACATACATGTGTGTGTGCAGGTGTGCCGAAGGGCCAAGTTTCCCATGCAGAACCTCGAGTTCAGCAGCTCATTATGCAGAACTTGGAGCTTTTATAAGAATTCACAGTATGAAAGGACAAATTCGTACAATATATATGCATTAGCCATTTGCAGTTCACTAATTGTCTATTTTATTTTAATGCTAATGCTCCATGAACATGCAGTAAATTGACATAGTAACAGAGTCGGGTGTTCTCAGCACTGCAGCCCTAATATACATGGTTTTAGTCAGCACGCTTAAGCGTGGGCTATTAGTACCTCCAAAGTGAATGAGAGGTTTATGGAGACCTAGTTGTTGCCAAAAACACCCAGGACAACCTAATATGGTATAATATCATTGTCATAGTAACTTGGGAATCCTCTGCTAGAATCAAACTGGTATATCACCAATATAGTGCTCTATTAACCACAAAATAATGCCTCCTTTAATGATGCTAGGCTGCAGTTCCTGGGAACCTGGAGGCCCTCTAACATGTACATGTCACAGAAGAAAGGTGCAAGGAAAACTGCATGGATTGTGTAGTCACCATGGACATCACGGTGTGAAAGACTGAAGCTATTTATCATAGTTCTTAACAAATGGCATCTGTAGCATCTGGTAGCAATTTGACAAACCTGGGATTAGGTGTCTCTAACTTAGAACTCATCAGAAAACAGCCCAAATCTGGTTGGTGCTGTGTCCTTGTCTACTATGGATAATTATTTCTGCACAGAGAGAAAAGGTGCATTTAGTGTAAAAGAGGAGCAGGCATCACACGAAAGCACTCAGAGGCAGAGCTGGGAAACAACAGCCTAAGGAAGCCCAGCTCCCACCTGTCTTCCTTCTCTGGCTGATAGTCATATGTTAGCAATACTGTGGGATGTTTCTATTGTCGGACTACACTGCCATTTGTCCTGAACTCATTTTCATTTTATCTTAATTGATTCAGAAAACATCCTAGGTCCTGTCTAAAATCCTCAGGATGGAATCCAGCCTCCACAGCTATGTAGCTGAATTAGCATATGAGCTCAGGTCTTTTTGCTCTCTTGCCTTTGGGGACTAATCCTCCTTATTTCCTTTCTGCATCCTTTAACAGTTGACCACTGAGGGGCAACAATAGGCGATGTGCTAGTATAATGGGAACAGCATGGATCTAAGAGTCACACAAATGTGCATTATAAAATCCATTTTACTTTGAACTTGGCTTGAAAAGACATACAAAATTTCCCTCAGTATAATTGAGATGGGATACATGAAAAGTGACTAATATGTGCCCACCCTCCTGTACACAGATAAGTGCTCCAGGATCTCGTGTCAGCCTCCTGTACATAACTAAGTGCTCCAGGATCTCCTGTCAGCCTCCTGTACACGCCTAAGTGCTCCAGCACCTCCTGTCAGCCTCCTGTACACACCTAAGTGCTTCAGCATCTCCTGTCAGCCACCTGTACACACCTAAGTGCTCCAGCATCTCCTGTCAGCCTCCTGTACACGCCTAAGTGCTCCAGCATCTCCTGTCAGCCTCCTGTAAATGCCTAAGTGCTCCAGCATCTCCTGTCAGCCTCCTGTAAACGCCTAAGTGCTCCAGCATCTCCTGACAGCCTCCTGTACACACCTAAGTGCTCCAGCATCTCCTGTCAGCCTCCAGTACACGCCTAAGTGCTCCAGCACCTCCTGTCAACCTCCTGTTCACACCTAAGTGCTCCAGGATCCCCTGTATGTCTTGCATACTGCCAGGGCCCATGGAGGGGATCTCAGTTCTATGCTATGTGGAATCTTCCTGTGGACCTTCTGAAAATCTCCCTGCCACTGAGAGTGACAGGACAAAGGGAAAAACGGGCCTTGGAGGAAGATAACGTCTTCATTGGACATAGCCAACCAAAGCTGCAACAGAAGCCCTCACATACTTTTACAGGTTCACTGAAATGAACTTTCAAAGAGACTTTCCTATAGCTTAGAATCATGCTTTTGGGAAATGGTGAAATATTTTATGCCATTTCCCCTACTAATTACCATCTTATTATTATTAAAAAGGATGGCCTCCCTGAAATCTAGAAAATTTCCTTCTACTTTATTTCAGTGGGGAGGGGAGCTAAGGGATTCTATTCTGAGGAAGATAGTGACACCTAGTGACTACTCCCTCAAGGATCTACCTTTTCCTACATGCATGGTTGGATGCCTGCAGCAAGGGACTGGCTACCATGTTCATAGGAATTACCAAATATTTAATGGCATCAAATTAGCATCTTTGTGAAAATCTGCAGTTCAGAAAAGAAGCTAATCTTTAGAGTATTTGAAAAGCTGAAATAGCAAAGGACATATGGCCTCAATAAGCTTGACTACAAAACCCTCTGTAATCCTAAAAGTGATATATCAAACTTAAAAGCCTTCCTCTTTGGTCAACCAGACAAAATGAACTAGCATTCATTACCCTTTGCTACCTCCTGGGCCTCCTTGGGTTTTCATAATAACTAGGACATATTCTAAATTTAACTTTCCTTTCCCTATAGCCTGGCTTTGTGGTTTGATTTTTTAAACTTATTAGTTATGGACATACTCAGTATGTAAACAGCACATGTTGGTACCATCCTTTCCCTCATCCCTGTCCCACCCTGAAGGGACCCTCCTCATTGGGAATGCCAGTTATCTTCATGGGGGTTGTGGGTCATGCATTGTGGGGGTAGCAATCAGTTATGGGGAAGAGGCAATGTCTCTGTGCATAATGTTCCAACTTGTGGCTCTGATAATATTTCTGCTCCTCTTCCATGAATTTCCCTGAGCCATGTTAGGTTTGTTTTAGGTCTACTTCAGTGAGAGGATCTTGGGAGCCTCTGTGTCTCTGGATCTCAGATTTGGTAGGAGTTGAGTGTCCTCTGCATCTATCTCCTTCACCCTTGTGCTGATATCAGGTTCACCAAGAAAGCAACACTCTTGTTGACTTCCCCAGTTACTCTATGGTTTCATCTGGGGCCCTGGTGAGGTGCAATAGGCTGATTTCCTCCTTGGGTTCTACATCCATCTGAAAAAGAGAAGCAGATTCTCCAACAAAGAGTGAAGTTAGCACCAGTTCAATAGGATAACCATTGTTAGTTTAGAGATAATTTAATAGGTGTAGGCCCCCTTATAGCCCAAGATTGGTGGGAACTTGATATTGTAGAGCAAACTTATTGTCTGGATATGATTCTGACTTGTTGCCCAATTCCAGCTATGGATTCCTTTCCACTGAGCAGATCTGTTAGCCAATCCAAGAGCAACTGGTTGCCCAACATGGCTGTGTGCCACTATTGCACCTGTGTGAGCTTCACAAGTCTAAGCTGAGTAGCTTAGACTTTGAGTTTCTCAGACAGATGTTGGCCATTTTCTCCTAGTAGCTCATGTAGCCCCTCGTGGAACTAAATGAGCTGTCTGGGGGCTGGCTCTCTTCCAGATTACAGCCATGCTTTTCTGTATTCCACACCAACATCATATGTCATCTTCAGCAGTAGGGTCTTACCACTAACTTTTGGTTGGTAAGCAAGTGCTCTGGCAGAAGTGTGTCTTCTTTTGGGAAACCTTGTAGGTCTCTCTGATCAACAGTTCATTGTGTATGTTAACTGCATCCTGGTGCTGGGAGTTATATGCCAGCACCAAGGGAAAAGAAGGAAGAAAAAGATAGGAAATATAAAAGAGAAAGGGAGAAATAAAAAAGGGAGAAAATTAAGGTTTTGTGTCCGCCCCCCCCCCACTCTTACCCTCCCCTCCAGCCCTAGGAGCTCCATGCCTCAGTTCAGATATTGGCTCAACCATGTTTATAGCTGTTCAATTCATAATAGCTAAGAACCGGAATCAACCCAAATGCACATCATTGGACAAATTGATAACCAAGATGTGGTATATTTACACAATGGAATTCTACTCAGCAGTTAGAAAAAAAAAAATGACACAATGCAATTTGTAGAAAAATTGTTGAACTTGGAACAGATCATTCTCAGCAAACTCACCCAATTAAAGAAAGACAATCCTCTCATGGTCTCATTCATCTGTGGTTCCTAACCTGTTTTGTTTTGTTTTGTTTTTGAGGCAGGTTCTCACTCTAGCCCTGGCTGACCTGGAACTTACTCTGTAGCTCCAGCCTGGCCTCAAACTTGTGGTTACCCTCCTACTCAGCTTCCTGTGTGCTGGTATTAAAGTTGTGCCCCACCATACTTGGCTTCATCCTCTTTTGATAGAAGCCTACTGTCACATAGCTGTGATTAGTGGAATCTCTCCATGAGCGTACAACTTCATCCCTAGTCCATATCCTGTATGAGATGATGCTGGTTCACACCTAGTCATGATGAGGCAGGGGATAGTTTTTCCCTTCTGATCTGTATCTCATTGTGAAGAACAAAGTTTAAGTGTGCTTTCAGCATACTCCTTAAATAAGACAATAAGACAATTGGATATATGATGTGGTGGTTTGTATAGATGGCCCCCAATATATTCAGTTGTTTATTTGTTTGTAGTTTGCATCTGCAGCCACCTGGCTGGAGGCAATGTCACTGGGTGGATCTTAAGGTGTGGTGTTGGGTTTCAGACTTCAATCTAAAGATATGCAAAGTGTGCCTAGCTGGAGTTCCTGAAGTGTGCTATGGCTTTTGGCTTTTTAGACTTGCGTTTCTCTCTTTCTGATTGGGCCTGTGAAGGCAGGCCAGCTTCTTCTGCCATTTATGGAACTTCCCCTGAATCTGTAGGCTTCAATAAATATCCCTTCCTCCATAACTGTGCCTGGTCTGGAAGTTCATCTCAGTGAACCTGAATCTGTCTGCTACATATGGTGAACCTGTTTCCCTTAATTCAAAAGAAAGCAAATAGGGAAAAAGCAGACATCGTGATATAAAAATATTGGGAGAATAACAAGAGGTCCCCAAGATTACCAAACCATAGAAATAACATCTCCAGTTTTCCCTGGCCTACCTCCATTTTCTGCTAGTAGTGTCTGTTTTGCTCAATGGAAGAATTATTTGGGGACTGGAAGAATAGCTTAGTCAGTAAAGTACTTCCCTTATAAGTATGAGAATCTGAGTTTAATCCTTAGTGCCCATGTAAAATGCTGGGTATGATAGTGCCTATAATCCCAGCACTGTAGAGGTAGAGACAGGTGGACCCCTTGGGCTCCCTGGCTAGCTAGTCTAACATATTGATAATCTCTAAGCCAACAAAGTACCTCATCTCAGGATGAGGTAGATGGAATACCAGAATAGCACTTGAGGTTGTCCCATGACCTCCACACATGTACACTCATGTATGTACACCTACACATTCACATAGACCCACACATATATGAATATGCATACACAGACACACACACACACACACACACACACACACACACACACACACACACGGCTGCTTATCTGACCATCTAATCTCCAGTTCATCTTCCCTTCCTGACAGTTTGGCAGCTTTATTCAAGGTCATCTGTGTGGTCAGATGCTTGCTAGAGCTACTTGGCCCTTGGTTCTATGTGTCACTTGTCCCTTGGTGGCCATGTTGTTGATCCATGTTTTGTCCTGTGCATGTGAATGCTGACAGGGACCCCAATATGAGTTCCTGAAAGCCATTTGGTACAGATGGTCTCTGAAATCCAGAAAAGAGCTTAGGTGGAGCAAGAGGCTACCTCTCTGTTGACTGATGCTGAAACAACATACTGAGAATTCAAAAGTGCTGCACCACTGTACCACAGATCCTGTTTCTGGGAAGAAAACATCAAGGAATAAGACCGAGCAGGGATTTTCTTCTGTAAACATACTTTCAAATGTAAGAACAAGACTCTTCCAGCCTCCTCTCCCTCCCATGTCTCTTTCTCTGTATCAGGAGCTCCCTAACAAGTCTACAGACTGTGGAGCCCAGAGCCTTCCCCGGCCAACATCACTCCAGGTGCTCACATTGGATGCTTTGATATGCCCACTGAAATGAGGCCTCTCTGACTGTATTGGACCCCAACACCTATTTACATTTTCCCTGCAACAGAAATGGTTCTATGAGTTTCCCTGTATAACATGAAGGCCATGTAGCTTAGAGATTAACTCACAGGAACAAAGACTACAATTAACACACTAAAATCTAGAGCAAAGCAAACTTTGCACCAGGCTCCTGTCAATTTTTGGGCCCACCCATCCTTCCTAAGAATCATTTGCTGTTCCTCTAAAACTGCTGGAAGCCACCATTCTCTCATCTATGAGGTCAACTACCCTTTTTTGAATGAATGTCACACAAAGTGTGACACTGTTGTCTTGTATGTTGATAGATTTGTATGCCTTTTCTCCTGTTAATGTGTCTGTTCTCAGTTTAATTTCTAAATTCAGATAACCCAACCTTTAGAGGGTAGAAAGTGCTTCTGGGTCCTATACTTGCTCCAGTGTAGACATCAGGCAACATGACAACCAGAACAAGCTTTGCCAGAGACATATTGGTCATACCGGGCATGTCTATTTCTCTAAAATTGGTATTACAAAAAATTCCTGGCAACAGGCAAACCTCTAACCTTATCTATGGTAACAGACATTGATCACATTGATTCCTTTCTCCTTAAGCTTCTAATTAAGGCATGTAGTCAGTGACTTTCCTTTTTTCTTTATTTATTTGACAGAGAGAAAGAGGGAGAGAGAGAGAGAGATAGAGAATGGGCACACCAGAGCCTCCAGCCACTGCAAACGAACTCCAGATGCATATGTGACCTTGTGCATATGGCTTAAGTGGGTCCTGGCGAATAGAACCTAGGTCCTTTGGCTTTGCAAGCAAGTGCCTTAACCGTTAAGGTATCCTTCCAGCCCGACTTTCCATTTTGAATGTGTAATGTTCCTCCTTGCCTGACGGAAGGCTGTCTGCAGAGGACAGATGTCTCTTTAGTGTTCAAATAAAACGGCTAACCTTTGATATAGTCTATGCATAGAAACCACTTCTTTCTCTTTTGAGACAGGGTCTTATGTAGCCCAGGCTAGCCTCATACTCACTGTGTAGAAAGTGATTGCTTTGAACTCCTAATCTTCTACTTTCTGAGTGTCAGAGTTGCAGGCAGGCACCACACCTGGTTTATGCAGTACTGGGTATCAAACACAGGATTTTGTCCATGCTAAGTAAGCACTCTACAACTAAGCCACGTACATCCCCAGCACCCAGAATTCACCCTTACCATACTGCCACAAAGGATTGTTGCTTGGAACTAGACTAACCTCACTGTGTCTCATCTCTCACTCTTTACTCAGGGGTCCTCTCCCTGCCCTATGAGGGGGTCTCCAGCTGTGCTGCTACTGCTTTTTCTTCTTCTAAATGAATGCCAATAGCAAGCATTTACCAGAACTGCCTCTATGCACAGTGGGAATGTGTACAAGAGACCATGGGAGTATAAGAGACTATGCTTCCTGAAAAAGGATCTGTCTTGGCTACCTTAATGTACATCAGTTGTCCTCAGCTGGACACAGACTGCCAACAGCAGGTCAAGACTGGGAAATGTGCAGACAATGGAGATGGAGCACTGCTAAGAAGGCAAAGCCTTGTGCAGAGGTACGCATCGTGCAGACATGGCACAGTGGGAGTAGAAGGCTTGTGGGGGTTTTATTCCTGCTGTTTTAAAACAGATATAAATAGATGCCATGCCATTCCATTCTTAGCCATAGCTTACCACTGGGACTGACTGTTGAAAACCTGTTCTACTGTGAAGACATGTGGCAAAAATATGAGTTGTACATGCTCATTTTCAAGCACACATTATATATGCTCTGCATTGTCAATAGGATTTCCATCCAGTCCGGGACACTTGCCTTAAAATATAATTCAACCTAAAGCCTGGGTAGTGTCATTTTGTAAAAAGGATTATGTGCTATAAATAACTGTCCCTCAAACCTAGAAGTGGGCCACTCATGAATAACACATAAGCTGTGTGCTCCAGCTCTGCCCTTTGAATCAGAGAACATGTGTTCCTGTTCTCAAGGGAGAGAAAGTCTTCCTTCTGTCCCTCTTTCAAACTCTGGGCTTGAAAGAAGCTCAATTCCTTTTGGGGTAATCCAGCCCTGAACTCCATACTCAACTCTCTTCTCTTGTTTTCCTCACCTGCTTTTGTGTTTCCATGGGAATTCAGGTCCTAAACTTAAGGATCTAAATATCTTTCTTCTTGCTAAAGCACTCCCAGGGATCAGAAGCCCCACTGAGACAGTTTATGCATGCAGGATCCCAAAGTAAATAGCTTTCTCCCTGACTAAACACAGTAATGTCCTTGAGTCCGTGAAGGAAAATCTAGATCACTACACATCATTACAGGTCAGAAAAGCCAAAGAAGGGTCTGGCCTTTTTTAACTTTTCTTTTTTGTCTCTGCTCCCTTGGGGAATCTTCCCATCACCTTTGGAGAAGGCCCTTTCTAGAGAATTAAGATTTCTGAGACGATCGCCCTTTTCTAGAAATTCTGACCCCAGACATCTGACTACAAGGCTGGATTGACTAGACCAGCAGCCTATCCACAAGGCTCATATAAGAAAACCCCAAACTTAGTCTCAAGGGGGTCTTAGCAAACCCCTTCCTGCCTCCTTTGAGAATTGCATCTTCCTTCCCTTTAGCTCCTCTTCTCTCCAAGCTCCTCCTAAAGCTCTAAGGCACAATCAAATCTTTCTGATACTCTTCCTCTGGACTGTGGACTTCATGTGTTGAACTCAAAAGACAAGAATATGGACTCATCCTAAAATTATAGGTGCTTTAGTATATCATACTGGTGCATAGTAAGAAAATAATTCCTGAATCACCATCTGGATTCAATAGTGTGAGATCACAGCCCTGTTTCTGGCACCTGCTCCCAACATGCCAACAGAACATTGCAGTGCACACTGTATCTGCCCTAATTCTATGCAGCTATCCTTGACCTTGGCCAAGGTGACTTGCCTGCAAGCTCAGGGGAACTCACTCAAAAGGCAGGTGATAGAGATAGGAAGGTGGCCTCATGGGGCTAGGAAACGAGGAGTTCAGCTAGGGAGAGTAGAAACCAAGCCAATATTTATGTTTTTAAAAACTATGTTGTTCTTGCCTCTTCTAGCCAAGGCTGAAAGGCAAGAAAGGAAAGCAGCTCAAAAAGTGCTGGGTTGCTTTTGAGCAGTGGCTGAGGTCAGTGGAGAAGGTCAGAACCAACAGTCACTTCAAGAAGGGAAAATGACAATTCCGAGCACAAAAACATGGTGTATTTTCTGGGTCCCCAACTCAGACCTGACAGATCAATGCATGAGTGAGCAACTGTAAGAATGAACCCTTCTGTGCTGACTTTCTGGCCACCACTCCCTGACCCATCCACTGAAACCCCTGGAGCCCAACTCAACCCCACAGCTTACTTGCTCCTGCCACTAGGAAACAGAGAATAGTGCCAAGTCTTGAGATCAAGGGGAAGCCAAGTATGACTCACAGAATCCTGAGGGAGTCATGCACTCACCAGTCAAAGTATACATCATGGGCTGGAAAGATGATGTTATCAGCAAAGTGCTTGCCTGTTAAGCATAAGGACTTGAGTTCTCTCCCTAAAGCCTACATAAAAAAGTAACTGTGGGGCTGGAGAGATGGCTTGGCATTTAAGGTGTTTGCCTGCAAATCCAAAGGACTCCAGTTCAATTCTCTCCAGGAGCCACTTAAGCGAGATGCACAAGGGGGCGGGGGCATGTACATCTGGAGTTCATTTGCAGTGACTGGATGCCCTAGCATGCCCATTCTCTCTCTCTCTCTCTCTCTCTCTCTCTCTCTCTCTCTCTCTCTCTCTCTCTCTCTCTCTCTCCCTCTCTCATAACTAAATAAATAAATAAAACTAAATAAAATATTTTTTTTAAGTAACTGTGGTGGCAAGTGATTTTAATTTAGCACTGGAGAGGCAAAGACAGGAGTATCCTTGGAGCTTACTGGCCAACCACTTTAATCTAATTGGTGAGTTTAAGGCCAGTGAGAGACCTTATCTCCGCAACATGTGGATGGAAAGAATGATACCCAAAGCCGTTTTTGGCCTCTTCACACACATACACATCATCTAAGATTGTCTTCTGGTCTCCATACACACACACACACACACACACACACACACACACACAAGCATGTACACATTCACCTACACATATACATGTACCCACAAAACATAAATAGGGGCATATGTGCACAAATATATTTAAAACTCTGCACAAAATTGAGTCCATAGACATTTTGGCATATGTGACACAGACCTCAAAGCAGAAGAGGCACTACATGGAAAGAGGAGAGGTTTACTGGAGTTGAAGTGGTGGGAATACGAGAGAGGAGAAGTTTACTGGGGTTGAAGTGGTGGGAATACAAGAGAGGAGAGGATTACTGGGGTTGAAGTGGTGGGAATATGAGAGAAGAGAGATTTACTGGGGTTGAAGTGGTGGGAATACAAGAGTAAGGGGAGTGAGTTACAGTCAGATTACAGCATGACCATAGAAGACAAAATCTAAGGAATCTATGACGAAAGGTAATGGAACTTTATTGCAATATGCTTAAAACATCAAAATTAATGCAAAATCCATGACAGAACATTATTATTTACCTCAGGCTCCAATATGCCCCAGCATAGCACTGGGTCTCCACGTAAGGTTATGATTATTTGTTAATGAGAATTTTTATAGTAGTTTCCATGACATGCAGTTAAAGTTGAATTTCAGATCAACGATGAATGATGCTTAGTTTAAGGATGCCACAAATATTGCTTGTGATATATTTACACTAAAAACAATGTACTTACAGGAGCTAGAGAAATAGTTCAGTGGGTAAAGTGCTTGCCATATACCAACACAGACATGAGGACCTGAGTTTGGATCCCAGCACCCTCGTAACAGGTATAGTGGTGCACCTGTACTCTTGGTGCCAAGAAAGTGGACACAGGAAGGTTACTGGAGCTTGCTGGCTAGCTTACTAGTTTCTGATTCAGGAAGAGATGCTGTCTCATAAAAATAAGGAGTAAGATAAAAGACACCAAATGTCCACTTTTAGCCTACATGCACATGAGCATACATATCCCATACATATACAAACACACACATACACATACATATCACATATATTTACAAATGCAAACATATGTACATTTATCTGAAATGACATTTGCATTGGTACCATACATATGTATGCTTCCCTGATTCTGGTTATACTGCCATTGATGTGTAGTTTTTACAACACTGCCTCACCACTTTGTGACCATTTGGGGACTTCAGCTCTAGCTCCTAGTTGTTACCTCAGAGCTTCTAGGAAGATGTATCTTCTTCAGCCACCAGAACTGAAGCTCATGATCTCTCTACATGAGGTGCTTCTCACTAAGTCTATATTCACATGACAGCATCAGAATCTGGAAACCTAAGAAAATTTTCCTCAAGTAACTTGTCCACAAGAAATGTTTTATGAAACACTCGATCTGGTAATGCATGCCTATAATGCCAGCACTCAAGAGACTGAAGCAGAAAAACCATGAGTCCAAGGGTAACTTGAGCTATGGAGTGAGACCTTGTTGTCTCAAAAATAAAATGCCCTATAAAAAGGCAATATGTATTTTGGGGAAATGCAGGTTTTCTGGTCAATCTTGAGCCTTGTTCTATGCCTGGTTCATCCATCCTTTTCCTCTTCATGAAGTTTGCTTCCCCCACAGGCCTTATTTCCCATGAGACACTGGATAGACTGAGCACAGCTTTTGGTTGTGAGTGCATGATTCACCAGTAAAGAAGAAATAAGCCTGTATTGTGCCTCATGTCATGAACAGCTCAATGGGTCATTTAAAGACCATAAATGGATAGTCACACACACTGCACCCACACAAGCAATGTGAACACACAGATAATACAAAATACAAAAAGAAAGAAAGAAAGATTTGATGGAATAAAAGAGATCTTCCTGGAGGATTGCAGTCTTCAGGAGGAATTTTTGCCATGAACCGAAGGAGTAAGGTTGTTCTAGCATCATGATCATTAAAGTCCTTCCTACCAAAGTGCTGGAAATGGTGATGAAGTATGTCCCATTATGCACCTCTGAAGCAAAATTGTTATTGCTACTGAACATCTGAATTGCAAAAGGCCACAACAAAGGTGCTGAATGCAGTCTTGTTATGTGAAGGGGAAGAGGAAGTTGCTTTGGTGCATTTAAGCATTGTTGGCAGGCAGCTGCTATTTTTCGAAGCCTAGCCATGGATTGCAATTCATGCAAAAACACATATATGCAAAGTAAAATGTGGAAAAAGAGACCCTTGTCAGCAAGAAAAGCCTTTAGAAAACTGAAGCATCTTACAACCTGGTCACATAGTCATGGGAGAACAGGAATACCATGAATAAACATCAGGAACTAATATCTTGCTTCATCTTGGAGGAACTGAAAGATGATCATCAGACCAGGATTCCAATGTTACCTTGCCCCTGTTGCACCGTGGGAATGACATGAGACCCAACCTCTCCAGCCTTCTGAGTCCTCTCCTGTGGAGTGCCAGCTTGAGCTAGAACATCTTGCATGTTATTCCAAACTCCTGTATTCCAAGTCTATTGTGTTAGCTGACCCTTACACCTGCTAAAAACAGAAGTTTAAAATAGAGTTGGTTAGACAGGTGTACCTGTAGATCTGGGGATTCAATTCCAGGCCATCATGAGAAAATGAACACCATAATACAGTAAGTCACACATATATTTTGGTTTCCTAGTGCTCACAAAAGTTGTGTTTAGCTGAGCATGGTGGTGTTTTCCTATAATCCTAATACTTGGGAGGTGGAAGCAAGAGACTCAGGCATTCAAAATCAGTAAAAAAAAAAACTACAAAGTAAGTTCAAAGACATCCTGGACTACATGAGACCACTCCCACCCTCCAAAAAGTGTTTTTGCACTTTACTGTAGACTATTAAGTATCTAAACAAAAGCACAAATGCTAATTTAAAACACTTTATGGAGTCTGCAGAGAAGATTCGGCCAGCAAAGCTGTGCCAGCATGAGGACTTGAGTTGGGATCCCCAGCACCCACATAAATATCAGGTTGGTGTGAAGGAAACTTGCCTATAATCCCAGTGCTTCAGAGGCAAAGACAGAATCCCCAGGACAGGCTAACTAGCTAAACTAGCTGAATCAGCTAGTTCTGGATTCAAGAGAGACCCGGTTTCAAATAAGGAGGAAGGCACCCAGTATCAACTCTGTCTCCATGATAACAAACATGTACCCACACACATACAAACATGCATACACACATGCACACACAAAACATATGCATTCACCTACCAAAGAAAACTTTATTAAGCAAGGCTGAGGATCTTAGGAGTTTCTTCAACCTTCACAGCCCTCACAAAAATTGAAGAGAGGAAGGGATTTGCTCTTGGTTAGGCTTTGTCTTTAAGAGAAGGCTGTGGCTATTTTTGAGGGAGAAATAGGAGCCAAGTAGTTTTTTGTTGTTGTTTTATTTTTGTTTGTTTATTTTTTTTTTTAGGTAGCCAACTAGGGAAAGACCCAAAGAAAGACAATAGAGAGCTAGGCAGAGCTGGAAGCCAGTTTGATCCAGTCTCATCCCTCAGTGACAGCACCCTGTACCTACCTACGCTGGCCACTTTGGGGCTAGCCCCTTGAGTCCAAACCAAGTGGCTTTCTCTCAGACTCACCTATGCCTGGTGGTAAGGCCCACTCAGTAAGCTATGAAAGGGGCTTAACCAGGGTGGCTCATTTCTCCTCCTCTGAACTTCAGTGTCCCTGTTCCAGAAGGCCTTCCCTCATCCCAGCAGCCATTGGGGAAAGGCATTTTTTTTCCTGCTTGTTCACTCTCCTGTTATGGGTCCTTTACTACCTCTTAGCTTTCTTTTTATTTCTAATGTGAAAATGAATCTCTACTCTCTTTTACTCCACTTCCCATATGGGCTTGGGTATGTGTTTCTTTTCTTTTATTTTTACTCCCTGCATTTCCCTGGAACCTCCTTAATATATTTGAGTTCTGGTCTTTTTTCAATTTTCCTGGGAAACATCCTTCATGTTTTCCCTCCTCTCCCATGCTCAGCTTCCTGCCTCCTTCCTGGATTCAAAATCTCCCCATAAATTAATTTAATGATTTGTAATTTATCCTCAATTTATTTCAATTCTTTGTTAAGAATATACAAGATTCCAAATGTTGGGGTTCCTAAGCCCTCTCTGAACTCCAAAACCCCCTTATCTACCCAGACCCCTAAAATTTCTGTACCATCACAAGGCTGTTAAACTTACCGCCTTCCTGCATTTACTGGAGTAGTACGTTCCATTTCCTTTAAGAACGTCTTCACACTCTTTGTGTGGATGCTTGGTGCCAGAGGACTAGCTCTTAGCCTGTCTGTGGTGGTTTGATTCAAGTATCCCACATACAAACTTAAGTGTTCTGAATGCTAGGTAACCAGCTGGCAGGAATTTGGGAGTTGAAGCCTGATGGAGGCGGGCTTATGGGTGTTATAGACAGTTTCCCCTACCAGTGTTTAGCATACTTTCCTGTTGCTGTTGTCCACCTGATGTTGGCCAGGCAATGATGTCCACCCACTGCTCAAATCATTGTTTTCCCCTGCCATCATGGGGCTTCCCCTTGAGTCTGTAGGCCAAGATAAGCTCTTTCCTCCACACTGCTTTTGTCCTCGGCCAGCAACATGAAGGTGACTGCAACAATCTCAGTCATTCCATTTACTCATGGAGCTGATTCATCTACAGCTTTTGATTTCAAGTGAGAGATGTGTGGCTCTTCTTTTCATCTGAATAAAGTCCATAGAACGGTTATCAATTGGCCAAGTTTCAATACCTCATAGAATAGGAAGGTTCAAGTGGAAGGGAGGGGTGTAGAAATAGGTAAGTGAAGCACACACTACGTATATGAATTCACCTTCTTATATGATCATATGGTTTTATGACACTAAAAGAAATGATAGTAGCATCATCAAAGTCACAGATGGCATATCTCTACATAAGGCACAAACAATATCACCAACTATAATATATAATGAAAAAGGTAAAATAGGGCTGGAGAGATGGCTTAGAGGTGAAGCGCTTTCCTGTGAAGCCTAAGGACCCTGGATCAAGGCTCAATTCCCCAGGAACCACATTAGCCAGATGCACAAGGGGGGAGCAACTGGAGTTTGTTTGCAGTGGCTGGAAGCCCTGGTGCGCCCCTTCTCTCTCTCTTCTACCTGCCTCTTTCTCTCTATGTCTGTCGTTCTCAAATAAATAGACAACATTTTTTTTTTAAAAAAAAAAAGGTAAAATAATGAAAATTTTGAAATATTTGTCACAATTACCAAAATGTGACACAGGACCAAGAAATATACTTAGGAAACTGATAAAACTTGCCCAAAGTTACCATTTTCTATATCATGTCCCAGAGCATAATCAAGTGAAGTTCAATAAAACAAGATATGATTGTCCTAGAAAAATGTGTTTTGTTTAGATTACAATGCACCTCTTTATTGAATGATATGGGAAACACAGAAGCAATATGGAAAACAAAGATCATTTGTAGCTATATCAGCCAGAGAAAGATTGTTAATATTTTTCCATGAGTTGTTTTAATTTTTGTATGTTTTATATGGGTCAATGTATGGATTACATATTTATATATGGGTTATATGATGCTGTTTCTTTTCCTTTAACCTGGCATTTCATTAGCTCTTTGAATTGATGTAGTATATCAAGACGCACTTTACCTATGAATTTAAATATGGTGGGAAACTGCAACTGTACTGAGCAGTTACAAGTATTCTTATCAGTGTTATCTAAAATCTACGGTACAATAGCTATTTACATAGCACTTACATTGTATGAGATAAAAATAGTCTGAAGGTAAGTTAAGTCACACAGGAGGCTATGTGCAAATTATATGTAGAAGATATACCAATTTACATAAGGAACATTGTTTACATGCTCAGATACTGCTGTGAGGAGAAAGATTATGAAACCAATGCTTTTGGGATTCTGAGGGACGAAAGTATCTTATTTTCTGGATATTCTGTTGACATTGTGTCAGTTGGGTATGCTCTTTTCTTGGAGAATCTACCACAGGGGTTTCTGCAGCTGCCCCAGCACCCAGACTCACAGAGTGCATACCACATTGGCACACCACAATAGTATTTAGCTGGTACAAGTGCTCTTCCATCCTCATTTACAGAGGAAGCCACTGGAGCTTAGACATGACTATGGCCCCAAAGCTACAGGACATGGGCAGCTGTGCTGCGCCAGCTCCACAGTAAAATCAATAATACTTGTCTTGTAATCTGCTTCTCTTAGCTTTTCCCTGATTGTCTACGTCAAATTTATACTACTACTCTAAGGTGGGCTTCTACCTGGAGAACCTACCACAGGGAATTCTGCAGCTAGGAATGTACTCTATTCCCAAAGTGGGCTACGAAATCTAACCTGGGGTGGATACCCATCTTTAGTGTGTGCTAGTGGGGGCATAGACAAATTATTTACCTACTCTAAGCCTCCTTTCTCTAATATATAAATAGGGATAATCATTAATTCATAACTTTGCAGGATTTTTAGAGACATGGCACCTTTCTTGGCCCAGACTGGCTAAGGCTCTGGAGCACATGTCACATTCCAAAGAAAATTAAGGAGCTAGGGAGGTGGCTGCATGTGGTAAGACAGCTTGCTACGCATGAGATCCTGAATGTGCTTGAACAAGCATGAGTTCAGTTCCCTAGCAAAAATGTAAAAATAACAATAATAAATTAAAATAAGACACAGAGAAATTAAGGAATGTGGACAAAGAGATGAGGAGGGCAAAATAGGTGTTTGTTATGGAAAATATAGAAAATGACTCCTGAGAGTAGGAATATTCCCTGTCAGAAAAAGAGGAGAAAATTGTCAGATCAGATAAAGGTGGATATTCCCAAAGAATTAGGACAAGTATGCTTAGGATTTCTCAGGCATAAAGGTGGGGAAAGTTAAGCTTTTGAGTTAGAGATCAGGCAGGCAGGTCTGCAGGTTAGGGTCTCTGAGCAACTGTGCTGAGGGAGAGAAATGCATTATCTCACTAAGGGGATAATTATTCATCCCACCTCCCTTGTGTGTCTGTCAGTAGGGGGTGGTCTCAACCAGATTGACAGGCTACACCCAGTACCAGAGTACTTTGCTTGTCTGGGCAGTTTAGAGGCAGGAGGGGGAGCAGAAACATTGAATTGGAGCAGAAGGGAAGAGGCAAGTTAGCAGCAACGGTGGGTGCCCACCAGTGTCACTCGCCCAGCTGTACTGCAAGATGGCCAAGTCCAAACAGTATGTATAAGGAAACTTCCAAATCCCAGACTATTGAAGCCAGAAGTGAAAGGATCAGAAGGGGACCCCAATGCAGCATTGGAGAGGAAAAAGGGGAAGGAATCTCTGACACAGTAGCATGGAAGGTGAAAGAGGATTCTCTGAACTGAAGGACGAAGAGAAGGGCAGAATGATTGAGAATAAACAGTAGGGAGAGGTAGAGAGAGGAAGAAGGGTGTGTGCAGAGAGGGGAAGAGACAGAGACAGATATAAATACACAGAGAGAGGCACAGGCACCTCAGATCAAAAAGCTGAAGAGAGAGTAAGAGTGCATGAGGAGGGCCTTGTGTGTCTTCTGGAGGTGGGAGACTGGGAGGCATATGTGTCAGTTTAGAATATTCCACCAGAGCCTTACCAGGCTGACTGAAACACCTACCCAGTCCTTTTGGGAATATGAGAACTTTGAAGTCTTAATTTCTACAGCAGGTACTCCCAGAGTCTCAGGGCTAGCTTTGCCAGGTAGAAGGAGGGGCAGGGGGATAGGCATAGGGCACTGCTGCCCTAAGGGGGTGTCCTTCCTTCACTGACCTCTAAGCGAATGTCTGCTACTTACAACAGTAGCATAGCCATGAGGAGTAAATCAGTGTATGCCCATGGCTCTATTTCCATCATATCATTCAACTTTGTGTGTCTTGTGTGTCATTGTATGTGGGGTGCTTGTGCCCTATTTAAAGAGGGTTGGCACAGCCTTGAATTTACTGAGGACGGACTTCTATAACTTTCCTATCCAGAAGTGGGCAAACAGTTTCTAGAAGAGCCTGAAAGATGGGAGAGCCAACTCCTGGTACCCCCATTCCAGGAGTGGGGTTTCTGCCTTTAGCAGCAGCCTAAGGAGAAAGAAAACTGAAGAGTTTGAGCCATCAGTAAATTTTCTGCATCTGCTGTCACTGCTGCTCTGGTGTGGCTGTGGTTGCGGCTTCCTCTCTCGCACACAGGTTCTCATTAGCCATTATATTGAATAGCAAAACCCAGTAATATGTGAAAAAGTAGGCATTTTTCCTGGCGTAGTCTGAGGAGCGATCGGACAAGCGGAGCGTCGCGTGATCTGCCCCGGACAAGACGACGGCGGGCGCCGGAGAAGGTGCGGTGTTGTTTAGGGCTGGACGCTTGGTCAGCTTTGCAGACACTGTGGAGAAGGGAATCGGGGGCGTGGACAGCAAGGAGAAGGCCGGATGGCTGGGGAGTGCGGCAGAGGATCACTTCATGGGCGATGCTGACTTGGATCTAGAAGAGATAGAAGTCTTCCTCGGGGAGCTGGAGAGAGTTCGATACAGTTGTGGAAGGTGGGAGTCTGCCCCAGGTGAGCCAGCAGCTGCAGACCATGTTCTGCCATTTCCAAAGGGGTGATGGTGCTACTCTGAGGGAAATGACCTCTCACATCACTCAAAAAAAGTGCAAAATCACAGCCACTGCGCTGATGCCAGCCAGAGAGAGTGATGTGGATGAAGATGACGTGGACAGCATGGAAGAGATGGAGGTGACAGAGTTGCCTGACACAGCTACAAATGATGGGGCTGCTAAGGATGGGGTCTGTGCCCAGCCTGAATCCTCTCAACCAGATACCCAGACTACTAAGAAAGAGGATATAGTGGAAGATGGTTGGACCATTGTCTGGAGGAAATGAATGGTGCTGGAAATTGTTTTGGCCTTTGTTAGTTGTTCTGAGACTTATTTGGAGGGACTGTTTTGGAGGGCTGTGGACCTCATTACTGGTTACTGTGTCCCCACCATGTATCCCTGTCCAACTCCTTCAAAGGGAAGAAAAGGCCTGAGGGTCTTGGTTGGGGTGATGGAACCTGGTCTAGACAAAGCTAAAATATGAGCACAGTTTTGATAATTGGGACTCAAAGTAACCTAAGAATTAGCTGAGATAATTTCTCCTCAACAAGGAGCAGATGGAGTTCAGGGTATTGTGGGTTTACATTTAAACTGTGAGGCTGGTTGACTTTCCTGAGTCCAAGCCAAATAATGGCTTAAAAACAAGGCTAAGCTTAAGCCCATGTCTCTCACCCTCCTGTGGTAGGGCTTGCTGTAACTAACATGTCACATGTGACAGAGGTAGAATGAAGAACAAACAGAACATCCCACAAAAAGCACAACATGATCTTGTCCTAAGAGTGACACTTAACATTTCACTTGTATCTAATGTTATAACTGTCCTAGAATGAGGGGAGATGTTCTGAAAGACCCCTCACTTTGGCTACAAAGCTATTCAAACAATGAACCCCAAGGAATTGGAATTTCTCCAGGAATATCACACTGGGAGAAGAAAAAGGCTGAAGCATGGTGTGAACTAAAGGAGGAACTTGCCTCCCAGAATGAGATTACACATAGTTCGAGACACTTTCCACATTACCTTGCAGGAGTGTCTGGAGCCCAAACAGTGATGGGTCAATGATGGGTAGACCACGCCTTGTCCAGCACTGCTTAGCTATGCATATCTTTTACTCTCTATTTAAAGCTGCACCTCATGTCAGGACCCCAAAGATGGATTGGGGCAGGGCATGTTATTGGACCTAATCCTTCCTCTTCCCAATATGGCTTCATTAAATAAATCTCCTTTTTCTGTTTTTCACTATTAATTTGTCTCATTAATGGGCCTAGCTTGTTAAGGTTGCCAGGGCCCAGGCTCTGACCCTGATAACTCCCGTGATGACAATTTCATTTGTCATACAAGGCTCTGTAAGTTTCATGTCTCCCTAGCAACAATACCTGTCACTTTTCATTGATGATAATGCAGGACTTTAAGGTCTAAAGAGGTATTATGCAGGAGATCCCAAGCCTATGAACCCCACCTTTTGGGTGTGCCTAAAAGTGAGGAGATACATGTTCGTAACCATTGGTTGAGTGAATGAAGAACACAAATGTGAATGTGTGACTTAAGGATCTCCACACTCATGAAACTGTCTGTGGAACACTGGGGCTATGTCTCAGTGGGTAAAGTGCCTGTCTAGCATGTATGAAATCCTGAGTTTGATCCCCAACACTTCACAAACAAAACAAACTAATAAGAAGGATCAGAAATTCAAGGTCATCCTTGGCTACATAGCAACTTTGAGGCCAGCCTATATATAATACAAAAGACTGTTGAAAAAATAAAGAAAGAGAAAGACTAAAAGACAGGAAAAGACAGAGAGAAAGGGAAGGAGGAAGAGAGAGGACACTGTAAAGAAAAGAAACTAGAGGGGCCCGGGGAAATGGCTTAGCGGTTACAGCATTGGCCTCTGAAGCCTAAGGACCCAGGATGCATGCAAGCCAGATGCACAAGGGGGCACATATGTATGCAGTTCCCATGCAGTGGCTAGAGCCTCTGGCATGCCCATTCTCTCTATCTGTCTCTTTCTCCCTCAGGAATAAATAATTTATGGCTTAGTGGTTAAGGCATTTGCCTGCAAAGCCAAAGGACCTAGGTTTGGTTCCCCAGGACCCATGTCAGCCAGATAGCCAGATGCACAAGGGGGCGCATGCGTCTGGAGTTCATTTGCAGTGGCAGGCGGCTCTGGTGCGCCCATTCTCCCTCTCTCTCTCTCTCTCTCTCTCTCTCTCTCTCTCTCTCATGCCCTTGCTCTCACTTTCTCACTGTCTCACACTCTCTCCCTCTTTCTCTGTTAAATAAATAAATATTTAAAAAAAAAAAAGAAACTAGAGGATCTAGTAGAGAATATCCCCATATGGTATTCTGTCAACTCTTAGGAAGACAAGTAGATACACTCATTCCTCAACTCCACAGCCGGGTCTCATGGTTCTCACAACAGGTACTTTCAGACTTACAGAATGGACAGAATGTTACTTCCTGGTAAAGGTGTGCTATTTCAGAATCTCTGTGTCATAAATCTCAGGATAACAGATGGTTATTGGGTTCTGAGGGAAGCTGGGGCCCTGCTATTAAAGATTTTGGTAGAAGCCATACAGAGCATTTCTCTGGGATATTTGCTAATGTTTTCTTGGCAAAAGGGACACTTTTGAAATCTAATTTTAAGTAATCCAGCAGAGAGAGCAAGGAAAGAATAGGTTCCATAAGGATGTCTTTCTTTAGGTGGAACAATATCAGCCACATTGATAATTTGAAAGTTTGGCTGGAAAGTGGATGGGGGTGTGGGTTATAATTCTGCCTACTTTTGTATATGTCTGTAATTTTCCATACAAAACTGTGTGTTTGTTTGTTCGTCTTTTTACTTCACATCTGTGTCTGGAATAGTGCCAGAAACTCCCAACTCTGGTAAAAACACACCCTATCTGTCCCCCACATGGCTTGTCAGAGCAAATTTCAGATTACAATATTCTATCTAAATTCTAGAAACAGGACACAGTAATTTCCAAATTTTGTACATGGGATAATTACAAAACTAAGTCTGTACTCATGTGTCCAAGATTATTCAAAAAGTTATAAACCAAGCCAAAGTAAGGAAAAAATTTCTTTGATCTAAATTAACTGTAATTACCACAAACTCAGAAATCCATAATATCTACATCCAGCAAAGAATTACTTCATATAACAAAGTAAACAGAATAGTGCATATGATGGGGTAGGAAGGGGTGGAAGGAGCCTATTTGTTCACATTACTGAAAACAAATAGATTATCATAAAAGAAGGATATTTCAGCTACCTGTCAGCTTGACCCAAGATAAATTGTCATCACAGAAGTGCCAGTCATGCATGACAAATGCAGAAACACCAGGAAAGGTCTCCATTTCAGTGAAATGAAGTGGAATGTTAGTCTTCCCCTTCATATCACTTTCATAGTCATAGTTCAATAGCATAGTGTAAATCTAACTTTACCTGCATAGAGCTGCCTTCAGCAATGCTTCTTAGCATCTTATACTATGTTGTGAGGGTTGCCCTTGGGGAAAGTCTTACTATGAGGTCATGGTAACATTATCCTCCCAGTTTATGCAGCTGAATAGCCATGGTAAGAAGCAATGCTAACAACTGGTGCTAAGTAAAATAATAAAAATAAAAACAATAAGCCTTTTCATTTGGGCTATTAACTCTGTGCTAAATCTTGACTGTTAAAGTGTTCACCATATCTATAGCTAAGACATTCAATTCCTTTTTCTTTTATTTTTATTTATTTGAGAGAGAGAAATAGGCAGGTAGAGAGATAAAGAGAGAGAATGGGTGTACCAGGACCTCCAGCCACTACAAATGAACTCCAGATGTATGTGCTTCTTGTGCATTTGGCTTGTGTGGGTCCTGGGGAATCAAACCTGGGTCCTTTGGCTTTGTAACAAGCTCAAAACCTCAAATTATTAATTTATGTTCTGACACAATGTAGATATATATAACTGAGGGAGTGGACTTTATGGTGTATAGGAGTAGGTTATTAATGAACATAAAACATATTTTATTATAAAAATCATTAAACTTTAACATATTGTTTTATATGCTTTTTTAAAAATCTGTTATCTGTCTTAAACCAATTCAATAAAATTGGCAATAAATTTTATTTTGTATACTCCTGAAGGAAGTGTAAATTATTCCAGGCAGTATGGAATCAATGGAGGGAGGGCCCTTAAATTAGGTCTACGATGTGACCCAGCTATACCACTCCTGTTTACCCAAAGAGCATCAAAAGCACCAGCACCATCATCACCATCAATACATCACTGTCACCATGACTGTCAAATCCACCATCAGCAAACCATTTCCAACACTGTAAAGATTACACGTGTCAAAGGTCCCTCTGCTAAAGTCAGATATTAGCTTTTTTATTATAACATCCAAGAAAATGGGATTCCCTATTATAGTAGCATATGTAAAACAACAATGAAGGTCTTTTGTTACAAGGTTTTCCTTGAAAATATAGTATTGTGATTTCAATGGGAAATGTCCTACTCAGGTTTACATGTCTGCACACAGGGTCCCAACTGGTGGTTCTGTTTGGGGAGTCTGTGGCAGATCTAGAAGGTGTTGCCTAGCAGGAGGAAGTAGGTCACCAAAAGGCCTGTCCTTAGAAGTGAATCGTGGCTGTATCCTTCATGTCATGCTCTCTCTATTTCCCACTCTGACTGCCATAGAGTTTCTCTGCTTTGCCTTCCCTTACCACAATGAACTGATCCCTCTGAAACCATGAACTGAAATGAATCTTTCCTCCCTTACATTATTTATCACAACAAGAAAGGCAGTTAGTACATATGGTTTTCAAACTAAAGTTTTAGCATAGTCTCAGAGGGGTATGAAATAAAGAAAGAATTGAAAATGAGATACTGTCTCTGAGAACAAAAGACCAGATGAAGGCTAGTGGGTAGGGCCAACAGAGACACTTTATTATGGGCAAATGGTAATTTTCCCTACATCTAGCTTTGCCTGAGAATGAGTCAAGAGAGAAGGAACAATTTTTTTTTTTTAATCGTGTGTGTCAGAGGTTAAAGGAAAAGAAACGGTTTCAACTGTAAGAGTGATTTCCAGAGAAACACAAAGGATACTTCTGGTAAGTTCTCAGTAGTATTCTCAGCCAATTATTCAAGGACAGGACTTTCTTGAAAACAACAAGAATCATAAAGAACAAAAGGGTGATGTTGAAAAAATGGTATGATGGCTAATATGGTCAAGTTGACAGGATCAAAAAATACTTAGGACAAAACCCTTAAATATGTCTGTGAGGGAATTTCTAGATTAAGTTAATTGGTGTGGGAAGAACCACCCTACACTTGAATGGATCCATTCCATAGGATGGGATCTCAGATAATAAAAAGGAGAAAGAGAAAGCTTATAAGTAAGCACCAGAATTCATCTTTGCTTCTTGACTGCAGTGTACTTTGACAAGCCACCTCTCCTTCCAGGTGTGATGAACTGTAGCCCTTCAAACTAAACTGTTCTCACTGCCTTACACCCATTCCCCTCTCCCCACTCCTATTTGGCCATAACTGAGGCTTCAAATGTCTCACTTTCCCAAAAAGGCTCAAGCAGAGTCTAACCAGCCTGGCTCCTTCCTGGACCACCAGGATATAAATGGGGTCCATCCTCCAAAATCTGTGCCCTCCCACCCAACATTGCTCTCCTCTAAACCAATACAAAACAAACCTCACTACTATTCCAAGAATGGTAAAGTCTCAGGCACTCTTTCAAATACAACATAAGCAAAATAAACCCTCATCTGTTACAGTGCTTTTTTTCAGGCATTTGATGTCAGCAATGAGAAACATACCTAATATAAATAGCAAAAACAAAACATATTCATAAGATATGAGTTAATAATGAGCTAAGAGGACTTCTTACTCAGTACAATATCTGAGTTCAAGGGGATTACCACTGAACTGAACCTGTTGAATATAGGACATCAACAAATAAAATAAAAATAGAGTAATTGAAATGCTTGGAGCTATAGACAATACAATTGCTGCTGTTAAATAATTGGGCCAGGAGCTTCCAGTTAAGATGGTGGCTTAGGTACAGGAAACACCTGAACCACAAGACACTGGAGAGGGTAGGATCAAAACTGACCTAAATCTCCTACATCTTCCCTCCCTCCCTCTCCTCCTCTCCCCTCTATCTCTCTCCTCTCTAACTCTTGTATATTAGTTATCTTTTTCCTCAATTTAATAGTGGACACTGACCTGTAACCCCCACTTCCAGCTTGGGCCTACCATCCACAATGAGCTTTTGATCAGAGAAACCTACAAGGCTTCCCAAAACAATGATAGACTTCTGTCAGAGTACTTGATGACCCACCAAAGGCTAGTGGTAAGACCCTATTGCTGAAGACTCCATACGCAGCTGATGCGTAAAATGGAATGACATGGCTGGAAGCCAGGAGAGAGTCAGTCCCCAGACAGTCAGCATGTCTAGTGCCAGAAGGCGCTACATAGACGACTGGGAGAAATGACCAAGATCTGTCCAAGCAACACATTGTTTAACCTAATTAGCAACAAATAACCAGATGTGATGCCCACACAAGTGCAATAGTGGTACACAGCCATGGTGAGGAATCAATTGCTCTTGAGTTGGCTAACTGATCCACTCAGTGGTACTAGACCCTTAGCTGGAGCTGGGAAACAAGTCAGAACCATACCCAAACACAAGACCACTCTACAACATCAAGCTACCATCAATCACGGGGTATAAGAGGGCCTACACCTATCAAACTATCTATCAAAAAAGTAAGTGTTATCTCAATTTTCCGGGTGCTAACTTACTTTCCGTTGGAGAATCTGCTTCTCTTTTCCAGATAGATGCAGATCCTAAGAAGAGAGTTGCCCCAAAATACCTCAAAAGGGGCCCAACTGAAACTAAGGACAACTGGCGAAATAAGCAAGGGTGGAGTTTTCCTGTGAACCGGATACCAGCACAAAGGGGAAGGAGATCGACCCAGAGAAAAATCAACTCCTACCAAATAAGAGAGCCAGAGCCTCAGAGACCCCCAACACCTCAGCACTGAAGCAGACCAAAAATGAACCCAACATTGCTCAGGGAAATCTTGCGGAAGAGGGGGCAGAAAGAATGTCAGAGTTACATGTTGGTTCATGATTTGCAGAGACATTTATCATACCAATAACTGGGGGCTAACTCCACAATGCATGACCCATTTTCATTAACAAGGAGGGTCTAATGGGAGAGGGTAGATCACAGATGAGCCTAAACAATGGTACCAAACTGTCTGTATTTACTCAAAAGAAAACTAATAAATTAAATTAAAAAAAAAAAAGAAATGCGAGGGAAAGTGGCAGTGAGCAATGGAGGAGCATATCACAAGGTAGAAGAACACGTGGAACAGCGAGAGAACTAGAGCAGCTGCAGCTCCCTGTCCTCCCCCATCACCTGAGCCCAGCTCCAGCAAACAGAGCAGTGGTCCTGGGACCCAGCCACGCCAACTTAAGCCGACAGTGAGACCCAAGCAGGAACAGAGTCCGGCAGCAACATTAGCAGCTCTGGCACCAACAGCAGTGGCCCCAGAAGCACCAGCAGCTTCAGAGGCAGCAGTCGCAGATCCAGCAGCAGCAGCAGAGGATCCAGCAGTGGCAGCTAAAGCAAAAGCAGCAGTGGTGGACCCAGCAGCAGCAGCTTTAGCAGCAGGGGTGACAGATCCAGCAGTGGCAGCTTGAGGAGCAGCAGTGGCAGTTCCAGCAGCAGGGGTGCCAGTCTACAGGGCCAAAGTTGCCAGACTCGGTTTGCCCTGCAGGAAAAGCCAGTGCCCAGCTCCAGAAATCAGAACAGCAGCCCAATGACCCAGTCAGCAACTTGACTGAGACCAAAATCATCCAAAAAGGTAACTGGGATTGATTGCACCAGGGAAGGGTCTCACTTGGTCACAAGCTGACTTGGATCCCTCAACAGACCAGAAATCTTAACCTCTTTGTTGATAGAGGATCTGGTTGTTATAATAACTACTCTTGCATAAATACTTGGTGCTGTTTTGATTGAATGTGTACAGTGTTTAGTTAAATTTTAGAATCTACCTGTATTTTATTCCACTCAGCCTACTTGAATACTCTCATAGCAGGGAAACTCAACCCCTAGGGACACCTTGGTAGATACTCTGAGAGTCTTAAGAGCCACACCTAACACCTTAAGCTCCTATCCTGAAGATATATAACATCAAATCAATTGATATAGCTAAGAATAGCCAGCTAGCTAGAAAATCCAAGCAGAAACTTAATCCAAGCAAAAATATATACATTATAACACAAGAAACACTAAAAAACAAGACAATATATATCCACCTAAAAGTATTAATGCATCAGAAATGACCTCCAGTGAGAACGAGTTAGAGGAAATGCCTGAGAGAGATTTCAAAAGAATTATTGTAAACATATTCAATGAAGTCAAAGAACAATCAAAAGAATCAAAGAGGAAATCAAAGGAATGAAAGAGGAAATCAAAGAAGATGCAGGACAACAATTTAATGAAATAAAGAAGGCAATAAAAAACATAAATAAGGAAATAGAAATAATAAAGCAAAACCAGTCAGAATTGCTAGCAATGAAGAACACAGTTATTGAAATAAAAAACTCTGTAGAAAATCTGACCAGTAGAATGGATGAAGGAGAGGACAGTATATCTAAGCTAGAAGACCAGGTGGCAGATCTAATACAGTCCAACAAAGAGAAAGACAACATATAGAAAAGTATGAGTGGGAATTTCAAGATATTCAGGACACTATGAAAAGATCGAATATAAGAATTCAGGGCATAGTAGAAGGAGAAGAATTCCACTCCAAAGGCATAATAGGCATCTTCAACAAAATCATAGAAGAAAACTTCCCCAAACTTGGGAAAGAGGTGTCAATGCAGATACAGGAAGCCTTTAGAACCCCAGCCAACAAAACCTGGAAAGAACCTCTCCGCGTCATATTATAATCAAACTGCCAAACACACAAAACAAGGAAAAAATACTGAAAACAGTTAGAGAGAAAAATCAAGTTACCGACAAAGGCAAGGCCATCAGGATTACAGCAGATTATTCAACACAAACTTTAAAAGCCAGAAGGGCTTGGAGTGATGTATTCCAAATTCTAAAAGATAATAACTGTCAACCCAGGTTACTATATCCTGCAAAGCTATCCATTCAAATAGACGGAGAAATAAGGGCATTCCATGACAAATGAAGGTTAAAGGAGTATTTGAAGACAAAACCAGCTCTACAGAAAATACTTGATACGATCCTCCATGCTGAAGAAAAGGAAAAGCACTCATATAAGGAATCTGGAAAAACAAGCAATACTCAAATACTAGTTAACACAAGAAAGCAAACGTAGAACCAGAACCACACACACACACACAAAAAAAAAAATGGCAAATATAAATACACACCTTTCAGTAATATCTCTTAATATCAATGGCCTCAATGCCCCAACCAAAAGATATAAGTTTGCAGGCTAGGTTAAAAAGCAGGAACCTGGGACTTCCAGTTAAGATGGCGGGGTAGGTACCACGCCAAAACAGCCTGGGGGGGGAAAGACCAAAAAAAACTCAGCAAAATACACACTTTTACTAAAAAGTGAGGTGTATAGGAAGTTGAGGCGGCAGCGGAGAAGTGGAAGAGTTTTAGAGCATCCAGAGCCTGCACAGGCGGGAACAGCGGCTCCGGGGCGGCTCGGCTACCCGCCGCAACCGCGGAGCGGCAGAAAACCGCCGGACTCTCGGCTCGAGCCGCAGGACAAGCCAGGTGCGGGATTTTCCCCTCACACCGCACTCTCCGCAACTCGGGAAACGTGAGGGGAGAGCGGCAGCGAGCAACGGAGGGAGGAGCAGACCGCGAGGTAAAAGCACACGTGGAGAAACGATACAACCAGAACAGCCGCGGCTCCCTCCCCTCCCCTGCCGCCTGAACCCAGCTCCAGCGAACACAGCAGCGGCCCGGGACCGGCCACGCCAACTTGGGCTGACGGCGGGACCCAAGCAGGAGCAGAATTCGGCAGCAACTTCAGCGGCTCCAGCACCGGTACCAGTGGCCCCAGCAGCAGCGGACCCAGGAGCAGCAGCGGTGACAGATCCCGCAGCAGCGGCTTCGGGGGGAGCAGCGGCGGTGGTCACGGCAACGGCAGCTTCAGCAGCGGTGGGGGCTCCGGGGGGGGCACCTACAACAGCTGCAGTGGCGGCAGCAGCGGCTCAGTTTGCCCCGTAGGAAAAGCAAGTGCCCAGCTCCAGAAATCAGAACAGCAGCCCGACGACCCAGGCAGCAACTTGACTGAGACCACAATCACCCAAGGTAACTGGGATTGCACCAGGGAAGGGTCTCACTTGGTCACAAGCTGACTTGGATACCTCAACAGACCAGAAATCTAAACCTCTTTGTTGATAGAGGATCTGGTCATTATAATAACTACTCTTGCATACATACTCGGGGCTGTTTTTGATGGAATGGGTACAGTGTTTAGCTAAATTTTAGAATATTCCAGTATATTATTCCACTCAGCCTGCTTGAATACTCCTATAGCAGGGAAACTCAACCCCTAAGAACATCTTTGTAGATACTCTGAGAGTCTTAAGAGCCACACCTAATACCTTAAGGTCCTACCCTGAAAATATATTACATCAAATCAATTGATACAGCTAAGAATACACAGCTAGCTAGAAAATCCAAGCATTAACTTAATCCAAGATGCAAAAATATATACATTATAACACAAGAAACACTAAAAAGCAAGACGATATAAATCCACCTAAAAGTATTAATGCATCAGAAATGTCCTCCAGTGAGAAAGAGTTAGAGGAAATGCCTGAGAAAGAGTTCAAAAGAATAATTATAAATATGTTCAAAGAGGTCAAAGAACACATGAAAACAATCAAAGAAGAAATCAAAGAGGAAATCAAAGAGGAAATCAAAGGAATCAAAGAAGAGGCAGGACACCAATTTAATGAAATAAAGAAGGCAATACAAGACATAAATAGAGAAATAGAAATAATAAAGAAAAACCAGTCAGAATTACTAGCAATGAAGAACACAGTTAATGAAATAAAAAACTCTGTAGAAAATCTCACCAGTAGGATGGATGAGGGAGAGGACAGAATATCTAAGCTAGAAGATCAGGTGGCAGACCTAATGCAGTCCAACAAAGAGAAAAACAAACTTATAGAAAAGTATGAGTGGGAATTTCAAGATATTCGGGACACTATGAAAAGATCCAATATAAGAATTCAGGGCATAGTAGAAGGAGAAGAATTCCACTCCAGAGGCATAGTAGGCATCTTCAACAAAATCATAGAGGAAAATTTTCCCCAAATTGGGAAAGTGGTGCCAATACAGATACAGGAAGCCTTTAGAACCCCAGCCAGACAAAACCCAGAAAGAAACTCTCCTCGCCACATTATACTCAAACTTCCAAACACACAAACCAAAGAAAAAATATTGAAAGCAGTTAGAGAGAAAAATCAAGTTACCTACAAAAGCAAGCCCATCAGGATTACAGCAGATTATTCAACACAAACTTTTAAAGCCAGAAGGGCCTGGAGTGATATATTCCAAGTTCTGAAAGATAACAACTGTCAACCAAGGTTACTTTATCCTGCAAAGTTATCCATCCAAATAGATGGAGAAATAAAGACATTCCATGACAAAAGCAGGTTAAAGGAATATCTGAAGACAAAACCAGCTCTACAGAAAATACTTGATAGAATCCTCCATGCTGAACAAAAGGAAAAGCACACATATAAGGAACCTAGAAAAAACCAGCCATACTCAAATACCAGTTAACAGAAGAGAGCACAGGTAGAACAAGTAACACACACACACACACACACAAATGGCAAACATAAATACACATCTTTCAATAATATCTCTTAATATCAACGGTCTCAATGCCCCAACGAAAAGACATAGATTTGCAGACTGGGTTAAAAAGCAGGATCCTACAATTTGTTGTCTTCAAGAAACTCACCTTTCTACAAAGGATAGACATTATCTTAGGGTGAAAGGTTGGAAGACGGTGATTCAAGCAAATGGGCCTAGAAAACAAGCAGGGGTTGCTATCCTAATATCAGACAGGGTGGACTTTAGTCCGAAGTTAGTCAAAAAAGATAAGGAAGGGGCTGGAGAGATGGCTTAGCGGTTAAGCGCTTACCTGTGAAGCCTAAGGACCCCGGTTCGAGGCTCGGTTCCCCAGGTCCCACGTTAGCCAGATGCACAAGGGGGCGCACGCGTCTGGAGTTCGTTTGCAGAGGCTGGAAGCCCTGGCGCGCCCATTCTCTCTCTCTCCCTCTATCTGTCTTTCTCTCTTTGTCTGTCGCTCTCAAATAAATAAATAAATAAATAATTTAAAAAAAAAAAAAAAAGATAAGGAAGGTCACTTTATATTGATTAAGGGCACACTCCAACAGGAGGACATTACAATCCTAAACATATATGCACCTAACATGGGGGCTCCCAAATTCGTCAAACAAACACTATTAGAACTAAGGTCACAGATAACACCAAACACGGTGGTGGTGGGTGACTTTAACACCCCACTCTCATCAATTGACAGGTCATCCAGGGAAAGAATAAACAGAGAGGCATCTGGACTAAATGAGGTCATAGAAGATATGGACCTAACAGATATATACAGGACATTTCATCCAAAGGCTGCAGAATATACATTCTTTTCAGCAGCACATGGAACATTCTCTAAAATAGACCATATATTAGGACACAAAGCAAATCTTAACAAATTCATGAAAATTGAAATAATTCCTTGCATTCAATCTGACCACAATGGAATTAAACTACAAATCAGTAGCAAGAAAGGCTATAGAGCATACACAAAATCATGGAAGCTAAACAATACACTACTAAATGATGAGTGGGTCAATGAAGAAATCAAAAAGGAAATCAAAAAATTTATAGAGTCAAATGATAATGAGAACACAACATACCAAAATCTCTGGGACACAATGAAGGCAGTTCTAAGAGGTAAATTTATAGCCTTAAGTGCCTATATTAAGAAATTAGAAAGGTCGCAAGTAAACGACCTAATGCTTCGCCTTAAAGCCTTGGAAAAAGAAGAACAAGGCAAACCAAAAAGTAGTAGACGGGAAGAAATAATAAAGATTAGGGCAGAAATTAATGAAATAGAAACAAAAAGAACAATCCAAAGAATTAATGAAACAAAGAGTTGGTTCTTTGAAAGGATAAACAAGATTGATAAACCCTTAGCAAATCTGACCAAAAGAAAGAGAGAAGAGACACAAATTAATAAAATCAGAGATGAACAAGGTAACATCACAACAGATTCCAGAGAAATTCAAAAAATTATAGGGACATACTATAAAAGCATATACTCCACAAAGTATGAAAATCTGAAAGAAATGGATGATTTCCTTGATCTATATGACCTACCTAAATTAAATCAAAATGAGATTAATCACTTAAATAGACCTATAACAAACATGGAGATCCGAGCAGTTATCAATAATCTCCCAACTAAAAAAAGCCCAGGCCCGGATGGATTCACTGCTGAATTTTACCAGACTTTTAAGGAAGAGCTAACACCATTGCTTCTTAAGCTTTTCCAGGAAATAGAAAAAGAAGGAATCCTACCAAACTCCTTCTATGAGGCCAGCATCACCCTGATACCAAAACCAGGCAAAGATAGAACAAAAAAAGAAAATTACAGACCAATCTCCCTCATGAACATAGATGCAAAAATTCTCAACAAAATATTGGCAAACAGAATACAAGAATATATCAAAAAGATCATTCACCCTGACCAAGTAGGCTTTATCCCAGAGATGCAGGGATGGTTCAACATACGCAAATCTATAAATGTAATACATTACATAAATGGGTTGAAGGACAAAAATCACATGATCATCTCAATAGATGCAGAGAAAGCATTTGACAAAATCCAACATCCCTTCATGATAAAAGTCCTACAGAGACTGGGAATAGAAGGAACATATCTCAATATAATAAAGGCTATTAATGACAAGCCTACAGCCAACATATTACTAAATGGGGAAAAACTGGAAGCTTTTCCACTAAAATCAGGAACAAGACAAGGGTGTCCACTGTCTCCACTTCTATTTAATATAGTTTTGGAAGTCTTAGCCATAGCAATAAGGCAAGAGACACACATAAAAGGGATTCAAATTGGAAAGGAAGAAATCAAGTTATCATTATTTGCAGATGACATGCTTCTATACATAAAGGACCCTAAAGACTCTACTAGCAAGCTGTTAGAGCTAATCAAAACCTACAGCAATGTAGCAGGATACAAAATAAATACACAGAAATCAGTAGCCTTCATATATGCTAACAACAAACACACAGAGGATGAAATCAGAGAATCACTCCCATTCACAATTGCATCAAAAAAAATAAAATACCTTGGAATAAACCTAACTAAGGAAGTAAAGAATCTATACAATGAGAACTTTAAGACACTCAAGCGAGAAATTGCAGAAGACACTAGAAAGTGGAGAAACATCCCTTGTTCCTGGCTTGGAAGAATCAATATCGTGAAAATGGCAATCTTACCTAAAGCAATCTACACATTTAATGCAATCCCTATCAAAATTCCAAAGGCTTTCTTCATGGAAATAGAAAAAACAATCCAAAAATTCATTTGGAATCATAAAAAACCTCGAATATCTAAAATAATACTGAGCAACAAAAAAGAGGCTGGTGGTATCACCATACCTGATTTTAACCTATACTACAGAGCCATAGTAACAAAAACAGCATGGTACTGGCACAAAAACAGACATGTAGATCAGTGGAACAGAATAGAGGACCCAGATGTAAGCCCAAGTAGCTATAGCCACCTGATATTCGATAAAAATGCCAAAAATACTCATTGGAGAAGAGACAGCCTCTTCAGCAAATGGTGTTTTGAAAACTGGATAAATATCTGCAGAAGGATGAAAATAGATTCTTCTCTCTCGCCATGCACAAGAATTAAGTCCAAATGGATTAAAGACCTTAACATCAGACCGGAAACTTTGAAACTGCTAGAGGAAAAAGTAGGGGAAACCCTCCAACATATTGGTCTTGGCAAAGACTTTCTGAATACAACCCCAATTGCTCAGGCAATAAAACCACAGATTAACCACTGGGACCTAATGAAATTACAAAGATTTTGCACCGCAAAGGACACAGTCAAAAAAGCAAAGAGGCAACCTACAGAATGGGAAAAAAATCTTCGCCAGCTATATATCTGATAGAGGAATAATATCTAGGATATACAAAGAACTCAAAAAGTTAACTAATAAGGAATCAAACAGGCCAATCAAAAAATGGGCTAAGGAGCTAAATAGAGAGTTCTCAAAGGAAGAAATACGAATGGCATATAAGCACCTAAAAAAATGTTCTACGTCACTAGTCATCAGGGAAATGCAGATTAAAACTACATTGAGATTCCATCTCACTCCTGTCAGATTGGCCACCATCATGAAAACAAATGATCATAAATGTTGGCGGGGATGTGGAAAAAAAGGAACCCTTCTGCACTGCTGGTGGGAATGCAATCTGGTCCAGCCATTGTGGAAAACAGTGTGGAGGTTCCTAAAGCAGCTAGAGATTGATCTACCATATGACCCAGCTATAGCACTCCTAGGCATATATCCAAAGGACTCATCTCATTTCCTTAGAAGTACATGCTCAACCATGTTTATTGCTGCTCAATTTATAATAGCTGGGAAATGGAACCAGCCTAGATGTCCCTCAACAGATGAGTGGATAATGAAGATGTGGTACATTTATACAATGGAGTTCTACTCAGCGGTAAAGAAAAATGAAGTTATGAAATTTGCAGAAAAATGGATGGACCTGGAAAGTATTATACTAAGTCAGGTAACCCAGGCCCAGAAAGCCAAGCGCCACATGTTCTCCCTCATATGGGGATCCTAGCTACAGATGACTGGGCTTCTGTGTGAGAATGAAAATACTTAGTAGCAGAGGCCAGTAAGTTGAAAAGGAGACATAAAGGGTGGAGAAAGGAAGGAAGGAGGATACTTAATAGGTTGATATTGTATATATGTAATTACAATGATTGTAATGGGGAGGTAATATGATTGAGAATGGAATTTCAAACGGGAAAGTGTGGGGGTGGGGAGGGAGGGAATTACCATGGGATATATTTTATAATCATGGAAAATGTTAATAAAAATTTAAAAAAAAAAAAAAGCAGGAACCTACAGTTTGTTGTCTCCAAGAAACTCACCTTTCTACAAAGGATAGACATTATCTTAGGGTGAAAGGTTGGAAGATGGTGTTTCAAGCAAATGGGCCTAGAAAACAAGCAGGGGTTGCTATCCTAATATCTGACAAGGTAGATTTCAGTACAACATTGGTCAAGAAAGTTAAGGAAGGTCACTTTATATTGATTAAGGGCACATTCCAACAGGAGGACATTACAATCCTAAACATATAAGCACCTAACATGGGAGCTCCCAAATTCATCAAACAAACACTATTAGAACTAAGGTCACAGATAACACCACACACATTGGTGGTGGGTGACGTTAACACCCCACTCTCATCAATTGACAGGTCATCCCAGGAAAAAATAAACAGAGAGGCATCTGGACTAAATGAGGTCATAGAAGGAATGGACCTAACAGATATATACAGGACATTTCATCCAAAGGCTGCAGAATATACATTCTTTTCAGCAGCACATGGAACATTCTCAATAGACCATATATTAGGACACAAAGCAAATCTTAACAAATTCAGGAAAATTGAAATAATTGCTTGCATTCTATCTGACCACAATGGAATTAAATTACAAATCAGTAGCAAGAAAGCTATAGAGCATACACAAAATCATGGAAACTAAACAATACACTACTAAATGATGAATGGGTCAATGAAGAAATCAAGAAGGAAATCAAAAAATTTATAGTCAAACAATAATGAGAACACAACATATCAAAATGTCTGGGACACAATGAAGGCTGTTCTAAGAGGTAAATTTACACCTTAAGTGCCTATATTAAGAAATTAGAAAAGTCACAAGTAAATGACCTAATGCTTCACCTTAAAGCCTTGGAAAAAGAAGAAAAAGGCAAACCAAAAATCAGTACACAGGAAGAAATAATAAAGATTAGGGCAGAAATTAATGAAATAGAAACAAAAAAATAACAATCCAAAGAAATAATGAAACAAAGAGTTGGTACTTTGAAAGGATAAACAAGATTGATAAACCCTTAGCAAATCTGACCAAAAGAAAGAGAGAAGAAACACAAATTAATAAAATCAGAGATGAACAAGGTAACATCACAACAGATTCCAGAGACATTCAAAAAATCATAGGGACATACTATAAAAGCATATACTCCACAAAGTATGAAAATCTGAAAGAAATGGATGATTTACTTGATTTATATGACCTACCTAAATTAAATCAAAATGAGATTAAACATTTAAATAGACCTATAACAAACATGGAGATCCAAACAGTTATCAATAATCTCCCAACTAAAAAAAGCCCAGGCCCAGATGGATTCACTGCTGAATTTTACCAGACCTTTAAGGAAGAGCTAACACCATTGCTTCTTAAGCTTTTCCAGGAAATAGAAAAAGAAGGAATTCTACCAAACTCCTTCTATGAGGCCAGCATCACCCTGGTAACAAAACCAGGCAAAGATAGAACAAAAAAAGAACATTACAGACCAATCTCCCTCAAGAACATAGATGCAAAAATTCTCAACAAAATATTGTCAAACAGAATACAAGAGTATATCAAAGAGATCATTCACCCTGACCAAGTAGGCTTTATCCCAGAGATACAGGGATGGTTCAATATACGCAAATCTATAAATGTAATACATTACATAAACAGGTTGAAGGACAAAAATCACATGATCATCTCATTAGATGCAGAGAAAGCATTTGACAAAATCCAATATCCCTTCATGATAAAAGTCCTACAGAGACAGGGAATAGAAGGAACATATCTCAATATAATAAAAGCTATTTATGGCAAGCCTACAGACAACATATTACTAAATGGGGAAAAACTGGAAGCTTTTCCACTAAAATCAGGAACAAGACAAGGGTGTCCACTGTCCCCACTTTTATTTAATATAGTTTTGGAAGTCTTAGCCATAGCAATAAGGCAAGAGACACTCATAAAAGGGATACAAATTGGAAAGGAAGAGATCAAGTTATCATTATTTGCAGATGACATGATTCTATAGATAAAGGACCCTAAGGACTACTAGCAAACTTTTAGAGCTGATAAAAACCTGCAGCCAGGATATAAAATAAATACACAGAAATCAGTAGCCTTCATATATGCTAACAACAAACACACAGAGGATGAAATAGAGAATAACTCCCATTCACAATTGCATCAAAAAAAATAATAAAGTACCTTGGAATAAACCTAACCAAGGAAGTAAAGAATCTCTACAATGAGAACTTTAAAACACTCAAGCGAGAAATTGCAGAAGACACGAGAAAGTAGAGAAACATCCCTTGTTCCTGGCTTGGAAGAATCAATATTGCGAAAATGGCAATCTCACCAAAATCAATCTACACATTTAATGCAATCCCTATCAAAATTCCAAAGGCATTCTTCATGGAAATAGAAAAAAAACAATCCAAAAATTAATTTGGAATCACAAAAAAAACTCGAATATATAAAATAATACTGAGTAACAAAAATAAGGCTGGTGGTATCGCCATACCTGATTTTAACCAATACTACAGAGACATAGTAACAAAAACAGCATGGTACTGGCACACAAACAGACATGTAGATCAGTGGAACAGAATAGAGGACTCAGATGTATGCCCAAGTAGCTATAGCCAACTGATATTCGATAAAAATGCCAAAAATACTCATTGGAGAAAAGACAGCCTCTTCAGCAAATGGTGTTGTGAAAACTAGATATATATCTGTAGAAGGATGAAAATAGATTCTTCTCTCTTTCCATGCACAAGAATTAAGTCCAAATGGATTAAAGACTTTAACATCAGACCTGAAACTCTGAAACTGCTAGAGGAAAAAGTAGGGGAAACCCTTCAACATATTGGTCATGGCAAAGACTTTCTGAATATTGCTCAGGCAATAAAACCACAGATTAATCACTGGGACCTCATGAAATTACAAAGATTTTGCACTGCAAAGGACACAGTGAAAAAAGCAAAGAGGCCACCTACAGAATGGGAAAAAATTCACCACCTATATATCTGATAGAGGATTAATATCTAGCACATACTAAGAACTCAAAAAGTTAAATAATAAGGAATCAAACAAGCCAATCAAAAAATGGGCTATGGAGCTAAATAGAGCATTCGCAAAGGAAGAAATACAAAAGGCATATAAGCATCTAAAAAAATGTTCTACATCACTAGTCATCAGGGAAATGCAGATTAAAACTACATTGAGATTCCATCTCACTCCTTTCAGATTGGCCACCATCATGAAAACAAATGATCATAAATGTTGGCAGGGATGTGGAAAAAGAGGAACCCTTCTACACTGTTGGTGGGAATGCAATCTGGTCCAGCCACTGCGGAAATCAGTGTGGAGGTTCCTAAAACAGCTAAAGATTGATCTACCATATGACCCAGCTATAGCACTCCTAGGCATATATCCAAAGGAATCATCTCATTTCCTTAGAAGTACATGCTCAACCATGTTTATTGCTGCTCAATTTATAATAGCTGGGAAATGGAACTAGCCTCAACTGATGTCCCTCAACTGATGAGTGGATAATGAAGATGTGGCACATTTATTCAATGGAGTTCTACTCAGTGGTATTGAAAAATGAAGTTATGAAATTTGCAGGAAAATGGATGGATCTGGAAAGGATTATACTAAGTGAGGTAACCCAGGCTCAGAAAGCCAAGTGCCACATGTTCTCCCTCATATGTGGATTCTAGCTACAGATGATTGGGCTTCTATGTGAGAAGGAAAATACCTAGTAGCAGAGGCCAGTAAGTTATAAAGGAGATATAAATGGAAAAGAAAGGAAGGGAGTAGTGTACTTAATAGGTTGATATTGTATATATGTAAGTAGAATGATTGAGATGGGGAGGTAATATGATGCATAAGGGAATTTCAAAGGGGAAAGTGTGGGGGGCGGGAGGGAATTACCATGGGATTTTTTTTTATAATCATGGAAAATGTTAATAAAAATTTTTTAAAAAGAATGAAGGCATTTGGTACTGGAGAGATGGCTTAGTGGTTAAGGCACTTGCCTGCAAAGCCTATGAACCCAGGTTTGATTCCCCAGTATTCACATAAAGCCAGATGCACACGGTGGCGATGGTGTATGTGTCTGGAGTTCATATGCAGTGGCTGGAGGTTCTGACATACCCATTCTATCTGTCTCTCTCTCTTTTTCTCTCAAATAAATAAATACTTTTTTAAATGAAAAATAATAATAATTGGGCAATCACTAAGTAAGCATGACAGTGGAAACACTTTGGTATATGCAACCTTGGTTCTCACAATGACTAGTCTTCATTCTGGACAAAGTTTTATTTTTAACTCTACATGTGTTCATTTACATACATATGTTCCTGTACATGCAGGTGAGTATGTATATGTACATGTGAGGACCAAAGGACAGCCCCAAGTGTTATTCCTCAGGTGTATCATCCACTTCCTTCCTTCCTTTTCTCCTTCCTTCCTTTTCTCCTTCCTTCCCTCCTTTCTTTCTTTCTTTCCTTGAAGTAAGGTCTCTCATTGTCCTGGAGCTCACCAAGTAGGCTAGACTGGGTTACCAGGAAGCCGCAGCAGTCTACCTGTCTTTACCTTACCAGGGCTCATGTCAAAAATATATGCCACTGTGTTCAGCATTTTTTTTTTTTTACCTATGTTCTGGCAGTTGATGTCAAGTGTTCATGCTTTCAAGGCACTTTGCCAACTGAGCTATCTCCCTAGTCCCTGGATGAACATTTTACTGAATAATAATAATGAAAGAGGAAAATATCTGCAAATGTACAGATGCATGAAATAGGAAGATGAGGATAGACAAAGTAAGAGACAGAATAATAATTGAGTTCATGTGCAAAGAAACATAAAAATACTGATGCAGGATTTAGCAGACATAATTGAAGACACACATTGTTCAATGATGCAAACTGTTTGATCTAAGGATTTTATACCCACCTGAAATGATAGTAAAGATGGTCACACATAATATTCTTTTTTTTCCTTTGTTTGTTTTTTATTTTATTTATTTATCTGAAAGCAACAGACAGACAGACAGAGAGAGAGAGAGAGAGAGAGAGAGAGAGAGAGAATGGGTGCACCAGGGCCTGCAGCCACTGCAAACAATCTCCAGACGCATGCACCTCCTTGTGCATCTGGCTAATGTGGGTCCTGGGGAATTAAGCCTTGAACTGGGGTCCTTAGGCTTCACAGGCAAGCACTTAACCACTAAGCCATCTCTCTAGCCCACACATAATATTCATGACATCAGTAAGGTGTCAGAACTGCTCTTTGGAAGTGTACTTGAGGAAACTGACCAATAAAAATGATGGAGTCAAGTGACTTAGAAGGGGAATGGTAAAAATAATCTAACTAGATCAGGGAATTCTAATTTGTTGGGACCCAGTTACTATCTAGCAGTTTGACAAGGGGGGAAAACCATTTGGCCAGCTGTACACGTCAGAGTTATATTTTTATAAGCTCTTTTATCTTCTTTTTATTACATGTTCAGCTTAGAGTCTCATCCATACAATTGGACAAGTCCATTTCTCAAACTCTTCTCCAAAGACTTAATGTTTGAGATTTTAGTAATGTATAACTTTATTTAAAGCAAAATTTCAAATGCAATTACAGTAGCACCAAAACTGACCTACTTTAAAATTGATTTAAGAAAGTCTATTTCCCCCTGAACTCATATGTATGGCAAATTTTCATTATCCATTCATCTTTCACGGGTATCTAGTTTGTTTCCCTTGAAGGACCCAGGAACCAAAGTGATGCCATAACAGACTTCAGTAGGGTGCTACCCTGGCTAGGCATAAGTTTCAAGTTCCTGCTTAACTGCCGTGACATATGGTCAGGAAAGATATCTGCCCAAGAGCCTGAGCAGCCCCTAGACATGTCCAGGACATGCCTGAGACTTGCCCAAGACTTGTCCCTTCTGCCCCTCTGCCCCAGCCAATCCAAAGCATACAAATGTTACTGCTGATCGCTTAGCCAATCACATTGCTCCCTGGAATTCCTCTAGCCTCTGCTCACCAACTTCGCCTGCCATATCTTAAGACCAATCAGAAAAATACAAGTACAGTTATTATTCAAACCAACCAATCATGTAAACCCCGTTTTTCTTTGTTCAAAACCCTATAAAAACCCTACCCTCCTACTACTCACAGCTCTTGCATGGATCCACTGTGCTGGTAAAGTCAAGAGTCCAAGCTTAAGCCTGAAGTAAAGTTCTTTGCCTTTGCATGCGTGTTTGGTTCTCTTTGGTGGTCACTGGTAGCACAGAGAACTGGGCATAACACCCTAACTTAGCTATTGTGAATACTGCAGCAACCAACTGGATGTATAAGTATCTCTGTGGTGTGCTGAGTTAGAATCATTTGGATTTATAGAAAGAAATAGATAGGAGGATCATCTGGTGGTTCTCTATCCAGTCTTTTTTTAAGTATGTGTTGTGAGCACTCTCAAAGATGATTGGTTGAGAGGATTCCGCCAGCGAAGGCCAATGATACTCAGACATTGGTATACTTGCAAAGGAGTTTACTGGGATGAAAGTCACACACAAGCAAGTCCAAATGATCACAAATAATATTATAGCTAATATAATATATAACCAAGGTATATTCATTGCTACATTACTAACACAAGAATATTTTTAACGAGTCTAACATGTATACGACCTGACCAATGCGAGGTTCGAGCTGCGACACTTTACTTTCGGTTTGCTGTGCTCCGAGCCGAGTCTTGGTCCCCTGGCGTAAGCTAGTGCTCTGGCTTACGGATGATCATTCTGACAGAGTGTCAGGCTGATGAATTCGGATCAGTGATGTGTCTCGCGGGGGTCTCAGTCAGGACTGCTGAGTAACCTTTCAGTCAGTCATAGTGTCGGGGAGACTGAGACAATGGTTGCTGAGCAGCTAGGGCTTTTTTACCTTCCAATAGTTATCTAATAGTTTCACATACACATCTGCTAATCTCTACTACGTCACTGCACACAGTTAGTCTTAGTTTTGCTTACAAGCTTTGACTTTGCATTTTTTACTCTCACAACAAACTTGTTTATCCTAAACTGGCCCTGGACCATATGCTGGTCCTTACATGCTCATAACAGTATGCCTATACTGATTTCCATACTTGCTACACAAGTTTTTCCAACATCCTCCCCAGCATTAATTGTCCTGTGTTTTCTTGATAATACCCATTCTCACTACCCTCCCTCCTACTCTCTTTTATGAATTTAACAAATTCCTCAGAACATCTACAGTGTGCTTGTTCTGGGTGTTCCAGCTACAGAGATATTCACCTCATACCTGTTGAACATGTAGCAAAACATTTTCAAAGGAAAGATCCAAGGAAAAACAAGAAACTTGTGCAGGGCTAGCAAAGAGAAAGCAGAAAATTGCCTACTGCTACACATATTTCCATATCTATCACCCTTTGGAAAACATGCTGTGCTGACCAACATAGCTGTACCACGTGAGCTCTTAATGAAACCTTCTCCAGTTAATCCATTCTTACATTACTCAGTTCTGTTCTACCCAGCCTTCTGGAAGCATCCTCCTCAACCCTCCCCCAAGGGTTTGAGGTCATTGAACTCCAAACACCCAAGATCATGAACATCTCCCTTCTTTTGTCTCTGAAGGATTACATAGTTATACTTCAAAATTTCAAGTCTATGTTTCTCACTCAATGAGTGTTTTTAAAGAATAGGTGTTACTAATACAATTGCTGATGAAATTCTAACACAGTTGAATCACTTCAGTCCCTATGTTCTTAATAGATACCAAAATGGTACTGGGTAGCTCACTTATTAGCAGCATTTAAAAGTTTTCTGAAGACATTTTTTAAAATATTTTTTTATTTATTTATTTAAAAGAGAGAATGGGCACACCAGGGCCTCCAGCCATTGCAAACAAATTTCAGATGTATGTGCCTTCTGGTGCATCTGGCTTACATGGGTCCTAGAGAGTTGAACCAGGATCCTTTGGCTTTTCAGGCAAGCACCTTAACTGCTAAGTCATCTCTCCAGCCCTGAAAAACAATTTTGAAATCCAATACCTTTGTGAGACTGTGACCTCTTCTATAATAGTAGTATAACTAATACAAACAGGAGTTCCAAGTCCAACTGTGTGACTCTCACAAGTCTGTCCTTCCATTTGAGCTCACTCACACACTCAGACCTTGCCATTTTATTTGCTAAGTAAATGGGAATAGAAGAGGGAAATAAATGTGACCACAGAACATATATACATGTATGAAATGTCATAATGGCATCCATTATTTAAAGTAAATATGTTAGTTAAAAGGGGGACTGAGCCGGGTATGTGGAGCACTGCCTTTAATCCCAGCAGTCAGGAGGCAGAGTTAGAAGGATAACCATGAGTTCAAGGCCACCCTGAGAATACAGAGTGAATTCCAGGTCAGCATGGACTACAGCGAAACCCTACCTCACAAAAAGGGAAGGGAGGAACTGAGTCATGAGTAGTGCCTCACACCTTGAGTTCCAGCACTTGGGAGGCAGAGGTAGGAGGATCACCATAAGTTCAGGGCCACCCTGAGACTACATAGTGAATACCAGGTCAGCCTGGGCTAGAGTAAGACCCTACCTTGAAAAAAAAATGATGGGGAGCTGAGGGCTGGAGAGATGGCTTAGTGGTTAAGGCACTTGCCTGCAAAACCAAAGGAGCTAGTTTCAATTCCCCAATACCCATGTAGCTACATGCACAAGCTGGTGCTTACATCTAGAATTTGTTTGCAGCAGCTGGAGGGCCTGGCACACCTATTCTCTCCCCCCCACCCCTCTCTCTCTCAAATAAATAAATAAAACATTTAAAAGGAGTCAGGGACTGAAAGGACACTGTATTTAGCTCAGTTGGAAGAGTGCTCACCTAGTATGCACAAAGTCCTGGGTTCAATCCCAGCAATGCATACACTAGGCATGGTGGTGTAATATTGTAATTCTACCATTTGTGATACAGGAATTTGGGGTGACTTTAAAATTGGCAAAGCCCTTCTTAGCTCTTAGTTGGGCTTTTAAGGTGCCATATAGAGTCACACAAAACTTATACTGAGTCAGTGGCCTCTAGATTCTTGATTTGTGAATTGAATGAAATCCACAGACCAGAGAGGATGAGGTTTAGAAAGATTTGATTTTAGAACTTAAGAGAAGGAAGGCAAGCCAAGCTGCTATACAACAGAAAGAATTCCAAGCCAGTAATAAGCCTGAAGACTCTTTGGGTCTTTTGATAGGTATACAATGTCACTGAGTGGGGGCTGAGCCAGTCAGCCCAGTTCTCACAGCAAGTGTCTAGCGCCGTGCAGCCTTACTAGCATGCTTTTCAGGTTTCTTGGTAAGGAGCACCGCTATAGGAAAAAGGAGACAAAAGCCCACAGGCTCAGGGACACTGCCTGCTTTTAGACAAAGCATCCTGTCCACTTTAAGAGCCTGTTCTCCCTAGACTTTCTCACTTGAGAGGTGAGGTCAAGAGGCTGAGGAATTCAAGGTATCCTTGGGTATATAGCAAGTTTAAAGACAGAATGAGAACCTGTCTCAAAAAAAAAAAAAAGTAAAGAAGCTGGGCGTGGTGGTGCACGCCTTTAATCCCAGCACTTGGGAGACAGAGGTAGGAGGATTGCCATGAGTTCAAGGCTACCCTGAGATGACAGAGTTAATTCCAGGTCAGCCTGGACCAGAGTGAGACCCTACCTCGAAAAACCAAACAAAAAAAAAAAACAAAGAAAGAAGGGAGGGAGAGAAGAAAGGATAGAGGAAGAACAGAGAACAGAACAAAAAAGAAAGAGAAAGAAGGAAGGAGAGACGAAAGGAAAAAGAGTGAAGTAAAAGTGATGGCTACACCCGTGGTCAGGACTGTCATAACCACACAGGGATCACCCTATTTTCCTAGCCATTGCTCCAAAATTGGGGAAGTATCAATATATGGGTGACAGCAAAAGAAAGAAATCTTTTGCCAAACCACACAGATGGCCATGTACCGTGGGAGAGAGAAGCCATGCTTGTTGTTGTTCCATGGTCTACCCCATGGACAGCACAGCTCTCTGGTAGGTAGACTACAAATAATATGTATCAACTGGAGCCTCCAAAAAACAGCCAGTGCAGAGCTGGAGAGATGGTTTAATGGTTAAGCCAAAGGACCCAGGTTCAATTCCCCAGAACCTACATAAGTCAGATGCACAAGGTGGCACATTCATCTGGAGTTCGTTTGCAGCAGCTGGAGGACGTGGTGTGCACACAGTCAGTATAGCTATAACAATAACCTTCTCTCACTGCTGGGACAAAACACTCAACCAGAAGCCAGAAGCAGCTTATGGAGGGCAAGAGTTGAATTCATCTTCAGTTTCAAAGGGAAGCTTCACCATGGCGGGGAAAGCATGGCAAGAGCACACAGCAGGTGTCACATCAGCTGGGAGGAAACAGCAGGGTGAGCAAGCTGGCCTGGGCTGGACAGTGGGATTCCAAGACCAGTCCCCAGGGACACGCCTTAGCCAGCAAGCCTGCACTTCCAAAGGTCCACTGAATGAGGATTAAGTAGAAGGCTTAATACCAAACACACAAGACAACTGGGGACATTTTTCTGTATAATCAAACCACCTCAATAGCCATCGCATGAGCTATTAAGTATTTTAGTATAGTTTGAGTATTTCAGCAACATAATTATTGGCAAAACAGGAAGCTGATTATTTGATCAAATAGAAAACAAACTAATAAAATAAATCTTTTTTTTCTAAATGTGATGTGTATTTAATGAAACAAATTTTCTTTGGTCATTGCTACGGTCATGTACTCACCTTATGGAGAAGGTATATGAGAATATGATTGTTTCCTTCTTTGGCTCTTTTTGGAAAGCAGTCAGAAAGGTTATCCAGAAGCCTATGGGAAACTCATTCCCTCTTTTTCTCTTACCAGATCCTGTATATTTAAAATCATAGTAGTTAGGGCTGGTGCAAGCCTCAAGGATCATTGGGGGTACCTGCCTCCATTGACAGATAAGAAGCCAAGGTTGTAACAATGCCTCTGCCTCCATTTGACCTTCATCTTAGGTTTCACTGCTGTGCTTTGCAAATCATTCTACCTCCAATTTGCTAAGTCATTTTTTCTCTGTTATGTACTTCCAGGTCCTCTGGAATGGCTCCTTCTAACTGTGTACCAGCCAAGAGGTCAGCTTGGAAATTGGTGTGGGCCTTGCCCTTAGCTTCTTCTCTTGTTCCTATACATTTAGGTTCTTTTATTCTAGTAGCTGTCAAAACCTAGAACTTTAGTGACACATCTCTAGAAGGGATTGTGTGACTCTTTTAATTAAAGCAGAATATGCCAAAGAATTATTATTTTCAAGGAGTTAAATGAGCCATGAGTTCTTGGAGCCAAGGCTAGTTATTCCGATATTCCAGCCTGCTGAGTATATAAAGCAATACCGTCTTCCTCTAACTTCTGATCCTCCCTTTCCTACTCCTCCTTTTTCTCTTCCTTCATATGTACCCCTACCTAGGCCTTTCTGATGACTTAACCAGTGAATGTGGTTCCTTATGCAAAATAGATCTCATCCTCATTATCTACTCTTTGATAAATTCCCTTATCATTCACCTCTGTGATTGACACATGATAGAAATCCTCAGCAAACTGAATGAATGAACTGAAATTAATTAGCTAAATTCCTGGAAGCAACTTCTGCAGAAGTTTGCTACTTTATGATTTATGATGCTTCCTATAATTTGCATTTCATTTGACACACCATCATTAATGAAAGACTGATTGAAGGAGTGCTGATGTGATTGAACTTGGAATTAATACATCTCAATAATTTATTGTTTTCATAATTCCAAGGCAATAGGATCAGTAGAAATACCTTGTGTTCTCACACCCACTGAATTCAAAATGATAAACCCATTTTACCTTCATTTCCACTTAAAACAGTAAAAATTTGCTTGTTTGATTCCAATAATTTTTGTTGGTCATAACGAGTAAGTAAATTTTCTTGCTTTGTAAGTCTATAGAACTGTCCTTCTGCATTACAAATGACAAGCCATGCAGCTCATTGGGCAAGGGAAGCTGTGGCTCAGTGTTAAGATGAAGTGTGAACTAGCTAAATTCCACAGCAGCACAGAGTCCCCAGTTGAATTACATTTTCAATCTGACCACCTCAAGCACCCTATATATTTCTCCCAAGTAAGCCATATTGAGAGTGGGTTGTAGGATGTCACAAGTGTTTTTGCAGCTGTTCGGTAAAATGAAGGTTTGGTTTTTCACTGTAAACAGGTAGAAGCCATACAAAATGTTATCTGGGTAATAATCTTAGGTGACTGGAGCTCAATTACCATTTAAGTAACATGCTAAGCATTGAGGAAGCAGCATAAATAGTGATTGCAATGGACTAAGATTTAAACATGGACAGCTAATTTGTTTACTTGGTCATGTGCGCTTTGTGTTTAAAATGATGTCAACAGCTTATTTAACTCAACTCAGAAATGCACTGTATCTTTGTAAAGTCTTGAGAAACTATGATGCTTAATCTTCATCTTCAACTTGTCCTGACTGACAATCACTTCTGGTCCATAACCATTGGCTGTGTCTGTGAGGGAGTTTCCAGAGAGGTTTAACTGAGGAAGGAATGTCTATTCTGAATATAGGAGGCACCATCCCATGAGCTGAAATCCGAGACTGAATAAAACAGAAAGGTGCCTCCCTCTCTCTCTCTCTCTCTCTCTCTCTCTCTCTCTCTCTCTCTCTCTCTCTCTCTCTCTCTCTCTCTCTTCTCATCTCTCTCCCCTCTGTTGTCTTCTGTTCCCTCCCCTATCCTTCCACTCTTTTGCTTGATGGCAGATGCAATGTGACCAGCCAGGTTCAAGCCCCTGCTACCACAGCTAGAGACTCTCCTGCCTCTTCATCTCCCCACCACAATGGACTGTGTCCTCAAACTGTGAGCCAAAATAAACCCTTCTTTCTGAAGTTGCTTTTGTCAGGTATTTTGTGATAGTGACCAGAAAAGTGACTAATTCAGTGACACTGTCCTTTGTACAGTGAAAAGCAGACTAAACAAGTTCTTTGAAAACCATAAGGAAGGTGGAGTTTGTCAAGAATATTTATTTAAGATCTTGTCCATAGGGATACATTAAAATACCCTCAACAATGGCTTAAAAACTGAGCCACCATTCAATCATTCAGCTTAAGAATATTCTAATGACTTTTACTGAGTGAAATAAGCACATTACCCTTTGTTGGTTGCCAAGCAAAACACTCCATTTATACAAGACAAATAAGTTTAGAGATCTAATGTGTGGCATGGTGAATACAGCTAATAAACTGTGATGTGTAACTAGAATTTAGCTTTTCCTTTTTAAAAAGAAAGGATATCTTATACATTCTCAATGTACACACAGATTCATGATGAAAGTGACAGATACGGGGCAATCATGTCAAAATGCATATGTACATACAAACATTATTATGTGCTTCTTAAATATGTATAAAGGTGTATACATAAATAAAGTTTCAAAACTTAACAGATAGCTAGAAGATGATCAAGATTAGTGAAGACAGGTAAATATAGACAGATTGATGATACGTAGATAGATGATAGATATATAAACATGACAGACAGAATGATGATAGAAGATAGATAAATAGATAGATAGATGATAAATAGATACATGACAGATATATAAATATGATACATACATGAAAACTAGATTGATGATAATATGATAGATACATGACAGAGATTGGTGATAGACAAATGATAGATATGATACATACATGACAGACAGATTGATAATAGATACATAGATGATAGATATATAAATAGGATAGACACATGACAGATGGATTGATGATAGATACATACATTATTGATAGATAAGGAAAAAACTGATGGGTAGATGACAGATTAGACAGAGGGATAAATTTTAGGTACTATGGGTGAGTAGATAACTATTAAGGCAGATATTAGATAGACAATAGATAATACAGATGATGGATTAATAGATGATACAAAGATAATGATGGATATATGTGGTATATTGATGGCAGAGGTAAATGATAGATTGATGATAGAGATAGATAGATAGCTATAAATGATAGATTTATACCAGACAGATAGATGATAGGTAGGTGATAGATGGTGGATAGATAAATGACAGGTGAAACTCGTCTTTGACCAGAAGGCTGTATCACATTATCATCTGCAAGGATATCTATAGTCACAAAAGACTGAACTGAGAAACCTTTGCAGGCATATGGATCTTGGAGATGGACATAAAAAAGTCAAAATTACAATGAATGGCCTTTGAAATAAGCCAAAACCAAAGCGCAAACAAGCAAGAGAGCAAATGCTTCCTGACCATAAGATTCTGTTGTTAAGCCATAGCTATCTATTACCGATATATTCAAAACTCTTTGTAAAAGTTGAGGTGGCTCATTTTTTTATTAATTGTATTAACCAGATGAAGTGATAAAAACTCTTGCAGTTCAAAAATTTTTACCAGTGATCTCAAAAGCTAATCAAAACTATTTTCTAACAGAACATTTTAATTTTTTCTCAAGATAGTTTGCCTGTCACTCCCAAAGCCTTTCCCCCATCACATCAGCATAGAGACACAACAGCCTCACCTCTATGATGATTGAGGGCCTGGCTGCATTTTCATGCCACAGAATTCTGTTGTGCTGTGATCACATGGAATGCAAGAGAACTTTTGCTTTAATACCATATTTTGTATTTTGACACATTATCTTTGATTCTGCTGCTAATAACTGAAATGGGTAGAGTAGCATCTACTAGTTTTTTAATAAAAATTGATTAACTTAGGCTTGAGAGCTGACTCAGCAATTAAGAGCACTTCCTGTGCAAGCATGGGAGCCTAAGGAGGCCTGAGAGAATGTTCAATTTGGGTCACTAAGATCCACACAAACAGCTGGGTGTGGCCATCCACATCTGTAGCCCCAGTACTCCTTGTGATGGAGCAGAGACATCAGAGTCACCAAGGCTCATGAACAACAAGCTCCAGGATCAATAAGAGACCCAGATCAAATAAGAACTAGTGGCAGGTCAGAGTGATGGAATGGTATACCTGACATTCTAATCCACTGCAAGCCAGGACATGGGGCCCTACGTAGGTACAAATACATGCATACACCACACGCATCACATTACACACAGTCAAACACACACAGAGACACACACATGTGCTCAAGCAAAACAAAAATCAATTTAAAAATACATCAACTTCTGCTGGATACATAAGAATCATGTTTCAGAGTTATTTGTTGTTGGTTTTTAAATGCATTTGAATTCTTTGAAACATACATGAAACACAATTTGAATTTATACAGTACACAGGGACTTCTCATTCACGTGTTTAGTTTTGGCTAGTTGCATGCAAATAACATGTCTTAGGTGTATATATGAGTCTTTATTTATTACTCCACCCTGCTAGACTATTATAGGCCTGTCTCCATCCTGTGCTATGAGTCCTAGGAAATTTTTAAAAAATTTTTATTAGCATTTTCCATGATTATAAAAAAAATATCCCATGGTAATTCCCTCCCTCCCCCCCTCGGAACTTTATTAATATAAAAAATTACAGTAGTTGGGGCTGGAGAGATGGCTTAGCGGTTAAGCGCTCGCCTGTGAAGCCTAAGGACCCCGGTTCGAGGCTCGGTTCCCCAGGTCCCACGTTAGCCAGATGCACAAGGGGGCGCACGCGTCTGGAGTTCGTTTGCAGTGGCTGGAAGCCCTGGCACGCCCATTCTCTCTCTTTCCCGCTATGTGTCTTTCTCTCTATGTCTGTCGCTCTCAAATAAATAAATAAAAAATGGACCAAAAGAAAAATTTAAAAAAAAAATTACAGTAGTTAAAACCTCGCATCAAATGTATGATGTTAGACATTTATTTGTTTGTTTGTTTGTTTGAGAGAGAAGCAATGGAAAGAAAATTGGCATTCCAGGGCCTCCAGCCACTGTAAATGAATTCCAGATGCATGCACCACCTTGTGCATCTGGCTTATGTGGGTACTAGGGAATCAAACCTAGGTCCTTTGGCTTTATAGACAAGTGCCATAAAAGCTAAGCCATATCTGTTAGACATTTTTGGGTGGACAGTTTAGTGTATTATGCTCATTCCTATCACACAGTTCAATCATCACCACATATACCTGTAGAATTTTTCATCTTTCTGTACTAAAGCTGTACCCTTGTTAAATACTAACTGTCCATCCTCTCTTCCCCTGTGCCAGGCAAATACTACTCTGCTTTCCAATTTCATAACATCCCTGCTTATCTCATACAAATAGAACCATCTTGTCTTTGTCTTCCTGTGGCTGGCATTGCTCACTTAATATGTATTCTCAAAGTCATCTATGCAGTAGCATAGGTCAGAATTTTCTTCCTTTCGGAGGGTGAATACCCTTCCATCATATGGATATATTGTTTTGGTTTATGTACATATCTATTAATACATGTCTGGATTGCTTTCATTTGTTCTATTGTGAGTAAAATAATTATGAAAAAAGCATACAAGTATTCGCTTCATACTCTATTTTCAATTCATATATATAAATTGTATATATATTAGCTATCTATGAGTGGAATTGTTGTTATATATTAATAATGTTAATACTATATTTAATTTCATCCTTTTTTGATACCTGTTTCCTTTTTCCTCTCAATTGTGTCAGTATGTAGTCTCTGAGTGTGATCACTTTTGTGTTATTTTTATGCTGATTTGAAAATTTTACATTTTATTTTAAATTCTTTTAAAAAAAACTTTAAAGCATATATATATATATATATATATATATATATATATATATATGTATTCCTCTCTGTGAATAGTACCCTAGAATCCATACTATAAGTCAATATGAAAATAATATATTTCTGACTTCTAATTTTCCATGAAATACTTTAGTTTACTACTTCTTTAGTCCTTAGTGTTAAAACTTTACACATCCAAACATATCCGTCACTTGTCATTTGATGCATTGTTGTTCCGTTATTTTTGGTGTATGTGGGGAAGTACATGCACATGTACTCCAAGGCCGAAGAGGATATACAGTAACTTCTTCTATCACTCTTCCTTCTTGTTTCCCTACAACAGCATCTCGCAGTGAACCTGGAGATCCCCATTTCTCACTTGGGCTGGCTGATTCGTGAGCTCCGGAAATCCTCTGTCTCCACTGCCCTTCTCACTGTGGGTTATAGGCACATGGGGCTATGCCCAGCTTTCTATGCTTGTGCTGGGGATTGAACTCATGTCCTTGTGCTTGTGCAGCAAGTACTCTTAACCACAGAGCCATCTCCCTGGGCTTTATGCAGTATTGCACCCGGGTAGACAGAAAAATCCTGCATATTCATTCCCTTTCCAACAATGCCCTTCCCACTCCTCTACTTCCATTACTGTTAGTTCTTATTTATAACACTGTGTTCTTTCAATATTCTTATCACTCCATAATTTTCATACTTTTAGTCATATATCTACACTTGAATGGCTTCATTATACATTAGGTCATATTCTACTTCAGTGGCTCTACTCCTGCAACCATCCTCTACATCCTCTAGAAATTTCTTTAAGAACTACATCACCAAACTTCATAGACATGACCTAGTATTATATCTGAGTATCAGTTTACTCTCCTTCCTTCTAGAATTAAGTATGATTTGAAGCTTACAGGCAGCTGTCTACTCCCTCTATAGATACCCTGTTCTCTCTCTGCATGACAAAAGGCAAGGAACTTTAGATATAGATAGATATAGATATAGATATAGATATAGATATAGATATAGATATAGATATAGATATAGATATAGATATAGATGATATAGATATAAAATATTTATATATTATTTATTTATTTAAGAGAGAGAAAAAGAGGCTGAGAGAGAGAGAATGGGCACGCCAGGGTCTCCAGCCACTGCACACCAACTACAGATGCATACACCACCTTGTGCATCTGGCTTATGTGGGAGCTGGAGAATCAAACCAGGGTCCTTTGGCTTTGCAGGCAAATGCTTTAACTGCTAAGCTATCTTATCTAGCCCAAGACAAGGAACTTTTGAACTTGAATAATCTTTAAACTTTTTTAAAGGAAGGTATTTAGGGGTATGACCACTTGTGCTCTGCTGATCAGGAACACACACACACATACCATTCACAAATATAAAACTCTAAGATCCCCTGTTGACTTCAACACATCTGTGGCAGTTCTGTGGGAAATTTGTTACTGACCTCACTGTCTTCAATGCTAACACCTCTCATGCATACTTGTTCTTAGTCAAGAGTCTAATCATGTCACTGAGGAAGTAGGACTTATGATCAGTCCACATCACTAAATATTGCTTGCCAATAGTAGTCATTTGTGCAGTTCAGGCCAAAGGTTCAAGGCAGAGGAAACTTGTCACATTGCTTTAACCATATGTATCATAAGGTTGTAACCTTAAATTCAGGGCAAGTGACAAGTTAGGAATTTAACAGAAAAAAAACATCTCACAGCAATTTTCTCAGAAACATTATATGTAAGGGCCGTAGAAAATTATTTGTAAGGTCCACAAGACCCCAGAGTCCCCTGTCTCCACTTTCCCATAATTGATTCTATACTTTATTCCCACAGTTAGGATTACAGATGCATATACCCTGAGTTTTACGTGAGTTCTGGGAATCAAGGTCAGGAAAGGACTTTACCCACTGAGGTAACACCCCCAACCTATTGTTTTCAATTATTCTTTAAGTTTTGTGAGATAGGGTCTCATAAAGGCCAGAGTATCACCAAATTATGTATGTACTCAAAGATGACCTTGAAGTCCTGATCCCTTATGGCCCCTTATAGCAGTAACCTTCTCATTACTAAGACAAAACACACAACCAGAAGCTGCTTATGGAAAGGAAGGGTTTGTGTTGGCTTACAGGTTTTTGTGAATTTATTTTTATTATTATCATTTTTTTATTTTTTTGTTTATTTATTTGAGAGCGACAGACAGAGAGAGAAAGAGGGGGAGAGAGAGAAAGAATGGGCACGCCAGGGCTTCCAGCCACTGCAAACAAACTCCAGGTGTGTGCGCCCCCTTGTGTATCTGGCTAACGTGGGTCCTGGGGAATCGAGCCTCGAACCGAGGTCCTTAGGCTTTACAGGGAAGCACTTAACCGCTAGGCCATCTCTCCAGCCCATCATTATTATTATTAACAACATATTTTGTATAGATACATCATGTGTGGGTACCCTCGTTTCCCTCGTCCTTGCCCCAGTTCCACTGGAGACCCTCTTCAGTGGGGTTGCAGGTATTTTCGGGGTTGTAGGTTATGCATTGTGGGAGCAGCAGTTATTTTGTGAAGGAGGAAATGCCTGTGGGCATGATGTCTCAACCTGTGGTTCTTACAATCTTTCTGCCCCCTCTTTTGCAAAATTCCATGAACTGTGGTGGGTGAATTTTAAGTCTACTTCAGTGATGAGCTTGTGGTAGAAAAGAAGCTAAAAGTTGAACTGATTCACTGAATTACTGTAAGAGTTAATTGATGAGGAGCCAAATAGTATCTTTGTCAGCAGATGGAAAAATCCCAAAGAAGGAACTGTCCAAAAATGGCCCAAAGGGATGACAAGAAGGAAAGACAGTTTAAGCTAAAACAAAGTAAAATGGAATTCATTGTTAGGGTGGCCTGACTACAGAAATGATTGATAGGCAAGTTGCCATGTCTCGTTTGTTCACTTACCCCTCCCCTTGGCTATGAAAACTATAAAATGGAAATAAAATATCTGCTTATCGCCAGAGCTTCTTTGGAGGGCTACCTAAAGCTTTTTGGCCCCCAGGTAATAAACTGCTCTACTTTCCTTCATTATGGTGTTGGAGTGATCTTTCCAGAGAATTTGTACAACAAGCTCTTAGGAGCCTCTGGATCTCTGCTTTGTAAGTGTTTTGGAGGGAAGTTTCCATGGTATAGAAAGCATGGAAGGAGCACACAGCCAGCCACACATGCATCTTCATATCAGCAGGGATGTAACAGAGTGAGCTGCATGTGGCAAGTGGGGTTGGGCTATGACATCTCAATGTCAACCCCCCCCCCCCAGTGCCATACCTCCTACTGCAAGGCTCTACCTCCAAAGGCTCCACCATTTGAGAATTCAGTATGAAGCTTAATCTCAGTGGCATAATGTTATTGGGAGCATTTTTTATTCCAACCATTGCACCCTACCTTCCAAACTCAGAAATTACAGGTTGTTGTAGTTTTTATGTAAAATGTCCCTCACAGTCTTGTGTAGTTAAACACTTTGTCTGCAACTGGGAGCATTTTTGGGAAGACTGTGGAACCGTTATGAGGTAGAACTTTGTTGGAGGAGCTGGGCCTTGTGGTGTTACAGCCTGGCCCTACCTACGTTTGTCTGCGCTTCCTGTTTGGAGAGTCTACTCTGGCACTAATCAGCTCCTGCAACTCACGTCATTCCTGGGGATGGATCAGGGCCCAGGGGCCGAGCCCTCAAATGTGGCAGATACAGTGACTGTCAGTCCTTTCTCAAACTCACTGCCCTCTCTTGGTCACTTGTTCCCCACTGCGATTTCCTCCAGCACTGCTCCCATGAGCTCCCACTCTGTCCTGATGGCAGGAAGAGTGCCCATCTCCCTCCCAACCAGCCTGGTCTGAAGAGCACCAGATGAGCCACAAGTCCAGGCCCCACACAGGACTCAGGTCCAATACTACCCCATTTGGTAAACTGGGGCCCCAGGCAATAAAACTTCCAAAGCATGGCCCATGGTACTTCTCCCTGCCTCTCAGGTGATTTGGGGCAGTGGTAACGCCACCAATTCTGGGAGAAGACAACCAGTCCCCTAGGTCTTGCCTAGTCCAACTTCCATCCCAAAGGCCCCAGGTAGTGCTCACGTGTTTGGTGGAAGTAATTTCCAGATAGAATCACATTGAGTCAGTGTTGTAAATTCTCTTAACTGCTTTTATTCAGATTTATACTGAAGAAAGCAAAATGCAAAGAAAAAAAGACAAGAAAAATGTGAAGATTAGCTTAAAAGTGTGAGGAACTTTCACATTATGGGAAAAGTGGCTAGAATTGTGAAAGAGATTAGTGTCATTAAAGAGAGCTAGATTGATCTACATTGGAACAACAGGAAAGATAGCGGAGGGCAAGAATGTATGTATTAAAGGCTGTAGCTTATGAAAATGCAATTTTTTTAATTTTGTAAATTGTTTTGCATGTGTGTGCATATATGTAAATATGAGTGTGCAGGGCTTCTTGACTCTTCAAATTAATGCCATGTGCCAGTTTTGTGTCATTTTTTTCATGTGGTTTCTGAGGAATTAAACCTGGGCTAGCAGGCTTTGCAAGCAAATGTCCTTAACCAATAACATCTCCTCAGCCCTGCAAATTCTTTTAAAGGGAGAAAGTCTGAAGTAAGATGCCACTAGGGGGTTCCCTGCTTAAAAACTTCAGCCTAAGAAAGTGTTTTCACAGATTTAATAATATAGACATACAACATAACAGCTGAGATCTATGGGGCAAGCCTTCCCCACCATGAAACTTCCCCTCAACACTAAGCCAAAACTAAATTTTTTCTCTAAGTTGCTTCTGGTCAGGCATTTGCTTACAGCAATGAGAAAGTAAGTGAAACACAGGTATGCACCAGCATCCTCAGTCTGTTCCACAGTTGTGCTGAGTTGTAGTGCTTAGTTTTTGTTTTTTATTTATTTATTTTAAAGCAGATAGAGAAAGAGGGGTGGGCAGGGAGAAAGAGAGAATGGGCATGCCAGGACTTCTAGCCACTGCAAACAAACTCCAGATGCATGTGCTACTTTGTGCATCTGGCTTTACGTGGTTCTAGGGAATCAAACCTGGGTCCTTAGACTTTGCAGTCAAGCACCTTAAATGCTAAGCCATCTCTCCAGTCCTGCAAATTTAGTTTTGATCTCTTTATCTGATGTAAACTTTACCTGAGCTCTTATAACTCTTCTATTTAAAAGAAACTCTTGGGCTGGAGGGATGGCTTAGACATTAAGGTGCTCACCTGCAAAGCCAAAGGACAAAGTTCAATTCCCCAGGACCCACATAAGCCAGATGCACAAGGTGACACATGCTTCTGGAGTTCATTTGCAGCAGCTGACGGCCCTGTGGCATGCCCATTCTCCCTCCCTCTCTCTCTCTCTCTGTCTCTCTCTCTCTTAGATAAAATAAAAAATACATGTTAAAAGAAACTCACTAAACTAGTTGCAATAACTTAAATCTCTTTATTATGTATTTCTTCATCTCTCATTTACTTTTTCTTCTCCCTGGCCTTCATCTTTATAGTCTCTTCAAAGAGCCCATGTTTTTTTCTCTTATTAATTTTCTTAATAAATTGAATGGTTTGAGATGAACTATTTACACAAGTACAAATGAAGAGAAAACCAAGGCAGTGTTTTTCTTAGCTCAAAATTAAGCCAAGTACAATATAGTTGCATGCATGTTACAGACATGAATGTGCAAATTTGCATAGTATTTATGACCATGTTTCACCAGCTAACACAAGGGGCTAATGGACTTCTTCCTGTCCTGAGTCTTGCTCTGGCCTTACTTCACTGATTCTTTCCTCCTACAGTGGTCACCTCTTAAAGTAACAACTGAAATGTTCAGTGTAATATGTGACATGACAAATGTTCAAAAGATGCAGTAGTTTTCTTTCCATTCTTTGTACAGAACCTCTTGCCCCCAACACACGGGACTCTGGAAAGTTTCTGCAACAACCTTGTATCAGTACTACACACAAGGGCTGTCATTGCTATGCTGAGTTTGCCTCGTTGCTCTGGAAAACTTGGTGACTTATAGGTTGAGTCTCACAGCTACCCTGGAATAACACCTTTCCCTCCTGGCCTTTTTTCTTTTTTTTTTTTTTTTTTTTTTTTTTATTAATTGAAAGCAACAAACAGAGAGAGAGAAAGAGACAGAGACAGAGAGAAAGAGAGAGAGAGAGAATGGGCATGCCAGGGCCTGCAGCCACTGCAAACAAACTCCAGACATGTGCACCCCCTTGTGCATCTGGCTAACATGGGTCCTGGGGAATCGAGCCTTAACTGGGGTCCTTAGGCTTCACAGGCAAGCACTTAACTGCTAAGCCATCTCTCCAGCCCTCTCCTGGCCTTTTTACTTATATGTTCCTGTCATTTGATGGGGATGCCATCCCTACTTAGATGTTCCTGTCATTTGATACCCTAGCATGGCCTTATATAGTTCATGCTGCTATTGTGCCACTGAAGGTCAAGTGTCCTCCATGGCTTCTCTTATTATTCTCTGGAGATAAGTTTAGAAAAGAGAAGAAAACAAACCTGCCCTTACCTGCTGCCTTAAAAAGGAGAAAACAAGTAAAGTGGTGGTTTCCAGAACTTGTGGGAAAGGCCATGGTAAGGTTACTATCTATGGGTCCATAGTTTCAGGTTGGGAGGTTGAAGATGTTCTGTACATGTGTGGATGGCTACATACCAGTGCAAAAGTACTTAATGCCCTTGAACTGTGTACTTAAAATAGTACATTTGACGTCTGAGGAAATGGTTCAGAGGATAAAGGTGCTTGATATGCAAGCCTGACAACCTAAGCTTGGATCCCCAGAACCCATGTGAAGCTGGACACAGCAGAGAGCCTCTGTAATCTCAGTGCTGCTATAACAAGATGGGAGGTGGACAAGAGAAGCCTGGAAGCTCGTGGAGCAGATAAAACATGGCATATGCAGTATTGGACAAGAGACTCTGCCTCAAAAAACAAAGTAGAAGGTAAGGACTGACACCCAGAGTTGTCCTCCAGCCTTCACATATGCTCAACATACATACACACACACACACACACACACACACACACACACACACACACACACCACAAAAATTAAAAATACAATCAAAACCAGATTTTATGTTGTGGGCACATTGTGATTTTTCAGGGGAAATATCAACAGACAGCTATCCCCCCAGACAGGGCACTGATAACAGAAAAAAGAAATGAGCCCACTCAAGCTGAGGGTAATGAACCAGTGATTCTAGTGGGGCTACTTACAGACATATGGGTGAGGGTTACTTATAGGATCATAGATGCCTAACAACAGCTGCGTCACTGGAAGGCCCGCCCCAGTATGGGTGATTGTTCACAAAAACTGCATCCCTGGAGCTCCCTGCACAATTTGCAGGAAGCTCTGCCAGTTGAGTCCACTCTTCCCAGCAATTATTACTGCTTCCATAAGATTAGGTCAGTGCCTTGTGCATATTGTAAATTATAAGAGCTTCCTTAGATAAGGTTTGTTTAAATTCTGAGCCTTAATGGAATATTTCAGAAGAAATAACTACACAGCAGTACACAATTAGAAAGTAAAATTAGGGCCAGGCATGATGGTGCATGCCTTTAACCCCAGCACATGGGAGCTGAGGTAGGAGGATTGCAGTGACTTCAAGGCCAGCCTGAGATTACACAGTGAATTCCAGGTCATACTGGACTACAGTGAGATCACTGTAAAAAATAACATAAAATAAAATTAGAGCTAGAGAGGTGGCTTAGTGTTTAAGGTGCTTGCCTGGGAAGCCTAAGTACCCAGGTTCAATTTCCCAGAACTCATATAAGCCAAACACACAAGGTCACACGTGCTCACAACGTGGTGCATGTGTCTGGAGTTCTGTTACAGTAGCTAAATGCCCTGGCATGACAATTCTCTCTCTCTCTCTCTCTTTCAAAAAAAAAAAAAAACAGTAAAAGGCCAGCCATGGTGGTGCATGCCTCTAATCCCAGCACTTGGGATCTAATCCCAGCACTTGGGAGAATCATTGTGAGTTTGAGGCCAACTTGGGACTACTGAGTGAATTACAGGTCACCCTTGGCTAGCGTGAGACCCTACCTTGAAAAACACTAAATAAATAAACAAAAAGTAAAATTAGACAGGTATATGATGAGTAGATAACAGATACATAGACAGGTATAGTCTCAGCCCTCAAGAACATGCACAACCTCAGGATGGCATCCCCATCGGTGCCACTGTTGTGCTATACAGTTCTGAAAGGACACTCGGGATCCTCGGCCTGTCTAGCTCTGAGACAGAAAATGACAGTGGCAGTTACCATGGGAGCTACACTCAAGGGCTTCAAGGGCTTTATGATCTTGCTTGCTTAATATTGCACCCTATAGCCATACTATTACACTATTACCATAGAGTCCAGTATTTAGGCCCCTCTTCCCCTTTCATAACCCTCTCACTAGTTTTATGATATATAGATACATGATAGATAGATTAAATCTAAATTGTACATATGAGAGAAAACATGAGATATTTGTTCTCCTGAGTCTGGCTTATTTCACTTAATGTGATGACCTCAAGTTCTATCCACTTTCCTACAAATGCCATAATTCTTCTTTACAGTTGAATAAAATTTCACTGGGCTGTGTACCACATTTCCTTTAGCCATTCAATCTGTTTGACATCTAGGCTGGTTCCACTACCTGGCTACTGTGAATAGAGCAGCAATAAACATGGATGTACAAGCATCACTGTGGCATGATAACTTAGAAATATCTGGGAGTATTCAAAGGAGTAGCAAAGCTGGATCATATGGTCTAAAGGGAAGTGGAAAGCGAGAACAAGAAAGGCACTGATTATATGTAATATGCAGAAGACAGATTACTTGTGGGGAGGAAGGTGACCAGGAGGAGGAGACATGGAGGCAGGTAAGAACAATGGTGTGTGTGTGTGTGTGTGTGTGTGTGTGTGAAAATAGAACCCATTTCTTTGTATACTGTGAAAAAATCCTTTTAAGTTCAGGAACTTTTTTTTTTAATTTTTTTTTATTTATTTATTTGAGAGCGACAGACACAGAGAGAAAGACAGATAGAGGGAGATAGAGAATGGGCGCGCCAGGGCTTCCAGCCTCTGCAAACGAACTCCAGACGCGTGTGCCCCCTTGTGCATCTGGCTAACTTGGGACCTGGGGAACCGAGCCTCGAACCGGGGTCCTTAGGCTTCACAGGCAAGCACTAAACTGCTAAGCCATCTCTCCAGCCCCAAATTCAGGAACTTTTTATACAGCGCCTCTACAAATACAGGAGGGTTGATGTGTAGGACATAACAGAAACAGAAAATCAGTGGAGTTGTGGGTGTCTACGCAGGCACATGCCAAAGTTGCCCATGCCCATCATCATCATGGCTTCATGGAACCAAATCCTACAGCCATTTCCTATTAGGCCTTGACATTAAGTGGCCAACATTATTGCAGAAGCTAAAGCAGCTTAATTTTCAAAAGAATTCCATCCTGGGCTTTGCTATGAAGCAGCCAGCCCAGTACTTTGAAATATGGAGAGTGACAGTATACCAGAGGCCCATAAACATGTCAGGGAGAGGCGGCTTACCTCCCTGCTTTATTACGCTGGATCTCACACTGGAGAGCTGGGATGAAGGATGAGTCTGGGAGTTGGTTTTAAAATGACCAAACTCGTGCTAATTTACACCACTTTTTGGCCTCAGCACTTGACTCTAACATTAGGTTTTATTTCTGCTCCACTAACCCCTCCCCAAAAGCCTTTTCTCTCAGATCACAAATAAATTTTTATGAGCTTTTAGGAAAAGAAAAGGGAATAAAGGAGGGAGGTTAGGTGTCCCACTTTAGTTTGGCTTGGCTTCATGAGGTCATTACTCATTGAAACTTAAAATAAATAGTTAATCATCTGGGAAGTGAGAGAAATAAGAAAGACAGTATTGGCTCAGTCCATGGCTCTCAGTGTTGCTCTTGACCCTTCTGAACTCCACAGAGCCTGTGCACAAGGGCTGGGAGGTGAGGAACTCTAGAGGCTGACCATAGAAATAAATTATCCCCGACCCTCCCCGCATTGCTCGACCAGCCCTTGCTTTACCCTCTGCTCCTTACATGAAGGGGCAGACAGGGAGCTTCCCTGCTCCCAAAAAGTCAAATGAGTTTGAATGACTGCAATATCTCATAGCCTCAGTTTCCCTAGTCAGCAATGAGAATAAATCACAGTTGCTCTGTGCGATGTTGTGGGTGTGCTGGAAGGTTCATGTTCAATCGTCACAAGTGATGTGTTGAAGCTACTAAGGGTTTCTAACAAGCTTAAAGCCTTTTACCAGAGGGGTGGCACATCTTACTGGAATTCTTGTTAATTTTGACATGCTTTCAAACCTAGAATCTAATCCCAATTCCCCTTACCAACCTCTTCCCCATACCTGTCCTGGAAGGAGCACAGGTGTTCAAAAGATACACCTGTGTCTTTCCCTTTGACTACCAGATTATTGACACAATGGTGTCCATGAACTTAGACTTTCCCCTTGAATCTCTCACTGGGAGAAGGAAAAGGCTGAAGCCTGGTACTAGCCAGATGGGGAACTTGTGACATGGGAAAAGATTCTACCTTACAAGCCAGACTAGAGTGGAGACAATGCTGGATCATTGATGTACAGGACCACACCACCATTTTCCCCCTATTTAAGCCTAAACTTCATGTCAGGACCATGGAAACGGACCTTCTTATTTGTTCCTTTCCCCAATGTGGTCACAATGGATTAATCTCTTTTTTTTCTACTTTTCATTATTTTCTCTTTAATTGGCCAATTGAGGATGAGGGTAGGTGGCCTAGCCTTGCTTTTTAGGGTTACCAGGGCCCAGGATTTGACCCTAAAAAGTCAAGTTAACACTTTCACACTGCTGTCATCCCAGAATATTCTACACAACCCTAGAGACATTCTATTCTTGGTGTCTGAGAAGTCTTCCTCCAGCCTCACTCATCTATCTTACACTTCAGCTCATGGGGCTCATTTTCCATTGCTGTATAACAGGTCATGGCAAACACAGTGGCTTTGCCCAATGCGGACCAGTTTATCATTCTCTAAGATAGAAGCTCAGGAAGTTTACATGTTCTTTGTCTAGAGACTCATAAGGCAAAAGCAGACTGTCTGGCAGCTTCAGCTTTAAGTGAAATTCACGTGTAAGATCACTGAGGATATGAGCTACGATGACTAATTTTATGTGTCTAATTGACAAGGACCTGAGGTGTCCAAATACTCAATCTGAATTTTTCTGACTGTTTCTCTGAGCAATTTTCTAGTACATTGATTTTGAAATAGGTGAATTTTAAATAAAAAAAATTGTTCTATCTAATGTGGGTGCAACTTACTCAAGCAGTTGAAATATTAAAAGGACAACTAAAGTAAAACCTGACCTTTCACAAGCAAGAAAGGATTCTACAGCCAGTAGCCTTCAAACCTGTGCAATATTACTTTTCCTGGTTCCAGAGGAAATGCTATTTTGACTGGAATGCACAATTGTCTCCTCTGGGTCTTTTGCCTTCCTTTCAGATAGATGATTGATAGATAGATAGATAGATAGATAGATAGATAGATAGATAGATAGATAATACCTCCATAGTGAATGCATTAAGGATGGTTGGATAGAGGGATAGGTGATAGATTAGACAAACAAGTAGATATTAGATACTATGGGTGGATAGAAAGAGATTAGGCATGGTATATAGATAGATGAAAGATGGATGATAAGTAGATAGATGATAGATAGATAAATAATTGATAGATAACAGAAGAAATATAAGACAGACACACAAATATTTTGAGAAAATTCAACTGAATGTAAAATTGCACTGATAATGTTACCAAGCATAGGAGGTCAGCCATAAGTGAAAAATCTTTTGTGCAAGTCACAAGATGTTGCAACTGAAAAATGACACTTCAAAATTAAAAGGGTATGTGCTAGAAAGGTGTTCAGTGGTTAAATGCACTTCGGTTCCAAGCCGGATGGCCCAGGATCAATTCCCCAGTACCTATATAAAGCCAAATACATAAAGTGGCACATGAATCTGGAGTTCATGTGCAGTGTCTAAAGGCTCTGGTATGTCCATTTTTTCTCACACATACTCTGTCTCTCCTAGAAACTAATATATTTTTTAAAAAATTTAAAGGTTGTTAAAGGATATGTTCAAGTATAATTACTAGAAAACATAGATTATTCTATAACAACTAACAGAATACAATTTTCTACAATCTGTGTGCCCGTGTATGTGTTCATCTGTCTGTTACCCTGGGTCTGTATGCATGTGTCTGTTATTCTGTGCATATCTGTGTTTCTCTAAGTCTATGTATATATGCATGTGACACTGTGTTTGTGTTTCTCACATTCTCTCTTGCACTCTCTCTCTTTCCATATGTGTGTGTGTGTGTGTGTGTGTGTGTGTGTATCCATGACTCTGTGTGTCTATATGTCTGTGAATGTGTACACATGTGTTCTCTTGGTGTATGCATTTCTGTGATCATGTATGTGTGCTTATTGTATGTCTATGAGTGTGTGCACTCACCCAGCTGCCAAAGAAGAGATTTCAATATATTTGCTAGAGTTTTGTTCTCAGATATCTTAGGCTTCTTAGTGTAAATGTCACACATCTCAGTCCAGTTTGTGCAATGGTTCCTTTCTGAGTGAAGGTCTTGTTTGTAATGAACTTCTGAGGCATCATGAGCATAGGCCATGCCCTTTGCCATGGACGAACCACGTCAGGCATTTGTAAAGTATCACTTTGAAACAATAATGTCCACAGGAGAACATTTTACACTCTTCTCTCCAAGAGTCACCTACAAGCTTCCAGTTGCCCATCATCTTAAGTTTCTTTCCAAGATGGGTAGATTTCCAGGATTGTGGGGAAAATAGCAGAGCTGCCGACCCCAGGGCTTTAATTCTAGTACACACTTCTAAACAGTGCCTGTCCACCTTTGCATTTGAAGGCCCCGAGTCTCAGGTTCTGTCACTGTTTTCTGAGCACCCTTTGACAACACAGGAAAAAGCAGCATGGATTTGGATTTACACCATGAAAAATATGTTCACTCTCTGGTTAGATGTATTTGGGAAAGAGGAATACTTAAACAGAAGCCTGGAGACATCTAAACACATGTTGAACTTGGGCTGATAAAAAGAATAGATTCAGTCCTGAAAGGCTACAGTGTGGAGTGTGGAGGGATGTATCCATAAAAGGAAAATCATTCTCCTTAGCAGCATTTCCAACACTCTATGGAACCCTTCACACCATCATTGTACTACTTTTGTTTTGTTTTGTTTTGTTTTGTTTTGTTTGAGACAAGGTTCTTCTCTCTAGTCCAGGCTGATCTGAAATTCACTGTTGCCCAGGTTGACCTCAAACCTAGGCAATCTTCCTTCCTCAGCTCCCGCAATGTTGGGATTGAAGGCATGTGCCACCACGCCTGGCTTGTAAATTCTTAATGCTTTACTATTTGACATATTCACACAAGCCCAAAGTCAACACTAGAAGGACCCCTCCTACTGTTTGGATCTTTAATATTCACCAAAGGTCCATGTGTCAAAGGCATGATCCTCAGCCAATAGTGCTATTGGGAGGTGTTGGTACCTTTAGGAAGTGGGGCCTTTGTAAAGGAAGTTAGGTTTTAGGGGATGCACCATTGTGAGGCATATGGTATCTCACCACTTCCTATCTTTACCTTTTCTTTCTTTTGAAGAATAAGAGAAACTGGCTAGATAGTGTAGGACAATAGGAACCCAAAGTGGAAAGCTTTCTTCTCTTAGTAAACTCAGGAATTGTTCTTGGGTCTCTAGGGGAAATCCAGGTCATTTCACTTTACTACAGGTCAGAATATCAGAAAGGTCAGGCCTTTTCCTATCTCTTCAAGCTTAAGGAATCCTTTCACTCCATTCTAAGAAGGCCCTTCATAGACAATTAAAATTTGGAAGAAGATAGGCCTTTATAGAAATCCTGTTCCCAGACACCTGATTTCAAGATGGGACTGACTATACCAGCCACCTTCCACAGGGTTCACATAAAAAAAAAGGCCAAACTGAGTCTCAAGGTGGACTTCCCAAAACCCCTCTTACCACCTTGGTCAAGAGCTGTGTCTCCCTTCCCTTAAGTCCCACTTCTCTTAAAGCTCTTCCTCCTCAACCTCTAAGCTATAATAAAATCTTTCTGAACCTTATCCTCTGGTGTGTGGATTTATTTTATCAAACTCTAAGACAAGAATACACAGACACCCCAAACTTCTTGCATCAGTTTGAAGCATTGGTGCATTGTACTGCTACATTGCCATAGGAACCCCAATTCCTGTGTCACTGCCCACCATGTAGTAAGCAGCTTCCTTCTATCTCATGCTCCTACCATATTGATGTGCCTCACCACAGACCCAAAAGCAGTAGAACCAGTAGACTATGGGCTGAAAATTTTGTAAGAAAAATACTAGAATTTTTTTTCCAAGGTAGGGTCTTGCTCTAGCCCAGGATGACCGAGAATTCACTATGGACCTCCCCTGCCATAGGCTTTTGGTTGGGTTTTCAGTACCAGGTATGTATTATTCCCTCCCATAGATTGGGCCTTCAGTCCAATTAGAGAGCAGCTGACTTCCCCCAGAGTAGACATGCCACTATTGCACTTGTTCAGTCATTTGACCTGTCTGGCCAAATTTGAGGTTCCCAGTATCCATTGTTTTCACTGCTGATGACTTCTGTCTCCCATAAGGCTGCATATAGTGAAGCTTTCTCCAGCTTTCTGTTGGACTACAGGGAGAAGGTTTTCTCTTCAGCACCAACTTGATTTCTCAATGATGTTGCCACTTAGGCATAGGAAGTCTTCAGCAATAGGGTCTTACCATCTATTTCTCATGGGGAACCAAGGATCTTGGCCAAAGCCTGTAATGTTTCGGAAGCAACAGGGACCTCCCTGGCCAACAACTCACTGGAAGGTATCCCATCACAGGCACTGAAAATTTTCTAATAACAATTTATGGCTTCTGGATGTGCCATTGTTTAAAAAAGTAGATTTTCGTATATCTTATTCAGAATATCTTGAATTTTGATTGACCCTTCCCCCACCTTTCTTTAATACACTCTCTTCCCCTAACCTTGCTTAGGCCTTTCCCCTCCCTGTAATCTTTTCTTCTGCTTAAATATATACAATACCATCCTCTTAAGACCTTCCCTCTCCTCCCTCCTTTATAGCCTTTTTCTAGCTTATGGGCCTTGATACTGATTTTTGGTTCCAGATCACACACTAGTCTATACATTTGTAGCTAGGATCTACATATAAGAGAGAACATATGACGTTTAGCTCTCTGGGCCTGGGTTACCTCACTTCGTATAATCCTTTCCAGATCCATCCATTTCCCTGCAAATTTCATTTCATTTTTCTTTACCACTGAATAGAACTCCATTGTGTAGATGTACCACATCTTTATTATCCATTCATCTGTGGATGGACATCTAGGCTGGTTCCATTTCCTAGCTATTGTGAATAGAGCAGCAGAAAAAATGGTTGTACAAGTATCTCTAAGGTAGTGAGAAGAGTCATTAGGATATATGCCTAGAAGTTCTATAGCTGGATCATATGGCAAATCTATTTTTAGCTGTCTCAAGAACCTCCACACGAATTTCCACAATGGCTGTACCAGATTACATTCCCACCAACAGAACAGAAGGGTTCCCCTTTTACCACATCCTCGCCAACATTTATTGTCATTTGTTTTCTTGATGATAGCCATTCTTACAGGAGAGAGACGGAATCTCAAGGTACTTTTAATTAGCATTTCCCTAATGGCTAATGATGTAGAACACTTTTTCAGATGTTTATATGCCATCTATATTTCTTCTGGTGAGAACTCTCTATTTAGTTACATAGCACATTTTTTGATGGGGTTGTTTGATTTCTTATTGTTCTGTTTTTGAGGGTTTTTTGTATATTCTGGATATTAATCCTCTGTCAGATGTGTAGCTGGCAAAGATTTTCTCCCATTCTATAGGTTGTCTCTTGGTTCTATTCACAGTGTCCTTTGTTGTACAAAAGCTTTGTAATTTCATGAAATCCCAGTAGTTGATTAGTGGTTTTCTGAGCTATTGGGGTATCCAGAAAGTTATTACCTATGCCAATATGTTGAAGGGTTTCCCCTACCTTTACCTCTAGCAATTTCAGAGTTTTGGTCCAATTTTAAGGTCCCTGATCCACTTGGATTTGATACTTGTACATGGAGAAAAACAAGGATCTATTTTCATCTTTCTACATATACATAGTCAGTTTTCCCAGCACCACTTGTTGAAGAGGCTGTCTTTTCTCCAATGAATATTTTTGGCAATTTTGTCAAAAATCAGATGGCTGTAGCTGCCTGGATTAACATCTAGGTCCTTTATTCTGTTCCACTGATCTACATATCTGTCTTTGTTTCAATACCATGCTGTTTTTGTTACTGTGGCTTTGTAATATAGCTTAAAATTGGGTATGATGATACCACCAGCCTTATTTTTGTTGCTCAAAATTGTTTTGGCTATTTGGGGGGTTTTGTGCTTCCAAATGAAATTTAGAATTTTTTTTCTATTCCTGTGAAGGATACCAATGGAATTTTAATGGGGATTGCATTAAATGTGTAGATTGCTTTTGGTAAGATTGATATTTTCACAATATTCATTCTTCCAACACAAGAATATGGTATATCTTTCCATTTCCTTGTGTCTTCTGCACCTTCTTGCTTGAGTGTTTTAAAGTTCTCATTGTAGAGCTCCTTTACTTCCTTAGTTAAGTTTATTCCAAAGTACTTTTTTTGAGGCAGTTGTGAATGAGAGAAATTCCCTGATTTCATTCTCTGCAGGTTTGTTGTTACTATAAAGGAAAGCCACTGACTTCTGTGTATTTATTTTGTATCCTGCTACATTGCTAAAAGTGTTTATCAATTCTAACAGTTTGCTAGTAGAGTCTTTGGGGTCTTTTATGTATAGAATCATATCATCTGTAACTAGTGATAATTTGATCTCTTCCTTTCCAATTTGTATCCCTTTTATGAGTATCTCTTGCCTTATTGCTATAACTAAGACTTCCAGTACTATATTAAACAAAAATAGGGACAGTGAACACCCTTGTTTTGTTCCTGAATTTAGTGGAAAATCTTCAAGCTTTTCACCATTTAGTATTATGTTAGCTATAGGTTTGCCATATATAGCTTTGATTATGTTGACACATGTTCCTTCTATTCCCAGTTTCTGTAATACTTTTACCATGAAAGGATTCTGGATTTTGTCAAATGCTTTTTCTGCATCTATTAAGATGATCATGTGATTTTTGTTCTTCAGACCATTTATAGGATGTATGACATTTACTAATTTGCATATGCTGAACCATCCCTGCATCTCTGGGATAAAGCCTACTTGGTTGGGGTGAATGATCTTTCTGATATATTCTTGTATTCTGTTTGCTAATATTTTGTTGAGAATTTTTGCATCTATGTTCATGAGGGAGATTGGTCTGTAATTTTCTTTTTCTATTCTATCTTTGCCTAGTTTTGGTATCAGGGTGATCTTAGCTTCATAGAAGAACTTTGGTAGGATTCCTTCTTTTTCTATTTTATGGAAAAGCTTAAGAAGCAATGGTGTTAGTTCTTTCCTGAAGGTCTGGTAAAATTCACCAGTGAATCCATCTCGGCTTGGGCTTCTTTTAGTTGGGAGACTTTTTATAACTGCTGGATCTCTGTACTTATTATAGGTCTATTTAAATGGTTTATCTCATCTTGATTTAATTTTGGTAGGTTATATGAATCAAGGAAATCACCCATTTCTTTCAGATTTTCAAACTTAGAGGCATATATATTCTTAAAGTATATCTTTATAACTGTCTGAATTTCTTTGGTATGTGTTGTAATGGTGCCTTTTTCATCTCTAATTTTATTAATTCTTGTCTCTTCTCTCTTCCTCCTGGTAAATTTGCTAAGAGTTTATCAATCTTGTTTATCCTTTCACAGAACCAACTCTTTTGTTGATTCTTTGGATTGGTGGGGGGGGGTTGTTTCTATTTCATTAATTTCTGACCTAATCTTTATGATTTCTTCTTGTCTACTGATTTTTGGTTTGCCTTGTTCTTCTTTTTCCAATACCTTAATGTGGAGCATTAAATTGTTTATTTGTGAACTCACTAATTTCTTAATATAGGCACTTAAAGCTATAAATTTCCCTCTTATGACTGCCTTCATTGTGTCCCAAAGGTTTCAGTATGTTATAGTATCATTGTCATTTGATTCTATGAATTTATTGTTTTCCTTCTTGGTTTCTTCAATGAACCATTGATCATTCAATTGTGTACTGTTTAGTTTCCATGAATTTCTGTATGCTCTGTAGCTTTTCTTGAAGCTGGTTTTCAGTTTAATCCCATTGTGGTCAGATAGAGTACAAGTGATTATTTCAGTTTTCCTATATTTGTGGAGATTTGCTTTGTGTCCTAATAAATGGTCTATTTTAGAGAATGTTCCATGTGCTGCTGAAAAAAATGTATATTCTGCAGCATTTGGATGGAATGTTCTGTTAGGTCTATTTGTTCCATGATATCATTTAATTCAGATGTCTCTCTGTTTATTTTTTTTCTGGGATGACCTGTCAGTTGATGAGAGTGGGGTATTGAAGTCTCCCACTACAATTGTGTTTGATATTATCTGTGAACTTAAGTCTAACAGAGTTTGATGAACAATACATAGTCTCCTTCTTCCTGTGGCTTGTCTCTGGACCACAAATGCATTGTCCTTTCAAGTGTAGCTGTAGCCCAGAAGAACCAAGTTGGAGAGGTTGTCTACATACCATGCATGCATTACTGAAATAAAACAAAATAGGATACTTTGCTCACCTACTTGGAAGTCTGGGGCAGGAGGAAGTTAAGTTCAAGGACTTCCTGAGCTACTAAGTGAGTTCAAGAACAGCCTGGGAAATTTGATAAAATCCTGTCTCAAAATAAAAATCCAAAAAAGACTGGAAATGTAGTTTAGTGATAGAGCACTTGCCTAGCTCTGGGTTCAAGCCCCCAACACCACAAAAATAAAATAAAAATATAAAACTCTGAAGGTAAATCACAATCAGGAAAAACATGCAGTCTCAGAACATTGATGTTAGAGGTGACCTAGAACAGCATTCAAGAAGCAAATATGCTGTGAAAGGAGGTTACCTCATCAATGGTACACATTTTAGAGATTCTCCAGCCTTTGACTTACCAATCTGAGCAGAACACTAGGGTGAGCAGCAGGAGAATCCCAGAAATTCCTACACATTCCATCTCAGTGCACACAAAGTAGGCCAAGAGTCAGTCAGTCAAGGGGAGAGGTAGATTCTACATGAGTAGATATAAAGATTAAGATGCACCTGACTGAGTAACCAATGGCAGTGACACGTTTGATTTATTAGAGATAGAAAAAAAGAGATAAAGAAAATGAAAGAGAGGGAGAGAATAGGTGTGCCAGGGCCTCTAGCCACTGCAAATAAACTCCAGACTCATGAGCCACCATGTGTCTAAATAGGGCTTATGTGAGTTCTGGGGAATTGCACCTGGGTCCTTAGGCTTCTCAGGCTAACACTCCAACCACTAAGCCATATCTCCAGCCCCAGTAATACATTTTAATGAAGACTTTGACTTCACCAGGGTACAAATTTCTATTGTAGAAGAAATTGGATGAACACTTTACTATGCCTTTGAAAAACAGTTTCATTCATTACTGTAAATATTAAGTTAAAATATACATTTTAAAAATGTTCATGCAAGGTAAAGAAACAGTACTCCCTGGAAGGTTATTATGATATTTTTAGGATTTTTAGAAAAGAAAGACAGCAGAAAGGAATATAATAAACATGGAGGTATACTATCCATTGATCTGTTCATTGTCCTGAAATCTCATGTTGCTTTTGGATCACAGAAGAAAACAATACCCTTTAACGGAAGCATTGTATCTAATACAAAAAGAAGATGTGGCCAACATTTTAGAACCAACCACAGTATGTCAAATGAACATCACATGTGAAGAACATCATTTAAAGCACTAGCTACTATATCCACCTAATATATATATAGCAGTCACATAGGACTTTGGATTGAGTGGGAATTTATTAAATACTTCTTCCATAATATTTCTTTCTTTTCCAGTAAGCCTTTCTCAATATGCTTATCCATCTGGGCTTGCACATTTCTGTTTTGTTTCAAAGGAGTTCTACTATTTCCTTTTCCAGTTTCGTAATACTGTCAATAGATCATGAGTCCAGACTCGACAGTGGGAAAGAGCCAAGTAACATCTGTTCTTGAGAAGAGCAACTGGATTTCTCTGTGCTCGGATTTCCAAGGGAGGGTCCACTTAGACAATATGCATATTACTTCTTTTCTTCAGCTTAGCTTGCAGTTGGGTGGAGGTGCTGCATCATTGTTCCAGAGTTTCATTGTCTAGTGTTGTACTCTAGAAACCTCCAGGCAAAATTTCACTTCCTCCTGCCGCTGCTGTCTTAGTCCTAGCTATGACAAAGCCAGCTGGGATGAGTTGCAATCACTTGGTGAGAAAGTCAGCTCTATTCATGGTCATTGGCTTGAATTCTCTCCACAATCCTATCTGTTGTTGCCTACATACCCTAGTGAGTCCTGAAGGAACTGAGTTTTGAAAAACAATAAACATTATGTGTGTGTGAGAGAGAGAGAGAGAGAATGTGTGAGGTCATGACTGTGCTGTAGCATGCATGTAGAGGTTAGAGGACAACCTCAGGGTATTGATGCTCTCTGTCCATCTTGTTTGAGGCAAGATCGCTGTATCAGTTTCCTTATCACTGCCAAGACAAAACGCCTGACAAATCAGTTTGAGGTAGGAGGGATATACTTCAGTTTACGCATACAGGCTACAGTCTATTATGGTGGGGTGGTAGGGCAGCAGGAACGTGAGGAGCTGGCCACAGTCAGTCCACAGTGAGGAAGGCTGCTTAGCTAGCTTTCTCCTTTCCTCTCCCAGTCCAGTAACCTGGCCTTTGAGATTGTACCTCCCCAGCTAGGGTATGTCCTCAGACTTCAACTTATTTAATATACAAAATCTCTCACAGACATGACTACAGATATGTTTCCATGGAAATTCTAAATCCAGTCAAACTGACTACCTTCACAGTCTCTCTGGCTGCTATTTTTTTCCAACTATCCTCATGAGTTTTAGGATTCTCCTGACTCTGCCTCCTATTCTTGGAGGCATGTTCACATTACAGACACTTGTACTTTACATGCAATGTTAGGTGATTCCTAGGTTTCTGAACTCTGGTCATCAGGCTTGTGGAACAAGCACATTTTACCTCTGAACCATCTCCCTAGCCCAAAGCACAGAATTTTAATAACAGAAAACATGATAGTGGATAATGAAGATGTGGCACATTTATACAATGGAGTTCTACTCAGCAGTAAAGAAAAATTAAGTTATGAAATTTGCAGAAAAATGGATGGACCTGGAAAGGATTATACTAAGTGAGAAAACATGATAAAAAGCTATTTGACCTTCTTCTCAGAAAATGAAGAGTGTATGTGCAGCTAATTTAAAAGGTTGTAAGTCCTCTGATGCTTGGTCCATTCTTGAGCCTTCCACATTGAAACAGTTTGGTAAACAAAGTCAGCTCTAAGAATAAAAAACTTAACTGTGATAGTTTATATTGATTGTCAATTTGACAGAACCTAGGACCACTTGTGAAGGATTCTGTATAGGTTAGTGTCTGTGCATGTCTGTGAGGGATTGTCTCTATCAGGTTATTTGATGTGGGAAATCCCAACTTAACTCTGGGCAGCACCATCCCACTGCCTAGAGTCCTGGACTGTATTAGGAGACATCTGGTTGAGTAACAGGATTCATCCCATCTCTACTTCCTCTCTACTATTGTGGTTATGGGATACTGGCTTCCTGCTCCTGTCATGCATTCCTCACCATGATGCACTCCACCCACTGCAGGTATAACTGAAATAAACTTTCTCCTCCCTGAATTGCTTTCAACTGGACATTTTGTCTCGGCAGTGAGACAGTAACTGATATACTTATGAAAAAATATCCTGAAATATTTATCGACCAATAATATATTTTATTAAACTAGTTCTGCCTAATATTGGGCCCTCATTCTACCATTGTCTGGGAAGTGTTAGCACTCCTTACTGTTAAGGATTGTGTCTGTGAGCAATGAAAAAGAATTTAAATGTTGGCTGTGCTACTATAGTATATTATATACTGTTTATAATATTTTATTTTTAAGGTTTAATTTGTTTCATATGGGACTGGTCATTCACTTGCTTATTTTTTGTTATTTTTATTTATATATTTATTTATTATTTTTTAGAGAGGGCAAGACACACACACACACACACACACACAAAGAGAGAGAGAGAGAGAGAGAGAGAGAGAGAGAGAAACAGAGGAAGAGAGAATTGGCATGCCAGGGCCTCAGCCACTGATATCAAACTCCAGATGCCTGTGCCATTCAGCAGGCATGTGTAACCTTGAGCTTGATGCTCCTTTGTTCATCTGGCTTATGTGGAATCTGGAGAGTTTAAAATGGGCCCTTAGGCTTTACAGGTAAGCACCTTAATTGCTAAGTCATCTCTTCAGCATGTTTTTGTTATTTTTAAATTTTATTTATTTATTTATTTGCAAGCAGATAGAGAAAGAGAGAGAAGAGGAGAGAGAAGAGAGAGAATGGGCACACCAGGGCCTCCAGCCACTGTAAATGAGCTCCAGATCCATGTGTTACTATACATTTGGCTTGACATGGGTACTGGGGAATCGAACCCAGGTCACTAGGCTTTACAGGCAAGTGCCTTAACTGCTGATCCATCTTTCCAGCCCTGTTATCTTTTTTCTAAGATAGGGTCATGCTATGTATCCTAGACTGACCTGGAACTCTGCCTTCTGTCTCACCTTCCCATGCTACAGAATTTAATATATGTTGAAAAAGGAAATCAAAATCCTTTCTCCTCTTGCTAAATCTTCATAATTCTGATGTTTCAGGTATATTATTCTATCCCCTAATTTATTCTTAGGTTGGGAGACAAAAAAGATTGAGTGGGGTGTGGGATGGAATTGGAGTCATTAATTCACGAGTGTTTCAAATTTTTTCCAACCTAACAGAGAGGCCTAGAAAATATGCTAGTACAATTTACTTGACTGGACCGTACTGGAGAGTAGAACTTGACATTTTCTTAAAGACTAAGTTCCACTAATAATACATTTTTTTTATTGTGCGTATGTGTGTGTGGATGCATATACATGTGTGCTGTGGCATGGCATGTAGAAGTCAGGGGACAACCACCACCAGTACTGATCCTCCCTTCCACCTTGTTTTGAGGTAGGGTCTCTCTTGTTTACTGCTGCGCTGACCCCACAAGCTCTGTGGATTCTCCTGTCTCCTTTTCCTTCTCACTATAGGTACACTGAAATAATTACAGACACTAGTGCTACACACCAGGATTTATATGGAATCTGGAGATTGGAACTCAGGTTGTCAGGCTTGCACAGCAAGTGTTTTACCCAATATTTATTTTGAATGAAACTCAATATACATCTGTGTCGTAGCCTCCCTAGGATATCATTTTTTAATTTGCTACACTTGATTGCTTAAAGAATTTTCTTTTGTATTGGAAAGTTAGGGAAAGTAATTTGTTAGATAAAAAAATAGATAGCCACCTTACTCAAGGTTTTATCTGTGGCCATCTGCTCTTGAAGATAGTATTTAAAGTGATTTGAATGTGAAATGCTCACCACAGGTTCATGTGTTTGATCACTTGATACACAGCTGGTGGTAGCATTTGGAAAGCTGTGGCACCTTTGGAGGAACATGCAGGTAGATGTAGGCCACTATGGGCAAACTTTTAAAGGTATAGCACTGCTTTCTTGCTATCTACCCTCCACTTTCTGTCTGTACAATGATGAAAGCAGCTCTACCACATGCTTCTGCTGCCAAGGATCTAGCCACTCCAGCCAACTGGCCTTCACCATGACAAAATGAATTCCCTCCACACCTGTAAGCCAAATAAATCTTTCCATGCTGAGGTTGTTTCTGTTGGGTATTTCGTCAAAACAATGAGAAATGTTCCTAATTTAATGTTTTTCACTTTGTGCTTGCCTTCTTTGTTCATTATTCTGTGGTCATGCCTGACTTTGGCTAGTACTGCTATTATATTTTCTCAGAGTTTTAACTATGGTCAAAGGTTTCCCAGTATCCTATTCTAATTATGCATTCACCTCATTAAAAAAGTCTCATTACCATCTCTGGCTTAGGATTAAGAACAATAAGGATTCCCTAGAAAGGAAGAAATCTAGGCAATATTCAGTTCTCTTATCTTTTTGCTTTGCAAACTTTTTACTGTGTATTCTGAGAAATGGACTCTCTTCAGGTGACAAGAATTCACCAATGCATAAGAGAAAAGCAGGGAAAGTGTCTTTGGAAAAAGAAGCATTTGGCTGGCCTTTGAATCTACTGAAGCTCTGAGATGCTTCTCCTTTGAAGGTGGAAGGAACAATGCCTTCATCCTTCTATTTCTACATAAGAGTCATATTGTTATCTCAAGTAAGGAGTGAATGATTCTTGCTGTTTACTTCAACCCTTGAAGAGGGAAGTATTATAACTTTCCAGATCTCATAGTAAATATTTTCAAAATTAATGTGTACACTCATGTGTACTTGCATATTAAACATTTCACTCACATCTCAGACTCGAAGTTTGTCAGTTTGTCATGTAAGAACTGAACAAGAATTGTATGAGAAGGATATTCAGGCTACCCAAGGAGTACGATGGATGGTAACATAGTTGATGCTTAGACTTTCTCTGTATATTAGCTTTTCCTAATTATTTACATGAGAAAGTATAGATTTGGCTTTCTATGAAAGAGAATCTAGGTAATGTTATAAATATTTGAATTATCATCATCAACACAATAGGACATTCATTCCCATTCAGGCTTTCTGTGGGAATTTCAGCTTTGAGTTCTCTACATTCATCACAGTTTCTCTGGGCTCCCATTCACTTTGCACATACTCTAACCTGTCAATATTCCCAGTTATTACCACTCCTCACCAAGATCCTTCTCTTCCCCTTCTGGTATGCTTGCCACTCCAGGTCATGATCCTATGAGATCCTACTTGCCACTCATTCACTTCACTGTCTCCTTACTTCTCATTCTGCATCTCATGCATGTCCCTCCAAGTATCCTGCTCACTTTCTTGCCACCCACTGATTATATGACAACCTTAACATTCACTCCTAGCTGCACCCTACGCCAGGGTCCCTGCCTCGTTCTCAACAGAACATGGAACTCCCACCTGAAGCCATCCTGGAAAGATGAGGTGGTGTTTGTGCCTGTGCCTCACTTTGGCTCACCACATCCATGTAAGTGACCTGTGTATTGGTTGTTTGCCTGAGAGAAAGTTGCCTTTGTTCAATTAAAAGTTAAGCACAGGGCTAGAGAGATGGCTCAGTGGATAAAGTAATTGCCGCACAATGAGCTGAGTTCAGACCCCCAGAGCCCCCATGAGTGTCAGCTGTGGTAGTAGGTACCTTTACTCCTAGCACTAGGAAGACAAAAATAGGGACCATGGGACTCATTGGCTATATAGTCTAGCCCAGTTAGCAAGAAACCCTTTCTCAAAGAATAAAGTCAAAAGAGGTTGACTTTTGGTGGCCTTCTCTGCCCACATCACAGGTGAGTCCTTTCTGAGTCTGCACTGTCTTCCTGGCCCTCTAACCAATCAAGACCCTTCATATACATTTGAACTTGGCATTAAAGCCCATCCCAAATGGATGCCTAATTTACAAGTTACCATGTGGGTTTTCCTGGGTTTCCCACTTGGGACACCTCCCAGCCGTAGCGTGGGAGCTTTTCTCTTCCTTCCTCTTATTTCTACTCTTTCTTCAAATACAGCTTTCATAATTTACCCTTATTCCTGTGTACATTTTCAATTCTTTGATAATAATAGACACAAAATTAAAAGTCACTGGCTTAGAGGGTTCTTTACAGACACTGGCTTGGACAGTTCTAAGCCCATTCAGGGTCAAAAGAGAACTGACAGCTCTCAACCCCACAACAATGTCTGTCCCTGTTGGTCTGGAGAAAGAACTCAGCAGTTAAAGGTGCTCGCTTGAAGTGTCAGTCTCTGGCTTTAACAGGCATGCACACACACATGACCACATATATACAAACATGCATATACATACACAGTCATACATACATAAACAATAAAGAGTAACTACAGCCACTTTTCATCTGGCTCACTGAAGATATCAAGGTTCACAAGGGTTAAGGGGTGCAGGAAGCTGTGGAGGCTTTGGTCTCACCCCTCCTTATGTACAGCTTCCCCTGCATACTGTCTACTGCTCCTTCACAGAGTAAGATTACATCAACAACTTATATGTACTCAACTAACTGGATTTCTACGGATTCACCTAAATATTTTACTGCCTAGAATGGCAATGTTCTAAGTATTGTTTGGAGAGTTTATACAACTGGAGATGATTTTATGAGCCCTTTTAAGAACACCTGGTTTGAGTCTAGCTCATATAATTGAACAATTTAGCACCACAGTGCTAAGCATACGGTAAGTTGCACCAATGATAATGAGTTGAAAGTGAGCTCATTCTGAAAACTGGATTTTTGTTTTAGATTCTTTTTGACTGTGATAGCAAAGTGGTGAGCACTGACCCTGATAAGCCTTATTAATCCTAAAAACCTCCAAGAAATGCCAAAAAAGAAAACTATTTCTTTAATTTTTTATTTTTTTTATTTATTTTTTATTTTATTTTTTTTTTTGGGTTTTTCGAGGTAGGGTCTCACTCTGGTCCAGGCTGACCTGGAATTAACTCTGTCATCTCAGGGTGGCCTTGAACTCATGGCAATCCTCCTACCTCTGCCTCCCGAGTGCTGGGATTAAAGGCGTGCGCCACCACGCCCGGCTTTTATTATTTTTTTTTATTAACAACTTCCATGATTGTAAACAATATCCCATGGTAATGCCCTCCCTCCCCCACTTACCCCTTTGAAACTCCATTCTCCATCATATCCCCTTCCCCTCTCAATCAGTCTCTCTTTTATTTTGATGTCATGATCTTTTCCTCCTATTATGATGGTCTTGTGTAGGTAGTGTCAGGCACTGTGAGGTCATGGATGTCCAGGCCACTTTGTGTCTGGGGGAGTAAGTTGTAAGGCGTCCTATCCTTTCTTTGACTCTTACATTCTTCCTACCACCTTTCGCAATGGACCCGAGCCTTGGAAGGTGTGATAGAGATATTGCAGTGCTGAGCACCTGTCACTTCCTTCCAGCACAATGATGCCTTCTAAGTCACCCCAAGGTCACTGCCATCTGAAAAAAGAAGGTTCTCTACCAAAAGTGAGAGTAGCATTAATATGTAGGTATTTTTAAAAATCCCAATGAAACTTTTGAAACGTGGTTGTTCGGGTGACAAGGCAACTCCTCCAGCTGTTTCATGGAAAGATTAATAATTAACTCTTGGCCCGATTGGAGGAAACCAAAGAACTGACCTTTCACCTTTGGGTTAGAATAGAAATCGGAGTTCTGGGATTCTCCTGCGGTTAGTCTGGGCAACTGTAATGAGCTGGACCTCTGCTGTCACCTAGCGGCTCACAATGGCAAGAATCCAGAAAAGGCGTCTGGCAAAACACACAGTGAGAATTACTAGAATCCTGCAGCTATGGAACCAGCCAGGGAACATCCTGGGATTCTGAAGAGGAATGCAAACCACGGGGTTCTTGACCTGTGATTCTTCTCCCAGCACTCATTCTCCTTGGTAAAACCCAGAAAAAAACCAGCAGAAAATATGAGCATTATCTCCCTGTTCTCCGCCTCAGGCCCCTTCCCATGGGCACCTTCGTACAAAACGTGAATGTCCCACAAGACTTGAACGTCCCTCAAGACATGAATGTCCCGCAAGGCAGCGCATCAAAGATGCTGCTCACCTGAGAGTCTGATTAGGATCCACCTGAAGCCCACAACTATCCTGGAAGAACAATCACCCCAGGCCTCTGAAAATAACCACAAACAATAGCATTCTCCAGAATGTTCTGTCTGCATAACAGGGCAAAGAAGCCCTGTGCTGGAAAGGTTTCAAATGACCACCAGAAAATGTGTATAAAGTCAGAAACCATACTGCGATGGGAATAATGTGCTGATATTTCACTGACCCAAGAAAATGGAAGGGGAAGTAGAAAAAAGAGCAACAAACACACTTTTCTGTGTGGAGGATACACTAGTTTCTCAATCTAGTCTGATGAATACACAACCTGTAATAAACCCTCAAAACCCTTCTCTGAAGATTCCCACTAGAAAGGCAGTGGGAGACCGGCCAAGGTAGGGGTCTCCCTGATTTTCCACCCAAAGTCTAAGCTGTGTCCATGACTCCAACAGGTTTTAGACCCAAGACAACAAGCTGGTTTCCTTCCAAAGTAGGAAGCTATCAGCATGTTGTATTGAAGTTAAGGAGCCATAAACAAGCCTAGGTAGAAGACCACACAGTTCAATTTATAATCTTATGCAACCTCCCAGATCTGTGTATGTAGCATACTATCTATGTGCTTTAAAAATGTGGCCTTATAGAACACTGAAAGTGGAATGGTTTAAGTGAAGTCAGGGAAGGGGATGGAGAAGAGGAGGGTGTGGGAGAAGGAGTAATCAAAATTATGGTACCAAGCTGGAGGGATTGCTTAGTGGTTAAGGTGCTTGACTGCAAAGCCAAAGGACTCAGGTTCAATTCCCCAGGACCATATAATCCAGATGCACAAGGTGGCACATGCATCTGGAGTTCATTTCAGTGTGCCCATTCTCTCTCTCTCCCTCTCTCCCTCCCTCCCTCCCCCCTCCCTCTGTGTCTGTGTGTGTGTGTATGTGTGTGTTTATGTCTCAAATAAAATAAACAGACATAAAAAAAATTATAGACCCTATGGGTAAGCCATATGGAAATCTACTTTATTTCTAACTAAATAATATGTGTTTAAAAAGAGAGACAGTGTAGGCAGAAGTACCCTGTAAGGGTAGATATTACTGAGACCATAGATTTTTACAAATTTTGTGCCACGCGTGTGATACCGTCCATCAAATTGTTGGTCAGGGAGGCCCCAGATGACCTCCAAACATTACAGGCTATGGTCAAGGCTCTTTATTGCCAACCAAAACTAGATGGTAAGACCCTATTGCTGAAGACACCACATGCTTGGGTTGTAGTTCACTGAGAAATCAAGGTGGAGCTGAGCTAGAAACCTCTTCCCTGTTGATTAGCTGTCAGGATGATGGAAAGACCTAAGCAGCCTTTTGGGGGAGAAAAGTCATCAAGACCTTAAAAAACAAGCCTCATGGATAGATCGCCAAATGTTTCAACTGGTGCAATGGTAGCATGTCTATTACATGAGAATCCAACTTTTTTCTGAATGTGAGGCCCACTCCTTGCAAGGGAATTCATACCTGGTATGAATGAAATGCCTATGGCTAGGGAGCTCATAAGTCTTAGGGGGAAATTACTATTATTGTCTGGATAAATGAATATATTATGCCCACAAAAATGACCTCTAAATACTTATGCTTGTGCTCATATATTAATGGCACTCCCATTTTTGGTAAGATAAGCTTCACTTTCACCTCTGTAAAGACAAAATACTCACCAAAGTGCTGAGAAGAAGTGACAGTGGAGAGCTCAGCACTGAGACAGCTCTACCACACCCTCCAAGGTGAAGGAACAACTGCAGAAGAGTGACAGAAAGAACGTGAAAGACAAAAGAAGGGAAGAGTGCTTTGCAACACTGTCATCCAGACATAAAGGGGCCATGGCATTCATGACCTCATGGTGACAAATGCTGCCTATACAAGACTTGCGTAACATGCAGAAAAGTAATGTCATTAAAAGAGAAGATAGATGAGTTAGGAAGAAGAAGGGATTCAGTGGAGGGGATTCAAGAAGAGAAAGAGGGTAGTGGGAGGGTATTATTATCATGGTATAATGTCTATATGTATGAAGATTGTTAATAAAAATGCGGCCTTAAAGATTGAAAGGTCAGGACAAGGGAAGAGTGGCTAGTGCTTGCCTTGTTAGCATAAGGTCCTGAGTTTGATGCTCAGAACCCATGTACAGTTGCCAAGCATGGCAGCATGCACCTGTGCTTCCAGCTCTTGGGAGCCCAAAATGGGCAGATCCCTCAAGCTCACTGACCGGGAAGTTTAGGCTATGGTGAGCTCCAGGCCACTAAAATAAAGAAGGACAGTATCCCTGAGGATGTCCCATGAGGTCGTCTAACACACACTAAATAAAGGAGGACGGTGTCCCAAGGATGTCACAAGAGGTCGTCTTTGGTGTCTACGCACACTAAAATAAAAGAGGACAGTGTCCCCGAAGATGTCACATGAGTTTGTCTATGGCGTCTACACACACTAAGATAAAGGAGGACGGTGTCCCGAAGGATGTCACATGAGGTCATCTTCAGCATCTACACCCACTAAAATAAAGGTGGACAGTGTCCCCGAGGATGTCACACGAGGTCATCTTTGGCATCAACACACACTAAAATAAAGGAGGACAGTGTCCCAGAGGATGTCACATGAAGTCATCTTCAGCATCTACACACCCTAAAATAAAGGAGGATGGTGTCCCCAAGGATGTCACATGAGGTCGTCTTCAGCGTCTACACACCCTAAAATAAAGGAGGACAGTGTCCCTGAGGATATAACATGAGGTCCTCTACAGCGTCTACACAAACTAAAATAAAGGTGGACGGTGTCCTGGAGGATGTCACATGAGGTCGTCTTCAGCGTCTACACACACCAAAATAAGGGTGGACAGTGTCTTCGAGGATGTCACATGAGGTCATCTTCAGCGTCTACACACACCAAAATAAGGGTGGACAGTGTTCCCCAGGGTACCACATGAGGTCATATTTGGCGTCTACACACACATACACTCAAGCACATACTAATCTGCATACACACATTCAAAAAAGAAGTAAAATGCAAAACTAAAAGGCAATATCAGGAAACCTTACTATTCTAAAATTATGTATTCACCTGTGACCTTGTTTGGTGTAAACTGTTCTCAAATCCATAAATTTAACAAGTTGACTTTTGGCAAATTGGACATTCTACAAAATGGTCATTCAGCGAATTGATTTTTGATACTTGGCCAAGTTCTGGAATGGTAATGAATACGGTGTCCAGGTGATCAACAGCTACCTCTCAGTGCCAACTAAAATTATTAGCTCAAAGTGACAACTGCCGGGAGCAATAGGGATGGCCATTGCAGGCATGGTACATTCAAGAGTGGCTATTACAGTGCCAGGTGTGGTGGCACACGCCTTAAACCCCAGCACTGGGAAGGCAGAGGTAGGAGGCTTTCCATGAATTCAACACTACCCTGAGACTACATGGTGAATTCCAGGTCAGCCTGGGCCAGAGTGAGACCCTACCTTGGAAAACCAAAAAAATAAAATAAAAGCCGGGCATGGTGGCGCACGCCTTTAATCCCAGCACTCGGGAGGCAGAGGTAGGAGGATTGCCATGAGTTCAAGGCCACCCTGATGAGAGTTAATTCCAGGTCAGCCTGGACCAGAGTGAGACCCTACCTCGAAAAACAAAAATAAATAAATAAATAAATAAAATAAAATAAAATAAAAATAAGAGGGGCTATTGCAACAATTCAGTCAGGGAGAGCTGCCAGGAGGAGTGAAGCAGCTGAGGCATTCCTCATTGCTCAGCAGCTGCTGGTGACTTTACCCAGAACACAGGGAGACAAGACCTTCTGAGAACCACCACGAAAGAGGATGATATTCACAGTAGCCAGTGTCTATAATGATTTTCACTTAAGCACTTCACACAGATTTACTCCTTAATCTCCAGAACAATCCTTGAATCAGGAACTCTTATTACCACCCTGTGTTAGTAAAGGGAGAGCATGTCAAAGGACTTGCTAAAAAGTCCTACAACCAAGCTGATGAAAACCAGATTCAAATTGTGTACTGAAGTTGCTTCAGAGAGGTTCAATTTGAGCTTTCAGATTTAAATATTTTAAAGATATTTTACCTTTATTTATTTATTTGAAAGAGAAAGAGAGACAGAGAAAAAAAAATAAGTACATACAGAGATAGAGCAAGAGAGGGCCAGGGCCTCCAGCCACAAACTCCAGACACATGCACCACTTTGTGCATCTGGCTGACATGGGTCCTGAGGAATCAAACCTGGGTCCTTTGGCTTTGCAAGCAAGTGCCTTAACCTCTTAAGACATTTAAAAACGAGATTTGAGATATAGTTGGTTCCAAGTTTGAAAAAAGTAAAATATGTGACCTTTAAAATTTCTGTTCTGATCTCTGTACCTGGCCACAATCCTCCCGTCGCTCTCTCCCCGTGAGCATCGCACATCCGACCCCAAGGCCCGGTGGCTCTACCGCGCTCTCGCCAGGGCGGTAGGGGCCGAGGCCTGCTACCCGCTCGATCCCCGCAGCCGCCCTTGAGGCCGCTGCCGCCATCTCTGGGATGCCGCGATGGGCGGCGCCGCGGGCCGTTGGGGCTGGCGGCTCCTAGCGCTGCCGCTGCTGCTGGTGCCAGGCCGAGCAGGGCCTCGGAGATCACCTTCAAGCTGCCCGACAGTGCCAAGCAGTGCTTCTACGAGGACATGGCACAGGGCACCAAGTGCACCCTCGAGTCCCAGGTGATTACAGTGGTCACTATGATGTAGACTGTCGACTGGAAGATCCTGATGGTGAAGTGTTGCACAAAGAGATGAAGAAACAGCATGATAGTTTCACCTTCACGGCCTCCAAAAATGGGACATACAGATTTTGCTTCAGCAATGAGTTCTCTACTATCACACATAAAACTGTATATTTTGATTTTCAAGTTGGAGAAGATCCACCTTTGTTTCCCAGTGAAAACCGAGACAGTGCCCTTACCCAGGTGGAATCTGCCTGTGTTTCCATTCACGAAGCTCTGAAGTCTGTTATTGACTATCAGACTCATGTCCGGCCGAGGGAAGCTCAAGGCCGAAGCCGAGCAGAAGATCTAAATACAAGAGTAGCCTATTGGTCAGTGGGAGAAGCCCTCGTTCTTCTGGTGGTTAGCATAGGGCAGGTATTCCTTCTGCAAAGCTTTTTCTCAGATAAAAGAACCACCACAACTCGTGTAGGATCCTAACGCGTTCTGAGAAAGGATGCACCTTGGCCACTGTAATTTCGCTGTCCTCGAATTTTGGGTACTGAAGAACTTGATATTGTCACCTTTTAAAACCCTACTCATACATTTGTTGAGAAGAGATGTATCATGTATATGCCCATACTGGAAAGGACACCTTTTTTATTATTTGTGAAGGTGGAGAAACTTTGGAACTTACTTTGGGCTATTCATGTGAAATATTCAACAGCAATGATCTACTTTTTTTTGGTTGTTTCTATCTATTCATACACTAAACTTTGGTATTCTGATTCGTTTTAACCATTTAAAAGTACTTTTCTTATAGGTTGTTGATACTTTTAAAACCTTAAAGTCTGTGTGTGTTATGGAGGAAGAAAACTGTCTTTTAATTGTTTATAGTGAATAAAGTTGTGTTTTTAAGAAAACCAAATGTAATGGAATTTCAAAGGGGAAAGTGTGGAGGGGGAGGGAGGGAATTACCATGGGATATTTTTTTATAATCATGGAAAATGCTAATAAAAATTAAAAAAAAGAAAAAGAAAACCAAATGTGATTAACTGTAGCCCAAGCCCTATTCTGCACTGCTTAATTTTGTGGGGGGCGGGGGTCTACCATAGAAATGTTACTTATTATTGATTCAATTTTAATTGATATATCATGATATAATTTATTTCTCACTAATTTGGAAAATGTATAATTTTGTGTTTATTCTGATTTGTAACTAGCTAGCCATGTTATTTTTATAGAAGTATTACTACAGAAAATAGCAGAGCTTATACAAACCTTGAAAATCAGAATGTTATAACTAATAGGATAATTAAAAAATAATCATAGACACTACAATACGGATGAGTGAGATGGGAAAACACTTAGTGAGTCAGTCACCTGTACTCGTTGCATTTCCAGTGCTTTTACAGAGGAAAAACACAGTCTGTTTCATTTTAACATTTGATTGACTGGTTCCTGCTTGTATGTGATTTTAATGTCTACAAGTCATTCCCATTTTAAATTGACAGTTATTCCTGTCACATCTGTGCCACACATTTTATCCTCATGGATATGATGCAATGAGAAGTTGGTTTTGTCTTTTATTATTTTTGTCTTGTTTGTATAGTCTTGGGTTAGCAGCACTAAAATTACTTAAAAACTTAGAATGGTATGTGTTTCCTATTTGATAAAATCATTGATTTGTAGTTCATCTGTTGAGTGCTAAACTGTTTATACTTTGTATACTGTAGAGTTTATACTATTTGTGTCTTATGCCTTGTGGAGATTAATCTCATTGAGGTGAAAGCTTGTTTCACATATCCCAGAAGAGAATACAAGATGATGGAAAATTGTATAGATACTTAAGGCTTTTGGGCTGTTTGAACAGAGAAAGGGTAGGCATGGCATTGCTTTTCTGCCATGCCTTCTTTCTTCACCCAAAAGTGATTGGGACTAAATGGAACATATTATAGAGCCATCAGTATGTGATACCATGGGATACTGATTAAATAGCAATTCGAGTCACTTAACTATTACCAACTACAAGTTAGCTCTCAGTTCCAAGCTGTCCTAAAATATACACTTAGTATGTGAGTATGTAAGAGCAAAATTTATTCCAGTTGTCTTGCTTGCTAATTTCAGATGTCACAGTGTAGCAAGGGGTGGGTGTACTTTGAACACTTTAGGGCTCTTTAAGGCTGAGTAACTACTCCTTAAACAATGCTTACAGATGGATTACAAAGAGAAGATTAAGAGTTTTCAGGTTTATCTACTTAGGTTCTTGTACTAAAGTCCTGCAGTTTTCTAAGTGTCCCTTGAGTTTAGATGTGAATGTTTAAAGCACCAATACTAATGTGACTGTTAGGCATGGGCATATGTAACATGTCTTTTTTCTGGATGCCAGTGTATTCTATTGTGTTCCAATACTTAACACCATAAATTTTGCCAAATTGGTATATCTAACACACTCATGTAATCTGTGTTTCTCAAAACTTCATGATACTAAAATATTACTATAAGTAATCTTAATGAAACCATTGAGATATAGTAAAACTTGAAATCACTACTTATCTATTGTCAGAAATAGTACATGCTTAATCTTATCTCAGCGTAACTGGTTCCATTTTTGAGAGCTAACCACTCAACTGGATATGAATATGTAAGAAAATACATATCCACACAAAAGCTAAATAATAAGTTTTTCTTTCTATTCCATCATTAGGAGCTCATCTTTTTTTTTTTCTGTATTCCTTTTGTAGCTTTTACAGCAATTTGAATATCCCATCTACTTATGTTTGCTCACACAATTCAGAATACATATTTGAATACCATAGTTGTGTATATTTTTCTTAAGTAGAGTGAATAATAGAAAGCTCCTTGATATGCAAGTTTATACTAAAATTTCAACTGGGTCAAGGTATGTTTTAAGATGTTACTTTGCTAATAATCGAAACATTTCTTTATTAAACATGGCTTATGGCTCACAACTTTTTCATCTGAGCTTAATGATAATCACCTTTGAACTGCAGGAGGCTGAAAAGCAATTTTTTAAAGGTTTCATTTTTATTTCTACTATTCATTTTTGGTTTCAGTTTCTGAATGTAACATTTAGAGCTAAATAGGGCAAAGCATATCCTAGAACTTGTTTCAAAAATTAAATTAATATATAATTTAAAGGGTTTTTCATTTACTTTTAAAAAAGAAAAATTTCTATAACAGATGGTTCCACAGGATTGCACTGATCAACTTCTTGTAAAATAAAAATAAATTTTTTTCAGCAAAAAAAAAAAAATTCTGTTCTATTACCCATGTTCTATTTGCACACTGTCATAGACAGCTGACGATTGTTGGGATGAACTTCCCAACCAGGCACAGTGTGTGGGGGAATGGAATTTATTTGAAGCTTACAGATGCAGGTGAAGTTTGATAATGGCAGATGGAGCACTCCCAATTTTACACGTTCTCTGACAGGGAGAAAAGCAACCAGCAGCAGCACAAGCAAGCTCAGTCCAGGAACCAGAGGCCCACCTCATGCATATCATACACTTTTGGACTGGAATTCCTGGCCCACCCCACACCTTGGGGCTGGGGCCTAGGATCCTCCCACAGCAACACCAAGTCACAAGCTTTAATAAAACTCCTGAATCCATTCAAACTACCAAGTTTTGTCCCTGCCTCCCAATACATTTATAACCATCTTACATTGTATATTATTTTCAGTACAAATTTAAAGTTCTCATAGTCTTTACCAACTTCAAATAGTTTTAAAGTTTTAAGTCTCATCTGAGATATAATACCTTCTCTTAACTGTGAGTCCTGTAAAATCAAAAGTTATATATTTTTAACATATAAAGGCACAGAGTAAACATTTTTAAGAAGGTATAACAAGTAAAAACTACACCCAAGTAAACTTAATAACAAACAAGCAAACATTAAATATCTGTAGTTCAAGTCTGGTATCATAACCAGTGACAGACAGACTCTGGATTTTTCAGTTCTACTCCTCCAGATGGCCTGAATGGCCAGGGAAATTTCCATCCCAAGCCAACAGTGCTCCATGGTAGCTGGACATCACTCTTTGTGACAGTGTGAGAGCAGGAGGCAGATAGCAACAGGAGAGTGAAATGAACTCTGTCAAGGAGAGCTGACTATAACACCCCTAAGCTTGCCCCCAGTAACACACCTCTTCCAGCCAGGCTCTACTGCCCAAATTGCCACAAGTAGCAGACCAAACATTCAGTACACAAGAGTTTATGGAGGACATCAACCAACCACAATTTGCCCCTAGCCCCCACAAACTCATAACCATCTTGATGTAAAATTCATTTAGTCCAACTTTAAAAGTCTTCACAATTTTTTATCAATCCTCAAACCGTTCAACTTTAAAGTCCAAGGTCTCATCTGAGACTCAGGACAGTTTCTTAAGTGTAAGCCTGTAAAATTAAAACAAGTTAAATTTACATAATGGCACAGAATAAATATTAACACTACAAAAGATGACATTGGGCATAGCAAGGAAAGGGTGAACCAATGAAAAATCTAAAACAGACAGGGAAAACATCAAGTTCTACAGCTTCATGTTTGGTATCTATGATGAAGTCATTCAGGTTTCAATTCTTCCCCTCCAAGTAGGCTGCCCACAAATCCAAGAAAAATTCATTCTGAGACAGCACCTCTCCTTGTTGGCACTTCTATAGTTCTGGCATCTCTAAAAATCCTGTGATCTCTACTGCAACCCATGGTTACATACTGGGCTCCACCAGATCTATGTAAAGGGACTTCAACAACCCAGGCTTATATTGTCCAGTGACTACTAAAAAATTGTTGGGCCAGGTGTGGTGGCACATGTCTTTAATCCCAGCACTCTGGAGGCAGAGGTTAAGAGGATGTCATGAGTTCAAGGCCATCATGAGACCACATAGTGAATTCTAAGTCAGTTTGGGCTAGAGTGAGACTCTACCTCAAAAAAAAAAAAAATTGTTGGTTAGAGAGATAGCTTAGCAGTTAAGGCATTTGCCTGCAAAGCCAAAGGACCTAGGGTCAATTCCCCAGGACCCACATAAGCCAAATGTACAAGGTAGTACATGAGTCTGGAGTCTGTAGTGGCTGGAGGCACAGGCACACCCACTCCCTCTCTCTATCTGCACCTCTCTCCCTCTCTCTCTCTCTCTCTCTCTCTCTCTCTCTCTCTCTCACTCACTCTCTCACTCTCTCTGTCAAATAACTTAATTAAATTCAATTTTTTTTTAATTTTTATTTATTTATTTATTTGAGAGAGACAGACACAGAGAGAAAGACAGATAGAGGAGAGAGAGAGAATGGGTGCGCCAGGGCTTCCAGCCTCTGCAAACGAACTCCAGACGCATGCACCCCCTTGTGCGTCTGGCTAACGTGGGACCTGGGGAACCGAGCCTTGAACCGGGGTCCTTAGGCTTCACAGGCAAGCGCTTAACCGCTAAGCCATCTCTCCAGCCCAAATTAAAATATTTTTAAAAGCATTGCAAATCCAATGGTGCTTTTTTCCTCCATCCTACATTTGTTACAGTCTCATATTACCAGGTAAGCTAACAAATTTGTTAATCTACTCTTAAGAAGCAAGAACTTTCTTCAGCATTCTTCTTTTAGGCCACCTTCACTCAAACCAGTCAGCATTTCTCCTACCATCCTAATGTAAAATATCTGGCCCAATCTCAATGGTGGCAATCTCTCGAGAAATTCCAAGTAAACCAGGTTATTAGACTTCAGGAAAAATTTCATTTCTTTGTATAATATCCATATGTTCACGCCAGTCCATTTATTCTCAACTCAACACTGCTCAAGTTCTCAGAATCTGGACATAATGCAGCTAGCCTTTCCTATACACTGCCTGCAGCCCAGTCTGCACAGTCTGTTCCTTTTCCCCTGATAAGACAAGCCACATGGTCCACAGATGTTTCTGCATTTAAATCTTTCAACTGTCACCAAAATGATCCATCAAACTCTGCTTTGAATACTGCAAGGCATCTCTTAGTACAAAGTTTCAAAATCCTTCCACATTCCTCCCACAAGTCAGTTCTAAAGGCTCAAAAGTCACATAGGGCTCTACCTGCAAAAACCCCACTCCATTAGGTTGCAGTTACCTTCACATTGCAACAAACCTGACCAAAAGCAGCTGACAAGAGGAAAGAATTTATTTTGACTTACAATCTCAAAGAGCAGCTTCTTTGTGGCACAGGAAAACACAGTGTGAGCAGAGGCTGGACATCACCCTGTGCAACAGCAGATGGAAGATAGCAACAAGAGAGTGAGCCAAACTCTGGCAATGCAGAGCTAGCTATAAGATACAAAAGACTGCCCACAACAACACACCTCCTCCAACAAGGCTCTATCTCACAAATTACCCCAGTTGGGGACCAAACATTCAAAATACATGAGTTTATGGGAGACCTGATTCAAATTACCACACATGGTGAAATGTGGACATTGCCTTAGTCTATGATACAAGTATATTTCAAACTCTGTGTGATGCCCTGACAGAATATCTTCTCTCAGAATAAATTGCAGTTTGAGGTGTTTCTTCCTTATAAAAAATGATTAGAAAAGACAATAAATTGAGAAACTTAAAGTTTAATTGAAATGAGTAACTTTTGTTTTTGTTTTTCAAAGTAGGGTCTTGCTCTAGCCCAGCCTGACCTGGAATTCACTATGTAGTCTAAAGCTGACCTTGAACTCACAGCAATCCTCCTACCTCTTTCTTCCAAGGGCTGAGATTAAAGGCATGCACCACCATACCCAACTTAAATGAGTAAATTTGTTAGAATATATTACAGGCATTCTGAATATTTCAAGTTATGGTGAATATCTTGAAGAGATTAGCTGGTATAAAGGGATTCTTACATGACAATGACAGGAGCAAAAGCAAGAGAAGAGGGGAACAATTTTGATTATTAAATAGATCATTGCGCTCACACTGAAAATCATGATGTATAAGAATATATAAAAGCACAAAATGTTAGCAAAGGTAGAATGTGAAAAATGCAAGCATTTGATCCAAAGTTAAATATAAACAAATCTTTCTATATAGCATCATAAGAAAATGTGAACACAGGGGTGGAAAGTTCAGTCAGTAGAGTGCTTGTCCCACAAGTATGAGGACCTGGGTCTGGATATCCAGCACCAATGTAAAAATGTCAAATGTAGCAATGCATTTTTATAATCCCAGGGCTGGAGAAACAGAGACAGGAGGATACCTGGGTTGCTAGTCTAGCCCTGTTGGTGAGTATTGGGTTCAGTAACATAGCTTATCTCAAAAATATTCTATAGTGTGATGGAGAAAGACACCCAACAGTAACCTCTGGCCTGCACATGCATATGTGCACACATGTACATGCTTCCACACCCACAGGTGCACCCACCTACACATACGCATCCAAAACAAATGTGGAAGAACAAGCACCAATGGGTATCAGTTGTTTCTATGGTAAAAATATTGAGAAATTGCCAGCTGTGGCAGTGCACTCCTTTAATCCCAGCACTTGAGAGGCTGAGGTGTGAGGATCACCATGAGTTTAAGGACAGCTTGAAACTACATAGTGAATTCCAGGTCAGCCTGGGCTACATTGAGACCCTATCTTGAAGCACACAAACGCACAAACACACACACACACACACACACACACACACACACGTGCGCATATATATATATATATATATATATATATAGAGAGAGAGAGAGAGAGAGAGAGAGAGAGAGAGAGAGAGAGAGAGAGAGAAAGCATAGTTACTGTGGGTTTTACACAAAAAAAGTTCCTGAAATGAGTTTTTTGTTAGCATGACTTGAGTCCTTTGTTGCTTCTTTAACCAATGACTGTCTCCAAGGGGATCAATGCAACTCTAGCTAACATAGGAATAGAGTTTGTGGATAAGGGAAGGAGAGGATCGTCAGTAGAATGAAGCAGAAGGGGGATTAATGAAAACCATCAATGCAAAACCAACCCATGTTCACTGCAAACTCCAAGTCCAAGATTTTTCGGCCAGAAACATGGACACTGTGCATTTATTTACATAACATGGAAAATCAATCAACAAACAATAGATATGCCCCATCATTGAAAGCCTCCCTTTTTCTTTCCACTTGTTTACAGTGACATTTGCTTTGTTTTACTCATCCCCCGTTGTTGCATCCAGATTCGTATTGCTAGCAGAAATCACCCAACCAAAAGCAGCTTTTGGGGGGGGGAGGGGATGCGAGGGGACTTGCTATTTTGGCTTACAGACTTGAGGAGAAGCTCCATGATGGCAGGGAAAACGATGGCATGAGCAGAGGATGAACATCACATCGCGGCCAATATCAGGTGAACAACAGGAACAGGAAAGTGTGCCAAACACCAGCATGGGAAAACTAGCTACAACACCCACAAGCCCGCCACCAATAATACACCACCGCCAGAAGACTTTAATTTCCAATTGCCATCAGCTGGGGAGACTAGCATTCAGAGTATCTAAGCTTATGGGAGACACCTGAATCAAACAACCACAGTCGTAAAATGCCAACCTAGCTATATGAAGTGGTTGTAATTTGAATTACTGTCATGAAAGCAGTATTAGTAAAATTAAATAAGCCATGGAAAGGCTGCATTTACTTAAGAGAACTTTTGCCAAGGTAATGATTAAAAGGAAAAGAGTGCCATCTAGTGGCCATGTACTCTCATATCACTGCTTAAAAAAGGAGTTGCAAACGCAAATTGATGTTGGTGGAAATTATTTTGTTAGGGAGAGGAATGAAATGACTAAAGAATAAGCTAAAGGTATTGGTGGCACATGCTTGTAACCTCAGTACTTTGGAGGCTTGATGCAGGAGGAGCATGAGTTCAAGGCCAGCCTGGCGTACTAATGATTTAGCAACAAAAAAACAATATACAATATTTGCTTCCTTTAAAAAATATATTTTATTTATCATGGCCTTGTGTGGCAATACTATGTTCTCATCAAGTTGACATATGCAAAACTAACAACCAGGAATTTGGGAAAGATCAGTTTACTTGTGAAATAAAGCATATTTGTAGAACACTGATTTTATTTTAGCTAAATGGAAATTATGAGGCATGAAAGAATTACTTTTCCTTATGAAAATTTTCATTAAGACAGGCGTGGTGGTGCACACCTTTAATACCAGCACTAGGGAGGCAGAGGTAGGAGGACTGCCATGATTTAAGGCCACCCTGAGACTCCATAGTGAATTCCAGGTCAGCCTGGGCTAGAGTGAGACCCTAACTCGAAAAACCAAAAAAAAAAAAAAAAAAAAAAAAACAAAAAACTTTTTTTTCATTAAAATATTACCACATACAGATCTGTCAATGCTAGCATGTATGCATTAGGGTTTTTTTTATATATTTATATTTTTTTATATTTGTGTCTATATGATATGTGCATTTGGGGGGGTTAGGAATTAAGGATTAGGAATTATGGCTTAGAGTTAGGTTAGAGTTAAGTTTCAGGGGTCAAGGGATAAGGTTAGGGTTGTAGTTGGGGTTAGAGTTAGGGGTTAGGGTGAGGGTTAGGGGTTAGGGTTAGGAGTTAGAGTTTAGGGGTTAGAATTAATGTTAGGGTTAGTGGTTAAGAGCTATAGTTAGGGGTAGAGTTGGGGTTAGGTTAGGGTTAGTGGATAGGGTGAGTGGTTATGGGTTAGGGTTAGTATGAGGGTTATTAGGTTAGGGTTAGGGGATAGGGATAGGGTTAGGTTTAGGGGTTAAGGATGGGGTTAGGGTTAGGGTCAGGGTCTGGGTTAGGGTCAGTGTTGGGGTCAGGGATGGGATCAATGTTCAGGAATCACAGGTCATGGGTCAAGGCGTCAGGGGTTATGGTTTTGAGTTAGGGTTAGGGGTTAGAGGTTTGTGTAAGGTTTAGGATTTAGTGTTTAGCATTTATGTTTGGGTTGGGATTAGACTAAGTGGTTAAGGTTAGTATTAGGGTTACAGTTAGTGTCATGGATAGGTTTAGGGTTAGGAGTTAGCAAAGGTTATTGTAGGGTTTGTGTTAATGTTAGTGATTAGGGGTTAAGGGTTAAAGATAAAGTCAGGGTCAGAGTCATGCTCAGTAGTTTGGGTTGGGGTTTGAATTTGGGTTGGGGTGGGATTAGGTTTAGGTTTAGGTGTTAGGATTAGGGTTAGTTGGTTAGAAGTAAGGGTTAGCATTAACATTAGGGGTTAGGGATAGGGTTAGGGTTAGGGGTTACAGTATAGGTGTAGGGGTTAGGGTTTAATGTTAAGGGTTAGGATTTGATTGGATTTAGGTTTTAGAGGTTGGCATTTAAGGGCTTAGTGTTAGTTTTAGGGGCTAGGATTGTGTGCTGGTTTGATTTGCATGTCTTCCTTAAGCTTAGATGTTCTGAAAGCTAGGTACCTAAATGATGGCCATCTGGAAATTTAAGCCTCCTGGAGACAGTATATAATTGGGGATGGCTTATGGGTGGCATATCCAGCTTCCTCTTCCCAGTGTTTGGCACACTCTCCTGTTACTGTTGTCAATCTGATGTTGGCCAGGAGGTGATGTCCACCCCCTGCTCATGCCATCAATTCACCTGCCATCATAGAACTTTCCCTCAAGTCTGTATGTAAGCCAAGATAAACTTTTTATTCACACAAACTGCTCTTGGTCAGGTGTTTTCTGCCAGCAATGTGAACCTGACTGCAACGATAAAGTTGATAACAAGAAGGAGTGACATTGCTTCTTGAAACCTGACTGTGGCTTTTGGTCTTTGTGGTGGTTTGAGTCAGGTGTCCCCCATAAACTTAGGTGTTCTGAATGCTAGGTTCCCAGCTGATGGATATTTGGGAATTAATGCCTCCTGGAGGGAGTGTATTGTTGGTGGCGGGCTTATGGGCTTTATAGCCAGTTTCCCCATGCCAGTGTTTGGCACACCCTTCTGTTGCTGTGGTCCATCTTATGTTTGCCAGGGGGTGATGTCCACCCTCTGCTCATGCCATCGTTTTCCCCTGCCATCATGGAGCTTCCCCTCGAGCCTGTAAGCCAAATAAACCTCTTTTTCCCAGAAGCTGCTCTTGGTTGGGTGATTTCTACCAGCAATGCGACCCAGACTGCAACAGTCTTTTAGTACTGTTTTGCAAGAGGAATGTGGAAGGATTTGAAACCTTGGTCTAAGAGACACCTTGAGTGCTGTAAGTATAGCTTGATGGACTAGATGGACTATTCTGATCAGAGTTGAAAGACCTAAATGCAGTAACAACTATGGACTATGAGGTTTGCCTTATGAGGGTGAGAAAGAGCTTTGCCTAGACTGGGATAGAAGCAGTTTGTGTGGGAGGCTTGCTGCATTCTGCCTGCCAGTGTCCTGAGAACTTGTGCAGGATTGCATTGCATAGAAATTTACTGGTGTGAACAGAGGGATATGGCACAGAAGAAATGAAATCTCTGGGCCAAAAATGCTGCCTGATCAGCTGCAATTTTATGAGAAATTACAACCATTCAGATTGGCCAGCTGATCTGCATTGGTGGGGGGGGAGACAGAATGCAGTCTTTTGAAGCAATCTGAATGTTGAAAGAGTGTTCTATTTTTCAAAGTCTGCTTTATTACCCCCGAGATTAAAAAATTGGCACCCCACCTAGTATTATGAAGTATAAGAAATGCAGGAGAGGGTCATTGAGTTTTCAATGCAGTCTTGTGTTTTAGAAATGGCCATGGGCAGTGTGAAGCAGGTTTGCTACATGCCTGCATGGAGACCTGATGGAGCCATGAGGATGGACCGTGGGTTACAGTGGAGACCCTGTGGAGATGTCAGGACCATGAGATTGTTGCTAAGGAGATCTGCCAGCCCCAGATGACATTTTCCAGGACTGTGAGTAGCCTAGCTGATGGGGTGGAATTGGAACTCCAGAGACTTGTTGCTGGTTAGAATTATCGGACATGGAGACTTGTTACTGGCTAGAGTTGTTGGACTCAGAGCTACATAGTTTGATGTTTTCCCTGAGTGTTTTATATATTGTATTGGTTGACTATTTCTTTGCTATGCCCAATCCCATCTTTTGCAGTGTTAATGTTTATTCTGTGTCATTATGGGGGTTGTGAGGATTTTTTTTTTTTTTTTTTGGTCTTATAGATCAGCTAAAAGACCTTAGACTATGAGCATGTTTGAATATCGCTGGGATTGATAAAATCTATGGGGATTTTTAAAGTTAGACTGAATGCATTGTATTTTATATCATGTTCAGTTATCAGTTTATGGGAGCCAGGGGCAGAATATGGTGGTTTGATTCAGGCATTCCCCCATAAACTTAAAAGTTCTCAATGCTAGGCCCCAGTTAATGGCAATTTGGAAATTAAAACTTCCTAGAGGCAGTATATTGTTGGGGGCAGGCTTATGGGTATCATAACCAGTTTCCTCTTTCCAGTATTTGACGTACTCACCTGTTTGATATTGTCTGTCTGATGTTGGCCAGGAGGTGATGTCCACCATCTGCTCATACCATTGTTTTCCCCTGCCATCATGGACCTTCTCCTTGAGTCTGTTATCCAAAATAAACCTCTGTGCCAACCTGCAGCACAAGGGTTGAAACAGACCTCAAAGGATGGAGTGGGAATGAATCTGAGACAAGAACACAAGGAATGGAGCCAAGACAAGTTCTGATCAAGGCTCAGGTTTATTCAGGCAGATATAAGCTTATATACAGAATAAAAAACTTTCTTGACAATGCCTACATGCCTAAAGTCAGCTTCACCAGGGCTGTACAGTAATTTATGTCTCTGTGTCTGGCACCTGCTTCTTCTAGGCTGTACAATAAGGCCTCTGTGCCTGGTGCCTACCTCACGTTAATTGCCTCTGTGTCAAGAGGTCAAAGAGAAGCTTCAGCGCCCAACATCTTTATTTATTAAAAAAAGTGACTGTGCCTGTCTTAGGTTGTCAGAGGCAGAAGAACATCCTTACCCATCATTGGACAAATGTATTATCCTTCAATACGTGCCCTGTCTTACATTGGATGCCTCCTCCCCAGATCTTACCCATCTCTGGCTACCAGCCAGATAAAATTCAGGGAGAATTAGGATAAAGTCTGAGGAAGCCAAGGACATGTTCTATAGTGCATACCTCAGACCTCTGCATGAACATTCACAATAGACTTCATTAGATACGTGAAGAAAATAGGCAATAGGCATAGGAGAAGCAGAAGGTAAACTTCCACAGCTGCAAAGCTGCCTATCCAGGAACTTAGAGAGTCCCAACCAGGCAACACAGACTTAATTGCAGCAAGTAAATCATTAGCAGCTTTAGTGGCATCAAAATCAAGATGTCTATTTTGTTTGGCTAGAATTTCTGAATGTAAACTAACCAAATCTAATGAAATGTTATCATGGTGCCAAATTCCTTCCAAGTGCATTTTGGCCTTTACCCAATCTTCATAACTAGCATTGTAAATTTTAGAGTTGATGCAGATCCATTGGTAATCTGCATGGCATTTCAATGGAGTTCTAATATTCATTCCTTGAATTTGTTCTCCTAAAGAGGTCACTACATCAAACAAAGCATCTATTTTTTCTTCTAACTTCTTGTCTATGGCTATTTGAGTTCCCAAATCAATAGAAATGTTCTTAGCTAGATTATTGACAAAGTGTGCAGTATGAAATTCTTGTGTAAGAGCAACAGCAGTAGTAGTAATAGAAGCTAATAATGTAATAAATGCAACAATCCCAGCAATAATTAAACCTACAACTCTCTTTTGTCTACTTAAACTATTTTTAACCTCCACTAGAATTTGAATACCCTTGTCAGATACCAAGGTTTGAAAGATTAACAGGAATCTTAACAAATGCAGGTTGTTTGACAATCATTATAGTTTCAGAATCATGAGAAATACAATTGGACAGACTATAGTTATCACAGGTAACATTAAACATTCCTTCAGACCCATGATACCAAGTAATATTTATATTTCCTAACATAAGGGCATAAAGTGGTATAACATAGGCCAGAACAGTTCCCTTTGGAAAACTATTTGAATTATTATTACTGGCAGATGTAACCTTGATACCTCCCATAGCAGCAGCGATCTTCCATATGTAAGTTTGCTGATGTCCATTGTCTGACCACCACAATCCTGAGGACAGTCCAGTAGACTTTACTGTAAGCAAGATGTAGATGACACCATATCATCGGGATCGGCAGTGTCCTCTTGTTTGATCTCATGGCCTACATACCCAACCAAACATTCTGGCAACCATATGGCTCCATTCTCTTTCTGTGAAAAAAATATAAACAGATCCTCGTCCCCATATTAATACAGGGTCGGGTCCACACCATTTTTTAGTCAATGGATCTTTCCACATTACTTTAGCCTAACTAGTCTTGGTTTGTGCATGCCAAAAATGATCAGCAGCAGAAAACCCTTTTGCATCCAAAAGTAAAAAATTTAAAATAAATAATGATTTAACCATTTTGTTACTGATCCCTGTGTCATTTCCCCCTTTTTAGTTTTTTGTAACCAGATTTTTTTTTATTTAATTTATTAGTTTTCTTTTCAGCAAATACATGCAGTTTGGTACCATTGTTTAGGCTCATCCATGATCTACCCCTTCCCAATGGACCCTCCTTGTTGATGTAAATGGGTCGTGCATTGTGGAGTTATCCCACAGTTATTGGTATAATAAATGTCTTTGCATATCATGACTCAACATGTGACTCTGACATTCTTTCCACCCCCTCTTCTGCAAAATTTCCCTGAGCCATGTTGGGTTCATTTTTGGTCTGCTTCAGTGCTGAGGTGTTGGGGGCCTCTGAGGCTCTGGCTCTGATTTGGTAGGAATTGATTATTTTCTGTGTTGGTCTCCTTCCCCTTTGTGCTGGTGTCCGGTTCATCAGGAAAACAGCACCCTTGCTTGTTTTGCCAATTTTCCTTACTTTCAGTTAGGCCCCTTTTGAGGTATGTTGGTGCTGCTCTTTCCTTAGGATCTGCATCTATCTTTCTTTCCCTGGTATTTGCAGCGCAGCTAGGCAGTCATCATCTTGGCTGGAAGTCCGTAACCAGATTTTTAATGATCCATTTGCTCATTCAACAATACCTTGCCCTTGGGGTTTATAAGGAATTCCAGTAACATGCTCAATATTAAAAGAAGAACAAAAGTCCTGGACCATGGCTAAGATATCTATAATGATGCCCAAATTGTTGATATAAAAGCAACATTGTTTTCCCAGAGCTTGGCATAGTCTTCCTTGTTGTAGGAAGAGTAGATCTAATCCCCTCTTATTTCTCCCTGTCATGAGAAGACACTCTAACTGCTTTAGGGGACTGGGTCAAAAATATCAGGTCATTTACTATTTCCTGCTGAATGGGACATGAGGTGGAGACTTGTTGCAGTTAGAGAGACTCTCCCAGAGAGGGGAACTATTTTAATGGATCCCAGAGTGTAGGAAGATAGTCTTGAAAGAGAACATTAAAGAGAAAGAATAAAAGCAAGGAGTTAATGAGAAATGAGCACATAGAAAACTGGTATTTTTGGAGGGTGAGTGAATCCAGGTAGACAGATTTGGATTGTCTCAGAACCATCTGAGGATGAGCTGGTTGAGATTTTCTTTCAGAACTGTTCATTAAATGGCACAGTAGTATTCAACATGGCTTGTAAAACAGATGAGATGTTAGCAGAGTTATCAGAAACATATACACAACATTTAATCTTGATAATATAAAGCTATTGGGTGCCATTAAAGGCTGTACAAATATATTTTTTGGTCTCAGAATTTATTTACATATTTTAGATTTGAAAATAACCCTTTGAATATCTATAGTTGTTATTCGATATTATAGAATTAGAACTATGGGGAAAAGATGTCTTAATGTTTGTTTGTTTCCCCTCTTGAAAAGCTCTTGTGTTACTTAATAGGCCATTCATATATTTCAGGTATTTTTTATCTTTGGTTATACATTTCTCTCTGAGTGTTTAAGACCATGCGGATAGCCAAAAGTTAATTAAGGATTAATTTTGGAGGTCATTAATGGCTCTCCAAAGAGACTTTAGGGACACAGGAGTAGCCCCATAGCTTACTGGTGTCTTTTGCCTGTGAGGATGAGTCAGGGCCATACTGGCCAAATAGTTTTCCCTTCTTTGGGAAGTCAGGAGGACTGATTGCTCCTCAATTGTGACACTTCTGTTTCACATTGTACACCAATTTTGTTTGGGTCTCCATATCCTCCCTGCTCAGGATGACAGGTGACTTACTAGGGGGCCAGTGTTGGGCCCTGAAAGGCCCAGGCATGAGGCCTAGTGGAACTTTCTGAGCCTAGCTAAAGTTTGGAGATCTGTCTCTGGCCAGCTAGGACTCAGCAAGATGCCTACTGGTTTTTGGCCTGCTACTTCCACGCAGGAGTTGAAATTACCATTTAATAGTTGCAGTTTACTATTGGCCCTTACCTCTCCCACCCATCCTAAAATCCCTGCCTTCGTCCCCAACATCATATAGGCAACTGCTCAGAACAATAAACCGAGTTTTTTCTGTGAGTTCCTGCTTCAAAAAGACCCCGACTCAGTGTGGTTTTTCTCTGGTGGCCAGGAGAGGTTTCTGAGTCATTGTACGCTCATCTTCCTCCTCAACCCCTTGGGAGGAACGAGCAGGTCTGGCCCTTCCACAGCACTACCTGTCTGCCAGCAGAGCATGGCATCTGGCACCTAATGTGCAGCTCTCAGAGTCCAGCAGACTAGTGCCCTGTGAGAGACAGTCGTTGAGGAGGAAATCAGTGTACATGTGCAGGTGAGCATACCCTCATAAGTTATAAAACAGTCTTCATATTTAATGCGCTAAACTTTGTTCTATAACCTGTACTTGTTTGTCAACATCTCGTCATTCCCTTTCTCTTTCCTTTCACTTTCGGTTTGCAGGCGGCTTTTGTATTTCTGAACAGGTCCTAGCAAGCTGCATCTGCAGCTTTTCTATTTGTAAAAGCTTGTCCTTCTCTCTCTCTCCCTCTCTCTCGATCTCTCTCTCTCTCTCTCTTTCTCCCCCCCGCCCCCACCTTGGGCCTGTGAAGGCAGGCCAGGTTTTTCTACCATTATGGAACTTCCCCTGGACCTGTAAGCTTCAATAAATATCCCTGCATCCATAACTGTACCTGGTCTAGAAGTTTATCTCAGAGAACCTAAAGCTGCCTGATACAGACCAAGGAATGAGCTGAAATGAATCTGACTATGTGGATGTTAATCTTTTGGAACCTTTGTTTTGGAGAAATAGGCATAGACTTGGTGCTTACAACTAAAGGTGTCTTCTGGAGTAGTAAGCGAAATTTTATGGACTATTCAGATGAAAGTTTAAAAATACTAAATGAAGACAGCATTAAACTTCGATCCTTGGTTTATAAGCTTTCTAAGAAGAAAGAAAGACTACAGGGGACTTCATTGGAACTGGGCTACTGGCGTAAGGGCTGGCTGCATCCTGCTACCCAGGCCCAGAGAGTTTAATCCAGGTTAAATTTGGAATAGACTGACATGCTTAGCTAGAAATATTGGACTAAGAGATTTACAATTTATTTTTTTGTTTGTTTTGGTTTCTCGAGGTAGGGCTTCACTGTAGCCCAGGCTGACCTGGAATTCCCTATGGAGACTCAGAGTGGCCTAAAACTCATGGTAATCCTCCTACCTCTGCCTCTCGAGTGCTAGGATTAAAGGTGTGAAACACCACGCATGGCTGAGCCTTAATATTTTAAGCTAGAAAACCTCAAGCAAGTTAAAATTACAGGCACTGAGGCTAATTTTAGGTTATGGTGGTTCAGTTTACATTGTTTCAGTCTCTCCTTGCTATGCCTTATACCAGTTAAAAATGTTTACTCTGTGCCTTTAGATGTTTAACTTGTTTAATTTTACAGGTCTTAATATCTTAAATTGGTCAAGAGTGTGGAGACCTTTAAAATTGAACTGAGTACAATTTATAATTTATAATAGTTATAAATCTATTGGGAGCCAGGGGCAAAATTTGGTAATTTAAATAAATGGTCCCCCACCTAGCAGCTAGTGCCCAACACTCCCCTACTGGGAATTGGTGAGCAATCCACCTCCTGGGAGACTGCCACATGGCCCCCTTGGACTGACCCAGGTGGGGACAGGGGAGAAGTCCGCCCTCTCATGGTGATTAGGATCACTGACCTTTTCCCGTGCCTACTGGGCATCAGCACATGCCAAGGAAAAATCTAAACATGCCATTAGTCATATGCTTCAATGTTTCACCACTCTCGGGCTACCTGATCAAATTAAAACAGATAATGGCCCCTACTTGGTAAGCAAAGCCTTTGTAGATTTTCTCAAGACCTAAAATATTTCACATTCCACAGGCATCCCATACAACCCCCAGGGCCAGGCTATTGTTAAAAGATATAACCAAACTCTCAAATCTCAATTACAAAAACAAAAGGGGGAATCCTTACCCCCACATGACCAACTAAAAAAGACAATATTTACCCTAAATATTTTAATCTTTTCTAACAATTTATAATGTGTGATGGTTATAAATCTATTGGGCTCCAGGGGTGGAATGTGATAATTTAAATAAATGGCCCCCAATATATTCAATTGTTTATCTTAAGGTGTGATGGTGGTTTCAGATTTCAATCTAAAGATATACAAAGTGTGCCTAGCAGGAGTTCCTAAAGTGTACTGTGACAATTGGCTTTAGGCTTCTACTTTTAATGTATAACTATCCTTCATACTCACAGCTTTAAAGTAGCCCCTGAGAAAGTCCAACTTGTACCTCCCTTTAAGATCTTGGGCTTGATCCTTACCATAGATACAGTTTCTCCTGTTAGATGCTCTGTATACTAAGGTTAAAAGTTAGAACTCATTTGGAGTGCCATGTAGATTTTCAATGGATTTGTGTTACTTCTAAAAAATATAATAATAGTCAACAGCATTGGGAAAATACACTTAAGAGATATTTGACACAACGATAATATTTCCTTAGATCTGATTCAGTTACATTCACAGATTTTGTCTTTATAAATAATCAGCTTATTTTTGATGCAGCTAAAGCTGCTGATGACTTAATATCTGCTTTTAAATCTGCCTTGCCTGGATGGAATTCTCTCACTTCTTAGATAGGAAGCTTTGCTACTACAGGTGTTTGTCTTTTGCTCATTCTGTGTCTGTTGCCCATACTCGTTAAATGCTTTTTGAGATCCATTATAGATATCCATACAAAACAACATGGGATACAGCTATGGGCCTGACCCCAGCTTCCTGAGACATGATCTTAAAGCCCTTGAAGAGGCTGGTAGTCAAAGACAGGTAAGATTCTCTCGAGTTAGGTCAACCTAAGACAGGGCATGAATGATGGAATTCATGTACTGATGATGGATAAGGTCTAAATATTGTAGAGGACAACCTAAGACAAACATAGTCTTTCTGCACTGAGGCCCAGAAGGGCCCAGTTCATAAAAAATAATAAATAAAAAAAGGAAGGAATTGTCTAAAGCCATTTGGCTGGCCTTGTATACATAGCTGTGGGCCATTTGACAGCAAGACTTTAGCACCTACATGTAAACAAGATCATACACATTCAGTGTTACTGATAAGAGCTGGATACTCCTTAATATTTATCTTTATATTGCTGAGATCAAACGGTTTGTTTGTTTCCCAACCTTGGGATAATCTTTTGTACTAAAAAGTGATTAAAGTACAAAAACTCTGTAACAGAAAGAAGTTTTTTGATAGAAACTTGTGTGAAGCTCATGGAATTTTTGTCCATGAATAAATTTTGTAAAAAGAAAAAAGACCCATTTGGGTACCAGCAAGAGACATAAAATATTTGTCCCAACAAGGGGACACTGACAATCACTTCTCTAGGGAGTCCCACACCTGAGGACTGTTCCTAAAATGGACCTTCACCCTGCTAAACTAAATAACTCCCTCCCGTGTGAAGGATTGCTGGCTTTGCCTCCAATCTGGACCTCCCAAGCTGCTTGCAGTACAATTGCTCAGCCACCTTCCCCATCCCCATCCAGCTTTTCCCAATGTTTCCTCTGGGCATTTGGGCCCCACCTTCCCCTAATAATTCCAGTATAGATGTGGGATACATACATCCTTCCTTCTGTACTTTTTTTTTTAATTTTTTTTGTTCATTTTTTATTTATTTATTTGAGAGCGACAGACATAGAGAGAAAGACAGATAGAGGGAGAGAGAGAGAATGGGCGCGCCAGGGCTTCAAGCCACTGCAAACGAACTCCAGACGCATGCGCCCCCTTGTGCATCTGGCTAACGTGGGACCTGGGGAACCGAGCCTCGAACCGGGGTCCTTAGGCTTCACAGGCAAGCGCTTAACCACTAAGCCATCTCTCCAGCCCCCTTCTGTACTTTTAACACAACTGAGCCCAAAGCTCAATGCTGCCCACCTTCTAGAATGGTTTATGTTTGTGGAGGCAGGATTGCCTATGACTTTCTGCCCACCAATTGGACGGGCCTTTGTGCCCCAGCCACCTTAATCCCAGATGTAGATATCATTCCTGGATGCTAGATTCCCTGGCTGAGGTATTCCTACAAAACAGGAGAGGACTAGACCTACTAACAGCCGAAAAGGGAGGCATATGTTTGTTTTTACAGGAAAAATGCGGCTTTTACACCAATAAATCAGGAATCATCCAGGACAAGATTAAGAGGCTCCAGGAAGACTTGGAGAGGAGGCAGCGAGACCTCCAGGACAACCCACTGTGGATGGGCTTACATGACTTCTTACCCTACCTTCTCCCTCTACTTGGGCCCCTCCCCCTCCTTCTCCTTCTCCTTCTCCTTCTCCTTCTCCTTCTCCTTCTCCTTCTCCTTCTCCTTCTCCTCACTGTTGGGCCTTGTGTAATTAAATTACACAATTTATTCACCAGCAGCTAGAGACAATAAAACGTCATCAGGTCAAGATACATTATCACAGGCTGGCAACGCAGGAATTAAGTTCCTCAGATGACCCACTGCCTGCTCTTCTGCCATCCTTGTGACCAATGATGGGTAAGATCCTCAGGGGGGAACAACCTAAGATAGGGGCCACAGTGACTAATGCTCTTACAAAACCAAAAGGGGGAGATGTTGGGCCCTGAAAGACCCAGGCATGAGGCCTAGTGGAGCTTCCTGAGCCTAGATAAAGTTTGGCGGCCTGTCTCTGGCCAGCTAGGACTCAGCAAGATGCCTAATGGCTTTTGGCCTGCTACTTCCATGCAGGAGTTGAAATTACCATTTCAATAGTTACAGTGTACTACTGGCCCTTACCTCTCCCACCCATCCTAAAACTCCCGCCTTCATCCCCAACATTATATAGGCAACTGCTCAGAGCAATAAAGTGAATTTTTTGTGAGTTCCTGCTTGGAAAAGACTCCCGACTCAGTGTGGTTTTTCTCTGGTGGCTAGCAGAGGTTTCTGAGTCATTGTACACTCATCTTCCTCCTTAACCCCTTGGGAGTAACCAGCAGACCTGGTCCTTCCACAGCACTACCTGCCTGGGGAGGAGCCCAGCAGGCTAGCATAGATGTTTCCCACCATCTCCAGTGGCCTCATGACATGGGAGCACAGGCCAAAATATTGACACTTTTTTACTCCAATGATTCCAATTGGCTTTGGCTTCTACATAGGTAATTAACACACTTATAAAGGAAGTTACACCAGCCTGGATGTATGTACATATATAGAGCACATTTAATTACTGCAATAGACTTAGTTAAAGAATGGCACAAGGGCTTCTAAAATCATTTTGTCCAGCGGTAAAGAAAAATGAAGTTATGAAATTTGCAGAAAAATGGATGGATCTGAAAAGGATTATACTAAGTGAGGTAACCCAGGCCCAGAAAGCCAAGCGCCACATGTTCTCTCTCATATGTGGATCCTAGCTACAGATGACTGGGCTTCTGAGTGAGAATGAAAATACTTAGTAGCAGAGGCCAGTAAGTTATAAAGGAGACATAAAGGGAAGAGAAAGGAAGGAAGGAGGGTACTTAATAGGTTTATATTGTATATATGTAAGTACAATGATTGTGATGGGGAGGTAATATGATGGAGAATGGGATTTCAAAGGGGAAAGTGGGGGAGGGGGAGGGAGGGAATTACCATGGGATTTTTTTTATAATCATGGAAAATGTTAATAAAAATTTTAAAAATAGGGCTGGAGAGATGGCTTAGCATTTAAGCGCTTGCCTGTGAAGCCTAAGGATCCCGGTTCGAGGCTCGGTTCACCAGGTCCCACGTTAGCCAGATGCACAAGGGGGCGCACGCGTCTGGAGTTCATTTGCAGTGGCTGGAAGCCCTGGCGCGCCCATTCTCTCTCTCTCCCTCTATGTGTCTTTCTCTCTGTGTCTGTAGCTCTCAAATAAATAAATAAATAATGAACAAAAACATTTAAAAAAAATTTAAATAAATAAATAAATAAAATAGAAAAAAAGCCTATAGATTGAGAATAAGTGACATACACACATAAATATATGTTTATATATATATCAATGAGAAGAAGAACCTTTCTTAGATTTAAAAAAAAAAAGAAAAAAAAACTCTGTAAAAATAAATTGCACCATTGATCCAGCTTTGGAATAGCCAAGGCTTTTACGAGGCCTTCCTTTCTCTTTTTTCCTGCTTTGTGGTAAGGACAGATATGTCCACTTAAGTTACAAAAAATATATGGTTTAAGTCAACACACTGTAAGGATTTGCTATAAATAATCACTATAGTAGTCATATTGAATCTACTGTCCTCATTAACACAATGAGCGTTTATAAAGATGTTGAGCTCCCTACCTACCTGCAAATCACCCTCATGGTGATGTGGTACACATGGAGGAGACCCATAACTTCTGAAAGCAGAAAATATGAGCAGCATAAACCAATATGCAAAAAAAAAAAAAGACATTCCTTTTGCCTTACAAGCTGAGGGAAGACTGCTAAAGATTGGGCAGAGAATTAAGAGCCTCAGGGTGGGAAGACATATCCTGAGGGATGATACCCCCACATAGAGATTCTCTGGAATTTTTATGACCCCACAGTGGATGTAGGTGTGGTGAAGGACCATAAGAAGAGTAACAATTAGAAAATCACCAATATGCCATATGTTCATTCAGTAACATTCACAATTACCAATGAAAATACACTAGGTACCAACACAAGGACCACAATTACCAAAGTTATTATTTGTGGTGGCATTACCTTATCCAAAAAATAATTGAAAATCCCAACTTGACATTGAAGAAAAAGAGCAATAATAGTGATGCTTTATCCTCATATTGAAGAAGATACCCTCAGTTCAGACAGTGATTAGACCTTCCAGAAAGACTTAGTACATTTCTCATTGAACTAACACTTTACTTGTCCAATAATGATAGTATTAGAATTGGAGAGAAAGATATTGCAAATAATTGTTACTATCTAGGTCATCCCTGCTAAATTACAAATGTTTAAGTCTATTTGTAAAATTTTAAATCTATTTATAAAATTTGACCTATTATGTAACATTCATTTTATCTGTGACTTTCAATAATCATGAGTGATGATCATAAATAAACCCATTGAGGTTGATGTGCTGGCAAGCACCTTTAATCCCAGCACTGGAGAGGCAGAAGTAGGAGGTTCACTATGAGTTCAAGGCTAGCCTGAGAGTTCCAGGTCAGTCTGGGCTTGAGTGAGACCCTACCTTGAAATAAAAAACAAAAATAAATAAGTGAACCAATTATCAAAACTGACTGAAGCTTTCACCTTTCATAGCCTAAATACTGCCACTAGTGTTAGAAGAACCTATGATAAAACATTTTTGGAAAACATCTATTATCTCCTGTAGAAAGTACTGAATATTCTCTTAAAATTAGGGGGGAAATTACATGAGCCATATCTCTTAAGGAGAGACACGTTGTTATCAAGGATCTTTAGACATGATAAGTAAAATTCAGAATTGGCTACTGTAGCAGACAGCTTAAGGTTCACTGAGATAAACTTCCAGACCAGGCACAGTTATGGATGAAGGGATATTTATTGAATCTTACAGATCCAGGGGAAGTTCCATAAATGGCAGAAGAAGCTGGCCTGCCTTCACAGGACCAAGAAGAGAGAGAGAAGTACAAGCCAAAAGCCAAAAACTACACAGCACACTTCAGGAAATCCAGCTAGGCATATCTTTAGATTGAAATCTGAAACCCACCACCACACCTTAAGATCCATGCAGTGACACAGCCTCCAGCCAGGTGGCTAGGAATGCAAACTATAAATAAACAACGGAATATATTGGGCGCCATCTATTCTATTCAAACTACCACATTCCACCCCTGGCCCCCAAAAGATTTATAATCATCACACATTGTAAATTGTACTCAGTTCAATTTCAAAGGACCCCACAGTCTTGACCAATTTAAGATATTAAGACCTGTAAAATCAAACAAGTTAAACAATTCTAACATATAAAGGCACAGAGTAAACATTTTTAACTGGTATAAGGCATAGCAAGGAGAGATTAAAACAATGCAAACTCAACCACCATCAAACTTCTGCAGTTCAAGTTCAACATAACCACAGACTAACATTCTCATATTTTCCAGTTCCACCCCTCCAGCTGGGCAGAGTAGCAGAGGAACACTTCCATCCCAGGCCAACAGTGCACTCCATGGTAGCCTTTGCACAGTCCTGGTATATCCAAAACATCTTGAGGTCTTCATGAAAACCATGGTCCATCTTCCAAAGGCTCTTTCAGCCTATCAGAGCATCATGCCCTGCCTCATGCTGCATCTCAACAGCAGCTCCTGGAACCATGTGCAATTCATGACCACTCCTCACATTTTCCAAAGGCTCTTTCAGCCTATAAGGGCATCAGGCCCCACCTCATGCCACATCTCAGCAGCAGCTCCTGGAAGCATGTGCAATTCACGACTACTCCTCGCATTTTTCATGCTTCTGAAACCAATACCAGGTGTGCAGAACACAGCCATATTCTTAATTCACAGACAAAATAAATCATAACCTTGAAAAGCAGGTTCCTTCTCTAGTTAACTCTTTCCAAAAGTGTTTGCATTTCTATGATAGTTTTTTCTCAGACATCCTTTCCATGGTAAAGCAATTGGACTATTTTCCTTTAAGATTGCTAATGTGTTTGACAATAGCAGATTCAGTAACTTAAAACCAGTCTCAGTGCCTATAATTTTAACTTATTTGAGGTTTTCCAGGTTAAAATCTTAAATCTCTCAGTCCAATATCTCTAGCCAAGCACATCAGTCCATTACAAATTAACCTTGATCAAACTCTCTGGGCCTAGGCAGAAGGACGCAGCCAGCCCTTATGCCAATATCCCAGTTCCAACAAAGTTCTCCACAGTCTTTCCTTCCCCTTAGAAAGCTCATAAGCCAAGCCTTGAAGTTCAATGCTGTCTGCACTTAACATTCTCAGACTCTCATCAGAATAGTCCATAAAACTTGGCATACCACTCCAGAAGACATCTTCAGTTGCAAGCACCAAGTCCATGCCTATTTCTCCAAAACAAAGGTTCCAAAAGATCAACATTCACATGGTCAGATTCATCTCAGCCCACTCCTCAGTACCAAGTTCTGTAGCAGACAGCTTCAGGTTCACTGAGATGAACTTCCAGACCAGGCACAGTTATGGATGAAGGGATATTTATTAAAGCTTAAAGATCCAGGGGAAGTTCCATAAATGGCAGAAGAAGCTGGCCTGCCTTCACAGGACCAAGAAGAGAGAGAGAAGTACAAGCCAAAAGCCAAAAGCCACACAGCACACTTCAGGAAATCCAGCTAAGCACACTGCATATCTTTAGATTGAAATCTGAAACTTACCACCACCCTTTAAGATCCATGCAGTGACACAGCCTCCAGCCAGGTGGCTAGGGATGCAAACTAAAAATAAACAACTGAATAAATTGGGAGCCATCTATTCTATTCAAACAACCACAGTTACAATGTCTTTACAAAAGGAGCTTTTCAGAACCAAAAACATATATAATAAAGTCTAAAACCAGGTGGCTTCATCAAGTGAAAAGATGATATCATGTTGAAGATTTGGATAAAAAGGATGCTCTCTGGTACTTACTATGCTACAGCACTCAAAAGGGTTACCCCTGAGATTAATATGTATCAGAAGTTCTTCCCACTTCTTCTGAAAACACATTGTGAAGAAGGCCTTACAAAAACAAAGGAAAGACAGTAATGTATGGACTGTGCAGAAATCTAGAAGCTGATAAGAACTCAACATTAGAGTAGACTTAAAATACACCCACCACTGCTCAGGGGATTTTATGGAAGAGAAGGCAGATGAGCCACAAAGTGTGAGGCTATACCAAGAGGCATTGACTACACCCATTGAATGACTGCTGCTCCCACAACTCATAACTCATAACAACATGGTGAACACCAACAATCACACTGAGATAAGCCCTCACTTGAATGGGGACAGAGAGGAGGGGCATGATGGTACCAACACATGATGTATCTTTACAAAGTTTCCACTAAAATAAAATAAACAATAATTAGTTAAAACCCTCACTGAGATTGGAGTTCAACCTATGGCCATGAATCCTACTGGCCCATATCAGCAGATACAAATAAACACTGCTTCCTATAAGTTGGGGAGTACTGCCTCTCTTTCAAGAAATCTTCACTTCCATCCTTGTGGACTTACAAAGAGTTGAGTGATTCTCAACTTCAACTGCAATGACAATAGTACTCCCTCTAACTCAAACTCCCTCTAACATTTTTAAATCTCAGTTCCTTTTTTATGTTTGCAGCAGGGTCTCACTCCCTATCAGCTAGCTTTGAACTTCTACCTCAGACTTATATACATCTTCTTAGCTGGGGTGTGTTATACCTATGGAAACACGCCCTTTGTATCCTATTCACTCACATTTAGACACCCCCATTATAGCAAGCTTTAAACTTTTAACTGATGGGATGAACTTTAAAATATTGCTCCATTTCAAAACCAAAAAAAAGATTCACTCTAGCGCATGATCACTGATTCAGCTGCATATTTTCAGTCACTCAATCCACAATTTATCTGTAAAGACCAGATTCTATAGCCTAGAGAAAAAAAAAATTGGCACACCAGGGCCTTTAGCCTCTGCAAATGAACCCCAGACACATGCACCACCTTGTTCATCTGGTTTAATTGGTCCTGTATAATCAAATTTTGTTCCTTTGGTTTTGCAGGCAAGTGCATTAACCACTAAGCAATCCCTCCAGCCCAGATTTTCTATTTCATTCCCTTGACTAATATTATAGTCATCTTCACATTGCTAGGATGAAAATCCAAAATACTGATCATGTGAGGAAGGGATTTATTTCAAGTCCACAGGTCTGGGGTAAGGAGAGGAATGTATCAATGATGGAAGAATATTTTTCCATATAACCAAGCAAAGAAGAATAAACAAATAGTCATCAAATATCAAAAGCAGCAACACAAACTTGGAAGCAAGCAGTAGGGATGCTTCCAGGGCTCAAGACTCTTTGCATATCTTTTGGCTGGAATTCAGATCTTCTCAGAGTGAAACCTTAGGCCAGACTCCAGAATTTGCTCTTTATGATACCTCCTCTAGCTAGGTGGCTGGAGATCCTAGTTACAAGTTTCAATAAAACACTTGAGTCTATGGGGCAGATATATTCAAACTACTACAGTTTATGTGCCTGGATTATGCCAGTACCATGCTGTGTTGATTACTTTGGCTGCCTAGAAGACCTTGAAATAAGGTTTGGTGATACCTCCAGGAATAGTCTTTATCCTGAAGATATTATTGAGACCTTTTGCTTTCTAATGACTTTGAGCTATTTTTTTTTATATTTCTTTGAGGAAGTGTGCTGAAATTTTAATTGGACTTGCATTATTGTTTTTGATAGGATAGCTCTTTTATGATGCTAATTCTTCAAATCCAAGAGCATGAGAAATCTTTGCATCTTCTCATGTTGTCCTAAATTTCTTTTCCAGTATTTTGATGTTTTTATTGTACACATCTTTCAATATCTTGATTAAAAATGTTCAATGTTATTTGTTTAAAAGGGAATGTCTCTGTTTCTTTCTCGGTATGTTTGTCACTGGTATATATTAAGGCAAATGATTTTCATATGTTCATAGAGGACACTAATCAGTAATGTAGAGGGCAATAATTTTTGTGTGAATCTCAGCTGACACATGTGCTGTGAGATATCATCCAAGTAAGGCTACCTTTATGTTGGTACAGAGGCTTTAATCACTCATGATATTTGTTGCAGTCAGGTTCGCATTGCTGGTAGAAATCACCCAACCAAGAGCAGCTTGTGGGAAAAAGAGATTTATTTTGGCTTACAGGCTAGAGGGGAAGCTCCATGATGGCAGGGGAAAACGATGGCATGAGCAGAGGGTGGACATCACCCCCTGGCCAACATAAGGTAGACAGACCACAGCAACAGGAGGGTGTGCCAAACACTGGCAAGGGGAAACTGGCTTTAAAGCCCATAAGCCCACCCCCAACAATACACTCCCTCCAGGAGGAATTAATTCCCAAATATCTATCAGCTGGGAACCTAGCATTCAGAACACCTAAGTTTATGGGGGACACCTGAATCAAACCTCTACAATATTATAAACAAAACTTCACCACATAATCCCAGCTAACTCATTTAATAACAGAGGTGAATTTTTGAGGGAAACCATGGAAATTTATCATTGCTTCTGTCTTAGGTGAATATATACTTCCATAGAAAGCTCATGCAACAAAATTGTCACTTATGCATGGATGGAAATATATCTTTAATAAATTTGTTTGAAACAAGTTGTGTGGCCCATGCAATGTGGATGAAAAAATGCAACTGAGTGCTAGGAAGATGGTTCAGTGGTTAACATTGCTTGCTTGCAAAGCCTACCAGGACAAGTTTGTTTTCCCAGTACCCACATAAAACCAAATAAACAATGTGGCACATGCATCAAGTGTTCATTTACAGTGGGAAGAGGTCTTGGTATGCCCATACTATCTCTATCTCTGTCTCTATCTCTATCTCTGTCTCTCTCTCACACACACACACTTACAACACAAAAAAGCTTTTATTATTATTTGCCACTGCAAATGTACTCCAGATGCATGTGCCCCCTTGTGCATCTGGCTTACATGGGTCCTGGAGAATTGAACCAGGATCCAATGGCTTTGCAAGCAAATGCCTTAACCACTAAGCCATCTCTCCAGCCCCATAAATAAGTTTTGAAGCTTTTAAAAGTTAAAAAAAAAATGAAACTGAATCTGAATAATTTGGGAATGAAGTATTCATGACAATATATCATCATACAGTTTTGAATGGCATATCCAAGTGGTATTGAATGACATATTTTCTTTCTGTATTTACATTTGTATGGAAATTTCTGTGTAGAGTAACTCATGAGTAAAGGTGACATGTCTGAGGGTAAAGTTCTGGAGTGTCCTAGGGTGGCTCTCTTCTTCCATGTGGTATTGAACAAGATTGCATATTGATCAATATATTTGCTTTATGAACTAGAGAACATATATTATTGTCCCTGAAAGTAGCTCTTGTGGGATCTGATAATGAGCAAAATATTTAGCCAAGTGTTTTCCTTGCAGTGGGTGAGAAAACAGAAACTGTGACCGAGCTTTCTGATCTGAGGGAACTTGTCCACATAATGGAGGAGTTACAGGAGAACAATTCATGTGTGTAATATCATCTGCCTGGTTTGGCAGGAAAAAATAGAAAAAGGTAAGATCATATTGCCAGATCCTACAGCTAGTGGGGCATAATGGAAATGGTATAAGTGAATTTGATGTTGAAGAGCCCAGTGCTGGATACAAAACTAGAACACGGGCTGGAGAGATGGCTTACTGGTTAAGCGCTTGCCTGTGAAGCCTAAGGACCCCCGTTCGAGGCTTGGTTCCCCAGGTCCCACGTTAGCCAGATGCACAAGGGGGAACACGCGTCTGGAGTTCATTTGCAGTGGCTGGAAGCCCTGGTGTGCCCATCCTCTCTCTCTCCCTGTGTCTGTCACTCTCAAATAAATAAATAAAAAATGAAAAAAACGTTTTAAAAAAAAGCTAGAACACATTGCAAGAAGCAGTGAGAAGAGAGCAAAGTAGGTATAATGAAAAGAACCTCTTATTTTTTACTTTTATTACATATGTGGGAAAAACCATAATTCAGCATGAATGTCATGAATGTAGAAGGCTTAAATGTCAAATGCATAAAACTATGTTGTCCAGTGTTACTGCACTACTGAATTATGGAATTGAAATACTGTTAACAAGAAATAAAGACGCCTTTCAACACCAAGATCATGAGGCTTTGGGCCACATTGGATCAAATGTAATAACATGGAAGAGGAAAAACAGAGTACTATTCCTATGGATTCCACGTGAGACAAAGGCTTCATAACCATATGTAATGTGGGTAATTGTAGCTCCTGATGGATGGGGGTCATACAAGCCATTAGGGGCACTTGGTTATTGCCAAGTTATATTCCCATGAATATTGGGTATTAGGAGATAGCTGACAAGGACAGATATCACTGAAGAAATTGGGCAGGAGATGGGTTTGGGCACCACTTCAGTCATCTGGATAGAATTGGGCTCATAGGTGTGGTGCCTTAATTATATTGTCTCCATAACCTCAAGTATTTTTTAGTAAGATTAGGCTTCCTACTAAGTATGTAGCAGGTAGAGCCCTGCTGAAGGAGGTGTTTCACCAGGAGCATAGCTTGAAGTGGTCTCTAGCCCTAAGGTGTGCTCTGAGCCACCATGAACTCTGACACTCCCTCTCCCCCCTCCCTCTCTCTCTCATGTGTGATAAAGTGAGCCAGCTTTCTCTGCCATTATGAAGTTTCCCCTGGCATCTGTAAGACTAAAATAAACCTTTTCCTCATATAAGCTGCTTATGCTTGGGTGTTTGTCTCAGCAATTAGAAGGTAAGTGCAACAAGAGGAGATTTAAGATAAAAAATGAATTCATCAGGAGCCTCACAATTGATATGGTGTGTGAGGGTCTTTTCTAAGAACTACCTGAGATTTGGATTTCCTGATACATTAGGGGCTCTAACCGATCTGAGTGGCTTAGGCTTACATGTAAATCAGAATTTGATGTGCTATAGAACTCAGCATACTTAAAGGCATTCTATAATAGGACATCCCAGCCACACCTTTAATGTGGTAGCCAAAGTTGCCCATGGGTGACTAACGTTTAGATAAAATGACAACCTCATATTGAATTGCAAATTTTTCTACATTCCTACTAAATGTGCAGAATAAATGGGCTTAGCTCAGATTCATGGCTGAGATGTGTTTTGGTTCATGGCAGACCTTCTGAGCACTGAAATCAAGAGACAGTACAGGATTGATATGGATATATAACAGTTCAGGTAAAACAGGTTAAATTTGATCTGGGCATTAGAAAATATCCTTCCCACAAAGCATGTTATATACATTTTTCCCAGGAAATGAACAATTCTTAGTGGATGTATTTCACTCATCATTTCACCAACCAGTTATGATCAGTGCAGAAGACACTGGGCTCACCTATAATGATAGGATGATTAAAAGGGAAATGAGGGCTGGAGAGATGGCTTAGCAGTTAAGTGCTTGCCTGTGAAGCCTAAGGACCCTGGTTCAAGCCTCGGTTCCCCAGGACCCACATTAGCCAGATGCACAAGGGGGTGCACACGTCTGGAGCTCATTTGCAGTAGCTGGAGGCCCTGGCATGCCCATTCTCTCTCTCTCTCTCTCTCTCTCTCTCTCTCTCTCTCTCTCTCTCTCTCTCTCTCTTTCTGTCTCTGTCTCTGTCTCTCTCCCTCCTTCTCTCTGTCATTCTCAAATAAATAAATAAAAATAAACAAACAAAAAAATTAAAAGGGAAATGAGTTGTTCCTTATCCATGCTGCTATGCATAGAAAAACTGAAAGAAGTGATGGAATCCCTTATTTGCTAACTTTTTGTTTAGTTTTCATTCTCTATTTCACTGAATTCTATGACCAAATGGAATTTGCTTCAAATGGATTGTAATGAACTTCAATATATCTTTCCTTGTCTCTTTAAAATGTTTCATTATGGACTGGGAAAATTGCTGAGTGGTTAAAGGCACTTGTTTGCAAAGCCTGATGACTCAGGTTCAATTCCCCAATAAGAATACATCTGCAATTCTGTTCATAGTAGCAAGAGGCCCTGGTACTCTCTCACTTTTTCTCTTTCTCTCTTCTCACAAATAAATAAATTTTTTAAATATTTCATTACATGCTAAGTTTTGAGTGTCTTTCTTAATGCTTTTCTACTATGTGCACATTTTTAAGGTAAAATTTTACCAACATCTCTTCTTAGATATGAGCCCTGTATGAACCAACATGAAAGGCTACCACTACTGATGCAAGGCAAAATACTACCACTACTATTACAGGCCAAGTCTTCTTTGTTCTTGTCTTTACTCCATGAATAAAATAGGCATACAGACTGCAAAGGAAGAACAAATGAAGACTTTATAACATGGGAGTACAACTCAACCAGAACATTGAATGCTCTGAACTCCTACTTTAAATGGGATTATTTTCCAACTGAGCAAGTGTAATGTTAATAGTGATAGTCGTGATCTCCAAGCTCTCAGTGGTATCAGTTAACCACCTAGAGTTTTCAAAGATGGAAGTTACAGCTTTGATTCATGACAAGTCTTGGGATACCCACCAACAGGTGTTGGTATACTCTTGATGGGAGTTGGAATACCAGCCAAGTATTGTCCCTTAAAACTGGGAGCTAGTACCTACCAATGGATAAGTGGTTTGGTTTTATTGAATCAGAAGTTGGTACTGCCAGAGTATATGTGGGTTCCATTGTAGCAGGTCCTAAAAGATCTGGTTGGTAAGATAAATCCAGGTAGATAGATCTTTACCCCAAGAACAGCTATGGATCTGCAGAGTCAGAAACAGGTCCAGCACACTAAACACAAACAGCTATGGGAAATCTAAGGAGAAGAAATGAGTACAGTACTCCAAGCACAAATGGCCAGAAGCGGTCCTTGGAGGAAAGAACTGATCTAGCAATCTCAGTACAAGTAGCTTCATGCATCTTATCCTCAAGGTAGGTCATCTCCACGGTTCTTTCCCTTCAGCATCTCGTAAGTCAGATGAGAGTACTGACAAGTCTGTACAGCAAAGCTGTGCACAAGGCTTACACAGACTCAGGTGGATTGTGAAGGTGAATGCATGTAAGGTGAAAATTAAGGGCACAAATTAATAATCAGCCAATCTGGAAAAGAATATGTGGTCAGATAAAAATGGTGATTCTGTTTGACTTGATTTTGTAAGAATGACTTAATTCTATAGATATGAGCACTATACAAACCCAATCAGAAAGCAGTTCAATATTCTCACAATAGTCATGGCACTATTGTACCAGTGGGGACATCATGACTAGTGTCAATTGTGGAAGACACAGATGGGCAGGGCTGTTGATGACTTACTCCACCAATAGCTTCAATAGAACCTTCACTCACAAAGATAGCTAGCTATTTGGGGAGGAAACTTTGTCAAGTTTAATATTTAATTTAATTAATTGTCTTAATATGTAAAACAATCAAGTCCTTTCTTAATTGTTTTACATATTAGAACATAAGGTCTGTGGTGGTTTGATTCATAAACTTAGGTGTTCTGAATGCTAGGTTCCCACCTGATGGAGATTTGGGAATTAATGCCTCCTGGAGGGAGTGTATTGTTGGGGGCGGGCTTAAGGGCTTTATAGCCAGTTTTCCCATGCCAGTGTTTGGCACACCCTCCTGTTGCTGTGGTCCACCTTATGTTGGCCAGGGGGTGATGTCCACCCTCTGCTCATGCCATCATTTTCCCCTGCCATCGTGGAGCTTCCCCTCGAGCCTATAAGCCAAAATAAATCTCTTTTCTACCAGCAATGCAAACCGGACTGCAACAGTGTCCAAAACTAAAGATATATGAACTAGTCATTTGGAAACCTACTACTTGATAAGCCCATTCAAAATATGGGTCCTGAAGAGTTGAACCTAGATTCTTGGACTTCTCAGACAAGCACCTTAACCACTAACCCCTCTCTCCAGTCCCCTAAAGCATTAATTTTTTTTAAAAAAAAAAGATTAGTATTAAGGGCCACAACCTGGGTGGATAAACCTGCTTCTAGATGATAATTTCTGGGCTCAGAGATCTCTGGGTAGTTAAGGTCCTTCCTGCAAAGCCTAACGACCCTAGTTTGATTCCCTAGTACCCACATAATGCCAGAAGCACAAAGTGGCATATGCATCTGGAATTCATTTGCAGTGTCTAGAGGCTCTGGTGCACCCATTGTCTCATTATCTCCTTCTTGTTTTATGGCATTTTAAAGGCTATGTTCTAATATTAGTTATTCATAAAATAAATATCAGTTTATTGAACTACAGACTCCAATTACTATTGTAAACATTCTAAACATTCATATTTGAAAAAAATAAATTCAAATAATTCATAACATGTAAATGCTATTTAAGTCCAAATGATACTATGCCTACTAGAGATTTATTTTTTTTAAAAAAAAAAAGTGTCACATACATCCACTTATATCTCTTATGACTGTTTTCACGCTATAGCACTGGAGTATCATAGCAGCTTCATAGACCATGTGATCATAAAGCTGAAATGATCTCCTATCTGGTCCACTACAAATAAATATACTATATTTACTTGACACTACAAGTAGCAAGTTGCTGCCTGCAATAAAGTAACAGTCATCTTCATAGTTACCTACTCAAATAAGAACCACAGTCCAATAAATTCAAATCATATAAAATGAATGTTGACATTCTAATATTATGGCCTTGATTTGTTGGCCTAAACTAATCATATCCTTTTTCCTTGGAGGATCAGGAAGTTTAATTGCTTTGAATAAACAGAGACTCAGTTTGTGGAAGAGGAAACATTTCTGCAGAGGGATAAATGTAGTTAAGGCCTCTGAAATGTGTGCTCAGTCACTGACAAGATGAGAAAAATGTATTGTGGGTACTTTACCTATCTTCAGAAGAATGAATGCAATATTGCATACCTACTGCATAGAAGCATGTGGTACATTATTTACTTTGACATATTATCTATTAATATTTTCTTCTTACTATTTTATTATAGTTTGGTGGATGTATGCCCTAATCTTACTCATAAAGGAGAAACAGCTTACCACACATATGTGCACAGTTTTATAAATGAGCAGTGGACAAATGTTTGAATCATTTTTATTATTTTTACATGAGTGGGATAGGACTCTGGGTATCACACAAGCTAAAAATAATCAAAATGAAACTGCTGATGGTCTATTCCCTTGGCCACTATTATTTACACTTCTTTAAATATTACATTAAAATTGTATTGCACACAAAGACATTCAGGCTTAATATAAGTTCATGTTTCATGGGAAGAAAATGCTGATATATTCCTTCAGGAAAGATAAAGAAGAACGTTTAGGAAAACAAAAAACAAGATTATATGGCAAATCATCATCTTAGTTTTACACAGGAGCTGACACTAATGCCAAGCCGTATTTCTTCCTCTTGGATTGTTGCTCATGCCTTGCTGTCTTTCGTATGGATCATGAACAGGACTGTTACTGTCACAGAAGTTCTGCAGGAACTCTGGGCATTTTCCATTCATCAGCACATCGGTGGCTGTTGATTGAAACAATTCATATTGTGTTTCAAAGTTCCAAGTGCTGAACTCTCTGCTCCTGTGCATGAATAACTTTCTTTCCTCACATTTGAGCTCATTTTATGCTATTTTTGGTAATAAGCTAAGAGTTTTAGATGAAAATATTCAAATGGAATTTCAAAGATTTTGACATGGTGCCTTAGATGTGATGATGTCTCAAGATGAATGTGGTCACAATGGGGACTACCATGTATGAGAACAGAAAAAAAAAAAAGATGAAAATAATGTAGCTTCAAGAAAGGGGCAAGCAGCCGGGCGTGGTGGCGCACTCCTTTAATCCCAGCACTCGGGAGTCAGAGGTAGGAGGATTGCCGTGAGTTCGAGGCCACCCTGAGACTCCATAGTGAATTCCAGGTCAGCCTGGGCTAGAGTGAGACCCTACCTCGAAAAACCAAAAAAAAAAAAAAAGTGGGGGGCAAGCAATAAAGATCTGCTTGGGACCAGTTCTTCATCATACTTCTTCAATACTACAACATGAGAAGATAGTCCCCGATAGTTGAATCCTTGAGAGACAAATGACATTCTGCACAGCTACTGATACTCAGCAGAAGTTACACTACTTAAAGTAATGCACAAATAACTTTAGTGATTCCTATGTTTATTAGCTTTTAAATAATAACCCCAGGAGTTTGTTTCATGAGAATTTTTATAAATGCCAATGTTTTCATAATGTGCAGTCCACTAAATTCAATGTGTTAGGTAATATCATTATAACAACAAATTTCTTTTTAATGGTGTCAGTTTCTCAGTGGCACCCCTTTCTTCTCACATAATGGACAAAACCTTACATGGCCTGAACAATCTTAGCTTTAGCTATAATTCCTAAATATCTCCTGTGGATTCCAGATACTTTAGCAACCTTAATGCACATTAAAAATAGGTTAATGTATGTGCTCTGCTTCTTCCAAAGTGTAATATTGTTCTATCTCTTAATCATGCCCTCTCTCTATCTCTAAATATTCTTTAAGTACTCAACTTCAACCTTTTTAGTCAGGCACATAGGCATTTGCTCTATTCAGCAATATTCTGTATCAGGTTTCCATTGAACATTCTAAAGAATGGATTAGATATATTTCATGTTATTAAGACTTATAGAAGAAAAATATACAGTACATTAGCATTGTTTTTTTTCTAAATAGTTATTTATTTACTAATTTGAGATAGGTGAGAGAAAATGATTGTTCTTGCTACTGCAAAGAAACTCTAGGAGCATACGTCACTTTGTGAAACTGGCTTTCAGTGGGTGCTGGGGCATGGAGCCTGGACTGAAGGCTGTGCAAGGAAGCCGATAAACATCATTAGCGAATAAAAAAGACTTATACACAGAAGCAAATATCTTACCACTTTCTAATATTTATTGGTTACAACAGTGAAAGGGTTTCTTTTGGATGTACATTAAATTAATATTTATGAGTTAAAATTTTAAATTCAGTTGAGTAAACAATATGTTTTTCTTGATCCTCTGAAGAAAACTTCTACTGGGTCTTAACAAAATGATATAGCACTTGGGGAAAAAGATGCAACCTAGCATCCCAGCACTGGAGACCAAGATAGAGAAGACCTCCACCATCATCATGGCCTTCCCCTTGGTGCTGTGGTAGACAGGGAGGAAGGTGACCCACACACTGCAGAACACCAGCATGCTGAAGGTCAGGAATTTGGCTTCATTGAAAATGCATCAGGAAGGTTTCTGCCCAGGAAAGCTACAGTGAAGCTCCCAACAGCCAGAGATGCCAGGTATCCCAGGACGCAGTAGAAGGCAGTGTCTGAGCCTTTTTGCACACAATGATGATGTGGCCAAGTTCTGAGGGTGCATCAGTGTCAACAAAGAGAGAAGATGTTCCAAGTCAGATTCCACAGAGAACAACTTGGATCAAGGTACAGAAGGGAATGATGAAGTTAGGTGTTCCTGATACCAGCAGCCTCCTCATCTTTCTTCCTAGAGCAGTGACCTTGAAGGCCAGAACCACAGAGATTGTTTTGGCCAAAAGGGTGGACACAGCCACACTGAAAAAAACTCCAAATGTGACCTGCTGCAGGATGCAGGTGGCCGTGTTGGGATGTCCAATGAAGAGCAATGACCAGAGAAAACAGAACTTGAGGGAGATGAGCAGGATGTAGCTGTTTGTTCGATTATTGGCCTTCGCAATCGATGTGTCTTGGTGCTTCACAAAAACCCCAAGAACAAGAGCAGTGAGTGCAGAGAAGCACAAGGCCAAGCAAGCCAGAGCCATCCCCAAGGGGTCTTCGTAAGCCAGAAACGTCACTGTTTTTTGGAGACAGTAAATTTGTTGTATGTTGGTATAATGATCGATTGGGCACTTTACACATTGATCCACATCTGGCAGAGAAAGCAAAGTATCATCAGGATAGTGGCATAGTGGTATTTTCTTCTTAGTCACAGCTCACTACAAACAAATATGTTAGAGGTAACCCATGTTTGTATTCCTTGTTCTTATTGGCAAAAATTAAGGTAGATTGCTGTATAGCCATGATTCCCAATTAATAAATACCATCATATTATGGTGAGATAAATATAGGTGTTTTATAAAATATTTGCATTTATTTGTTTTCAAGCAGAGGGAGAAAGAGAGACAGTGACAGAATGGGTGCACATGAAACTGTATCCACTGCAAACAATCTCCAGATACATGGGCCACTTTGTGCTTCTCACAAAAAGTACCAGGGAATTGAATGGGGATGGTTAGGTATTGCAGGCATGGGTCAATTGCTGAGCCATCTCCCCAGCCTAACAAAGGTGTATTTTATTCATTTAAATGACCTTATATATTCTCCTGATCCTTTATTTACCTTAAAATTATAAAAAAAATTGTTGTACTGTACTAGAATTATACAACAACATAGCTTACATGAGATATTTCTTAAAATTTCTAGGGCTGGAGGGATGGCTTAGCAGTTAAGGTTCTTGCCTGCAAAGCCTAGGGTCCAAAGTCTGACATATCAGTTCACACATGAGCCAGATGCATAGGTGATTCATGAGAAAATTACACATGTGCACAAGGTGGCACATGTGTTGGCAGTTCTGGAGGTCCTGGTGCGCCAATTCTTTCTCACTAGCCCTCACTAGAGAACTCTCACTCTCTCTCTTATTAAAAAAAAAAATTCAGCTGGAAGTGGTGGCACACGCCTTTAGTCCCAGCACTCGGGAGGCAGAAATAGGAGGATCACCATGAGTTCAAGGCCACCCTGAGACTACAAAGTGAATTCCAGGTCAGCCTGGGCTAAAGTGAGACACTACCTCAACAAACCAAATATGTATGCATATATCTATATCTATATCTATATCTATATCTATATCTATATCTATATCTATATCTATATATATATATATATATATATTCCAGTCTGTTGGACTAGGCTCCAAAAAAAAAAAGCTACATCATATTTCTGTAAACAGTGCCGTCAAAGATCACAGAGGTTCATGATTCTGTCTTCAAAAACCTTTTTTGACAACATCCATAAATATTGACAATAAATTGTGATAGTTCCCTCACACTATGGTTCTATGTATTATGAAGTCTATCTATCTGCATCAAGGGTGATGCCCTATGGTTTTGCCCTAGATGGCAGTAGGTACATATAGTTGTTTCAAAACTTATTTTTTAGTATTTTATTTTTTTAAATTTATTTGACAGAAAGAGGGAGAGACAGAGAGAGAGAGAGACAGAGAGAGAGAATGGGCATTCCAGGACCTCTACTGCAAACAAACTTCTGACACATGCACCACCTTGTACATCTGGCTAACATGGGTCCTGAGGAATCAAACCTGGGTCCTTTGGCTCTGCAGACAAACACCTTAACTGCTAAGCCATCCCTCCAGCCCTCAAAACTTATTTTTGAGAAAAAGTATTGAAATTAGAGAGCCCTAAATATAATTAACACTAATTTCACTACTGTTTAAGTCCATTTCCTTGGAGTAGGAATTTATGTACTAATTTTTAGTGGATAAAGCATTTACCTATTTCTCCAAATTCCACCTCAATAATCTTTGGCCTATGTTCTAGGAGAATTTGGTGAAGAAACTATTAAGAAAGGAATATGAAAAAGATAATTTTCCAACTTTGAAAAGAATGCACATATACATAATTTGTGAAGTGGGGAGAAATTCATTCCACTTATAAGTTGAATTTTCTGCCATTGTGTTTTACAATTTTGATTGTGAGTACATTAAACCATAAAATAGGATTCAAAAGAATTATACAGTACCTCATTTTCACTATTTCTATCAAGGAATATTTTTCCATTTATAACTCTGATCTTATTTTTCTTAATCATGTTTTCTAACTTTATGTGCACACATTTTTGTAAATTGTTCAGTTATGTCATAATTTTGAAAAAATATATTTATTTATTTGAAAGAGGAGGCAAGAAAGAGAAAGAGAGAAAAAGAGAGAGGAGAGAATGGGCACACTATGGCCTCCAGCCACTGCAAACAAACTCCAGATGCATGCACCATCTTGTGCATCTGCTATACATGGGTCCTTGGGAATCAAACCTTTGGCTGTGCAAGCAAGTACCTTAACTGTTGAGCCATTCCTCCAGTCCCTGTGTCATAATTTTGTATAAGGCCATAAATCCACTTTATTTGCTATATATAGCATGACTGACATATACAAATTAAAACAAAAGCTTCTATGTTATTATTGAACCTATCCATCAGCTCTAATGTTTGTATTTAACTAATCAATTTGAATTGTATAATTTTATTATGGTATTATCTGAATAAATACAGTTTTTATTTTTCACTTCTAATAATATTATTTTAATTCTCATTTGTGACATTACCCAGTCACATAAAAAAATCAATGTTAGTCTTATCCCTTTCTTGTTTACTTCATGTATCAATATCCGGCCCCCCCCCCCCACCAACTTGGATTTCTGATATTCTGGAATAGTACTCTGGGTACGAGATACATTGTATACTCTAATAGATGAAAATATTGAGTTATTAATATTTATGTCACTATTTCAATCCCTTTGGTCATATTTATTGCCACTTTAGGTTCTTCTCTAACATCCCACCTTCATATGTTGTCTTCCCATCTCACCTGTAAAGCAGAGAGCAACATAAAATAGCACCTATTCACCCATTCTATGCTGAACCTAGCAGGTTTGACATCCCAGAAATACATATTTCTTTTTATTCTTATTTTTGATCTGTGAAAATTTCCCATTGCCTCCTGAACTACAGATATACATCTGAAACAATTCTTGTGACATTTTAATCAGAATATCTGTGTTTCTTGAAACTGGTTTTTAATGTTTGTTTTTGCTATTATGTAAAGTCTTAAAATTAAGTTTTCTTTGTGAATTATTTTGTATATTATTACTAGATACTATGCTTGCATTGAAAGTATGTCCAAATTGCATATTTCTAAAACCAAGAAACAACAATGTCTCTGAGAATTATTTTTCTGTCAGTAACCTACTGGTTACTAGAAAGATAAGGATGTGAAAGACTCCTCCTTTTAATTTTCACTTTATTTAGATTCAAAGATTAGAAGTATCGGAGCCGGGGCAGCTGCTCTCGTAGCTCCCGCCTCAGGCCCAGCTGCTCAAGGGGAGGAGTTTCCGCCACAGCCCGGTACATTGCCTTCAGGCGTCTGCCCAGCCTGCATCAGATCTTACCGTGATGGCTGTGACCTAAAATCCTCAGGAAGCCCCCAGGGTCATGGCCCAGAAGCACCCCAGAGAAGGAGGGTTGTGTGGAGCTCACCACAGCGGTGGTGCTTCCTTCAGGACATCTGGACCCTTTGTGAACCCTGAAATACTTTCATTCTCAGGACTCAGGGAACCAGCAGGGATTGCTCCCAAAGATACTGGCTGCCTCACAAAGCACCCCTGCCCTAAGTACCCACAGCCCCCAAACCCAGCCCACTGGTAAGATCCAAGCCATGGTCCCCCAAGGGGTCCAGGACCACCCAGAGAAGAAGACCCTGAACAGAGTGAGGTGTCTGCAGAAGAGGGATCAGGAGGGGACCAGGAACTCTCAAGAGAACGAGGCTGGGTACCGAGAGGATGGGAACCCTTGTTTTTCCATTCCATCTGCTTGTAACTGCCAGGGAACCCCTGGACTCCCTGAAGGGCTACTCTGAGGGAGGAGATGGCTCTTCTAGCAACTTTTGCCACCACTGTACCTCTCCAACCTTGGGGGAAGATGAAGAGTTGGAAGAAGAGTGTGATGATGAGGAACCTCTTAAATTCCCCAGTGATTTTTCACCTGTGCCCAGTGGAAAGAAACCCCCACCCCGGAGGCAGAGGCACTGGCTTCCGACCAAGGAGGAAACTCGGGAAGGTGGACGAAGAGATCCCAGGTCCCCTGGTCGACATCGTCTGGGCCGGAAACGAAGTCAAGCTCAGAGGCCTGGGATTGTGGGGGGCAGAGGAGCTATGTCAGCTTGGACAGGCAGGCTTCTGGTGGCTGGTTGAACTCCTGGTGTTGGTGGGGGAGCATGTGGAAATGGGGAGCATGTGGAAATGTGTGACCATCTCATTTATGCATGCAGGCAGCTGAAAGGCAGTGATCTGGAACTTTTTCGAGTCTGGGTAGGAGTCTGAGCAGGGAGACTGAGGGGCTGGGGACATATGGTGTTCCAGTGTCTCAGTCAGGGGTTTTCTTGTGGGGCAGGACTTCATCGGTTTTTTAAGGCTGCTGGGTGCTTTCCTGCTCCTGGCTCTTGCCCTCTTTTTGGGTTGTCTGCAGTTGGGCTGGCGGTATGTGGTGGGACTGGGTGACTGGTTAGGCTGGAGGGATAAGGTCACTTGGCTCTTCTCTTGGCTGGACTCTCCAGCCTTTCAGCGCTGCTTGACTCTGCTGAGAGAGAGCAGGCCATGGAAGCAGCTGGTAAGCTTAGTTCAGTGGACTTGGCTGGAATTGCCTTGGGTCAAGCAGAGAGCTGATAGACAGGGTAATGCACCTGTAGCTAGTGGACGCTACTGCCAGCCGGAAGAGGAAGTGGTTCGACTTTTGACCATGGCTGGTGTCCCTGAAGGTGAACTAAACCCTTTCCATGTGCTGGCGGTTGAAACCACAGCATCAGATCTTGAACTAAAGAAGGCCTATAGGCAGCTGGCAGTGATGGTGAGTACCCTTCACCTTTGCCTTTCGTCTTTGTTCTGATATTTTATTTTTCATTATAATTATAGGGAGAGTAGAATATAATGTAAGTCAGAGCAGAAGGCAAACTTGAAGCTAAAGGATTATTATTATTATTTTGCAGTTGTTTTTATGAGAGAGAGAGAATTGGTGTGCCAGGGCTTCCAGCCACTGCAATAGAATTTCAGACATGTTCACTTCCAGATGCGTGCACCACCTTGTGTGCATGTGCAACCTAGCCTGCTGTGCGTCTGGATTACTGGAACGTGGGGAGCTGAACATGGGTCCTTAGGCTTTGCAGGCCAGCACCTAAACTGCTAAGTCATCTCTCCAGCCTGATTTTTTTTTTTTTTTTTGAGATAGGGTCTTACTCTAGCCCAGGCTGACCCAATATTCACTGTCATCTTGGGCTGGCCTTGAATTCATGGCAGTCCTCCTACCTCTGCCTCTTGAGTGCTGGGATTAAAGGCATGTGCCACCATACCTGGCTTATTATTTATTTACTTATTCATTGGTTTTCCGAGGTAGGGTCTCACTTTAGCTCAGGCTGACATGGAATTCACTATGTACTCTCAGAGTGGCCTCATACTCATGGTGACCCTCCTATTCCTGCTTCCTGCGTGCTGGAATTATAGGCATGTGCCACCATGCCCAGCTTATTATTATTATTTTTATAGAGGCAGGGTCTCACTATGTAGCCTGGGCTGGCTTGGAACTTCCACCTCCAAGTGCTGGAACTACAGGCATGTGCCATCACGCCTAGCAAAGGATAATGTGTCTAGGAAAGAATCATAAAGACTTTGCTCTCTCAGTGGGGTCTAACCTTCCATTTCAACTCTTTTGTCATGTTTAATATTTTATTTTTTAAAACTTATTTATTTTAGGGTCTGGAGAGATGGCTTAGCAGTTAAGGCACTTGCCTGCGAAGCCAGACAACCCAGGTTGGATTCCCTAGGACCCACATAAGCCAGATGCACAAGGGGCATATGCGTCTGGAGTTTGTTTGCAGTGGCTAGAGGCCCTGGCTTGCCCATTCTTTCTCTGTCTCTCTTCTCTCTCCCTCTGCTTGCAAATAAATAAATAAAATTTAAAATTTCTTTTAGAAAAAGAAAAGAACATGTGTGACATTCACTGATAGGGATAATACATTCATTAATTATTGGATCTCAAAAAGGTTTTTTTTTTCTTATTGTTAGGGAATTAGTATCTGCAAAGGATCTAGGTACAAAATATGAGTTCATGGAAGAAAATATTAGTTTCATGGTCATGGGTATTTATCATTTTAACCAAATGATTACTTTATGCAAGAAAGAGATATTATCCGTCTCTTCAGTTCCCTTCCAGGCCCCTAAAAGTTCCTAGTATTGGTGGAGAACATAATCAAACAGGAGAATTACTCTCTAAGCCATCAACTTACCAGTTTTGTTAGAAATCTCATTTTCTGGGCAGAGCAAACAATCAAAACAGCAGACTGCCTTCCCCTCTTGTTGGAACTTTCGGTAACTAGGTCTGCAAGTCTCACTGCACACAGAGGAGGAAATCTGAGGAAAATCAGAAATGTGCTTGCTACAGGTAGGAATTTCATCTACTTCAATCATAAGAATATGTTAAAACAATACACCATTAATATACATATTTTCTACACCTATAATATAAGTGAGGGGTCACACTCCATTTACTACACTGTAGGTTGTCATAATATGGAGAGTTTGAGGGAACATTTTGGTGTTTCCAAATATTTTTCAAAAGATAGAAATAAAATCTAGGAAACTGGAAAGTGAATCCTAAACAACATGTTGTGCTTGACAAAATCATCAGGGGATACACATGTCCCCACATGATTTTTGCTATTTACATAGTAAATAAATAAACTAAAAAAATAAATTTGTAGTAAAATATTACAGTTAAGTACAACATACCTGCCTACTTCCTGTTAACCACTCTATTGTCTCATCAGACAAATACAATTGCTGACCATGGGACAGATATGGAGAAAACTGTCCTATTTTCACCTTTATTCCAAGACCTTGTGGAAAATTCCAAATGTGGTGAATATCATAGTCTACATCAATTTTTTTCTCATTTATAGTCACTAGATCTCCAACAGGGTTAATAAATTGCAAGTTCTTCAGAGAGTGGAAAAACTAAGAGATGTACGATTTTGCAATTAAGTATGTATACACATATAGATGTAATGTGTGATGTGGGTAATACCCTTTTTATTGAAATCATTCCCTCAGAAGCATTCTTTATTGCATGTGCACAATAGTGTGAATTAAATGAAATTCCACAGATAAATTAAATATCACTATTTTATGTTTATTTTTGAGAAATTGCTAAAATGATCACCAAATATTAGTTCAGGATAGTGAGATAAGACTTTAAACCCTTTCTATTAATGAAAATCAGAAGAACATTAAAAAATATTAGTATCTTCAGTATTTACAGTGATACCAAATTACTTTAACAATTTATATGACCTGTCAATCACGCTGATCATGATACTAGATATTCAAGCACTTCATAATAAAAAAAAAACTGTGATTATGTTTCAAATACTTAAAACACTTGGGCATGATAGCAGGGTCATCTGTAACATAAAACAGAGGTCACTCAAACTGATGTCCTTAATTTCACTGTCTTCTTGTTCATGTATACACACAGTGATGGTTGGTCATGGTTGTCTTCTCAACTGGAGTTAAAATTACCATGCTCACAATTCTATGGACATGTCTCTATGAAAGTTCTAGGTTATGTAACTAAATTGGGAAAACTCACACTGAATGCAGGTGGCACTATTCCATGGGAAATGGTCTATAATCAGGGAAAGCCAGCTGACCATGTACTTTCATCACTCTCTGCTTATAGACTGTGTATACAATGAACACAGTTTCTTTTTTCATTCTCCTGCTTCCATGCTGTCTCCATCATGATGGACTGACTGTACTCCTGAAGTGTGAACCAGAATGAAACCTTTCTCCACTAAGTTGCTTTTGTCAGATATTTCCCTCCCCCCCCCGCAAAAAAAAAAACTGATAAACTTATACCTACATTTACTTCCTGGGAAATGAAACAAGATAGATATATCCATAATTGAGAGAAGTACTCTATAGCAATAGGGTTTAAACGTGAAGGGAAGCACTTAGGAGGTAAAATTGATGACACTACATACCTTTGGGCAGACAACGACAGGTATCGTTGGCTGAACATCTACCTAGTGAAAATATGCATCCATTCCCTCAAGAAAGGATCACTTTAATGGTAAGGTGAGTATTTTTGACATGAAGAAATGTCATCCTCCTCAGATCCAATCAGACTTATTGTTGACTTGTGAATATATTTTTTATTGAGTTTCAAAGATTTGTTTAATTATGTTGTTCTTAAACAAACTTTGTTTCCCTTACTCCCTTTCTCTGAAAATATCCCCCTTTTAAGTCCTTTCTTTCCCTTTTCTGTTTTCATACCACATGTTTCCTTTGGTGCTTTCTCCAGTTCTCATCCCTTTCTATTCTTGTCTCATTGCTGAAGTGATTTTATATTGTATTAATTTGATTATTATATTACCATAAACTAGATAAACAGTACAGACATTAAAACATTCAATCTTTTTAATTTATTTATTCATTTTTTACTTATGTATTTATTTGTATATATTTGTGGTATGATAGATTCTCTGCCATTGCAATCAAATCCAGATAATTGTGTCACCTTCTGCATCTGGCTTTCCATGGCTGCTTGGAAATTGAATCTGGGCAAGCAGGCTTTGCAAGCAAACAGCTTTAACCACTGGGCTATTTCCCCAACACTTCCACCTCCTTTTTGTTAAAATATATTTAGAATTTATTGAATTTTATTTAGCTACTTAGTTGAGCCATGGTCTTGTAATGTCCCTGCTCCTCACATGGAACTCTGACCTTCCTACATCTGACTCCCAAATGCTAGGATAATAGGCATGAGACAGTATGTCTAGTGACATTAAAATATGCCTCTTCTTATGAAATTGGTGGAAGAATATTTTGCTACTCCTATGAAATATAAATTTTTATAAGCAAAATACAGAAAGACAAACCTTAGCTTGCTGTACTATAAGTAAGAGTGTTAAGACATATAAACTTATTCTAGATATTATGACTATAATAAATGCTATATAATGAGCTTTATGAATCTGAGTAATTTATGTTTATATTACCTTCCTTTATTTCACTAAAAAGGGTTACACAAAAATTCTATTTGGCATTTTCACTTGTAGAAAGAAATGTGGAGTGATCAACATATGTAAATATTTTCTTTGTTTTCTGTTTATTTTACTCATGAATGTAGGCATATTAAAACAGGCTATAGGACCCATAAAGACTATTGCTCAATAAAGGTGTTAGTCTGGATATGAAAATTTCATATAATTGTATCTATGTTCTTTCTAGCTATAGATAGATTTCCCAATGTATTGCACTACAGAGAGCCTAATATTGAGAAGCACTGTTCCCTGACATAATGAATGTGGAGAGCTGAAGTGAAGTGGAAGTTCAGGCAGCCTCCTCTAACCTCCTATGGAATGATAAAATGTTTCCAACCACCATCCAGAATTCCAGAGACATCCAAGTCATGCTGAGATTACTGAATACTTTCTTAATCCAGATGAGGATTAACTCAATTTTCAAATTAAATTACAAATCATGCTAATATTTTTGTGTTCGATTGTTCTTCTTAAAATTTATTATGGATTTTTCCAAGTAAATTTAACCAGAAAGAAGTATCTCCCATCAAAGTCCTAAGTAAGCCTGTCCATGCTTAGCTTCCCAGATCATATAAGATTAAGTTCACTCAGGGTTCTATGTCCACACACCCAATAGAGATAACTGGTCAGGTTCAACTCTACCCATTGTTTAAGTGATGTCTGATGAAGCAGACCTTTCACAGAAAACCTGCTATTCAGTCTAACCAAGTCTCCCATGACTTCTCTGTTTCTGTTTCCTCATGATCAATACCCACCAGCTGATCCTTAAACATGAGACCTAATTCTTTTCTAAATGCAAACCGTAGAACATAATTACTCTCTCACACAGGGAAACTGTACTATATCACTGATGAACATTCTTTATGGCTATCTATGGTGTCATTAATTAGAGATACTGTGACACCCAGGAGGAGACTGAAGCCCGAAGATGTGCAACTCAAAAGCCAAGTCGTGCATATTTAATATAAAGGATAGCCGGCATTGACCATTAGTGTTAAATAGGTGTAGTACACATGTGGCAAAACTTTGCTAGTACATTTGACAAATTATGGAAAAAAGAAGGTAGAGACAAATGTAGTAAAAATGTGAGAGAATGTGAAGTACAGTAAAATTCTCTGCCTGAAAATCTAACATAGAGACATTGAATAGTATTAAAGAAAATCCTAGGGCATGAGTGTGCTTTGGGCCTATGAGCTCTGGGCTTGTGAGGAGCTCACCATGTCTGGGGCCTGGGAATTCAGTGCTAGTGAGGGGAGCTGCATATCTGGGACCTGTGCACTCTAGACACTGGCTTGTGTGGGGCCTCTGCACTCCAGACTACTGACAGTTTTGGTGTGTCTGGAGCCTGTGTCCTTTAGGATATTGAGGGGCTCTGTATGTCTGGGGTCAGAGCACCCAATTGGTGCAAATTCGGCAGACCCGAGCTTCAGGCTTGCCCCTGAGCCTGGTGCCCCACATTCTCCTCTCCACCCCAGCTACTCTCCACACAGCTGGCACTTGCCTAACCGTGCCCCGTTGACACATCTTTCCTGCTCCAAATAGGGAGAGCAGGAATATCTGGCAACAACCCTCCAAGGGGTACTAGTGAGCTTACTATGACCTGCTCATCTGGGTAGAGCACGGGATCAGGGACAAATACTAAAGCTCCAAGGCACTACAGGCAAGGCACGGCTGTGATTATGGGCTGAAGAGATGCCAGAATTCCAAACACAGATCTCCTATCAGCTGCCAGCCCAGAGCAGCAGGCACACTTGCAACCTCCACAGCCCATATGTCTGTGGATACAATGCCATAATATTACAATCCAAGTCAAACCCAAAACAGAACAGTTACTGAAGTGCAAATATTTGCTTCCCCTTAATAAGAAAAAAAAACTATCACCCCAAAGTATATAGACCCAAAGGGGGGAAAAACACCATGAGACAACAAACTGAGGGACCTCCACCAAGAAGAGACAACAGAAATTGAATCCCAAAATGAAAGTACAATATTTACTCTGACCAAGTAAATCACTGAGATGGAAGCAAATCATCAACCAAAAATAAATCACATACATGGAACTGAGCAGAATAATTTATGGCACAAAGCTTTCATAACTAGGCTAAACCTACTTGAAGAAAACCAGATGTAAATATATAAAACCAGAGATATAAGGAAATGGAGGATGAATCAAAAAATGGAAGATCTCAATAACCACCTGATTAAGGTTAATGAAGTCATGATTAAATGCAAGAATGAATTCAAAGAAGCATCAAGAAAATCAAATCACAACCTGAAATTCGAACATGACTAAGAGATGGACACTACACAGAAAAAGGTAATAGAAAATCACAAACAAATAGAGCTTATAAAAGCCTACCTAGAATCACTCACTGACAGAGCTATTCCTGTGGAGTACAGAACCTCAGACCAGGAAGACAAGACAGGGGAAACAGTTCAGGAGTCCAAAAACATCAATAATTTCAAAAAAAAATTATGAGAATGAATATAAGGGAACTGTGGGATAACCTATAATGACCAACTATCCAGATTATGGGTATACCAGAAGGTGAAGGGTTTCAGGCCAAAAGCATGAGCAACATGTTAAACAAGACTATTGAAGAAAATTTTCTGGCCCTCTCAAAAAAAAGAGCCATCCATAATCAAGCTCACAGAACTCCAAACACACTTCATCAAAGAAGAAACTCTCCAAGGCACATCACTGTTAAAATTCTAAACAACAAAAACAAGATACAGTGCTAAAAGCAGTAAGAGAGAATCAACACATTACATGCAAAGAAAATCCCATTAGAATTACCTCAGATTTCTCAATAGAAACTCTAAAAGCCAGAGGGATCTAGAATGGAACACTTCAAAGTTTAAAAAATTATGGATTCCAAACCAAATACTGTACCCAGTGAAAGTATCCCTCATAATAGATTGTGACAAGAAAACTTTCCATGAGAAAAGCCAGCTCTATGATTATATGAAACAAAGCCAAACTTACAGAGAACACTTCAGGGAATACTACACACAGAAGATTCAAACAACCAATCTGAAAAGCCCACAAGAGAAAGATCACAATAACAAAAACATGAGAAAGCTTGAAAATGCTCAAATCACAAGAAAAAAAAAAAAACACATAAAGCCCTCAACATGACAGAGATTAAATTGGCCTCTGCTATAAACGTAAATATTAATGATCCTAACTCACCCATCAAACAACCCAACTTAACAGGGTGTATCAGAAAAAATGGACTCTGCCATGTACTGTCTTCAAGAAACCCACCTCACCACTAAGGATAGACGCCTACTCAGGGTGAAAGGATGGATAATGATTTTCCAAACAAATGGAAGTTTAAAAAAAAAAAAGTGAGTGTGGCTATATTAATATCTGAAAAAAAATGACTTCAAGCCAAAGGTAATCAAACAGGACAAAGACAGACACTTTTTACTCATCAAGGCAATAATCCAAGAGAACATCACAATCACAAATCTATATGCACCAAACACAGGTGCATCACAGTTTATAAAACAAAGCCTACTTGACAACAAACAGAAATAAACCCCTATGCCATCATAGTAGGAAACTGTAATACCACTTTCATCAATACATAGATAATCCAAACAGAATATCAATACGGGAATAATAAAGCTTAACAATACAATAAATTACCTAGACCTAATGAAATCCACAAAATATTCCACCCCAATTCTATAGAATAAACATTTTTTAGTAGCCCATGGAACCTTCTCCAAAAGAGATCATATAGTAGGACATTAAGCATGCCTTCATAAATTCAGGAAAATTGACCTAACTTCATCTATCATATTGTACAACAGTTAAAGTAAGAATTTAACAACAAGGACACAGCAGAAAATACACCAGCTTTTGGAAACTGAACACCACACCTTTAAACAATGAATGAGTTCTGGAAGAATTGAAAAAGGAAATTGTAAAATTTCTGGAACTGAATGATAATAAAAATACAGCATAACAAAATTTATGGGATACAATGAAGACGGTCCTAAAGGGAAAATTCATAGCACTAAAACCCTTCATAACAAAGACAGATAGATCTCAAATTAAAAAGCTAGCCAATAAATAAATAAATAAAAAGCTAACCAACCACCTAAAAATGTTGGAAAAGAGGGAGGGAATTACCATGAGATATTTTTTTATAATCATGGAAAATGCTAATAAATTTTTTTTTAATGTTGGAAAAATAAAAACATTCTAATTGAAGAGTTGCAGGTAGAATGAAATAATTAAGATCAAGGCAGAAATCAATAAAATGGAAACTAAGAAAACAATAAGATAGTCAAAATGAAGAGCTGGTTCTTGGAAAAAATAATTATTGGTAACCAAATGGCCAATTTGATCAAGTGAAGCCAAGACAAGTATCAAACTAACAGCATTAGAAATGAAAAGGATGAACTTGGAAGAATCTTGAGGACATACTTCCCAAACCTCTTCTCTACAAAATAGGGTAGGTGGAAGAAATTTATAAATTCCTAGAAACATGCCACCTACCAAAACTAAAACCAGAGGAGATAAAATTCCAAAACAATCTCATTACAGCCATTAAGACTGAAAATGTGGGCTGGAGAGATGGCTTAGCAGTTAAGCGCTTGCCTGTGAAGCCTAAGGACACTGGTTCGAGGCTCAACTCCCCAGGATCCACATTAGCCAGATGCATAAGGGGGTGCACGCACCTGGAGTTCGTCTGCAGTGGCTGCAGGCCCTGGCGTGCCCATTCTCTCTCTCTCTCTCTCTCTCTCTCTCTCTCTCTACCTGCCTCTTTCTCTGTCACTCTCAAATAAATAAATAAAAAGAATAAACAAAAAAATTTTTTTAAAAAGACTGAAAATGTAATCAAAAACTTTTCCAAAAGGAAAAGTCCAAGACCTAATGGATTCTCTCCTAAATTCTACCAAACTTTCATTGGAAAACTGGACCCAATTTTTTCAAGCTTTTTAACATAATCAGAGAACAGGAAAAGCTCCAAAATTCCTTCTGTGAATCTACCATCACCCTAATACCAAAACCAGACAGAGATACAAGAAAAGAGAAGTATAGACCTAATTCCCTGATGATCATGGAAAAAATCCTGAACAAAATCCTCAATAACCAAATTCAACAACACATCAAAAGCTACATCCACCTCCATCAAGCAGACTTCATCCCAGTGATGCAGGAATTGCTCAGCATAAGAAAATCAATTAACATAAAATACCACATAAATAATTCAAAATAGGATAATCGCATGATCATTTAATTGGTGCAGAGAAGGCCTTTGACAAAATGCAACCAATTTCATGGTCAAAAGAGAGTTCATATTTCAGCATAATAAAGGCAATATACAAAGCACCTAAAGCCCATATAATACTCAACAGGAAAAGACACAATGAGTTACCATTGAGATATGGAAAAAGACAAGGTTACTCACTCTCATCACTACTCTTCATCATAGTATAAGAAGTCTGAGCTCAAGCAATAAGACAAGGGAAAGATATAAAAGGGATACAAATTGGAAAGGAAGAAGTCAAACTAACACTATTTGCATATGATAAGATCATATTCACAAGTGACCCAAAAGACTATCATAAAATTTCTGAAGGTGAGAACTTCCTTCAGTAAAGTGGCAAGATACAAAATCAACACACAAAAATCAGTAGCCTTCCAATAAATAAATGACAAATCCTCAGATAAAGAAGTCAGCGAGGGCTGGAGAGATGGCTTAGCGGTTAAGCGCTTGCCTGTGAAGCCTAAGGACCCCGGTTCGAGGCTCGGTTCCCCAGGTCCCACGTTAGCCAGATGCACAAGGAGGCGCACGCGTCTGGAGTTCGTTTGCAGAGGCTGGAAGCCCTGGCGCGCCCATTCTCTCTCTCTCCCTCTACCTGTCTTTCTCTCTGTGTCTGTCTCTCTCAAATAAAAAAAAAACAAAAAAAAAACTGATATTGTTAAAAAAAAAAAAAAGAAGTCAGCAAGGCTGACTTTCATTTTCAATGACCACATGAAAGTCAAACACTTTAGAATAACACTAACCAAAAAAAAAAAAAAAATGAAAGCCTATATAATAAAAACATACAAACACTCAGGAAAGAAATTTTGGAGGACATGAGAAGATAGAAGGGCCTTCCATGCTCCTCAATAGGTAGAAGTAAAATTGTGGGAAAAAATGAGTTGTACCAAAAGAAATATAGAGATTCAACACCATACCAATAAAAATCCCAGCATCAGGGATGGCTTAGTAGGTAAGGCATTTGCCTGCAAAGCCAAAGGACCTAGGTTTGAGTCCCCAGGACCCACGTTAGCCAGATGCATAATGCAGCACATGGCTCTGGAGTTCATATGCAGTGGCTGGGGGCCCTGGTTCACCCACATTCATTCATTCATATTCTCTCTCTCTCATAAATAAGTAACTAAAAAATATTTTTTAAAAACTCCCAGCATCGTTCTTCATAGAGATAGACAAAAATGATGTCAAGATTTATTTGGAATGGGAGAAGGCCACAGATATCCAAAAAATATCATAGTAAGCACACTCACACAAGTATAGAAAGGCAAACGCTGCATGCTGTCCCTCATCTGTGGTTCCTAAATAGGAACAGCTTAAGTTTATGTCTTAAGCAACAAGCAACTTGAGGATCAGATAAGAGGGATGGAATGGTTTGGGAAAAGGGGAACTGGAAGGCACAGAAGGATGGAGATATAAACAAAATCAAATCCAAAATGTATTGATATTTATAGAAACCTTTCTCCTGGATAGCAGACTAAAAGATATGCCCCCCAATAGCAGCATGGAGGGATGATCTGGTAAGATGGGTACTGGAGAGAGTACAGTGAGGCCTCACCCTAAAATATTTGGCCCTAGCTAGTAAACCCCAGTACCAGAAATTGGTGAGACCTCATGTTGACCTGTTGATCAAAGAGACCTATGAGCTCCCCAAAACAAGACAAATTTCTGACAAAGCATTTGATTATCCATCTAATAGAAAATGTGAGAGCCTATTGCTGAAGAAATCACTTGTTGCCCATGCAGAATATCAAGAGATCTGGCTTAATCCAGAAGGAAGTTAGCCCCCAGATGGTTAACCTATATAGTGCTGAAAATGTGACATGAGATGCTGGGTGAAAACAGCCAACACTATGGTGAGCCTGCTATATGTAAGCAACTAGCTTGACAACATGTACACACCTGTGCATAGTGGCATCCACAATAGATAGGTAAACAATGGCATTCTCATTGGCTCAGGGGAAAGTAAAACATAGATGGAATTAGGAACCAATTCAGAATCCTATGGAGACCAAGATCATGAACCCCAATGAGAAATATCCATTAGTCTTTGGCCAAAAGTGATGTTACACCCATCAAAATATTATTAACTTAACAAATATTATATACTTTGGCCTATTCTGATCTCACTCCCCATTGTAGAATATATTTTCCCTTTTCATAAATCAGCAAGAATAAAGGACAACCAAAATCTATCAACATCACAAGGATCAGTGACTCCATGTCATCAGGTGAACCACCCCTAGCACAAAAGATAGAGCCCAGGTGAAACACAAAGATTTGGTGAGATGAGAAAGAATTCTGCTTCCATAACCAGCTTGACATCCTGAGCCAGGGTGATGGAGACAAACCCAGGATACTCAAAAAACACAAAAGCAGAAATCCAGAACCTGCTGAGAGCTCAACACTAAAGTAGATTTAAAGCATACCCATCTAGGCTCAGGGAATTTTGTGGAAGAGTGGGCAGAAGGAATGAAAGAGCCATAGGGTGGGAGGGAATATCCAGAAGCATCACCTCCCCCGCAAAAAATGACAGACTGCTGTTCTCACACATCATTACCTAAAACTCCATGATGAATACCCACAATCCCACTAAGGTGGGACCTCAGTGAAGAGGGGGCAGGGAGGAGGGGAATGATACTATCATCACTTGACATATTAATACAAAGTTTAAATTTAAAAAAAATTAAAAAGAAAGGGAAAAATGAAAATCCTGTGCATATCATTCCTGCTATTAAATAGTAGCAGCTAACACTTGTAACACTGGCCGGTTCAGGATCTCAAAAGGGTTGTAAGTAATCACTTCCTTGAGTGGTATCTCCTATTCTTCCACAGTACAAATATTCTATAGTACTTTCTTAAATACATGCTTATTTCATATATTAGCTAGAATACTGACCAAATACCTGACTGATTATTGTTCAAAATTTGCTATTATTATGTCCAAATAAAACGGTACTATAGGAAAACAATCTACAGTTGTTACCTTTCTTCTTCCTGTACCCAATTACAAAAGGAAGGAAGTATCATGAAATCTTGAAAGATTAGTATCCATGTGAAAAGTCTGTCCATAGTTAGTCAGACAAACAAAATTGCCCCATTTTTGAAGACTTTAGAAATTATGTGCTCATGGACAAAAGATGAGCAGATATTTGAAGGGACACTTTGTTTCAGATACTTAATATTGAATAAATGCCAGTGGTATATATTGTCAGGAGAAGGTGAATCTAATATGAAACAAGATAGAAAGCACTGAGGCTCCCAAATTTTTCCTTTGTACATTAGAGTATTTAAAAAATCAGATACATTTGATTGGGGGAAAATAGAACTCAGTAAAAGACAAAATAAATTTTGATTCATTCATAAATGGTGTGCTTAGAAAGAAAAGAGCAAGGAATCCAACAAATGTTAGTGTACCCATATACACACTCCTTATATATTATACATGACTTTGAAATAGAAAATGAAGAAATGAAACTGACGCTTACCAGTAAAGCTTACTCCTTAACTTTTTTTCATTCCAAGGTTTCAGTGATATCATAACTTCAAAAATACAATCCTTCCACAAATTTCCATCATTTCCTTCATTTTTCTTTATTCTCCAGTAGCAGTTTGTTTCTATCAAACTTCAGAAGAGGACAGAAAGCATCACAATAAATAAGACAAAAATAAAACTAAACAGCTTCCCCATGTCTCAAAGCTCTCAGTCTGAGCTCAGATATAATGTGCAGCATGCAGTAGATAAGCACATCACATGTGTGTGCTTGTGTGTGTGTCTATCCTTAGAACTACTGCTGACTAGAAGGAATATTTATATCTATAATTTATTTCTTTCCAGTCTGTGTCACTCTCCCTTGAGGAGTACAGAACATAGCCCTAGGGCTGTAGATCCAAGGTCTTCATCAAGGTAAAAAGCACCAGTTGAAAAACATGTTGGGAGGATCATCTCTTGTTTCAGGTGGTATGAGTTCATGCATATACAGGAATGAATGCCACTGTGATAATCTCCTGAGTATATTTTTCCCAGACTGATATCAACAGGCCCTTTAGATTAACAGTACCTTTAATAATGTAAGTTTATTTCATCAGTGTTTCCAAAGCAAGATGTAAGGTGAAAAGGTCAGAAAGGACTCCTGCCCATCATAGCTCATGCAGACACATGGAGCACATTTCCTCCATTGTTGAAGCAGTGGAGAGAATCCTCATGTACCTCACTTCCATCATCTATTGTGTGACCCATGCACTACTCCATAGCAGTTCCATGCCTGTAATACCCCACAACTCCACATTTCCCATTGCCTGAGTGAACCATAATTTTAAAAAATAGTAGCTAAACCTGCAAGGCCCAGTCAGTCTCTCAATGTCAATGCAGATACTAAGCTTCAGACTTTTGTTCTAAAACATGACCTTTATCCATTTTCCTTAGTTCCCATAGAACAATACTCTGTGACCACCCAGTTTTTCTTATTTAATGTTGATTTTTCTCCATTGTTTACTGTTATCTTATTACAGGATTCCAGTTGGAAATTAACCTTATATTTTATGTGTAAACTCTGCCCTTCCACCACCTGAGTAAGGAATTATTTTTTGTTGCTACTTCCACATTCTGTGTTGCCAGTTGGACAGTCAATAATTGAGTGCAGGATGAGGAGCCTGTTTTTATTTATATGGACTGCATATAAAGTTGCACAAAATTTAGGGCAACTCATTTATATAAATTGAGATCAATGTTCAGAGTTGAAATAAGACTCAAAAGTCCTGATTTATTTCCATATTTTAAATCTAATTAATATTTAAAAATCATTACTCACTGGTTCTAAGTCTGGGAAGAATGCTCCTCAAGAATTCTAAGAGGAAGATGAAGAGAACATAGAGAAAATCAGCATGGAAGAGTAAGAAAACTCACCCTTGAGGATGGAATACAAAATTTCTGTTCACAGAGTTGAACATGTTGTAATTAGTATTTACTGTCAATATTACCTTCTTTTATTTTTAGTTAACATGCAGCATTGCCGTGGACTGACTCTCGGGGAGATCAGGACCGAGGGAGAACAAGGGCGAAGGCTCAAGGAGAACTCGGGATTCGGCGAGGAAATGACAGACAGACACACTCTAGGTTGAATATGCTGCTGCAATTTACTGAAGGTTTCATGAAGGTTTTATATAGATTGAACAGGGAAACTTAGCAAGCCAACAAGTGATCTCAGAAATCATTAATCTAAACAATCTTAAGTATTGTTCTACTCTAAGCCTACGTGCAGTGTTTATCAGGCAGGAAATGTACCCATTTTCTGAGAAGCATGTCTCGCATCATTGACCACAACATTATACAAACAGAAACTAGGGTAAAAGGTGTAAGGTGAATAACAGGTTACTTATTTCTTATACCCCAAGGACTGTATAAACACCACGGCTTACGCTTCCTTGCTAAGCGTTCCCATAAATGGAAGAGAATGCCATAGCCTCCTTTTTTCTTCATAATTCACCCATCTATTACCGAATTCATCATATCCTCCCTCATAGGGGAGTGGAACTAAGTAGATTCCAGCTCTGGAGTCCACCATCTGCCCTTGATCAAGTACTGAACATATCCCTCAGGAAGTTTCCTGGTGGGAATGCCTAAGTTTTGTAACTCCTTTTCTGCAGAACTGTCATGCTTCTTATGAACACTACCGATCAACATTTCTACTTTCATATTCTCAGGCTCAGTATCGTTCTCAAACATCATAAGCTGTTTTTACTTTACACCATCTAAAAACTGTTCTAGAGTTAATTTTTTTTATTCCTAGTAGAGTTATACATTCCCTCCATTGCCCTAATCATAGGAGGGGCACATTCAATGCTTAGATTGTTTCTTGTACTCTGATTGCGTGCATGATTACTAATAAGTGTTGAATTAGCTGTTCTTAGACAAACAGCTAGAAGAAAGCAGGAAAGAAACAGAGCACAGAAAACAGCACATTGGCGCCAGCAATTGGGTCTTTGTGACTTGGGCAGCAGGAACCATTACAGTAACTGACTGCCAAGGGGTCACCGGGGGCATCCCTCCGAAGAGTGCTGGCCCTCTGTCCTCAGCTCTCTTCCAGTGCAGAAGCATCTCTGCTTGCTACACAGGCGAGGTCGCCGTGGACGTAGCACAGCATGATATATTTCTATATGAAATGCTATTTTGTATGACATGCAATTTGAACATATTGTTCTTCCATCACCTATGTTTATTCCTTACCCAAGTTTCACCTTATCCCTCTCTTATTGCAAATATTGCCCTTATGATTCATGTCACATGTGTTTATTTATATTTTGCATATGAAAGTAAATATAGTTCTCATCTTGTTTGTTTTTATTTTTGTTTTTTGTTGCTTTCAGTGTCTCACTCTAGCCCAGGCTGACCTGCAATTCACTCTTTTCTCAGGGTAGCCTTGAATTTACATCGATCTCCTACCTCTGCCTCCTGAGTGCTGGGATTAAAGACATGCACCACCATGCTTGGCTCATTTTGTTTTTTACCACCCATTTCCATGTTAATTTCTCTCTCCCAGCTCCTTTTCAACTAATTGCTTTCCACAAATGTATATTCTTATAATTAGTACATGCCTAAAATTTAAAACATAAATATGAAAGACATTTTGTACGAATCTGATTTATTTTCCTTAACATAATCCTCTGCTTCATTCATTTTGCTAATGTCTTACTAAGATTGTATTTTTAAGTCTAGATAAAATTCCACTGTATATGTTCATACATATGCATAAACATAGGTAGGTAGGTATGAAATTTTCAGTACTCATTCATGTGGAAATGGGCAAGCAGTCTGATTCCATATTTTGAGAATTCTGAATAATGAAGTGGCAAACTAGTGTCTCTGTGATATGCTGATTTAGATAATTTAAGTATTTCCCAGCAGTGACACAGATCACTCATTTACTGTAACTACCTTTATATTTGATTAACTTCATTATTATTCCCATAGTGGCTACACCAGTTTCCATTGTCAGAGTCATGGTTTCTTTTCATGATGATGGTCTTTATGATTTGAGTGAGTGGAAAACCAATTTGTATTTTATTTGGGTTTTCCTAGTAGTAAAATACTTCAAGTATGTTATTATGCATTTTGGAATTATTTTTCTTATTTTAATGTATTCTGCTTAATATATTTAACTATTAATTCAATGATGTATGGGTAGGTTATGGCTCAATTTTTAAATATTATTTACATGTTCACATTATAATTATCTTTTGAGTAAATTGATGACAAATATTGTCTCTTTTCTGAGAATGACTCTCTTCTTTCTGCTCAGATGCTTTTCTTTTTTTGGTTTTTTGAGGTAGAGTCTCACTCTAGCCCAGGCTGACCTGGAATTCACTATGTAGTCTCAGGGTAGCCTCAAACTCACGGCGATCCTCCTACCTCTGCCTCCCAAGTGCTGGGATTAAAGGCGTGTGCCACCACGCCCGGCTGCTCAGATGCTTTTTAACATCATAAATTCACATTTGTCCATTCTTGGTATTGTTATTTGAGCCACTGGAACCCTTTCTGGAATTTCCTTGTCTATAAAGATGTATTGAAAAATCTTTCCTACATTTACGCCTACTTCAAAGTTTCATGTTGTGGTAGTTTGAATAAATGCTCCCTAACAGATTCAGGAATTTATTAAAACTTCTTGGATTGCCAGCCTCTTAGCTGGAGAAGGTGTCACTGGGTGGATCTTAGGGTCCAGCACTAAGGTGTCATGGATTTGAAATTCCAATCTAAAGATATGAGAGGTGGCTGTAGTTCTTAAAGTGTGCTGTGTGATGTGGCTTTTTCTTTTTCTCCCTGTTTGGTCCTGTAATGTAATGGGTCTGGGTCACTCAAAAATTCACCAGTCTGATATAAGTATGTTATTCATAAAATAGAGGAATTCATTTCTGGCCAGGACTAAACTTTGAGCAGGGAACTCAAGAGTGCAGCCCTGAGCTTCCTCATGTCAGGGTTTATAAAGACAAAGCTACAAGTCTATGTGCCTACAGCCACATTGCTATGCATTTCAGTTCTGTTATTGTAACAAGTCAAGCCTAATTACAAAAGCAGAAAAAAGCAGTTAGCAGTTGTCTTACTCAGGCAAATGGCCTAATATCACTAAAACAAACAGGGTGTCTGGTGTTGTTAAAATTCTCTACATCCAGCACACTAGAGATGACATTTGCAAGGTCCTGCAATTTATCAGTTCACTCTTACCTTTCCATATACCACTGACTTACAGATTGTCTATTTAATTATACCAATTCCATTTTATTAGAATTCAGGATTGACCAGGGCAGTGTGAGAGAAGAACCAATTTCAACAGCACAAACTTTAATGGAGCATACCAAGGGGCAGTGAGGGTAGATTTAAACAAACTTTAGGTTGTCTTTATTATTGTCTTTATGTTTTAATTTTCTTTGGGAGTGAATAATGGGAAGACAGAGCCTTTTCTTTTGTTTACTGAGCACCCACTGAGAGGGCATAAGGGCTGTTTCCTAAGTGGCCTGATAACCCTCAGAGTCTGGCTATCTTCATACTTATAGATTTTATGGTCCCAAAGAATTTTCCAGTGAAGTCAGTGATTCATAAATCCTTCACATATTATAAAACATTTCCTTATCCATCACAGTAACAGGAGGCCAATTTCCTCTGCCATTATGGAACTTCTTCTGGATCTGTAAGCTTCAATCAATATCCCTTCTTCCATAACTGTGCCTGGTTTGGAAGCTCATCTCAGAGAACTGAGGCTGTCTACTACAGAAATTGGTACCAGGAGTGGGGTTAGATGCATCTGACCATGTGGATTTTGGTCTTTTAGAACTTTTGTTCTGGAGGAATGGGCATGAACTTGGTGCTTGCAACTGAAGACACCTTCTGGATTGGTAAGCCAAGCATTATTGACTATTCTGAGACATGAAAATTCTAAGTGCAGAAAGAATTGAACTTGGAGGTTTGGCCTATGTACTTTTTGTTTGTTTGTGTTTGTTTTTGTTTTTTGAGGTAGGGTCTCACTCTGGTCCAGGCTGACCTGGAATTAACTCTTGTCATCTCAGGGTGGCCTTGAACTCATGGCAATCCTCCTACCTCTGCCTCCCAAGTGCTGGGATTAAAGGCATGTGCCACCACGCCTGGCTGGCCTATGTACTTTTAAGGGGAATGAAAGAAAGTAGAGGACAGCCCAGGCCCAGAGAGTTTGATCAAGGCTAAATTTGTAATGGGAAAAAGATATTGGACTGAGAGATTTAAGGATTTTAAGTTGGAAAACCTCAAGCAAGTTAGTTTTAAGTTAATAAAGATATTATTGTCAAGCACATTAGCAAAACTAAGGAAGATGGCTCAATTGCTTTACATTAAAACAATGTAGAAGTTACTTGAGGAAAGACTATAATAGAAATGGAAACCTTTTTGGAAAAGAGTTGACTGAAGAAGGAATCAGCTCTTCAAGGTCATGATTTATTTAGTCCCTGAATTAAGAATATGGCTCTGTCATACACACCCGGTATTGGTTTAAGAAGCATGAAAAATGCGTGTCATCATCATGAAATGCACATAGATTCAGGAGCTCTGTTGACATACAACACATAGGCAGAGCATGATGACCCTCATGAATAGGCTGCAAGAGCCTCTGAAAGATGGAACATGGTTTGCATGGAGACCCAAAGATGTTTTGGGTAGACCAAGACTGTACAAGGGCTACCATGGAGTGCATTGTGGGCCTGGCATGGAAGTGTTCTCTGGATACTCTGTCCAGCTGGAGGGGTGAAACTGGAAAATCTGGAGACTGTCAATCACTGCTTATGAGGAAACTTTAACTGCAGAAGTTTAATATTTCTTTGTTGGTTGTTGAGTTTGCAGTCTTTCCACCTCTCTCTCCTATGCCTTATGCCATTTGAAAATGTATACCCTCTTCCTTTATATGTTAAAAGTATATAAGTTGTTTGATTTTCCAGAAATCATAACTAAGAGACAATCTTAAATATCAGATGAGACTTGGGACTTTGGAATTACCATAAATGGGGACCTTTGAAATTATACTGAGTACAATTTATAATGTGAGATGGTTTTTAATCTATTTGAGGCCAGGGGTGGAATGTAGTAATTTGAATAAATGTCTCACAATATATTCAGGAGTTTATTAACACTTCTTGTATTTCCAGCCACTTGGCTAGAGGAGATGTCACTGGACGGGTCTTAGGGTCCAGCCCTAAGATGTGGTGCTGAATTTGAAATTCCAATCTAAAAATATGCAAAGTACCTGGAGTTCCTCAGGTGTGCTGTGTGGTATGGATTTTTTTTTCTCTGTGTGTTTGGTTCTGTAAGAGCAAGCCAACTTCTTCTGCCATTATGAAACTTCCCCTGGATCTGTAAGCTTCAATAAATATCCCTTCTTCCACAACTGTGCCTGGTTTGGAAGTACATCTCAGTGACCTGAGGCTGTCAACTACACATGTCTTATGTTAAGTTTTTCATCAATTTTCTATTTATTTTTTTATATGGTGAGAAATATGGTTCTTGTTTATTCTATGTGTGAATATCCATTTTCCCCATCATCTTTTGTTTTGAAGACACTTATCCCCAATATATGATTTTGGTACATATAATCATTTTTAGTGCTGTTAACAAACACCATAACAGAACTTATGGATGGACAATGACTTCTCTCCATTTATATCATGGTGGGTAAAGCATGGCAGGCAGAAGTGGGAACATGATTCACATTGGCATGCAAGACTCAGAGGAAGAATTAGACTATGACATTTCAGGGCACATATTGAGTGACAAATTTTTTCAAGTGTGGCTCCACCTTCTAAATGTTTCACAACCTTCCCAAACAGTGGCAACTGCATGCAACCCTATTGTTTCTCCTGTCTTATTGCTACAGATAAGGCAAGTAGATATTTTGGCATTGCTATGACCAAATCCCCAACATGAAACAAGTTTAAGAGGGTTTGTTTTATGTTACAGTTGAGAAAGTAATGAACACCATGGTTGTAAAGGCATAGTGGCAGGAAATATGAGATTGCTTTCACACTTCTTGGAATAATGAAAGGTGAATTCTGGCACTGAGCTACCTTTTTCCCCTTTTTATTGAGTTCAGGAATACTTTTAGGATAGTTCCACCTACATTCAGGGTGTGTATCCAGCCTCCTAATTTGTCCTTTCAAGAAAAGAGTCATTATTGACACATTATGAGATGGGCCTCATAAGTACCATGTGTGTTTACAAATCCAACCAAGTTGACAATGTAATGAATTAAGTCTTCTGCACTGTGTCTAATAAGACTGAATAGGATGCACAATCTTATTTAATTTCAAACTCCATAGGAAATAATTTCACATTTCACAATTTAGTTTTTAAATATTTTGTTTACTTATTTATTTGAGAGAGAAAGAAGCAGACAGGGAGAGAGAGAGAACACAGTGGCCTTCAACCACCTGACTCCTTTGTACATCTGGCTTTACAAGGGTACAAGGAAATCAAACCTTTTTTATCAGACTATGCAAACAAGGACCTATAATATGTACATATATATATATATATATATATATATATAATTTTTATAACATCTTATTTTATCATGTGTCATGTCAAATTTGTTTGGGAAATGATGTATTTCTTTTAATTTTTGCACACATAGAAATATAAGTTTCACATTAATCAAACACATTGTTCTGGGTTTCAATAGAATCTATTTTAATTTTTGCTTGTCAGCTCTAATTTTATAATTCTGGGATCTTCCTTTCTCTGTTCATTAGTTTCAGGAATGTGCTTCTAGTACATCTTCAAGAAAGAAGCTCCATCTTTCCATTACTTATTATATTGGGTGTTGAATTGATTTCTGCTTTGATGCTGACCCTGCCTATCATTCCATGGACAATGAATTTGGTGTGATATTATTCTTCTAAGATTTTGTAATTCATTGTTAAGTTACTTATTTGTAATAATGTGAATTTTTACCAACTTATTAAAATACATTGCTAGGTTCTGTTTTATACAGGTTTCTGTATTAAGTTTAGTAAATTGAAAGCTGCTGAAGAAGGGCTATGATGCTATGCATATCAGCTTGGTAAGATTAGTTCCTATTAGTAGAAAAGCAAGAAAGAACTGCACCAACGCAAGATAAAAAAAACAAAACACCATGCATTGTAAAATCCTGCAGTTTCATTTCAGATATCTGGAACCCAAGATGAAGTCCTGTGTGAGACAGAAAGCCTAATTGTATCCTCCATTGTGCTTCCTGCCTTACAGATAGGTCCACCTGAGCCACAGCAAGCAGCTCTTCCTGGAAGACATCCCACAGTCCTTTCATTTCCAAAGCCGAGGGATCTCCATTGTAACCCACTGTTTTATTTCACAACTCCAGAATGACTTCACAGGGTCTACATGAAGGGGCTATGACCCAGCTTCACATTTCCACATTTCAGCAACTCCTATAATTATGGTAGCACTTTATTACCTTATTTCCTTCATTTATCATGCTTTCTGAACCAATACCAAGTAGATAGACTTCACTATCAAATTTGTAAAACCACAGAGATTAAGCTTGACATTAAGGAGGAAGTTATTTCTTCAACATTCTTTTCTCATGCTCAATCCTTTACGAAGAATTTGCATCATTTCTAACTTGAGTCATTCATCAATTATATTTCATTCTCAGGGAATTTTTCCCATTTTAGTGACTCAGAGCAGTTGCTCAATCTTTAATGGTGGTAATTGACTTACCAATTGTACCTTAATTGGCCTAAACTCAGCATCTATAACTAATGCTTTAAATTTGTTTACATTTCTTTCTATGTCAAGGATGCTATGTGGTACTTACTTACAGACCTTAGAAGAGATTAATTCTGAGATTGATAAGTCTCAGAAGTTGTGCCTACTTTTCCTGAAAATAAATTGTGAATAAGTACACCATATAACCAAAAAATGACAACTATGTTTGTGGTAACCCTAGTCTGGTTTGGGCCTGGTAAGTTTGAATTTTTATGTAGCAGCTCAACCATGTAGGAAGCTGAAATGTACAAAAACCATGAGAGTGACTCTAAATGTAAAAAATCACTGCCTTCTGTGGTACACAGACTTGCCAATACAGACTGTGGTTGAGTGCTTGGTTTTTCGTGCACAGAGGCAACAAAAATCAAAAGATGAATCAAGATGTCCACAATATACATGTCCCAAGAGACAGCTCAGAGGAATTGAGATGAGCAACAGTACTGCTTGAAGGGAGAAACCCTGCACTCACGCAATGGGGAGATACACAAATCATACCGAAGCAGATTTCTAGAAGTTGCTAAGAACTCAATATCAGAATAGACTTAAAACCAAGCCACCAATGCTGAAGAGATGGTGGAAGAGCCAGAGGGTGTAAAGCAATATCCCTGGGCACTAGCTCTCTCTATTGACTGACTGCTGCTCCCAAAACTCAGAAGCCATAACAACACAGTGAATGCCCACAATCCCACCTGCATTGCATAGTACAAAGGAAAAGGGCAATGATGGTACCAACATGTGATGTGTATTTACAAAGTTTCATCTGAAATAAAATAAACAAATACAAGAAAATTAAAAATAATTAAATAAGAAAGTGAAAAGCCCAATGTGATTCAGGTTCAACCTACAAACAAGAGGCCTACTGGCCTGTATCAGCAGGTAGTAATAAAACACTGCTCCTTGTACATCGTGTAGTGCTGCCTCTCTTTCAAGAATCCTGCACTTCTGCAGCAAAAACAAAAAAAAGAATCCTGCACTAATACCCATGCACACTTGAGAAAACTTTGGTCATTCTCATCATCAATGACAATAAGTGAGTAGTCCAAGTAAATGAATTCAAACCTTCTCTAAGATTTTTAAATCACTGTGTTTTTTATATTTAAGGTAAGGTCTCAAGGTCTACCAGCTGGCTTTGGACTCCTGGTGATACTCCTCCCTCAACCTTGTAACATCTTCTTAATTGAACTGTGTTATTCCTAGGAAAACACACCCTTTGTGTCCTGATCACTCATGTTTCCGACCTTGCCATTACAGTAAGACTAAAACTTCTAAGTGATGGGGTGAAGTCCAAAATATTGCTTTATTTCAAGAAAATTGATTACATCTAGCACATGGTCCCTGATCAGCAGTCTATTTTCAGTCCATCAATCTCCAATGGAGAGTGAAGTCAACACCAGATAAATGAGATAACCATTATTATTTTAGAGCAAACTTAATAGGTGTAGACCCTCTTGTAGCCCAAGATTGGTGGGAGCTTGATAATGGACAGTAGGCTCATTTTTTGGAGATGGTTCTGACCTGTTACCCAAAAAACCACATATGGGTTCCATTCCACTGAGCAGATCCATTAGCCAAATCAAGAGCAGTTGGTTACCCACCATGGCTGTGTGCCACTATTGCACTTCTGTGAGCATCACATCAAGTTGTTTGCTGCTGAGTAGCTTAAACCATGAATTGCTTGGAAAGATGTTGGTCATTTTCCTCTAGTCACTCATGTAGCACCTTCTGGCACTAGACAACCTAACTGTCTGGGGTCTGACACTCTTTCATATTCCAGCCTTGTCACTCCTGTTCCATCCCAGCAGCATATGGTGTCTTCAACACTAGGGTCTTACCACTAACCTTTGGTGGGTCATCAAGTACTCTGACAGAAATCTGTCTTCTTTTAGGAAACCTTGTAGGTCTCTTTGATTAACAGCTCACTGTGAATGTTAATCACATGCTGGTACTGGGAGTTATAGGCCATCACCAAGGAAAAGAAGGAAGAAAAAGATAGGTAATATAAAAGAGAAAGAGAGAAGAGGAAGAGAGAAAAAAAAAAACAGGAGAAGATTAAGGTTTGTCTTCATCATACCCTCTCCAGGGCTCTTTGATTCAGGTGTTCTCTCTAAGGACCTGGTGAAGGTTGAACCTTTTAGTCTGTCTTTCAGGGTATAGGATTTTATGGTAGCATTGTCATTTGGGTTCAGTTTTGTGTCATCCCTCCCTGAACCCTTACCCTCTCTTCCAGCCCCTCCATCCCTATTGTCTGGACCTCAAGACACTTATTAGGTATGCCATCATCTTGGGCAAATTCAGGTTAGCAGCCATAGATGAGTGAGATTGTGCAATGATTATTTTTTTTTGTGATTGGTTGAGTTCCCTGAAAATGATCTGCTCCAAGTTTGATCATTTTTCTTCAAATTTATTGTGTCATTTTGCCTTACTTCTGTGTAGAATTCCATTGTGTAGATATAGCACATATTGGTTATCCATTTGTCTAATGATGAACATCTGGGTTGATTTCAGTTCTTAGCTATTATGAATTGAGTAGGTATAAACATGGTTGAGCAAATCTCTCTGAACTAATGCATGCAGCTTTTAAAGTAAATGTCCAGTAAGGTAATAACTGGGTCCCAAAGGTTGAGTGATTGTTTAATTTTCTGAGCTACTGGGATTTTGTTCAGGTAGTCTTTTACAACTCTTATATCATGGAAAGTTCCTCCTATTTTTTCTCCCAGTAGTAGCAGTTTCTGGTCTTATATTGAGGTCTTTGATGCATTTAGACATGATTTTTGTGCATGGCAAAATGTGTGGATCTAGTTTCATTTTTCTGAACATGGTTATCCAGTTTGTTCAGCATCATTTGTTGAAGCTTCTGTTTTTTTTTCCAGTCTACATTGTTAGGGCCTTTGTTAACTATCAAGTATCTGTAATTACTTGACCCAAAGTCTGGGTCCTCGATTCTGTTCCATTGGTCTATAATCCTACTTTTATGCCAGTGCCATGTTGTTTTTATTATTATGGATTTGTAATATAGCTTTCGATCATGTATGGTGCTGCCTCCAGAGGTGTTTCTTTTGCTGTGGATATGCTTGGATATCTGAGACCTTCTGCCATTCCATATGATTTTGTGATCATTTTTTCTATCTCTGTGAAGAAAGATGTTAGGATTTTTATTGCTATTACATTAAATTTTTATATTGCTTTTTTCCTCCTCAACTTCTTTATTTCATGTTTTTATGTTTTCATTGTAAAGGTCTTAAAAAAATAAAAAAGGTCTTTTACCTCGTTGGTTAATGTTATTCCAAGGAACTTTTTGATGCTATTGAAAATGGGACAATGCCACTTATTTCTTTCTCTGTATGTTTGTCTTTTGCATATAGAAAGGCTACTGATATTTGTGTATTGGTTTTTGTATCCTGCTACTTTACTGAAGGAGTTAATCACTTTTAAGAGTTCTGAGATACAGGTTCTTGGATCCCTTATGTATAAGATCATGTCATCTGCAAAGAGAGCTAACTTAACATCTTCCTTTCCAATGTGTATCCCTTTTATTAGTTTCTCCTGACTTATTGCTTGAGCTAATCCTTACAGTACTGCCTGATTTTGGTAGCAGGGTGATACTGCCTTCATAAAAGGAGTTGAGGAGCTTTCCCTGTTCTCTGATTGTGTGACACAATATGAGAAAAATTGGTTTTAGTTCTTCCATGAAGATTTGACAGAATTCAGCTGAGAAGCCATCTGGTCCTGGACTCTTCATTTTAGGGAGAAACTTGGTTATCCTTTCAATCTTGATAGTTGTGATAGGTTTATTTAGATTAATCTGCTCTGAGTTTAGCTTTGGTAGGTGGTATGTATCCAGGAATTCATCCATTTCCTCCATATTGTCCAATTTTGTGCAGTAGAGGGTTTTGAAGTAAGTCCTGATTATTCTCCCAATTTCACTTATGTCTATTGTGATCTCTTCTTTTCATTTCTAATTTTGTTAACTTGAAGCATATCTTTTTTTTTCTTCTTGATCAAATTGTCCAGGGGTTTATCAATCTTATTTACTTCTTCAAAGAACCAGCTCTTTGTTTTATCAGTTTACTTGCTTTCTTACTTTCCAATTCATTAATTTCTGCTCTGATCTTAATTATTTCTTTCAGCCTGGAGATTTTTGGGTTAGACTCTTCTTGTTTTTCCAAAGGCTTTATGTGGATGGCTAGGTCATTGATTTGGGATCTTTCTATCTTTATTATGAAGGCATTTAGTGCTATGAATTTTCCCATAAGAACTGCCTTCATTGTGTACCATAAGTTTTGGTATGATGTGTTTCATTGCGATTCAACTCTAGAAATTTTGCAATTTCATTTTTTTAGTTTGTCTACTACCCATTTATTGTTTAAGAGTGTGTTGTTCAGTTTCCAGAAGTTGGCTGGGTTCCTGGAGCATCTTTTATTAATAATTTCTAACAGTACACCATTGTAATCTGATATACAGAAAATTATGCTGATCCTCTGAAATATATGGAGGCAGGTTTTATGACCCAGAATATGACATATTTTAGAGAAGGTTCCATGGGCTACTTAGCAGAATGTATAATCTGTGGATTTGAGCTAGAATGTTCTGTAGATGTCCATTAGGTCTAGTTGATCTATGCTGTTGTTGAGCTATCTAACTTCCCTGTTAATTTTCTGTTTGGATGATCTATCTATTGCTAATAGTGGAATACTGAAGTTCCCAACTATGACAATGTTGGTGGTTGTTTCTGTTTTATTGTCAAGTAGGTTTTATTTTATGAATTGTGGTGCACATGTGTTTGGTGCATGAAGATTAATTATTGTGATGTCCTCTTTTGGATTGTTACCTTGATAAGTAAGAAGTAGCCTTCTTTGTCTTTTCTTTATTACTTTTGGCTTGAAGTCTACTTTATCTGATATAAGTATAGCTATACCTGCTTGCTTCTTATTTCCATTTGCTACAAATATCATTTTCCACCCTTTAGCCCTGAGGAGAATTGAGTCAGGAGTTGTGCAAATAATGAAGCAAAGACTGCTTGAGTTCAACAAAAACCATAAAAAAGTTTATTACAGCCAAGGCAAGACAAAGCTGATCAATCAGTTATGCAGACAGACTCAGGAGCTGGAACTGTGACCCTGAAGGAGTGGCTCAAGGACTTTTAAAGAAAAAAAGAACACACACACAACCAGATGTTGGGCAAACAAAGTGCAGCTAAAGGAGGACTCGGATGATGAGTTGGGTGACCTTTAACAGGATTGGTGAATTTCAGGTGAAGGGATACATTGAGGAACTGGTTATTTTGGTTCCAGGATGTTGGCAAGCATAGAGGGCATTCAGAGAGGGCATTTGACTTTTTATTGGTTGGCTCAGTTACAGGGAAATACCTTGTGGTTATTTCTAGAACTGGAGGACAATAGGAGCACATGAACAAAATGGAGTCACTATAATCTGCACAGCCCTTTATTCCTCCCTTTCATAATGACTGAATCCAACCCTTGATTCAAGTTTATGTTCCTCAGATAAGTTTGTGACCAGAGGATCATCTTAGGTTCTGAGTACCATGAGTTTTACAAAAGAAATTTTTTGTTTAATAAATTGGATCAACCAATTAAGGATGCAAGGTCCTATGATTATCCTAACATAGGAGAACTAATGGACTGTCAAGATCAGTAAGTAGGGTAGTTAGCCAAGGAGACAAATTGAACATTTTGTAAAACTAAAACCATGACCATTCATTGTTTTGTTGTCTAGTTTTTATGTCTGTTTTTAGGAGGTCTAGGGTCTGTCAGATGACTCATGAATGGTTAGCATAAAAACAGCAGGTTTTTCCTAATGCTGTACATAGCCTCCCTTCCTTAAGGAATAAGAAGTCTAAGCCTCTTTTGTTTTGAAGGACTAAGTTAGCCAAGGAATTGACTTAGTTTTCTAATAAGGCTGTCATCTAGGGAAGTCTCATTAAGTCTCTGCTTACTACTTTATTGAGCTGTTGATTACTAGAGAGTCTGAGGGCCAATGGGGTGGCCCCGATGGCAATAGACCTTGGGGATTAGGATGGGAGGAGACCTTTGAAAACTGTAAGGGCCAAGAGAAGACATTGGATGCTGTCAGCCCATTTTTCCTCTATAATAGAGTATTCTTGGTAAAACTGTTACTAAAATACAGAATTTAGGGCTATTTCCTGAATAAGAACACTAAGAGGCAAGGTGTCAGTCCTGGGGTGAAAACAAAGTATGCCCCATCAGGGACAGCTAATAGTCCTCCCCAGGCGTTGGAGACTCAAACAACATGGGTGAAGGAGGGATGGCATAGTGATGAGTAGGGGAGCCCTCTAACTGGTAGTTGTCAGAGTGAAAGTGGGTACCATTTCCCAAGATGTCACCCACAGTGATGGAGGACAACCAAGGGCATGAGTGAGAGTTGTTAGAGGGAACAGTTTTTAGCTTGGAAAATGAAAGGAGGTCCTGAAAGGCCATAGGTCTGCAAGGTCTACCAGCAAGGAAGGTTGTTGGTTTAAGCCACTGGCAAAAAAAAAAAGCTAGAGAGGACCTTTCCTGTTTTTATTTTAGCCTCCAGTCACAAGCTGGGGGTCTATATGGAGCGTCTCAAGATTCAGACACTCTGAGACATAGAGAAGGTATTAGAAGGAGACAATAAATTAAAGTCAATGACTGAAGAAACAGCTTGACTCTCAGGGGGTGGGTTGGATGTTGTTGAGTCGTCCATCTGAAGTCGGTGTAGTTGTATTTTCTGTCTGGCAAGAGTTTGATGTGGGAGTGGTGAATCCAAGTCCGGATGTCATCAACCTTGACTGCGGAAGGGGTAGTCAGAATTATGGTGTGTGGTCCCTTCTACCATGGGCCAAGAATTTTCTTGTGGTACTTTTTGACCCAAACCAAATTTCTGGGTTTGTAACTGTGTGGCTTTGCAGGTGGAAGTCTGTAGACTTGCCTCAGGATCAGGAAGACATTATCCTGGGCCATCTGCAGTGCCTGGACAGATTTGAGAAAATTAAATTCATATATCTCAGCTAGCAATTTTGTCTAGAGTTTTGGAAGTTGGGGAGGTGGCCTCCCAAACATGATTTCATAGGGAGTCAAGCCATAGGTGTAGGGAGTGTTCCAGGTGTGGGTCAGGTCAAAGGGTAGAAGGCTCGTCCAGTCCTTACCAGTTTCAAGGGTTAATTTACTTAAGGTCTCCTTTAAGGTCCGATTCATCCTTTTTACCTTCCCTGAGCTTTGGGGGTGATAAGCACAATGAGGTTTCCAATTAGTCCCCAAAATTCTTATTAACCATTGTGTTACCAGTGAGACAAAGGCTGGTCCATTGTCTGAGCCTATAGTGGTGGGGAGGCCATAGCTAGGAATGAGTTCTTCCAAAATTTTCTTAGTCACTATGTTGGCTGTTTCTTTTTTTTTTTTAGGAAAAGCCTCAAGCCATTCTGAAAAACTATCTACAAAAACTAGAAGGTACTTATAGCCCTATTTACCTGGCCTTACCTCAGTAAAATCAACTTCCCAGTATACGCCCAACACCAATCCCCTTTCCCTCTTGTTGGGAGTCTGGTTGTTAATACTTGGATTTGTGACTTGGCAAGGTAAACATTTAGAGGCACGGTCTTCTGTAATTTTGCTGAGCATGAAACTTTTAAAGTAAGAAGAGGCAAGGAGTTCTCGAATTTTATGTCTGCCTACATGAGTGCATTTATGGATCTGATGAATTAGGTCCTTTGCCATTTTTTCAGGGAGAACCAAGTATCCCTCTTTGGTATACCTCCATCCTTTTCTGTTGTAGCAATGTTGAAGGGTACCAAAGTCCTGGTCATCTTGAGCTGTATAGTTTGATACATCTGGCAGGGCCAGTGCTGGCAGCATGACCAACAGATGTGAGCCCCTCGTGACTGCCTTTTCAGCAGCCTGATTGGCTAGTCTATTTCCTCGTGCTTCCAGAGTAACTCCTTTCTGGTGACCATGGCAGTGAAGTAGTCAATCTCCTTGGTAGCCAGAGGGCAGATAACAACATAAGGATTTTATTTTTATTTTTGACAGTCTTTCCTTCTGCTGTGAGCAGGTCTTATTCATGGTAAATGGTACCATTGACATGTGCCTTTGCAAAGGCATACCTGTTATCAGTATATATGTTGGTCACATGTCCATCACTCAATTTGAATGCCTCTGTTAGTGCCACAAGTTCAGCCTTTTGAGGTGAAGTTCCCAAGGGCAAAGCAGTAGCTCAGTCTCATCTACAGTCACCACAGCTGCCCAGCATACCTTGTTCCGTCCTGAACAAATCTGCTTCCACCTGTGAAAAAAACCACGTCTGTGTCATTCCAGGGGACATCTGTCAGGCCTGGTCTAGTTCCCTGGACCTGTTGAAGTACCTTCATGTAGTCATACAGTTTTTCCAAGTCAGGGTTTGGCAGCAAGGTAGCCAGGTTAAGGGCAGACAAAGACTTCAGGTGAGTTGGGGGTCCCATTTTCTTAGGTCAGGGCAAGTGGTTAGGAAAGCAGCGTTAATGCGGGCTTCATCAGTGGTAGGACATCCATCCTGCCCTGGGACCAGTTTCTGGCACTCTCTCCAAATACAGTCCCTTTCCTCTGTAGTAAACAAAATCTGGAGGAGCTGCTGGCATCCTCCCAGGTGGGTTGGTGAGTAAAGAGGACAGTGCCAAGGAGGTCTATGAAGGCCTGAAGTTTCTCTGTAAAAGAAGGGTTTTGAAGTTTCCAGTTATACAGGTCACTGGTGAAAAAGGGAAAATAAGTGAGGTACTGATTCCCATCATTTCCAGGTGGCCCAGTGGCTTGCAGAGGAAGGGCCACTACAGTCAGGGAGTAGTGTTTTCCTGAACGGTTGTGGAGGGGAATAGGAGAGGGGTCCCCTGTGGGAGCTGGGGCCATATAAATGGAAGATGAAGGCTGGGGAGATGGGCTCAGCTCAGATCCAGAGGGGCCTTGCCACAGATGATAAGGAGGGGGAGATCTTCCTCAGGAGAGCCTGAGGGAGGAAGTACTTCTAGAGGCTGAGTCTTCTCATTCCCCTTGAGTAGGAGCAAGAATATGGCGGACCTGTTAGTAGGAGGAACCAGAGGTTTTAGCCAGGAAGGGGAGCCAAAGAAGAGGTAGCACCAAGCAACAATATAGGGTACTTGGTCCGGGTGGCTGGGGTGACCAAAAATGACCCTCTGGGTTTTAAGAATAAGGCTCAAGTCAAAAGCTCCCTCTGATAACCAGCCAACCTGGAAGGCAGGCCACTCAAGGGAACAGAGGTTTGGAGTTTTCCAAGTTTCACTTTGGCTGCCAAGACTGCTGCAGCTTCCTGAAAATCCTCAAAATGGGAGAGAACGAGATCAAGGGGTGTGGGGATGAGGGCTGAGAGGAAGAATGGCCCATGGTTAAAATAAAGTTGAGGGAGACAGAAACACAAAGGACGATAACAAAGATGACAGCAAAGAAATAAAAGTAACCAGAAGACAAGCCGGACACAACAGAAGGGAGAGCACTGTGCAGGGGAGGGGTTCCACCAATAATTGGTGACCCTAAACCAGAGCCAAAGGGTCGCAAGTGGATTACCCAGTGGCCAGTGGAGGGGTCAAGATATCCCTTAGTCCCCTCTGACTCTGAGACTAATAGAATGTCCTCCTGTTCTCCTTTGAGCCCCAGATTGTCAAGACACCAGAAATCCAGAAAATCAAAATCAAGGTAGAATTACCCTCTGGCCTGGAACCAGGGGCCCTATGCCTCAAGTTGTGCAATCTCGGTGGGACCTCCAAGATGTTGGGCCAGGAGTCATGCAAATAATGAGGCAGAGACTGCTTGAGCCCAACAACATTAAAAAGTTTATTACAGCCAAGGCAAGACAAAACTGATCAATCAGGGATGCATCCAGACTTGGGAACTGGAACTGCGACCCTAAAGGAGTGGTTCACAGGCTTTTTAAAGAAAAAACACAACCAGGTGTTGGGCAAATAAAGTGCACCTAAGGGAGAACTTGGGTGACGAGTTGGGTGACCTTTAACAGGATTTGTGAGTTCCAGGTGGAGGGATACGTTGTAACTATGTAAGGAAGTAGTTGTTTTGGTTCCAGGATGTTGGTAAGAATAGAGTGTATCGAGAGGGGATCTGACTTTTTATTGGTTGGCTCAGTTACAGGAAAATACCTTGTGGTTATTCCTGGAACTGGAGGGCAATAGGAGTACATGAACAAAATGGAGTCGCTGTAGTCTGCACAGCACTTCAAGGAGGTGTCTGTCTTTAGTGATGAGGAGGGTTTCTTGAAGAAGATAGATTGAGGGGTCTAATATTCTGATCCACCTTGTTAGCTTATATCTCTTGATGGGTGAATTAAGGTGATTAATATTTAGGGTAATAACTGTAAGGTTTGATTTAATACCTGCTGAAGGAGTTAATCACCTTTAAGCGTTTTGAGATGGAGGTTCTCGGGTCACTTAGTATAGAATCATGCTGTCTGTGAATAGGGCTAACTTAACTTCTTCCTTTCCAATTAGTGTCCTTTTTATTTCTTTCTCCTGTCTTACTGCTTGAGCTAGGACTTCCAGTACTATATTGAAGAGCAGAGGTGAGAGTGGACACCCCTGTTTGTTCCTGATCTCAATGGAAATTCCTTCAGTCTCTCACCATTAAGTATTATTTGGGCTTTAGGAGCTTTATATACATGTTGAGATATAAACTATCCATGCCTATTTTCTCCAATGTTTTGGGCATGAAGTGTTGTTGTATTTTGTTAAAGACCTTTTCTGCATATATTGAAATGATCATATGGTTTTTGTGTTTAAGCTTATTCATGTGGTATATTATGTTGACAGATTTCCATATGTAGAACCACCCATGCATTCCTGGGGTGAAATTACTTGATCAAGATGGATAATGCTTTTGATGTGTTGTTGAATTTGTTTTGTACTTTCAGGATCTTTGCATCTAAGTTTGTCAGGGAAATAGGCCTATAGTTCTCTTTTCTGTGGCATCTCTGCCTGGTTTGGGTACTAGGGTGAGACTAGCTTCATAAAAGGAGTTGGGGAGCTTTCTCTGTTCTCCAATTATGTGACACAGTTTGAGAAAAAATGGTTTCATTTGTTCCATGAAGGTTTGATAGAATTCAGCTGGGAAACCATCTGATCTTCTTTGGGGGGAGGTTTTTTATTACCTTTTCAATCTCGACAGGTGTGATAGGTTCGTTTAGGAGATTAATCTGCTCTGAGTTTAGCTATGGTAGGTGGTATGTGTCTAGGAATTCTTCCATATTCTCCAGTTTTGTAGAGTAGAGGTTTTTGAAATAAGTCCTGATGATTCTCCCAATTTCATTTAAGTCTGTGGTGATTGTTCCTTTTTCATTTCTAATTTTATTAATTTGAAGTGTCTATATTTTTTTTGCTTGATCAAATTGGTCAGGGGTTTATCAATCTTGCTTATTTTTTTCAAAGAACCAGCTCTTTGTTTCATCAATTTTCATTTTTTAATATATTTTATTTATCTATTTATTTGGGAGAGAGAAAGAGTTAGAGAGAGAGAATGGGCAGGCCAGAGCCTCCAGCTACTGCAAACAAACACCAGACACATGCACCCCTTGTGCATCTAGCTTAGGTGGGTCCTGGAGCGTTGAACCAGGATCCTTTGGCTTTGCAGGTAAACACCTTAACTGCTAAGCCATCATACAGGAAATTATTTCAATCTTCCTAACTATATAGAGGTAGGCTTTATGGTACAGTATATAACCTATTTTATAAAAGATTCCATGGGCTGCTGAGAATAATGTGTAATCTGTGGATTTGTGGTAGAATATTCTGTAAATGTCTGTTAGGTCTAAATGATCTATGGCATTGTTGAGCTCTCTTACTTTACAATTAGTTTTAAAAGTACCTATTATATATCACTTTTGGAGAACATCTATTATGCCCTTCTAAGGAAAGTTCTCAATATTCTTTAAAAATTAGAGAGAACTTAGTGAGGCCTATCTCTTAAGGAGTAACATATACTGTCATCCAGGACTTTTCATCATGATAAGAAAAATTCAAAATTTGTTCCAAAACTTTTCCAAGAGAACTTCTGAGAATGAAAATCCTATTTAAAAGATCCAGGTGGAGAGCCAGGTATGGTGGCGCACGCCTTTAATCCCAGCACTTGAGAGGCAGAGGTAGGAGGATCACTGTGAGTTTGAGGCCTTCCTGAGACTCCTTAGTGAATTCCAGGTCAGCCTGGGCTAGAGTGAGACCCTACCTCAAAAAAACCAAAAAAAAAAAAAAAAAAAAGAATAAATAAAAGATCCAGGTGGTTTCATCAATTGAAAAGATGACATCATATCAAAGTGTCCCTTCAACAGAGATAAAAAGGATAGTATGTGGCACTTACTATGGTAAGAAACCTAAAAGAAATTAATTCTGGGATTGATACTTCTAAGAAGTTCTGCCTACTTTTCCTGAAAAGAAATTGTGAATAAGTACATCTGATAACCAGAGTATGTATGTAGTAATATGAGCCTGGAAATTTTGAGTTTTTATGGAGCAATCCAATAGTATGTTGCCATGTAGGTGAGAAAAAGTGGGCTGAAATGTACAGAAATCGCGACAGTGGCTCTAAATGTAAAAGTACAATGCCTTCTGTAATATACAAACAGTCACCAATGTAACCTGTGTTTGAGGGCCTGGTTTTCTTGCACAGAGGCAAGAAATAAGATCTGAGGACAACAAAAATCAACCAACAAGTCAAGGAAAGATCCCTGAAACCCTATTAAAAGATGAGTCAAGAATCCCACATTAACCAGGCCCCAAGAGACAGCACAGAGGAATTGAGATGAGCAACAGTGCTGCTTGAAGGGAGAGTTTGAAAACCTACACCAGTGATATGTGGAGATACACAAAATGTACTGAAGCTGATTTCTAGAAGCTGCTATAAACTCAATATTAGAATAGACTTAAAACACAGCCACCAATTCTCAGTGAAATGTGTGAAGAGAAGGAAGAAGAGCCAGAGGGTATGAGGCAATATCCCTGTGGACTGGCTCCCTCCATTAACTGACTACTGCACCCAAAATGTACAATCCTTCACAACACGGTGAATGCCCACAATGCCACAATTATGGGCCCTCCATTGCATGGTGTAAAGGAAGAGGGGCATGATGGTACCAACATGTGATGTGTACTTACAGAGTTTCATCTAAAATAAAGCAAATAAAAGAAAATTAAAATAAATAAATAAATAAGAAATTGAGAAAACCAATGTAATTGGGGTTTAACCTATGAATAAGAGTCCTTCTGACCTGTGTCAACAGGTATAAATGAAACACTGCTCCTTGTTTGTTGTGGAGTTCTGCCTCTCTACCAAGAATCTTTTACCAATATCCATGCACACTTCAGAAAAGTTCAGTCTTTCTCATCGTCAACAACAATGGTAAGTGAGCAGTTCAAGTAAGTGAACTCAAGCCTCCTCTAAGATTTTAATTTTTTTGTTTATTTTTATTTACTTATTTGAGAGTGACAGAAAGAGAGAATGGGTGTGCCAGGGCCTCCAACCATTGCAAATGAGCTCCAGATGTGTGTGCCCCCTTGTGCATCTGGCTAATTTGGGTCCTGGGGAATCGAGCCTCGAACAGGGGTCCTTAGGCTTCACAGGCAAGTGCTTAACTGCTAAGCCCTCCTCTAAGATTATAAATCTGTGTACTTTTCATATTTGAGTCTCACTGTCTACCAGCTGGCTATAGACTCCTGGTGATCCTCCTCCCTCAGCCTGATAACACCTTCTTAGTTGGGCTATATTATTCCTAGGAAAACACACCCTTAGTGTCCTGTTCACTCATATTTCAGAAATCCCCATTACAGTCATCTTATAACTTCTAAGTGATGAGATGAAGTCCAGGATATTGTTCAATTTCAAAAAAAAAGATTCTGAGCCAGGCATGGTGGTGCACTCCTTTATTCCCAGTACTCAGGAGGATCGCCATGAGTTTGAGGCCACCCAGAGACTACAGAGTGAATTCCAGGTCAGCCTGAGCTAAAGTGAGACCCTACCTCAAAAAAAAAATTCTGTCCAGTACATGGTCACTGATTCAGCAGTCTATTTTCTGTCGATCAATCTGACAATTTATCTGGTAAGAGCAGATTCTCTAATCTACCTAGGTTAGAGAATCTGTAACTTCCAGGTGATAGCAAATACCAGGAAGATTCAGAGGGAATTTGTGTGACAAAAAAAAAAAAAAAAAAAAATGAGGCACGTGGCAAGAATGTGAGTCATGTGGTCACATCTCTATGAGCCCTATCTCTTATGAAGAGACACATACTGTTATCCTGCACTTTTTATCATGATAAGAAAAATTCAGAATTGGTTCCAAAACCTTTCCACAGAGCTTTTCAGAACAAAAATCCTATATCAACATGGCTAAAACTCAATGAGTTGCAGTCAGGTTAGTACTGCTGGTAGAAATCACCCAACCAAGAGCAGCTTGTTGAAAAAAAAAAAAAAACGAGGTTAATTTTGGCTTACAGGCTCAAGGGGAAGCTCTACGATGGCAGTGGGAAATGATGGCATGAGCAGAGGGTGGACATCACCCCATGGCCAACATCAGGTGGACACCTAAATAAAAACACTACAGGGTGGTTTCAGCAATTGAAAACACAACATCATATTGAAGACTTCCTTCAACATAGATAAAAAAGGATGCTATGTGGTACATAAAATGCAAGGAACCTAGAAAGGATTAATTCTGAGATTGGTATTTCTCAGAATTTGTTCCTACTTTTCCAGAAAACAAATTGTCAATAAATACATTAGATAACCAAAGAATAATAACTATGTTTGTGGTAACCTTGGCCTGTATCAGACCTGGTAATTTTGAATTTTTGTGTAGCAACCCAATAGTATACTGCCATGTAGGTGAGAACAAAGGGGGCTGAAATGTACAGATACCATGATGGTGAGTCTAAATGTAAAATCCCAATGCCTACTGTGATAACTATACAGAGTTGCCAATGCAGACTGTGGTTCGGTGCCTGATTTTTCTTGCACAGAGGCAAGGAAATCTGAGAACAAAAATTGAGTACAATTCAAGAAAAGATACGTGACCCCTATCAAAAGATGAGTCAAGCTGCCCACATTATGTAGGACCCAAGACACAGCTCGGAGGAATTGAGATGAGCAACAGTGCTGCTTGAAGGAAGAATTTGAAAACCTTCACCAGTGTGACTGGGAGATACACAAAACATACTGAAGCAAATTTCTAGGAGCTGCTAAGAACTCAATATTAGGATAGAATTAAAACATAGCCACCAATGTTCAGTGAAATGTGCTGAAGAGAAGTTGGAAGAGCCAGAGGGTGTGTGGCAATATCTCTGTGCCCTGGCTTCCTCCATTGACTGACTGCTGTGCCCAAAACTCAGAAACCATAAGAGGTGAATGCCCATAATTCCATAATTATGGGTCCTCCATCACATGGTGCAAAGGAAAAGGGACATGATGATACCAACATGTGATGTGTACTTACAAAGTTTCATCTGAAATAAAATAAACAAATAAAAGAAAATTAAAGATAAATAAATCAATAAATAAAAAATTGAAATCCTCAATGTGATTGGGTCCAAGCAGAGAGAGAGAGAGAAGCACAAGCCTTCAGAAATACAAAAGCCGCTGGCGAGCCAAAAGTGAAAGGAAAGAGAAAGGGAACGAAGAGATGTTGACAAACAAGTACAGGTTATAGAAGCAAAATTTAGCACATTAAATATAAAGATTGCCTCATAACTTATGAGAGTACCCTCACCCGCACATGTACACCAATTACCTCCTCAACAAATGCCTCTCACAGAACACTAGTCAGCCAGGTTCCAAGAGCCCCAGGTTAGGCACCAGAGGCTGGGCTCCTCCCCAGCAGGTAGGTAGCGCTGAGGAGGGACCAGGCCCGCTGGTTCCTCCCAAGGGGTTAAAGAGGAAGAGTGTCGGACTCAGAACCTCTCTAGTCAAAAAAAAAAAAAACACTGAGTCGGGAGTCTTGTAGAAGCAGGAACTCACTTTATTGTTATAAGCAGTTGCCTATATAATGTTGGGGACAAGGGTGGGGATTTTAGGATGGGGGAAGAGGTAAGGGCCAATAGTAAACTGTGACTATTGAAATGATAAGTCCAACTCCTGCATGGAAGTAGCAGGCCAGAAGCCATTAGGCATCTTGCTGAGTCCTAGCTGGCCAGAGACAGGTTGCCAAACTTTAGCTAGGCTCAGGAAGTTCCACTAGGTCTCATGCCCGGGCCTCTCAAGGCCCAACACTAGGAAAACACACCCTTTATGTCCTGTTCACGCATACATCAGACATCCCCATTACAGTAGGCTTGAAACTTCTAAGTGGTGGGATGAAGTCTAAGATATTGCTCAATCTAAAAAAAAAAAAAAAAAAAAAAAAAGACTCCATGTAGCACATGGTCACTCATCATCAGTCTATATTCAGTCAATCAATCTGACAACTTATCTTAAAAGAGCAGATTCTCTAACCTAGGATGACAGCTTAATGCTCTCACCATAGGTTAGAGAACCTGTACCTTCCAGGGGAAAGCAAATGCCAGGAAGATCCAGGGCATCGCTGTGTGATAGAAAAATTAGGCACCTGACAAGCATGTGAGTCATCTGATTACATGCCTGGGGCCTGCAGACCTTACAGAAGACTTGAGACTTTGTATGAGTATTGAGCTCCCTACTTGCCTCAGGAACACCCTCCTGCTGAGGAAGTAGACATTGAGGAGACTCCTAACTTCTAAAATGGAAAATATGAGTAACTTAAACCCATATGCAAATATTGATATTCTTTTTGCTTTATAAGCCCAGGGAAAATTGCTGAAGCCTGGGCAGAAAAAATTAAGAGTCTCAGAGTGGAGAAGTGTATCCTGAGGCATGGTGTCCCCACATGGAGGCTCTTGAGAACCTTCATGACCCCACAGTACATGCAGGTGAGGTCAAGGACCACAAGAAGAGTAAGCTATTGGAAAAATCATCAACATGCCATTTGCTCATTCAGTAATATTTACAATTAGCAATGAAAACATGGTAAGTACAGAACACAAGGACCACCATTTACACAAAATTTGTTGTGGCATTGTTTTATCCACAGAATGATTAAAAATCCCAATCTGAAATTGAAAAACACAAAAGGAGACATTTTTATGCTTTACGCTTACATTGTAGACAACATTGCACACACTGATTCAATTTTTAGAAACACTTTAACATGCTTTTCATTGGAATTCCATCATTACTTGCCAGGAAATGATAGCATTTGCATTCAGGAGAAATCTATGGCAATACATGTCCCTTTCTAGGGCATCCCTGTTTAATTCCCAAGACTTAAAACTATTTGTAAAATTTGACCTATTTTGCAAACTTTTCATTTTATCTGATTTTTCAATCATAAGAGAGATGATCATAATAAACACATTCAGCTTGATGTGATTGTGATGGCATGTACTTTTTTTTTTAAGGTCTCACTCTAGCTCAGGCTGACCTGGAACACATTATGTAGTCTCAGGGTGGCCTCGAATTCATGGTAATGCTCCTACATCTGCCTCCCACATACTGGGATTAAAGGCATGAGCCACCACACCCAGCTGTGATGGCATGAACTTTTATTTCCAGCACTGAGAAGAAGGTAGTGGTAGATGGTTAGCTATGAGCTCAAAACTAGTCTGATATTTCATAGTAAGTTCCAGGTTACCCTGAGCTACAGTGAGACCCTAGCTTGAAAAAGAAAAAATAGGGACTGAAGAGATAGCTTAGCGGTTATTGCATTTGCATGCAAAGCCAAAGGACCTTGGTTTGATTCCCCAGGACCCATGTAAGCCAGATGCACAAGGTGGTGCATGCATCTGGAGTTCCCTTGCATTGGCTGGAGGCCCTGGCACACTCATTCTATCTCCCTCTCTCTGTGTCTGCCTCTTTCCCTCTCTCACTCGATCAAATAAACAAATACATTTTTAAAAAGCAAAAATGAGTAAATGAAAGTATGGTCAAAACTAACTGAAGCTTTCACCTTAAATAGCCTAAATGCTGCAATTAGTTTATTTATTTATTTATTTATTTGAGAGTGACAGACAGAGAGAAAAACAGATAGAGGGGGAGAGAGAGAATGGGCGCACCAGGGCTTCCAGCCTCTGCAAACAAACTCCAGACGCATGCGTACCCTTGTGCATCTGGCTAACGTGGGACCTGGGGAACCAAGCCTCAAACCGGGGTCCTTAGGCTTTACAGGCAAGCGCTTAACTGCTAAGCCATCTCTCCAGCCCTGCAATTAGTTTTAAAAGGACCTATTATACATCACTTTTGGAAAACATCTATTATATCTTTCTAAGAAAAGTACTAAATATTCTTTAAAAATTAGTTAGAACCTATATGAGTCCTGTGTCATAAGGAGAGACATATACTATCATCCAGGACTTTTTATCATGATATAGAAAATTCATAATTGGTGTCAAAACTTTTCCATGGGGGCTTGTGAGAACAAAAATCTTATTTAAAAAAAAAAAGGCTAAAACCAGGTAGTTTCTTCAGTTGAAAGAATGACATCATATCAAAGACTCCCTTCAACATGGGTAAAAAGGATGCTTTATGGTACTTGCTAAAGCCTAGAACAGTTTAATTCTGAGATTAATACTTCTCAGAAGTTGGGCCTACTTTCCCTGAAAACAAACTGTGAATAAGTACATCTGATAACAAAAGAATGACAACTATGTTTGTGGTAACCCTAGCCTGGCTTGGGCCTGGTAATTTTGAATTTTTATGTAGCAACCCAATAGTGTACTGCCATGTAGGTAAGGAAAAAGGGAGTGAAATGTATAGAAGCCATGACTCTAAAAGAAAATTCCAATGCCTTCTGTGATAAATAGAGTCACCAATGCAGACTGTGGTTGAGTGCCTGGTTTTCATGCACAGAAGCAGTGAGATCCAAGAACAAAAATCAACCAACAATTCAAAGAAAGATACCTGAACCTCAATCAAGTGATGAGTCAAGGCCAGGTGTGGTGGCACCCACCTTTAATCCCAGCACTCAAGTAGAGGTAGAAGGATCGCTGTGAGTTCAAGGCCACCTTGAGAATACATAGTGAGTTCCAGATCAGCCTGGACTAGAGTGAGACCCTACCTTGTAAAAGAAAAAAGAGAGAGAGAGAGAGAGGTGAGTCAAGATGTCCACAGTAAACAGGACTGAAGAGACAGCACAGAGGAATTGAGATGAGCAACAGTGCTGCTTAAAGGGAGTTTGAAAACCCACACCAGTGGTATGTGGAGAAACACAAAATATACTGAAGCAGATTTCTAGAAGCTTCTAATAATATTAGAATAGACTTAAAACACAGCCACCAATTCTCAGTGAAATGTGCTGAAGAGAAGGTGAAAGAGTCAGAGGGTATGAGGCAATATCCCTGTGCACTGGCTCCCTCCATTGACTGAATGCTGCACCTAAAACTCAGAAACCATAACAACAGGGTGAATGCCCACAATCCCACAGTTATGGGTCTTCCATCACATGGTACAAAGGAAGAAGAGCATGACGGTACCAACATGTGATGAAAATTAAAAAGTTTCATCTGAAGTAAAATAAACAAATAAAAGGAAATTAATAAAAATTGAGAAAAAATAAACAAAAATTTTAAAAAATTAAAAATAAGAAGTTGAAAAGCCTGTTATTGGGGTTCAACCTATGAATAAGAGTCATACTGGCCTGTGCCAGCAGGTGGAAAAAATACTTCTCCTTGTAGGTTGTGGAGTTCTACCTCTCTTTCAAGAATCCTAACTTCTCAAAGGAGAAAATATGAGTAACTTAAACCCATATGCAAATATTGGCATTCCTTTTGCCTTATAATCCTAGGGAAATTGCTGAAGCCTGGGCAGAAAGCATTAAGAGTCTCAGGGTTGAAAAATGTATCATGAGAGATGATGTCCCCACACCACAAATTTGTTCATTCAATAACATTCACAATTAGCAATGAAAATGTAGTAATATGAGGACTTCCAGTTAAGATGGCAGTGTAGGTACCACACCAAAGCAGCCTAGGGGGGAAAAAGCCAAAAAAAACAAAATATACACTTTTACTAAAAGGGAGGTATATAGGAAATTGAAACAGCAGCGGAGAAGTAGGAGAGATCCAGAGCATCCACAGCCTGCACAGGCCAGCAGAAGCTGCTCCAGCAGGGTGGGTCCATGCACAAGATGGTGGCAGGCTCATCTTCAGCTGCAGGAAAAGCCAGGCGAGGGAATTTTCCACTCACACTGGAGCTCTCTGCAAACACAAGAAATGTGAAGGGAGAACGGCAGTGAACAATGGAGGAGTAGATCACAAAATAGAAGAACATGTGGAACAGTGGGCAAACTGAGCAGCATCGGCTCCCTCCCCTTCCCCACTGCCAGTGCCCAGCTCCCTCGAACAGAGCACTGGTCCATGGACCCGGCCATGCCTACTTGAACTGACAGAGCAACTAAGAGGGACCCAATCAAGAGTGAAGCTGAGTCCAAAATCACCCCAAAAGGTAACATCAGATTGATACATCTCATAATACCCAGATAACTGGAAAATCCAATCATTAAATAATCCAAGATGCAAAAATATATACATTATAACACAAGAAACACCAAAAATCTAGACAATATAAACCCACCAAAAAGTATTAATGCATCAGAAATGACCTCCAGTGAGAATGAGTTAGAGGAAATGCCTGAGAAAGATTTCAAAAGAATGATTATACATATCTACAAAGAACTCAAAGAAGAAATGAAAGGAAGCAAAGAAGACACAGGATGCCAATTTAATGAAATAAAGATGTCAATACTAGATATAAATAAGAAATATAAATAATAAAGAAAAACCAGTTAGAATTACTAGCAATAAAGAAAACAGTTAATGAAATTAAAAAAAAAAAAAAAACTCTGTAGAAAATCTCACCAGTAGAATGGATGAAGGAGAGGACAGAATATCTAAGCTAGAAGACAAGTGGATCTAATACAGTCCAACAAAGAGAAAGACAAACTTATAGAAAAGTATGAGTGGGAATTTCAAGATATTCAGGACACTATGAAAAGATCAAACATAAGAATTCAGGGCATAGTAGAAGAAGAATTCCACTCCAAAGGCATAGTAGGCATCTTCAACAAAATCATAGAAGAAAACTTCCCCCAAATTGGGAAAGAGGTGCCAATGCAGATACAGGAAGCCTTTAGAACCCCAGCCAGACAAAACCTGAAAAGAACCCCTCCTCGCCATATTATAATCAAACTACCAAACACAAACGAAAGAAATAATATTGAAAGCAGTTAGAGAGAAAAATCAAGTTACATACAAAAGCAAGCCCATCAAGATTACAGCAGATTATTCAACACAAACTTTAAAAGCCAGAAGGGCTTGCAGTGATGTATTCCAAGTTCTGAAAGATAACAACTATCAACCAATGTTACTTTATCCTGCAAAGCTATCCATGAAAATAGATGGAGAAATAAGGACATTCCATGACAAAAGCAGGTTAAAGGAGTATTTGAAGACAAAACCAGCTCTACAAAAAATATTTGATAGAATCCTCCATACTGAAGAAAAGGAAAAGCACACATATAAGGAACCTAGAAAAAACAAGAAATATTCAAATACTACTTAACACAAGAAAGCACAGGTAGAACCGAAACCACAAAAAAAATGGCAAACATAAATACAAACCTTTCAATAATATCTCTTAATATCAATGGCCTCAATGCTCCAACAAAAAGACATAGGTTTGCAGACTGGGTTAAAAAGCAGGATCCGACAATTTGCTGTCTCCAAGAAACTCAACTTTCTACAAAGCATAGATATTATCTTAGGGTGAAAGGGTGGAAGATGGTGTTTCAAACAAATGGGCCTAGAAAACAAGCAGGGGTTGCTATCCTAATATCTGACAAGGTAGACTTTAGTCCAACGTTGGTCAAGAAAGATAAGGAAGGTCACTTTATATTGACTAAGGGCACACTCCAAAGGAGGACATTACAATTCTAAACATATATGCACCTAACATGGGGGCTCCCAAATTCACAAACAAACACTATTAGAACTAAGGTCACAGATAACACCAAACACAGTGGTGGTGGGTGACGTTAACACCCCACTCTCATCAATTGACAGGTCATCCCGGAAAAAAATAAACAGAGGCATCTGGACTAAATGAGGTCATAGAAGGAATGGACCTAACAGATATATACAGGACATTTATTTCATCCAAAGGCTGCAGAATATACATTCTTTTCAGCAGCACATGGAACATTCTATAAAATAGACCATATATTAGGACACAAAGCAAATCTTAACAAATTCAGGAAAATTGAAATAATTCCTTGCATTCTATCTGACCACAATGGAATTAAACTACAAATCACTAGCAAGAAAGGTTATAGAGCATACACAAAATCATGGAAACTAAACAATACACTACTAAATGATGAATGGGTCAATGAAGAAATCAAGAAGGAAATCAAAAGATTTATAGTCAAACGATAATGAGAACACAACATATCAAAATCTCTGGGACACAATGAAGGCAGTTCTAAGAGGTAAATTTATACCTTAAGTGCCTATATTAAGAAATTAGAGCTGGGCGTGGTGGCACACGCCTTTAATCCCAGCACTTGGGAGGCAGAGTTAGGAGGATCGACATGAGTTCAAGGCCACCCTGAGACTACAGAGTTAATTCCAGGTAAGCCTGAACCAGAGTTAGACCCTACCTCAAAAAAAAAGAAAAAAAAAAGAAATTAGAAAGGTCGCAAGTAAACGACCTAATGCTTCACCTTAAAGCCTTGGAAAAAGAAGAACAAGGCAAACCAAAAATCACTAGATGGGAAGAAATAATAAAGATTAGGGCAGAAATTAATGAAATAGAAACAAAACAAACAATCCAAAGAATTAATGAAATAAAGAGTTGGTTCTTTGAAAAGATAAACAAGATTGATAAACCCTTAGCGAATCTGACCAAAAGAAAGAGAGAAGAGACACAAATTAATAAAATCAGAGATGAAAAAGGTAACATCACAACAGATTCCAGAGAAATTCAAAAAATCATAGGGGCATACTATAAAAGCATATACTCCACAAAGTATGAAAATCTGAAAGAAATGGATGATTTACTTGATTTATATGACCTACCTAAATTAAATCAAAGTGAGATTAATCACTTAAATAGACCTATAACAAACATGGAGATCCGAACAGTTATCAATAATCTCCCAACTAAAAAATGCCCAGGCCCAGATGGATTCACTGCTGAATTTTACCAGACCTTTAAAGAAGAGCTAACACCATTGCTTCTTAAGCTTTTCCAGGAAATGGAAAAAGAAGGAACGCTACCAAACTCCTTCTATGAGGCCAGCATCACCCTGATAACAAAACCAGGCAAAGATGGAACAAAAAAAGAACATTACAGACCAATCTCCCTCATGAACATAGATGCAAAAATTCTCAACAAAATATTGGCAAACAGAATACAAGAATATATCAGAAAGATCATTCACCCAGACCAAGTATGCTTTATCCCAGAGATGCAGGGATGGTTCAATATATGCAAATCAATAAATGTAACACATTATATAAATGGATTGAAGGACAAAAATCACATGATCATCTCATTAGATGCAGAGAAAGCATTTGACAAAATCCAACATCCCTTCATGATAAAAGTCCTACAGAGACTGGGAATAGAAGGAACATATCTCAATATAATAAAGGCTATTTATGACAAGCCTACAGCCAACATATTGCTAAAAGGGGAAAAACTGGAAGCTTTTCCACCAAAACCAGGAACAATACAAGGGGGTCCACTGTCCCCACTTCTATTTAATATAGTATTGGAAGTGTTAGCCATAGCAATAAGGCAAGAGACACACATAAAAGGGATACAAATCTCAAAGGAAGAGATCAAATTATCATTATTTGCAGATGACATGATTCTATACATAAAGGACCCTAAAGACTCTACTAGCAAACTGTTAGAGCTGATCAAAACCTACAGCCATGTAGCAGGATACAAAATAAATACACAGTAATCAGTAACCTTCATATATGCTAACAACAAACACACAGAGGATGAAATCAGAGAATCACTCCCATGCACAATTGCATCAAAGAAAATAAAGTACCTTGGAATAAACCTAACCAAGGAAGTAAAGTGTCTCTACAATGAAAACTTTAAAACACTCAAGTGATAAATTGCAGAAGACACTAGGAAGTGGAAAAGCATCCCTTGTTCCTCGATCAAAAGAATCAATATTGTGAAAATGGCAATCTTACCAAAAGTAACCTACACTTTTAATGCAATCCCCATCAAAATTCCAATGGTATACTTAAAATAGAAAAAACAATTTGAAAATTAATTTGGAATCACAAAATACCTCAAATATCTAAAATAATACTCAGCCACAAAAATAAGGCTGGTGATATCACCATACCTGATTTTAACCTATTCTACAGAGCCACAGTAACAAAACAGCATGGTACTGGCACAAAAGCAAACATGTAGATCAATGGAACAGAATAGAGGACCCAGATGTAAATCCAGGTAGCTAGAGCCACCTGATATTCAATAAAAATGCCAAAAGTATTCATTGGAGCAAAGACAGCCTCTTTAGCATATGGTGTTTGGAAAACTGGATATGTAGAAGGATGAAAATAGGTTTTTCTCTCTCTCCATGCACAATAATTAAGTCCAAATGGATTAAAGACCTTATGTGTGAGAAGGAAAGAACTCAGTAGCAGAGGCCGGTAACCTAAAAAAAGAGATACAAAGGGAAGAGAAAGGAAGGGAGGAGGGTACTTAATAGGTTGGTATTGTATATATGTAAGTACAATGATTGAGATGAGGAGGTAATAGGATGGAGAATGGAATTTCAAAGGGGAAAGTCGGGGCGGGGGGGAAGAAGGGAATTACCATGGGATTTTTTTTCTAATCATGGAAAATGCTAATAAAAATTAAAAAAAATAAAAAATAAAAATTATACAAAAAAAGAAATACATGCTGGTACATGTTAACTATAAATAAAATAAGGAAATATTAACATTAAATACTAATGACAACATGCTCAAAACACTGCACAAAAAATTTATTTTCCATCATCTAGAATGAATTTTTCTCTTCTTTCTATGGCTGCTTCTCCCTATTTTCTCTGAATCTTCCTCTTAGAATCCTTGAGCAGCATTTTTCCGAGATTTATAATCAGTGCATAATAATTTAAAAATATTAATCAGACTTGAAATAAGGACATATATCAGGATGATATTTGAGCTTTATTGCAAGTCCCAAGATATAGCTCAACTCACATAAAATGAATTGCCATAAATTTGTGCAACTTTTTTTTTTTTTGAGGCAAGCCCAACAGACTGCCTTTTTAAATTTTTTATTTTGTTTATTTTTACTTACTTGAAAGTGACAGACAGAGAGAAAGAGGCAGATAGAGAGAGAAAGAATGGGCATGCCAGGGCTTCCAGCCAGTGCAAATGAACTCCAGACACGTGCTCCCCCTTGTGCATCTGGCTAACATGGGTCCTGGGGAATCGAGCCTCAAACCAGGGTCCTTAGGCTTCACAGGCAAGTGCTTAACTGCTAGGCCACCTCTCCAGCCCAATTTGTGCAATTTTCTATGAAGTCCATAGTAATAAAAGTAGGCTCATTTGTTGACTTTCCAACTGGCAACACATAACATGAAATCAACATCAAAATAATTCCCTACTCAGATGGTAGAAATGCAGAATTTACACGTAAAATATAAGATTAAATTCCAGCTGGAATCCTGTAATAAGGGAAGGATAAACAATGGTAAAAAGCAGTGTTAAAGATGAGAAACTGGGTTATCACAGGGTATTTATTGGTCTATGGGAACTGAGAAATATGGATGAAGGTCACGTTTTCAAACAAAAGTATGAAACTTAGTGTCTGTGTTGATACTGAAAAACTGACTGGGAATTTCTGAATTGGCCATAATTATTTTCTGTATTGTTAACTCAGACAATGGGAAATGTGGAGTTGTGGGATATAACAGGCATGAAACTGCTATGGAGTAGTGCATGGGTCACACAGTAAGTGCTATGATGCTGATGGAAGTAAGGTATGCGAGGATTCTCTCTACCTTTCTGACCTTTTCACCTCACATCTTGATTTGGAAAATCTGATGAAATCCACTTACACAATTTCAGGTGTTGTTTATGCAAATGGCTTTTTGACATTAGTCTGGGACCAAATATGCTCAGGAGATTATCCCAGTGGCATTCATACCTGAATATGCATGAACTCATAGCACTTGAAACAAGAGATGATCCTCACAACATGTTTTTCAACTTGTGTTTTTGACCTTGATATAGACTTCAAATGAAGAGCCCCAAGACTGCATTCTGTACTCCTCAAGTGAGGGTGACACAGGATGAAAAGAAAAATATTAGGGATATAAACATTCCCTCTAGTCATCAATAGTAGTAAGGCTAGATACATACACAAGCATGCATATGGATTTTGTTTATCTACTGGATGCTGCACATTACATCTGAGCTCACACTGAGAGTTTCAAGACATGGGGAAGCTGATCACTTTCATATTTGTCTTATTGATTGGGATGCTTTCTGTATTTTTCTGCAGTCTGACAGAAACAATATGCTTTTGGAGAATAAAGCAAAACACAGAAAATTATGATGATGTGGAAGAATGGTATTTTTGCAATTGTGGTTTCATGTATGCCAAGACAGGGATAGATTTAATAAGCCAGATTTACCAGTATCAGTTTTGCTCCTTACTTTTCTATTTGAAAGTTGTTAATTATGTGTAAGAAGTCTGCAGATGGGTACACTAACATTTTGTGGTCTTTCCTTGGTCTTATCTTCCCAAGCATGCCATTTTTGAATGAACCAAAATTTATCTTGTCTTTTTTAACATTTTCTTTATATATATTATTTACTTGTTTTATACAGAGAGAGGGAGAGGAAAAGATAGAGAGAGAGTAAGAATGGGCATGCCAGGGCCTCTAGCCACTGCAAATGAACTCCAGATGTGTGTGCCACCATATGCATCTAGCTTATGTGGGACCTGGAAAATCAAACCTGGGTCCTTAGACTTTGCAGGCATATACCTTAGCTGCTAAGCCATCTCTCCAGCCCTATTTTGTCTTTTACTGTATTTTCACACAATCAAATGTATCTAATTTTGTGTATACTCCAATGTACAAATCTAGAATTCAGGGGACACAGTGCTTTCTACCTTGCTCCATATTAGTTCTTCCTTCTCCTGACAATAAACACCACTTATACTTGTTCAATATTAAGAGACTGAGACAGTGTCCCTTCAAGTATCTGCTCATCTTTCATCCATGAGCACATAACTCCTAAAGTCTGTGAAAAAAGGAAGAATTTTCTTTATCTGCCAAACCCTGGACAGAATTTCTCATAGATAGTTATGTCTCAGGTAATATGTATATGAGATTCCATGATATTTCCTATCTTTTGAAATGGGGTATAGCAGAGATTGGCTGCTACCCACATTAAGCTGTTGATCAGAGAGAACTATGGGGTCCCCAAATCAAGACAGCTTTCTGTCAAAGGCAAAGCTACAACCCTATGGCTGAAGACACCATATGCTGCTGACACAGAGCACTGAGAGGCCTGGCTGAAATTCAGAAAAAAAGCCAGTCCCCAGACAGTTAGCCTGTCTAGTCCTGGAAAGCACTATAGGAGCTACTAGTAGAAAATGGCCAACAAAGTTCTGAGCAACCAGAGGTCTAAGCTACTCAGAAGCAATCACACTGACAGGATGTACATGACAGTGTAATAGTGGTACACAGCCTCAGTGGGTTACCAATAGCTTTATGATTGGCTAAGAGATCTGCTCAGTGTAAAGGTACCTATATCTGGAATTGAGAACCAGATCAGAATCTTATGGAGACAATCATTATGTTCCCCAGTGTCAAGCTCCCACCAGTCTTTGGCGATAAGAGGAGCTACATACATCAAATTCTCCCTAAATTAATAATGTTTATCCCATTTAAACTATGTTAACTTCACTCTCTGTTGGAGAATATGTTCTTTTTCAGAAGTTAGTGAGACTGGAGGAGATAAACTATCCTTCACACTTAAGCCAAGCCACAGCTTAAACCACAGAGATGAGCAAAAGTGCTGCTTCCAGGCTGTTCCTGATAATCAGTGCCATAGTGTAGAAGACAGACCCTGAGGATCAAAGCAGAGATCCACAAGCTCATCACTGAAGTAGACTTAAAACTCACCCACAATGGCTCAGAGAATTTTCCAGATGATGGTGGGGAAAGATTGTAAGAACCACAGGTTGAGACATCATACCCAGAGACATTCCCTCCCCCACAAAATAATTGGCTGCTGCTCCCACAGTGCATAAACCACAACCCCATAGGGAATACCTGCAACCCCAAGGAGGAGCATCCCCAACTTAATGGAAGCAGGGATAAGGGAAAAAAGGGTATCAACATTTGATGCATCCGTATGAAACATGTTGATAATAATAATAATAACAAAAGATTAGAAAATAAATTGGGTACAGGAAGAAGAAAGGTGCCAACTCTAGTTTGTTTTCCTGTATTACTGTGTTTTATTTGGACATAAGAATAGCAAGGATTTAAAATATAATCAGTCAGGTATTTGGTCAATATTTCAGCTAATACATGAAGGAAGCACACAGTTAAGCAAGGGCTGTAAAATATTTGTAATTCTAGTAGAATAGAAGATGTCACTCAAAGTTGTGATTACTTACGTCCTTTCTGATATGATAAACTGGCAAGTGTTACAAGTGGTAGTTACTGCCATTTAATAGCAGCATTGACATGTTACAACAGAATTAATTTTTTTCACTTCTCTTTACTACTTTATGTTTAAATTGATGCTTTATATGGACACATCAAGTTTTGTTACCATCATTTCCCTCCTCCCCTCCACTATTCCACTGAGGGCCCTCCTTAGTGAGAACACTGGTATTCACCATGTAGTTGTTGATAATGAGCTGTGAGAACAGAAGTCTGTCACTGTGTGGGGTTGCAATGCTCCTAGATATTTCCTCCCACCCTATGGCTCTTACATTCTTTCTGCCCACTCGCCCACAAAACTTGGCCAGTGTGTTTTATGTCTACTATAGTGTGGAAGTCTCAGCATTCTGGATTTCTGTTTTAGTGCATTTTGACTATTCTCAGTATGTCTCTAACACTTTGGCTCATATTGTCAGGCTCTCCATGGAGGCATCATTCTTGCTCATCTCACCAATTCCTTTGTGTTTTTATGTGGCCCTAACTTCTATGCTTGGGGTTAATTACTTCTGACATGGAGTCAGTGATCCTTGTCGTGTTTATAGATTTTGGTTTTCCTTTGCTCTTGCTATTATATGGAAAAGAAAAACAGATTCTCCAAAGGGCAGTGAGATCAGGATAGGGTAAAGTATATAAGAATTATCAAGTTACAGAGATTTTGATGGCTGTAGCCTCACTTTTGGCCAAAGACTAGTGAATGGCTGTCATTGCAGTCTGTAATCTTTGTCTCCATAGGATTTTGAATTTGTTCCTAGTTCTAGCTATGGTTTCCTTTCCACTGACCAGATCACTTAGCCAATCAGAAAGCCATTGGTTACTTATCTAGGGTGGGTGCCACTATTGCACAGGATTGTACATCTTGTCAGGATGGTTGCTTGGATATAGCAAGGTTAACCTGATTGCTCATAGCATTTTTTGCTGCTTTCGTCCAGCATTTCATGTCCTGTTTTCAGCACTGTATGGGTTAACCATCTGGGAGCTGACCCCCTTCCATATTCAGCCAGATCTTTTGATACACTGCATTAGCTGCATGTGGTTTCTTCAGCAATAGAGTCCCACTTTTCCCCTTAGGTGGGTAATCTGTTGCTTTGACAGAAACCTGTCTTGTTTTGGGGAACTCATAGGTCTCTTCAATCAACAGCTCAACATGGGTTATAATCAATTTCTGGTACTGGGAGTTGCCAGTCAGTGCCAAATATTTTAAAGTAAGGCTTCAGCCCACTCCCTCCAGGACTCATCTTACCAGATGACCACTCAATGCTCCTATTGAGGGTTATAACTTTTAGTCTGCTGTCCAGGAGAAAGTTTTCTTTGATACCAACACATTTTGGATTTGGTTTTGTTTAGATCTCCATCCTGCTGTGCTTTCCCATTCCTCTTCCCCCAAACCTTTCCATCCTTTTTTACCTGACTCACAAGTTGCTTGCTGGGTATGACAGCAATTCAACCTGTTCCAGCTTAGGAACCACAGATGAGTGAGTCCATGTGGCATTTGTCGTTCTATACTGGGGTGGGTTTGCTTACTATGATCTGTTCCAAGTCTGGCCATTTTTCTACCAATTTCGCTATATCATTTTTTTCCTTATGTCTGTATAGAATTCCATTATATATGTACCACACCTTCATTACACATTTGTCATGTGATAGGCATCTGAGTTGATTCAAGTCATTAGCCATTGTAAATTGAGCAGCAACAATTATGGATGAGCAAATGTCTCTGTAATGAAGTGTGGAGTCTTTAGTGTAGATGCCTTTAGTATACAGGAATGGCTGGGTCAGTTGGTAACAGTATTTTCATCCTTTTCCAGAGTCTACTGTTTGATTTCCATATTGGTTGTACAAGTTTCCATTCCCACAAGCAGTGAATTAGGGATCCACTTGCCATGAATGCTCACCAACATTTACTGCCATTTGAATTTTTAAAGTTTGTCACCCTTTCTGGAGTATGGTGGAATCTCATATTAGTTTTATATTTTGTCAATTTTTAAGGCTTATTTTTACTTATTTAATATTGGAAACAGAGAGAGGAAGAGAGAGATAGACAGTGAGTGATAAGGGGTGTGCCAGGCCTTCTAGCCACTGCAAATGAACTGCAGAGGCATGTGCTACCATGTGCATGTGGCTTACATGGGACCTGGAGAATCAAACCTGAGGCCTTAGGCTTTACAGGCATGTGCCTTAACTGCTAAGCCATCTCTCCAGCCCTCATAGTAGTTTTAATTTGCATTTTCCTGATGGTTAAGGATGTTGAACTGTTAGGCTCTGAAAGGCCCAGGCGTGAGGCCTAGTGGAACTTGCTGAACCTAGCTAAAGTTTGGCGATCTGTCTCTGGCCAGCTAGGACTCAGCAAGACACCTAATGACTTCTGGCCTGCCACCTCTGAGTAGCAATTATAATTACTATTTCAATAGTTACAGTTTACTATTAGCCCTTACCTCTCCCCCCAACCCATCCTAAAATCCTCGCCTTCATCCCCAACATGATATAGGCAACTGCTCATAGCAATAAAGCGAGTTTGTTCTATGAGTTCCTGCTTCGAAAAGACTCCCAACTCAGTGTAGTTTTTCTCCGGTGGCCAGGAGAGGTTTCTGAGTCGTCGTATTCTCATCTTCCTCTTTAACCCCTTGGGAAGAACCAGCAGGCCTGGTCCTTCCACAGCACTACCTGCCGGGGAGGAGCCCAGAATTGAACCTTTTCTTAGATGAATATTAGCCATTTGTTTTTCTTCCTTTGAAAATTAATCAAAATCTAAGAGAATGCAAATAAATCATAGGGAATCCTCCACTTTCAGACAATGGAACACTCAGGAGCCATAGGTCGTTGTTAGAAAATATTCAGTGCCAGGGATGGGATACCTCCAGTGAGTTGTTGGCCAGGGAGGTCCCTGATGCCCCGAAAACATTATAGGCCATTGCTGAGGTCCTTCATTTCCCACTAGGAATCAATGGTAAGACCCTATTGCTGAAGACTCCACATACTTGGGCTGCAAGGCCACTGAAAAATCCTGCTGGAACTGAGCTGATAACCTCCTCCATGTAGACCAGCTGACAGAAAGCTGGAAGAAGTCATACTACATGTAATTCAATGGGAGAAAGAGATACCACCAGTGAAGATACTCAACAGTGGACACTGCAAGCCTTATAATTGGCCAGCCAGGCCATATGAGCCAACAGGTGTAATAGTAGCATGTCTGTCATGGTGGAAACCAATTGCCCTCCAATTGGACTGGAGACCCGCTCCATGGTGGGGAGGGAATACAACCCTGATACTGAAAACTTAAAACAGGGGTAGTCATGAGCCCTAGGGTGTAACATCTGCTGGTGTCTGGAAAAGTGTATATACTATGCTTATCAAACTGCCCAGTGAGCACTTCTCCTAATATTTATACCTTTATATTAACGCTACTCTCACTTTGGGTAGAGAATTTTCTCTTTTCAGAAGGCAGTGACCTTGGGATGACTCAGAAGGTATCATAGTGCTGGAAAGAAGTGACTGGAGTACCGAGTAACATCTTGATCACACTTTCCAAGGCCCAGGGTCTAATGCAGAAGAAGTGGCAGAAAGAATGTAAGAGCCAAAGGAAGGGTAGAACTCCTTACAACATGGTCCCTCCAGACACAAATGGCCTGCATATCCATGACCTCACCGTGCCTGATGCTACCTACACAAGACCATCAGAGGAGGAGGAAAAGATCATGACATGAAAATAAAAGAGAGACTAGTTGAGATAGGGAGGGGATATGATGGAGAATGAAATTTCAAAGGGGAAAGTGGGGGGAAGGGTATTACCATGGGATTTTTTTATAATCATGGAAAATGTTAATAAAAATTGGGGAAAAAAGAAAATTTCCTATTGAGTTCTCTGCCACACTTTTTGAATGAAATTATTTGTTTTTAAGAAAAAAAAACTTTGTTGTTATTATTAACAGCATATTTCCTATGGATATATAATGTACTGATACTCTTTTCATTTATCCCTACCCCATTTCATTGGGGATGCTCCTCAGTGGGGTTGCAGCAATTCTATATGGGGTTGAGGTTTGTGCGTTGTAGAAGAAACAGTCACTTATTTTGGGTGGAAGGGAATGCCTCTAGGCATGATGTCTCAACCTGTGGCTCTTTCAATCTTTCTACCCTCTCTTCAACAAAATTTCCTGAGCTGTGGTGGTGAATTTTTTATTAGTTATGTACACAGTGTGTATACAGCCATGTTGGTACCATCATTAGCCTCCTCCCTGTACTCCCCCCTCCACAGGGACCCTCCTCGTTGGGGAATTTGGGTCATGAATTGTGGGGTTAGCCATCAGTTATGGGTAAGAAGCAATGTCTCTGTGCATAATGTCCTAACATGTGCTGTAACAATCTTTCTGCCCCATCTTCCAAGAATTTCCCTGAGCCATGTTGGGTTCATTTTAGATCTACTTCAGTGATGAAGTCTTTGGAGACCCTGTAACTCTCTCTGATCAACAGCTCAATGTGGGTAGCTGTTGGGCCCTGAAAGGGGAGGCAGGCTAGCTGAAGAGATGGTGTGGTGAAAGGTGCTTGCTTGCAAAGCTTATAGGTCCAGGTTCAATTGCCCAGCAGGACACACACACACACACACACATGTAAAGCCAGCAATCGGCATACCAGGAGAAATATGGACGGATGGATGTGGCAGGATTTCCAACGTGTTTTGTGCCACTCTGGCCACTGAAGGCCAGCAAAACCACGTCCCTCCATAGGTGAGCTTTTGGATTTTGAGTGAGTTAGCCCGTCTTTTTGTTCTTGTGTTCTTTCTTTTTCTGTGTGCCTGCTTGCTTCCCAAGCTTTTTTTTTTTTCCTTTTGTTGTTGACTTACCTCATTCTGTCGCCTAGCCCCTCTCTCTTAAAAAAAAAAAAAAAAAGCAAGTATGTTTTAAAACCCTAAGCTACTGTATGTTTTGTTTAAGAAAGGGGTGGGGGGGAGAGGGCGCAAGTGTGCGCAAGTTTGGAATCATTACTTGTTTTGTTATTTATTTGAAAATGTGTGTGTGTGTGTGTAATCATGGCCTCATTCAGCCAGGTCAGTGTGTAGTCAGCCTGCTTTGTATTTATGCCTACTCTCCCACCCTCCCTCCCTCCTTCTTCCCACTCCCCTCGCATTCTCTCTCTCCTCTTGTTTTATCAAATTGCATGTGAAGTCTGGCACGATGATGTATCTTCTTGTGTCTTCTTCTGTCTAGCCGCTCGCTCACTTGCTCGCTCACTCACTCACTCACTCGAGATTAAACAAGACCAGTCAAGATTCCACTTTTGTAAAACAGCAATGAGTTTATTTCTTGGAGTTACAGAGCCCAGGTGGTATGAGGTAATTCCTGGAGGTTTAGAATCATCTTCACGCCAGGGCACATAAGTCAGAAAATGTCCTAAGCTGCTTTAAACATGCTGGGTCACACAGCCTTCACCGTCTCATGTTCCAAACAAGCATCCCCTAGATGCTTATTTTACCCAGGATCTCACCTTCTCCCTCCCTCCCTCCCTCCCTAGCTATCTAGGTAGCTCACTCTTCCTTAGTCTCTCACTCTCTCTCAAACTGAAATAAAAAGCCAAGAGTGATGGTCCCAATCTCCCCCAACACACACACACACACACACACACACACACACACACACCATCCCCAACAGCACATAAAGGTAGACGCGAGTCATTCTTGATGCCTCCTTGCCAGTAGGGATAAACTCATGAAGACAACATCCTATAGGTGATTATTAAGTATGAAATACTTAGCTCTCTGGCTTCACGCATACCTCACACACAGTCAGTTGGCAAACATACACAACGCTCCTAAGATGTATCTACAGGTCAGACATGAAGCTTTCCCCCCTTTGGACACATAATTCTTTTCACTTCTGAAACCTGACTTGGAGGCATCTCATTGTGATTGCTTGTTTCTTTAACAGTGCTCACACAAAAGTCCATAGGAGGGAAAGAAGAAACATACCTTGTCCATTACAAGCAATCCCCACTTTTCTAACATGTCTGCTTCATTCTAGTAAGAAAGAAAGAAAGAAAGAAAGAAAGAAAGAAAGAAAGAAAGAAAGAAAGAAAGAAAGAAAGAAAGAAAGAAAGAAAGAAAGAAAGAAAGAAGGAAAGAAAGAGAGAGAGAAAGAGAGAGAGAGAGAGAAAGAAAGAAAGAAAGAAAGAAAGAAAGAAAGAAAGAAAGAAAGAAGAGAAAGAAAGAAAGAAGAGAAAGAAAGAAAGAAGAGAAAGAAAAGAAAAAGAAAGAGAAAGAGAAAGGCATGGTGGTGGTGCATGCCGGCCTTTAATCCCAACACTCCCAGAGGCAGAGGTATGAGGAGGATCGCTGTGAGCTCAAGGCCACCCTGAGAGTAGGTAATGAATTCCAGATCCCACTTCTGGAGTTCATTTGCCATGTCTAGAGGCTCTGGCGCATCTATTCCCCCCACCACCACCACTAACTAACTAACTAACTAAATAAATAAATAAATAAATAAATATTATTCTTTAAAGAATGGACTGGGGAAATGGTTCAGTGCTTTGTTAAAGGTGCTTGCTCACAAAGCCTGATGACCTGGCTTCAATTCCCTACTAATCACGTAAAAGACAGGTACATGAAGTGGCGCATGTGTGTGGAGTTAGTTGTTCCATTTGCAGTGGCAGGAGACCCTAGCATTCATTCTCCCACGGGGAAATCTTACAAGTTATCTGTGTGTGGGGAGGGAGCCAGAAAATAACTTTTTATCTTAGTGGTTCCTGGGGAGTCCTGGCTGGACACAGAAAGAGTCTCCAGTACCGGCCAACTCCACCTTACTCCTCTACCTTACTGGTGAAGAATGAATGGGAAGAAAGGGTGGCCAGGCGGAGCCCTGGCCGTGGCCGAGACAGAGGCAGAGATGGGGGACACTTAGAATAATCTGTTTGTATCCCAATGAAGAATGGGCGCCCGCCTAGACGGCGGCATGCGTGGAAAAGTACAGGACAGGGTAGTAGGAAAAGACTCTCCAAGAGACGCGTGACTGGATATCAGGGAGTGATTGGTGGCACGGGACTATGCGTGGCCACACAAAGTGTGCAGAGGAACCAAAAAAGTCCGACTCTAGGCTGCTGTTAACATGCCCCGACCAGTCACGCAACTTTCTTTCACCACCTCACGTTACAAATTAGCATTTGCTAGATGGCGCCCCAGGATAGGGTAAGACACTACTACACACACACACCCTCCTAGAGGGAGGGAGGAGGGACGGACAGATCCATGGACTGACGAGGGTGGAAGGGCAACAGAGGTTGCGTAGGAAGTCTGATGGCAGGCCAAGATGTCCCTGAGGGCGGGCGGGGGGGGGGGTGGCAGGAGGAGGGCAGTCCTTGCCTCACCCTCCTGTGGGGTACAAGCGAGTTCTGCGAAGTCCCCGGCTGGACGCAGAAATTATCTCGGGTACCCACCCACCCCACCTGCAGAATCGACACTATGAAGTGGACATGTAGAAGAATCGCATGGACCCCCCCCCCCCACCATGCATGTACTCATATAGTTACCCGCCTACCCGCCCGGCCCTCTCTGGGTGAAGGACTCCCGCCCGCCCAGGCGGGGCACAGGACGGGCTGGACAAGAAAAAGCTATGTATCTCAAGAGACTCAGGTCACACAGCCCTCACCGCCTCGCTGCATTCCAAAAAGGCCTCCCCCAGGTGCTTATTTCATCTAGGGTCAGTAAAAACACCGGACCCCTGGTAGAGGGAGACGGGGAGGAAGGAAGGGGAAACGACTCACCGGGTGTCAAACAGACCAACTGGAAGGAGATTGGAAAACAGACAGAACTCAGTGAATGAAGCTGTCAGACAGCCTGAGAGAACAGACACCAATATAATAAACAATAAACAATAGAAGAAGATCATCATATCATCCGTCTGTAGTGGCAGGAGGCCGTAGTGTTCATCCTCCCAGGTGAAATCCTACAAGTTGTTTGCTTTTTAGCGGTTTCTGGGAGTTGCGGCTGGACACAGAAATCGTGTCTGGGGTACCGGACGACTCCGGCTGTAGAACCAACCGAAACTATGTAGGAGACCCATAGAAGGCTGGCATGTGCCCCCAGCCGCCCTGAAGAACGGGAAGAAGGGACGGCAGGGCGGCGGCGGTGGTGGAGGCAACGCGTGGGGAGGTACAGGGCAAGGTAGGAGGAACAGGCTCTCTCTCGAGACTCGTGACATGATGGGAGCGGTGGATGGCATTATGCATTCCCACACAAAATGTGAAAGTCAGGCCCTAGGCTTCTGTTAACACGCCTGGCCTTTCTTTCACCACCTCACGTTCCAAGTAGGCATACGCTAGACGGCGCCCCAGGATAGCGTAAAGCACTGCTCTGCTCCCCGCCACCAGGCCCTCCCCCCCACCCCCGACCCCAACCCCTACCCCTCCCCCCCCGCCCCCCCCCCCCGCGCCAGAGGGAGGAAAACGGAGGATGTGTGCGGCAATCTGACGGCTCTACCCTCTCTCAGGAAGAATGGGAATAAGGGGAAGCGGCGGCATACTCGGAAAAGTAGCCCACCGGCCCGCCCTTCTCCGGGTTAAGAACGGGCACCCTCCCGGACCGTGGCGATGTGCGTGGGGAGGCACAGGACCGGGTGGTGGTGGGGGGGGAAGAGATGGTAAGGGAGGGAGAAAAAAAAAAGGCTCTATAGCTCAAGAGACCCAAGTGTCAGACTGCGACTGGTGGTGGGTGGCACTATGTACTCCCACACAAAGCGTGCTCGGCAACGTTTTGCCAGCTGTCATGCCCGTCAGGGCACACAAGTCTGAAGATGCCCTAGGATGCTGTAAGCACGGTGGGTCGGTCACACAGTCCTCACCGCCTCGCCGCATTCCAAATAAACATCCGCTAGCTGCTTATTTCATCTAGGATCTGGTAAAACACTGGACCCCTGGTAGAGGGAGGGAGGAGAGGCGAATCAACGGGGAGTCACACCGAGATCAGAAAGCTAGATAGAGCTCAGTGAATGAAACTGAGGCAGAGAGAGACTTTTTTCTTTCTTTCTATTATTTTCTTTTTTTCACTTCCTAACGTGTTGGGAAGAACTCTGACATGTGGGCATCACAGTGTGAGTGTTTGCTTCTTTAAGAGTGTTCACATAGGGCTGGAGAGATGGCTTAGCGGTTAAGCGCTTGCCTGTGAAGCCTAAGGACCCCGGTTCGAGGCTCGGTTCCCCAGGTCCCACGTTAGCCAGATGCACAAGGGGGCGCACGCGTCTGGAGTTCGTTTGCAGAGGCTGGAAACCCTGGCGCACCCATTCTCTCTCTCTCCCTCTATCTGTCTTTCTCTGTCTGTTGCTCTCAAATAAATAAATAAATAATTTAAAAAAAAAAGAGTGTTCACATAAAAATCCATAGGAGAGACAGAAGAAACGTGCCATGTCCATCACCACAAGCAAGCCCCCACTTTTATGCAATGTCTGTTTCATTTTACTTAGAAAAACGTACAGGGCAACTAGAAGAATCACAGCAGCAGTTAAAGGAAGAAGGAAAGAGGTAAAAAAGAAGGAGAAGAAGAAGAAAGAATGGGCTGGGGCGATACAGATGGTTGCTTCAGTGGTTACTGAAAGGTGGGGCTCAACTCCCCACTAACCATGTAAAAGCCAGGTACACAAAGGGGCGCATGTGTCTGGTGTTAGTTCTGTTTGCAGTGGCAGGAGACCCTAGCATTCATTCTCCCACTAGAAAAATCCTACAAGACATCTGTGTAAAACTACCCCCCCCCCGCTTTTTTTTTTCTTCATCTTCTTAGCGGTTTCAGGGGAGTCCTGGCTGGACAAAAATCATCTCTGATACCGGCCGTCTCCACCTTCACAACCTTAATCTTAATCCCAGCACTTTGGAGGTGGAGGTTGGAGGATCACCCATTGTGAGTTCAAGGACACCCTGAGACTACATAGTGAATTCCAGGTCAGCCTGAGCCTAGAGTGAGAGCGTAACGGAAAAAGCAAACAAACCTACACACATACACAGACAGACAGACAGACACACACACACACACACACACACACGTCTGTGCCTTATAGATTGTGGGGTGACTGTCACCTGTTGGGAAGATGGTCGTAGTTTACATGTGGAATTGCACCGACATGGAGTCAAATGGATTGGGACTGAGGTTGCTGGGGAGAGGAGGACAGAAGTCTATAGTGTCTGTCTGTGTCTGGGGACAAGGAGGATCGCAGTAAATCGAGCCCACCCTGAGAATGCAGAATTAATTCTAGGTCACCCTGGGCTAGAGTGAGACCCTACAAACAAACAAAAACTGAAGGAAGGCTTGAGAAAGGACTCCGTAGATGATAAAGGTGCTTGCTTGAAAAGCTAGGTTCAAAACCGCCTCCCTCCATACGTGAGCTTTTGAATTTTGAGTTGGTCTGTCTTGTTCTTAAAAGAACATATTTTATTAAAGTTTTGTGAGTTTTATTTTTCTTTCTTTGAACTATCTGCCAGCTTCATAGGTTTTTGTTTGTTTGTTTTGGTTGCTGTTGTTGTTAACTTCAAAACTCACTCTGTAGCCCGAAGCTGGTCTGGAACTCCAAGAGCTCAGAGCTGGGTGTGGTGGCACGTGCCTTTAATGGCAGCACTCAAGAGGGACGCCAGGACATAGGAGGATCCCGGTGAATTCCAGGCCAGCCTAGGCTAGAGAGAGAGATATTCTGCCTTGGAAACTATGACAGCACCAACAAGAAATTTTGAGGCTATCCTGAGCTAGCTGGAGATGTACCCATTCCTCCACACCCACCCACCACCTCATTTACAAATAAAAAATAAACACATGGTGCTTGTACAAAAACAAAGAAACACATAAAACCCAACAAGTCTGTGCCTCACGGATGGGTGGTGACTGCCACCTGCTGGAAGGATGGCGGTACTGTTTGCATGTGGAATTGCACCAAAATGGAGTTAGATGAATTGGGTGGGAGGTTGGGGGGAGATGGGACAGAATGAATGGAAGAGCACTAGGGCGACTGTACTTGAAGATTCTGTCCAGAAATCTGTCCAGTATAGACCATCATTGAATATCAAAACCCCTACCTTAGGCAAGTTACACCTCCCCACCATCACCAAGAAGGAAGGAGGAAGGGAGGGTCTTGATCCAGGTCAGGGTCACTTGGAATCCACTATCAGGGTGCCATCTAACTCCTCACAGGCATTCTTTGATCTCTGCCCACCCCTTTCTAGAAAAAACAAAACCAACCAAACAAACAAACAACAAAAAACAGGTTCAAAGCTTTCTTGTATCCAAAAGAAGAGACAGCTGATTCTGAGCCAGCTGTGGATAACTTTGGCCCAGTAACACATATTCAAGTTCTCTTGAATGAAGAATCTTTCATTGTTGAAACAGTAATATTGATCTTTATAAGAAACTGGAGGGCTGCAGAGATGATGGCTCCTTGGTGAAAGGTGCAGCCATGTGTACAAGATGGTTCTTTTGCAGACAAGAGATTCTAGAGTTTCTATACATGCACATGCAAATAAAAGAGAAAAAAGAAAACCAAAAACTGAAGGAAGGCTTGAGAAAGGACTCCTTGGATAAAGGATCAGACGTGAAAAGCTAGGTTCGATTTCCAGTACCCACTTACGGCCATGTGCACAAAATGGCGCATGCTTCTGGAGTGCATTTGCAGCGCCTGGAGGCCCTGTTGTCCCCGTTCTCCCTTCCTCTCGCAAATAAATAAAAATAAAATTTAAAAGGAAAAGTAGTGTATGTGTCTGGGGACAGGAGATCCTAGGGTGCCCGTATGTTCACATGTAAATAATAAATAAAAGAAAAAACTTAATCCCAGCACTTTGGAGGCAGAGGTGGGAGGATCACCCACCGTGAGTTCAAGGCCACCCTGAGACCACATAGTGAATCCAGGTCAGCCTGAGTCGAGAGTGAAAGCATAACTGGAAAAACAAAAGAAAAACCTGAAGGAAGGACTCCATGGATAAAGGTACTTGCTCGCAAAGCTAGATGTGATTTCCCAGGACCCACAATACAGCCATGTGTATAAAATGGTGCAGTTGTAGTGCTTGGAGGCCCTGCTATACCCATTCTCTAGGCAACCTTAGGCAAGCTACACTCCCCTCCCCCCAGGGAAGGAGGGAAGTAGGGAGGGTCTTGCTCCAGGTCAGGCTCTTTTGGATTCCACTATCTGGGTGCCATGTAACTCCTCACAGGCATTCCTTGACCTCTGCCTTCCCCCACCTCCCTCCCTTCCTTCTAGAGGTCTAGAGGGAGGGAGGGATAGATAGATATTATGCGTTGAACACACCAAAGAAGTAAGCAAATGAAATAACTAAAATGAGATGCTTTCAAAGAAAACTAAACCCAAAAGGTCAATCAAAAGGCTAAGAAATCTACACACATACACAAACACACACACATCTCTGACTTATGGATAGGTGGTGACTGTCACCTGTTGGAAAGATGGTCGTAGTTTGCATGTGGAATTGCACCGAAATGGAGTGAAATAGATTGGGGCCACAGGGATGGAGGTTGCTGGGGAGAGGGAGGACAGAAGTCGATAGTGTCTGTCCGTGTCTGGGGACAAGAGATCCTAGGCCAAGAGATCCTAGGCTAACCCTAGAATACATAGCGAATTCCAGGTCAGCCTGAGCCTAGAGTGAGAGCCTAAATCAGAAAGAAAGGGAGAAACAAAGAAAGAAAAGAAAGAAAGACAAACAAAAACCTGAAGGAAGGACTCCGTGGATAAAGGTGCTTGCCTGCACAGGAGTCCAGGTCACTTCATTCACACCCCAGAGAAGTGGTACAGTTTGCATGTGGAATTGCTCAAACATGGAGTCAAATGGATTGAGTCCGCAGGTGTGGGAGTAGCAGGGGAGAGGGGACAGATGTCTACAGCAGGATGGATGGAGGAGCCCGAGTACAACTATATTTGAAATCTTTCTGTCGCAGAAATCTGTCTGTCCATTATTGATCATCAATGACTATTATAAAACCCCTACTTTAGGCAAGTTACACTCCCCCGTCCCCGTGCCACAGGCAGGCAGGCAGGTAGGTAGGTCTGGCTCTAGCCATACTTTGGCAGAGTATCTGACACCAGGATTGTTTTACCATTTGGGGGGGGAGGTGGGGGGTGTCTCATTTCGCTGCTTACTGGGCCTTGGTGCCCATTCTCCCTCCCTCTCACTCTTCTTAATTAAATAAAATTTAAGAATTAAAACACTTATCTTCAAGAATCAAATGTGATGCACCAGCCACTAATTACCAGCCAGCATTTGAGAAGTTGAGGCATGAGCAGCAGCCGTCTTTGCTATGTATTTTGTTCAAGATCAGCCAGGGCTATCTATCTCACCTCCACCACAGATTACTAATGTTCAGACGCCAGCCAGGTATAGTGGTGCTCGCCTTTAATCCCAGCACTTGGGAGGCAGAGGTAGGAGGATCTCTGTGAGTTCCAAGCCACCCGGAGACGACATACTGAATTCAAGGTCAGCATGAGCTGCAGTTCAACCCTACATCGTAAAAAAAAAAAAAAAAAAAAAAGTTCAGAAAGCAATAATTTTCCATCCAGGCCTCTTGGAGTCGTAGGAAAGAGTTTATGGAGTCTTCTCTATGTATTAGCCAACTTTTCTCAGAGACCAAAGACATGGAAGGCAGATCACTATAAGGTAATACTGAAGCATGGAAACTCCTAAGACAGAATAAATGACTTGCTCTATTTAGCGCTATGACCTTATCATTTCCATATTAAAGTTAAAGGCTCATCTTACCTTTAAGATCATCTGGGAAAGTTCTTTGTTGAAATTTCTTCCTCCAGTACTGTTGCAAAGTGGAGACTTGCTCTCCCTGATGGCCATGTGATCTAGGTACTCACGTTCTGAGACTACTTGGCATTACAGGAAACCATTGACTTCTATACCCTGAGTTCGCTGTCGTCCCCTGCTGGCAGACTTTTGTCACAGGCGTCTGACCCTAGAAATTTGATACTATTGACCAGAGCCAAGGTATGTCTCACTGCATTTACTTAGCACCAACCCACACCCCATCTGCCAGGCGGAAGTGGCTGTTCCCAAAAAAAGTTTAAATATAAGTGATTTTGTTTCTTTGTAAAATTGGCCTAGAAATGTTCTGTTCCTTCCCAACTTGTAAATTGCACCAACAAGACGATGATAAAACAAGAGACAAAAGTGAATGGGACACATTCACAGCACTGGTTATGTCTTCAGGTATCAGTTTTAGGAATGTTATTGTTTGTTTGTTTGTTTGTTTCGAGGTAGGGTGTCACTCTAATCCAGGCTAAACTGGAATTCACTACATATTCTCAGGGTGGCCTCCAACTCACAGCTGTCCTCCTACCTCTGCCTCCCAAGTGCTGGGATTCAAGGAGGAATGTTTTTAATAGTGGGCTGGGGAAATGGCTAAGAGGTAGAAGCTTAAACTCGAGGGTGAGCTGTAATTAAAGGAACCCATAGAGTACCACTTCCCAGTCCAAGCCTGGTCCACTGCAACCTGATACACTAGGTTAATTTACATAAAAGAAATTTGATGCCGATGTGATCACTGGATCTTCGTTGATTAGTTGCCTTGGAGCGCCACCTGGTGGTTATGAGAACTCTCCTCTCAAGAAACATCCCGTTTGTTTTTCATTTGCATGATGCGCGCTGCTTGCTGGGAAATTGCATGTACTCACCCTAACCGAAGAGGACCATTAGAGTATAGCTACATTTGCCAGAGTTCCCCTATTATTTAAACATTTTGAAGTGTTCTTGCATGAAAGTATAAGGAAACATACTGTTTCTGTGTTCGTTTCGTGTGTCGCTTGATTGCTCTTCTGTGTTTTTTTTTTTTTTTAAAGTGTTAATGCTGAGGGGCTCACGCCTTTATTTTTATTTATTTATTTATTTATTTGAGAGCGTCAGACACAGAGAGAAAGACAGATAGAGGGAGAGAGAATGGGCGCGCCAGGGCTTCCAGCCTCTGCAAACGAGCTCCAGACGCGTGCGCCCCCTTGTGCATCTGGCTAACGTGGGACCTGGGGAACCGAGCCTCGAACCGGGGTCCTTAGGCTTCACAGGCAAGCGCTTAACCGCTAAGCCATCTCTCCAGCCCTGTGTTGTGTTTTTTTAAGAGTAATGTTTTATTCCTTTTCCTGGGCTTCTGGTAATGTGAAGCCGACAATGGGTTTTCTATTGGCTGTTTCAGACGAGCTCCAGATCCATACGCGGTCTTGTGCATCCGCGTTTGCATAAGTAAAGTGTTTTGATCTTTTATTTTCAGTTCTACAGAAAATGAGTGGGCGCCCCAGGGCCTCTAAAAAGAAACTGCATTTTGTGTATCTGGCTTTGCGTGGGTATTGGGAAATTAAACTGAACTTTCAATTTGTGTTTGGCTTTTGTCGGTTAACTTCTTAACCAACGAGCTATTTTTATCCTCTATTTTTTTCTTTTCGAAAGAAAGTGAAATGCATGTAACTTGTTAAACCAGATATCTTTTAATATAGATGAAGAAAGCAAAACTGAGCTTTTCAAGTAGACATGGGTGTGCAGCTGAAGTTTCAAGCTCACTTCAATGGCTTAGAGTGATGATAATCTCTTCAAGTGCACTCCTTCAGATACCTGCCTCTTAAAGGACATTGGAATGTATACGCACACAAATGAGACGTGAGAATTTGTCTTCCCACTTATACCTATTCGCTACAACTCCAGGGCACAACTTTTTCTTTTTTTTAAAAGATTTTTTTTTCTTCTTCCTGTGAACAGTTCTCTATTGTCAGTGAAATGGGTTTATAAGCATCTGAGGGTGGGGAAACGACCCTAAGGAGATTGGTGGATTTAAAGATTGCTGGTCTTGTAGGCAATGGTGGGTCAGGGGATCTAGGGTCTGAAGATAAGTAGTTTCCTAGGCAACTGGCCAAAGGCTACAGAGTTATGGGCATAACCGCTAAGCCATATCTCCAGCGCCTCCCCTCTTAAAAATATTTTTATTTATTTATGAGCGAGAGAGAATGGGCACACCAGGGCCTCTAGCCACTGCATACGACTAAACCATTTCCCCAGTCCCCAAAACTTGGCCTCTTTTAAGGTCACGTTTTATTCACCTGTAATTTGAAGGATATACAATTAAACGAACTTTTGCCAGGCTGCGGACCTAACTAAGTCGGCTTCCGTTTTCCACGTTAAAATGCCGGCAAGGGCAGAATAGGCTCATATGCTTTCAACTCTATCATCCACCAGATGGCGCTCCGGGTCCGTTAGTCATCTCCAGAGGAGGTCATCCCGTTAAGGCAAAGTTGTTCACCCAGAGTGACACTTGGACTACAGTAGAACTGGGCACTGCACGTGACACTCATAGTTTCCCCACCTGTTGGGACAATATCAGGCATAGCGCCAGATTGTGCTCAGAATGGAGCATTATAATTTAATTATAATTTATATATAATTGTAATTATAATTTGTAATTATTTACTTAGGGTTTTGCCAGGTAGGGCCTTGCTCTAATCTAAGCTGACCTGGAAGTCATTCTGTAGCTCCAGGCAGGGCTCAAACTCAGCGATCTTCCTATCTTAGCCTTCAGAGTGCTAGGAGTAAAGACATGTGCCACCAAGTTCAGATTCAAGATGATATTTTAAAACCCTGTACTGGGGCTGGAGAGATGGCTTAGCAGTGAAGGCCCTTGCCTGCAAAGCCAAAGAACCTAGGTTTGATTCCCCAGGACCCACGTAAGCAAAATGCACAAGATGGCTCAGGTGTCTGGAGTTTGTTAACAGTGGCTTGAGGACTTGGTGCTCCCATTCTCTCTGTCTCCTTCTGTCTGACTCTGTGTCTCTCAAACAAATAAAAAATAAAATAAAACCCTTTGGTGAACACAAATTAGAAGGTGGAAGGGGACCCCTGTTCGGTCACATGCCAGAACCATACTCAGGTGTTTTTGATGTTATGTTGAAGGCTTTTGCCAATACAGTATGCTATAGTAAATCCTTTCCCTTAGTAGATGAGACAGTATTATCTGAAAGGCCCAAGACAATCAATGAGAAAGCTGTTGTCACCATTAAGTAAACAACACAACATGATTGCATATGAATTGTTATCTATGATGGATTTTGAAAAGGAAAAATTAATGACAATTTTCAACAAAAGAGAGCACTTAAAATATGGCATAAAAACATGTCTGGGAAAACGAAATAAATATGAGAAAATGAAAATGATCAACATACAAAGAAGTAAACAAGGGTTAAATATAAAGATCTAAATGTTTTACAGCTTCAAAAATTTTGGATCCAAGTCAAAGCTGGACCCCTCCGTCAACACCCACTGCAGCCCCTGGCTCCCTCCTTCATTCACAGGTCATTTCCATGCCTCTCTAGTCTCTCGTCAGTTTTTCTACACGCTCAGGAAAAGATGCAAGTAGATATTCCCCAGTCTCTCTCCACAATGACAGCATGCTGTGATTATTGCTTATTATGCTGTCACCCGCATTGCTTGATGGCTAACAGCTCCAGCTTTTTGCCTGCCTCCCTGTATGCAGTGAGCCCTCCGTTTCTGGCAGGTGTGATGCGCAGCTCTGTCAGCAGATGGCGACAGAACACTATCATAGAAAGGGGCTTTATGCCGGGTCTTCTGCTTCTTTGTGCACAGCATCAGTGTCTGTTCACTTACACACTGGGGATTTTTCATTCAGCCATTAACATATGATAGCGTAATGTCCTGTACTTATGTGGTGCAGAGATTGTAAAAACATCATATGAAGCTTCAGCTTGACGTGTCACAGTAATTGAGCTGTCTGGTGTTGATTGTGAAGCGCCAACTGCAGCAAAGGCCTTTGGAAACAAGACGCAGCGACATTTGAGAGCGAAGATAGTCAGAAACAATAGTGGGTCCAAGGTACGTGATGGACATTCCTGAGTGAAGGGGGTGTTCACAGAGGAAAGATGGCGATGGCACCTTCAACTCCAAAACCATCTGTGAAGGACATAGCTTTTTTTTTTTTTATTCATTTGGGAGCTTTTAAAATATTGCTTATTCATTTATTATTTTTAATAAAAGAGAAGAGAGGCAGGCAGAGAGAATGGGTGCACCAGCCCTTCCAGCCACTGTAAATGAATTCCACTGTTTGCACCACTTTGTGCATATGGCTTTTTATGTGAGTATTGGGGAATCAAACTCAGGTCCTTAGGCTTTGCAGGTAAATGCCTTAATCATTGAGCCATCTCTCCAGCCTTCATTTGGGAAATTTTGAAAAGGGTCTCACTATAACCCAACCTGGAGCTCATGCTATAATTCATCTAAGTCTCAAACTCATAGGGATTTTCTTACCTCATTTTTGTCACAGCTGAAGTGAAAGGTATGTGCTGCCATACCTGCTTTAGAACACGGCTTTTGTGACAGACCTAAACAAAGGACTGCACTTCTTAAAAATAAGTAGCAGATATTACTAAAATTGAAAACTCTCTTTCTTTACAGGTGGCAATTCGGTGTTGCACAAAGCTTCTGGAAGACCCCCTCCTAAGGTCATAGAAATAATAAATAATTGCTGGAGACTCCACTGCCAGCCAAGCTGCCTGCAGTTAAACCCTCAAAAGATAAAGAAACCTAATGCTACCAATGGCAATGGCTCTCAGAGGCATGTCATCTGATCACCTGGAGTGTGCATCTAGGGGATTCAAACAAAATTCTTGAATGTCCCAGGGACTTCAGCTTGACTTGGTTTCTGCTGTGAGGCAGCCTATTTGAATTGTTGGTTTGCTCTATGACACACCAATACTCTTTACTTACCCAAAAGATGCCAAGTCAACATATTACAGTGAATCTTGTACATCAATATTTATTGAATTATTATTCACAGTAGCTAAGTTATAGAATCAATAACAGAGGAATGCATCAAAAAACTATGGTTTATCCTCAGAATGGATTCTTTTTCAGGCATAAAGGAGAAAAACTCTTCAAGTGTCAGGTATTTTGGTTACAGCAATGCAAAATGACTAATATATGTATATTATATAAACTAATATATATATATATATATATATATATATATATATATATATATATATATATATATATATGCAGTCATCTACATATGGGTTTTGGGCTAGGAATATAGTTCAATTGGTAGAGCACCTGCCTAGAACACACAGGGCCCTGATTTTTTAAAAAACAAATTGTTCATTCTTATTTATTTGAGAGTGACACAGAAAGAGAAAAAGGAAGAGAGAGAGAGAGAAAGAATGGGTGCGCCAGGGCCTCCAGCCTCTGCAAATGAACTCCAGATGTGTGCACCCCCTTGTGCATCTGGCTAACATGGGTCCTGGGGAACTAAGCCTGAACCGGGGTCCTTAAGCTTCACAGGCAAGTTCTCACCTGCTAAGCCATCTCTCCAGCCCAAGGCCCTGATTTTTTGAACACTTAGTACAACTGATATTGTGGTTTATGGCTGTATCCCAGCTCTCAGGAGCTAACAAGATGATCAGAGGTTCAAAGTCATACTGAGCTACACAGAAAGGCTATCCTAGACTACACCAGACCCTGGTTTTTGTTAAACACACAAAAAAACTTCTTCAATGTGCACCTTTTTTTTTTCTTTTTGTTTTTTCAATGTAGGGTGTCTCACTCTAGCCCAGGCTGACCTGTAATTCACTATGTAGTCTTAGGGTGGCCTTGAACTTACTGTGGTCCTCCTACCCCTGTCTCCTGAGTGCTGGGATTAAAGACATGCACCACCACACCTGGCCCAATATGCATCTTTTAAAAATAAGGAAACGTTACCTCCAAATAAAATACAATATTTAAGAAACAATTTGGGCTGGAGAGATGGCTTAGCGGTTAAGTGCTTGCCTGTGAAGCCTAAGGACCCCGGTTCGAGGCTCGGTTCCCCAGGTCCCACGTTAGCCAGATGCACAAGGGGGTGCACGCGTCTGGAGTTCGTTTGCAGAGGCTGGAAGCCCTGGCGCGCCCATTCTCTCTCTCTCCCTCTCTCTGTCCTTCTCTCTGTGTCTGTCGCTCTCAAATAAATAAATAAAAATTAAAAAAAAAAATACAGGTGGAGAAGCTGGGCGTGGTGATGCACACCTTTAATCCCAGCACTCAGGAGACAGAGGTAGAGGATCAATGAGAGTTCAAGGCCACCTTGAGACTACAGAGTGAATCCCAGGTCAGCCTGAGCTAGAGTGAGACCCTACCTCAAAAAGAAAAGAAAAGAAAAAAAAACCCAAACAACAATAACAACAAACCCATGGAGGTGGAGGTTGAAGTTACAGAGGGTCAGGAGCACTGTGTTTAAAAGTGAGATTTGTCATTTCCGGTCAAGATGGCATTCACCTAACCACTCCACACCTCCTGGGAAGGAAAGGAAAGGCATTAAGGGTTCACTGGGTCTTTTAAGGGGGAACAATCTCTAATAGATCACCAGTGGGAGAGTGAAGAGGGGAACGAAAAGGGAATTGGCTGATTCCCTTGCTCTTGGGTAGTGCACCAGTCCCCCAATACTCCCAAGCAGATGCCCTAGCCATAGTCCCAGCCTCAGGATACTCCTGCACATACTGCAGGAAAAGGGACCCAGGCCAGCATAGTTCAATCACCCAGCTACCCCCACCCACGTGTGACCTCTGCCCACTGGTCCACATGAGCTCAGGTCTGGTCTGCCCATCTGCCACCACGTGTGCATGAGCTCAGCCCACTCCACCTAACTGCCTGCTTGCTGCTCTGGCCTCCTGTCTATGTGCGAGTTCAGGCCCATTCTACCTGCCCGCGCATGAGTTCAGGTCTGCTCTGCCCATCCGTCCATGCCAGCTCAGGCCCAATCCCCCATCTGCCTGCCACATGTGTGAGCTCAGGCCGTGCTGACCGCCTGTCCATGCATGAGCTCAGGCCCATTCAACCTGCCCACATGTGAGCTCAGGCCTGTTCCACCTGCCCACGCACAACCTCAGGCCTGCTCTGCCTGTCCACTGTGCAAGATCAGGCAAGCTCTGCCCATCCACCTGTGCAAGCTCAGGCTCAAGCCCCCCATCTGCTTGCTGAGTGTGCAAGTTCAGGCTGATCTGCCCACCCACATGAGAGCTCATGACTGTTCTGCCCATACACTTGCCCACATGTGAGCTCAGGCACTCTGCCCCAAGAGGCACCACTTCCCCCAGCCATTGAGACCACAGTCCTACTCTCCTTGCCCATACACTGTGATGGGCAGACCACAACGCAAAAGAAATAACATGAAAATTCAAATGCAAATAAATCCACTAAGATCACCCAGTCCTAAAATGGATGTCTCTAATCAAAACATAGAAGAGACATTAGGATCAGAACACCAAAATGAAGGTATAAGCAATGCAACCCTGATGAAGCTACTGGTAGAACTTGCAGAAAAGCAACAAAGGACCAATAATCATGTGGATGCTTCCATCATTAGACTAGACCTAATAGATAAGAAAATAGGAGTTCAAAGACAGTTAAAAGATATGAAGGAGAGTGAAAAAAAAAGAGGACCTCAAAAATCAGCTGGTGATGCTAAATGAAGACATAAAGAAATGCAAGTATGAATTCCAAGAAGCATCAAGAAAATCAGAAATTGATGTGAAAAGGGAAGTTGAAAGAGGGATGGAAACTATACATACAAAAGTAGTAGAAAATGCAAACCTAATTGAACAAGCCCAAAACTCTTTAGAAGCTCTTAAGAATAGAGTCAACTATGTGGAGGATAGAAACTCAGATCCGAAAGATAAGGCAGAAGAAACAGTTCAAGAGTTCAAAAGTTTCAATAAGTTCAAAAATTTCTGTGAACAGAACATGAGGGAATTGTGGGATACTCATAAGCATCCTAACATCCGGATCATGGGAATACCAGAAGGGGAAGAAATTCAGACCAAAGGCATGGGGAAGTTATTTAACAACATAATCAAAGAAGGCTGGGCATGGTGGCACACAACTTTAATCCCAGCACTCCGGAGGCAGAGATAGGAAGATTGCTGTGAGTTCCAGGCCATCCTGAGACTACATAGTGAATTCCAGGCCAGCCTGAGCTAGAGTAAGAGCTTACCTTGGGAAAAAATAAATTATTCAAAGAGAACTTTCCCATTCTCTCAAAAGAAAGACCCATCATGATACGAGAAGGTAACAGAACTCCGAGCAGATTGGACCAAAGGAGAAACTCTCCAAGACATATTGTCATTAAGGCTCTAAACAATGACACCAAAGAGAAAATCCTAAAAGCAGCTAGGGAGAAACAGCACATCACTTTTAAAGTAACCCCATTAGAATTACTTCAGACTTCTCAATGGAAACCCTGAAAGCCAGAAGGGCCTGGAATGGAACACTGCAAAGTCTAAGAGCCTATGGCTTCCAATCCAACCTACTTTACCCAGCAAAAGTATCCCTTATAATAGATGGTGAAAGAAAAACTTTCCACGACAAAACTTAGCTTTACAATTATATGAACACAAAACCGAACCCATAGAGAGTATTTCAGGAAATTCTCCATGCAGAAGAATCAAATAATCAATGTCAAATGCCTACAAGAAGCAGATCACAATAATCAAACTCAGAGAGGGCACAAAAAACTTCAAAGTCCATGAAAACACCAAACCACATATATCAACACAATATGGCAGGGATCAAATCAAACCTCACAGTCATTACCCTAAATATTAATGGCCTTAATTCACCCATCAAGAGACACAAGCTAACAGAGTGGATCAGAACCTGAACCTTTCCTCTCTTTTGTGGGTTTCATTCTGTCAATTCATAAGACAAGGCATATGAGAAACCTCAAAAATTTCTTTTTATCATTTATGGTGCATTTGGCGTGGGAATGTCAGAGGGTGAGTGTACTCTTGAGTCCTCTCTTTCTCCTGGCAGAAGGCATAATCTGTTTTCTCCTTAATTATCCACTTTCTTCATGCAACTCTCCTCAACTTGTGAACTGTGCACATTTGAAAACTGGGTAAATAGTAGACTTGGGAAATTTCTGTGAGAAATCTGTACTAGAACTTTTATTTCTCACTTTCCACTTGCTTATAACGTTAACAACAAAATGGAACTATTATGTGTAGAACATTAACTGGGTTTTGTCAGGATATATTTTGTGTTTGCTCTATGGAATATCGATCTGAGTATTCAATAGTAAATGGCCAATGCTCTGCTGTGGGAGATGCAGATTCTGCCTGGGATTGCTGTGCTGGTTTGTGTCTGTGTCAGTGCTATGGGACACAGGTTAAAGCAACAGTTGCAGATAGGAGCTCATGCATGTGGAACTCCATGTGGGACCCTGCCTGTAGAAGGATATCTTGGGTGTTCAGAGCCAGCAAGGCTTCAATCTGCACTATGTGACAAAAGGAAATGAGGTGGCAGCAAAGGTAATTCAAGTCACAGCCAGGCCTCAATGACAGGGACCACGAAGATCCTAGTTTTGTGGAAAGATCAGTCAGATAGCCAGCGACCTGGCTGGGAGGATTGCTCAAATTGTAGAGATACTTGCTAGAGATCATGACTGCCGGATGTTTTCTGATTTACATATTTTTTCAGGTAGGGGCTCACTCGGCACGGCTATGCTTGATAGTGACATTGCAGAGGACACTGCACAACAGCGTCTCCAGTTTTCCAAACAGGTTCCTGTCTTTGGCACTGGAATGACATCTTTACTTGCTAGAAAATGATAGCAATGTCTTTGGATCAAATGGAAGTCACGTACATATTTCTATCTAGGATATCCCTGTTGAAGGACAAACATTCAGGCCTGTTTGTAATCATTGACACATCTTGCATACTTTTCATTGAATCTCCGATTTTCAATGATCAGAGCAGTTGAGTATCATCAACACGGACAAGAAGCTTGAAGTCAGGGCAGGCACCTTTACTGCCAGCAGAGATGAGAGGATGAACATGACAAGGCAGCCACGCTGTGGCTCCACCCTGAATGCCAGTTCACTCGGTACTAGAATTCAAGCCTGGCTGTAGCAAGCAAGGGCAAAGGACATCAGCCACGGGCACAGCAAGGAGCGGGAAATGGCTTAGAGGTTAGAGCTATTAACACTGAAGTGGAAGGTACCCGGTTCGAACCTCCGGGACACAGACAAGCCCAAGACACAGGGAGGCGCTTGTGTGTTCTAAGTCACCTGGTGGGCCCGTTTCCTGAAGGGGCCCTTTTCTTTTGTCAATGTCTCACTTTCTCTCTCATAGTTAAATAAGTCAAATACTTTTTTCCCCCCTTGCGTGAGGGGTGGGGGGGCGATGAAAACGTGCTCAACACAGGTTTGTGAAGAGAGAGGGCCATCTTGGCTGGCACCTGTCATGTGTACTTCACAATATTATTCTGATAGAAGGTAAGCAAATCGATTCCTATTCAAGACAGGTAAAGAAGGAATTGCAGAGCCCGTGACAGTGGCCTTCAACGCACAAGCAAGAGTCCTTGCGCCTCTGTCATTGGGCGGAAAGAAAACCCCACTCTTTTGAAGTCCTGGAGTTGTAAGGCTTCCTCTCAAGACACCCCAACCAGCATCCCCGCTCGTTTCAGCAGTGGTGGCACCTAATCATCACCAGTGACAAGGGTAAGTGAGCAGTCCATGAACGTGGATTCAGATTTTCTCAACGATTTTGGAATCTCTGAACGTTTGATATGTGAGGCAGGCTCTCCTGCTTAGGCAGCCGGCCTGGCACTCATGGAGTCCCTCCTCCTGCAGCCAATTAAAGGACACTTTGCGGAGCTGTCTCTATCCCAGTGAAACACACCCTCCACGCCCTGCTCCATCACATTTCACACAGTCCCATTCCAGTAGGCTCCCCACTTGTAAGTGAGGGGGGCAACCCACAGAAATTGGTCCCTTTCCACAAGAACGCCTCGGGCTGGCCCATGGTCATACGTCGGCCATCTTCGTGAATTCTATAAATCTGACCCTTTTTCTGAAGAGAGTCTATTCTCTAACCTAGGGTGACATCGTTCGCTCTCACCCTATGTTAGAGAATTGGGAGCTTTTAAGACAGAGAGAAGGCCACGAAGAGACAAGTGCTCTCTGTGTGCTAGGGAAAGGAGGCCCCTGACAGACAATTGACTCAAATGGTCACATCTGCATGGGACATGGAGAGCTCCCAGGTGAAGGGAGAACCTACCAAGGTGTCCTGTGCCCCTTTCTAGCAGGAGGACCGATGTCATTTTGAGGCAGTGGACACACAGGAGTCTCTTGAAAATAGGACTGACATCAAACCCATAGGCAGGTATGGACATTCTTTATGCCTTTGAGGCCCAGGGCAAAATTGCTGAGCCCATTCCAGAAAGACATGAGGTGTGTCGGAGTCCAAACATGTATTCGGGGGCTTTCGGTGCACACCCGCAGGCTCGGGAGGTCCATCCTGACCCTACCATGGAAGCAGGGGCAATGAAGGAGCAGAAGGGTAAGTATTGGATAATCACGGACGTGCCCCTCCTTCATTGGGTCACGTTCACAGATATCAAGGGAAGACCATAAGTATGTAACACAAGGTCCCCGGTGAACACAGTTAGAATCTGTTGTGGTCTTCCATGCTCCTCACAGTCATGAGAAGTTCCCATGTGACGTGGAAGAAAAAGAGCAGGCATGGCTATGCTGTATGGTCACATTGCAGAGGACCCTGCACACCAGCGTCTCCAGTTTTGCACACAGCTTCCTGCCTTTGGCACTGGAATGATATTTTTACTTTCCAGAAAATGATAGCAATGTCTTTGGGTCAAATGGAAGTCACATACATATTTCTCTCTTTGATATCCCTCTTGAAGGACAAACATTTAGGCCTGTTTGTATCTTTTGACCCACCTGGCATAGTTTTCATTGAATGTCCGATTGTCAATGATCAGAGCAGTTGAGGATCATCAAAACTGTGTGCTTGAAGTCAGGGCAGGTGCCTTTACTGCCAGTAGAGATGAGAGGATGAACGTGACAAGGTAGCCACCTTGTTGCTCCATCCTGAATGCCAGCACACCCGGTACTAGAATTCAAGCGTTGCTGGAGAAAGACAGGGCAAGGGAAACCAGCCACGGGCTTGGTGGGAAACGGGAAATATCCTAGAGGTTAGAGCCTTTGACTCTGAAGTCAAAGGACCCTGGTTCGAACCTCCGGGATGCAGGCAAGCCCGAGACACAAGGGGGCGCTCATGTATTTTTGGTGACCTACTGGGCCCATTCCCAGATTGGGTCCTTTTCTCTTCTCAGTCTCTCACTTTCTTTCTCATAGTTAAATATGTCAAATACATTTTTTCCCCCTTGCATGGGGCGGTGGCGGGGGTGGTGTCCAAGAAGAAAACGTGCTCAACACGGGTTTGTGAAGAGAGAGGGCCTCCTTGGCCGGCAGCTGTCATGTGCACTTCACCACTTCATTCTGATAGAAGGTAAGCAAATCAATTCCTATTCAAGACAGGTCAAGAAGGAATTTCAGAGCCTGTCGGAGTGGCATTCAACCCACAAGCAACTTTCCTCGTGCGTCTGTCATTGGGGCAAAAGAAAACCCCGCTACTTTGAAGTCCTGGAGTTGTCAGGCTCTCTCTCGCAAGACAAACCAAACAGCATCCCCGCACATTTCAGCAGAGGTGCCACCTAATCATCACCAGTGACAAGGGTAAGTGAGCAGTCCACGAACCTGGACTCAGACATTCTCAACGATTTTGGATCTCTGAACATTTGATATGTGAGGCAGGCTCTCCTGCTCAGGCAGCCGGCCTGGCACTCTGGAGGCCCTCCTCCTGCAGCCAATTAAAGGAAACCTTGTGGAGTTGTCTCCTTCCCAGAGAAACACACCCTCCGCGCCCTGCTCTCTCACATTTCACACAGTCCCATTCCAGTAGGTTCCCCACTTGTAAGTAAGGGGGGGAACTCTCACAAATTGCTCAACTTCAACAAGAACGACTTGGGCTGGCCCATGGCCATGAGTCGGCTATCTTTGTGAATTCTATAAATCTGACCCTTTTTCTGAAGAGATCCGATTCTCTAACCTAGGGTGATATCGTTCACTCTCACCCTAGGTTAGAGAATCAGGAGCTTTTAGGCCAGAGAGAAGGCCACAAAGAGGCAGGGGATCTGCATGTGCTAGGGAAAGGAGGCCCCTGACAGACATGTGACTCAAATGGACACATCCGCATGGGACGTGCAGAGCTTCCAGGTGAACTGAGAACCTACCAGGGGGTCCTGTGCCCCTTTCTAGCAGGAGGACTGACGTCTTTTTGAGGCAGTAGACACACAGGAGTCTCTCAAAAATAGGACTGACATCAAAACCATAGGCAGGTATCAATATTCTTTATGCCTTTGAGGCCCAGGGCAAAATTGCTGAGCCCATTCCAGAAAGAATGAGGTGTGTCGGAGTCCAAACGTGTATTCGGAGGGTTTGGGTGCCCACTCACAGGCTCTGGAGGACCATCTGGACCCAACAATGGAATCAGGTGGAATGAAGGAGCACAAGGGTAAGAACTGGATGATCACAGATGTGTCCCGCATTCATTGAGTCACGCTCACACATATCAAGGGAAAGATGGTAAGTACATAACACACGGTCCACTGTGAACTCAGTGACAATGTGTTGTGGTCTTCCATTATCTGCACAATCATGAGAAGTTCCCATGTGACGTGGAAGAAAGAGAGCAGGCATGGCTATGATGATGGTGACATTGCAGAGGACACTGCACACCAGCGTCCCCACTTTCCCAAACAGGTTCCTGTCTTTGGCACTGGAATGATATCTTTATTGGCAGAACATGATAGCAATGTCTTTGTGTCAAATGGAAGTCACATACCGTACATGTTTCTCTCTGGGATTCCCCTGTGGAAGGACACACATTTAGGCCAGTTTGTAACCTTTGACCCATCTTGCATAGTTTTCATTGAATCTCTGATTTTCAATGATCAGAGCTGTTGAGTACCATCAACATGGACGGGGAGCTTGAAGTTGGGGCAGGCACCCTTACTGCCAGCAGAGATGAGAGGACGAAAGTGACAAGGCAGCCACGCTGTGTCTCCATCCTGAATCCCAGCTCACCCGGTACTATTATTCAAGACTCGCTGGAGCAAGCAAGGGCAAAGGACATCGTCCACAGGCACGGCAAGAAGCGGGTGGTGGCTTAGAGGCTAGAGCTTTTGACTCTGAAGTCGAAGCACCCCGGTTAGAACCTCCGGGATGCAGGCAAGCCCGAAACACAAGGGGGCGCATATGTGTTCTAAGTCACCTCGTGGGCCCCTTTCCTGAAGTGGTCCTTTGCTCTTGTCAATCTCTAACATTATCTCTCATAGTAAATAAATCAAATACCTTTTTCCCCTCTTGCGTGGGAGGGGGGGTGCGATGCATACGTGCTCCACACAGGTTTGTGAAGAGAGAGGGCCTCCATGGCCGGCACAGGTCATGTGTACTTCACAAATTTATTCTGATAGAAATTAAGCAAATCAATTCGTATTCATGACAGGTCAAGAAGGAATGGCAGAGCTTGTGGGAGTGGCCTTCAATGCACAAGCAAGAGTCCTCGCTCCTGTCATTGGGGGCAAAAAGAAAACCCCACTCCTTTGAAATCCTGGAGTTGTCAGGCTCCCTCTAAAGAAACCCCGACCAGCATCCCCGCTCGTTTCAGTAGAGGTGGCACCTAATCATCATCAGTGACAAAGGGAAGTGAGCAGTCCACGAACGTGGACTCAGACGTTCTCGACGATTTTGGAATCTCTGAACGTTTGATATGTGAGGCAGGCTCTCCTGCTCTAGCAGCCGGCCTGGTGCTCGGGGAGGCCCTCTGCCTGCCACCAATTCAAGGACACTTTGCGGAGCTGTCTCATTCCCAGAGAAACACACCCTCCGCGCTGTGCTCCCTCACATTTCACACAGTCCCATTCCACTAAGGTCCCCAGTTGTAAGGGACGGGGTGAACCTGCAGAAATTGGTCCCTTTCCACAAGAACGCCTCGGGCTGGCCCATGGCTGTGCGTCGGCCATCTATGTGAATTCTATAAATCTGACCCTTTTTCTGAAGAGAGCCAATTCTCTAACATACAGCGATAGCGTTCGCTCTCACCCTAGGTTAGAGAATTGGGAGCTTTATGACCAGAGAGAAGGCCACGAAGAGGCAGGGGCTCTCCGTGTTCTAGGGAAAGGAAGCCCCTGACACACATGTGACTCAAATGGTCACATCAACATGGGACATGCAGAGCTTCCAGGTGAAGTGAGAAGCTACCAGGGAGTGCTGTGCCCCTTTCTAGCAGGAGGACCGACATCGTTTTGAGGCAGTAGACACCCAGGAGTCTCTCGAAATTAGCAGTGACATAAAAACGATAGGCAGGTATGGACATTCTTTATGCCTTTGAGGCCCAGGGAAAAATTGCAGAGCCCATTCCAGAAAGACATGAGGTGTGTCGGGGTCCAAACGTGTATTCGGAGGCTTTGGGTGCCCACCTGCAACCTCTGGAGGACCACCCTGACCCACCCATGGAAGCAGGGGCAATGAAGGAGCAGAAGGGTAAGTATTGGATAATCACGGACGTGCCCCCTCCTTCATTGGGTCACGTTCACAGATATCAAGGGAAGACGATAAGTACGTAACACATGGTCCACGGTGAACACAGTTAGAATCTGTTGTGGACTTCCATGCTCCTCACAGTCATGAGAAGTTCCCATGTGATGTGGAAGAAAAAGAGTAGGCAAGGTTATGCTGTATGGTGACATTGCAGAGGACCCTGCACACCACCATCTCCAGTTTTGCACACAGCTTCCTGCCTTTGGCACTGGAATGATATCTCTACTTGCCAGAAAATGATAGCAATGTCTTTGGGTCAAATAATGGAAGGCATGTACATATTTCTCTTTGGAAATGTCTATTGAAGGAACAACATTTAGGCCTGTTTGTATCCTTTGACACACCTGGCATAGTTTTCATTGAATGTCCGATTTTCAATGACCAGAGCAGTTGAGTATCATCAAAACGAGGTGCTTGAAGTCAGGCCAGGTGCCTTTACTGCCCGCAGAGATAAGAGGATGGACAAGGTGAAAAGGCACCCACCCTGTGGCTCCATCCTGAATGCCAGCACACCCGATAGTAGAAGTCAACCCTCGCTGGAGCAAGACAGGGCAAGGGAAAAAGGGAAACCAGCCACGCGATTGGTGGGACATGGGAGATGGCTTAGAGGGCAGAGCCTTTGACTGTGAAGTCAAAGGATCACAGTTCGAATCTCCGTGCCGCAGGCGAGCCCAAGACAGAAGGGGGCACTCGTGTGCTTTTGGTCACCTGCTTGGCCCATTCACTCCATGGGTCCTTCTCTCTTCTCAATCTCTCACTTTCTCTCTCATAGTTACATAAGTCGAATACTTTTTTTTTCCCCCTTGCGTTGGGCGGGGGGCAGGGTGTGTCCGCGATGAAACCGTGCTCAACACGGGTTTGTGAAGAGACAGGGGCTCCTTGGCCGGCAGCTGTCATGTGTACTTTGCCATTTCGTTCTGATAGAAGGTAAGCAAATCAATGCCTATTCAAGACAGGTCAAGAAGGAATTGCAGAGCCTGTCGGAGTGGCCTTCAACCCACAAGCAACAGTCCTCGCGCCTCTGTCATTGGGGGGAAGAATACCCCGCTCCTTGGAAGTCCTGGACTTGGCAGGCTCTCTATCAAGACATCCCGACCAGCATCCCCGCAGGTTTCAGAGGAGGTTGCGCCTAACCACCACCAGTGACAAGGGTAAGTGAGCAGTCCACGAATGTGGACTCAGACGTTCTCGACGATTTTGGAATCTCTGAACGTTTGATATGTGAGGCAGGCTCTCCTGCTCAGGCAGCCGGCTTGGCGCTCATGGAGGCCCTCCTCCTGCCGCCAATTAAAGGAGGCAGTAGACACCCAGGAGTCTCTCGAAAATAGGACTGACATCAAACCCATAGCAGGTATGGACATTCTTTATGCCTTTGAGGCCTAGGGAAAATTGCTGAGCCCATTCCAGAAAGACATGAGGTGTGTTGGGGTGGAAACGTGTATTCGGAGGATTTGGGGGCCCACTCACAGGCTCTGGAGGACCATCCTGACCCGACCATGGAAGCAGGGGCAATGAAGGAGCAGAAGGGTAAGTATTAGTTAATCACGGACGTGCCCCCAACTTCATTGGGTCACATTCACAGATATCAAGGGAAGACGATAAGTACGGAACACACGGTCCACTGTGAATGCAGTTGGAATCTGTTGTAGCCTTCCATGCTCCTCAGAGTCATGAGAAGTTCCCATGTGACATGGAAGAAAAAGAGCAGCAAGGCTATGCAGTATGGTGACATTGCAGAGGACCCTGCACACCAGCGTCTCCAGTTTTCCACACAGGTTCCTGCCTTTGGCACTGGAATGATATCTTTACTTGCCACAAAATGATAGCAATGTCTTTGGGTCAAATGGAAGGCACGTACATATTTCTCTCTTGGATATCCCTATTGAAGGACCAACATTTAGGCCTGTTTGTATCCTTTGACCCACCTGGCATAGTTTTATTTGAATGTCCTATTTTAAATGATCAGAGCAGTTGAGAATCATCACAACGGGGTGCTTGAAGTCAGCCCATGTGTCTTTACTGCCCGCAGAGATGAGAGGATGAACAAGGTGACACGGAAGCCACCCTGTGACTCCACCCTGAATGCTAGCACACCCTTTAGGACAAGTAAAGCCGCGCTGGAGCAAGACAGAGCAAGGGAAACAAGCCAAGGGATTGGTGGGACACGGTAGACGGCTTAGAGGTCAGAGCCTTTGACTGTGAAGTCAAAGGACCCGGTTCGAATCTCTGGGAAGCAGGCGAGCCCGAGAAACTAGGGGCCGCTCATGTGCTTTTGGTCACCTGCTGGGCCCATTCCCTCAATGGGTCCTTTTCCCTTGTCAATCTCTCACTTTCTCTCTCATAGTTAAATAAGTCGAATACTTTATTTTCCCCCTTGCAGGGGGCGGGGGGTTGAGGTGTGTCCTCTATGAAACCGTGCTCAACACGGGTTTGTGAAGACACAGGGCCTCCTTGGCCGGCAGCTGTCATGTGTACTTTGCCATTTCATTCTGACAGAGCATAAGCAAATCTATTCCTATTCAAGACAGGTCAAAAATGAATTGCAGAGCCTGTCGGAGTGGCCTTCAACCCATAAGCAACAGTCCTCGCGCCTCTGTCATTTGGGGGAAGAATACCCCACTCCTTTGAAGTCCTGGACTTGTCAGGCTCTCTCTCACGACACCCCGACCAGCATCCACGCACGTTTCAGAAGAGGTGGCGCCTAACCACCACCAGTGACAAGGGTAAGTGAGCAGTCCACAAACGTGGACTCAGACGTTCTTGACGATTTTGGAATCTCTGAACGTTTGATATGTGAGGCAGGCTCTCCTGCTCAGGCAGCCGGCTTGGCGCTCATGGAGGCCCTCCTCCTGCCGCCAATTAAAGGACACATGCGGAGCTGTCTCATTCCCAGAAAAACACACCCTCCGCACTGTGCTCCCTCAATTTCACACAGTCCCGTTCCACTAGGCTCCCCAGTTGTAAGGGACAGGCTGAACCTGCAGAAATTACTCCCTTTCCACAAGAAGGCCTCGGACTGGCCCATGGCCGTGCGTCGGCCATCTTTGTGAATTCTATAAATCTGACCCATTTTCTGAAGAGAGCCGATTCTCTAATCTACGGTGATATCGTTCGCTCTCCCCCTAGGTTAGGGAATCGGGAGCTTTTTGGCCAGAGAGAAGGCCACGAAGAGGCAGGGGCTCTCCGTGTGCTAGGGTAAGGAGGCCCCTGACACACATGTGACTCAAATGGTCACATCCGCATGGGACATGCAGAGCTTCCAGGTGAAGTGAGAAGCTACCAGGGAGTGCTGTGCCCCTTTCTAGCAGAAGGACCAATGTCTTTTTGAGGCAGTAGACACCCAGGAGTCTCTCAAAAATAGGACTGACATCAAACCCATAGCAGGTATGGACATTCTTTATGACTTTGAGGCCCAGGGCAAAATTGCTGAGCCCTTTCCAAAAAGACATGACGTGTGTCGGGGTCCAAACGTGTATTCAGAGGCTTTGGGTGCCCACCCGCAGGCTTTGGAAGACCATCCTGACCCCACCATGGAAGCAGGGGCAAAGAAGGAGCAGAAGGATAAGCATTGGATAATCACGGATGTGCCCTCTCCTTCATTGGGTCACTTTCACAGATATCACGGGAAGACGGTAAGTACGTTACACACGGTCCACTTTGAACACACTTAGAATCTGTTGTGGCCTTCCATGCTCCTCATAGTCATGAGAAGTTCCCATGTGATGTGGAAGAAAAAGAGCAGGCAAGGCTATGCTGTATGGTGACATTGCAGAGGACCGTGCACACCACCGTCTCCAGTTTTCCACAAAGGTTCCTGCATTTGGCACTGGAATGATATCTCTACTTGCCAGAATATGATAGCAATGTCTTTGGGTCAAATGGAAGGCACATACATATTTCTCTCTTGGATATCCCTATTGATGGACCAACATTTAGGCCTGTTTGTATCCTGTGACCCACCTGCCATAGTTTTCATTGAATGTCTGATTTTCATTGATCAGAGCAGTTGAGTATCATCAAAACGGGGTGCTTGAAGCCAGGCCAGAGGCCTTTACTGCCCACAGAGATGAGAGGATGAACAAGGTGACAAGGCAGTCACCCTGTGTCTCCATCCTGAATGCCAGCACACCCGGTAGTAGAAGTCAAGCCTCGCTAGAGCAAGACAGGGCAAGGGAAACCAGCCACGCGATTGGTGGGACATGGGAGATGGATTAGAGGGCAGAGCCTTTGACTGTGAAGTCAAAGGATCACAGTTCGAATCTCCGGGCCACAGGCGAGCCCGAGACAGAAGGGGGCGCTCGTGTGCTTTTGGTCACCTGCTTGGCCCATTCACTCCATGGGTCCTTCTCTCTTATCAATCTCTCACTTTCTCTCTCATAGTTACATAAGTCGAATACTTTTTTTCCCCCTTGCGTTGGGCGGGGGGCAGGGTGTGTCCGCGATGAAACCGTGCTCAACACGGGTTTGTGAAGAGACAGGGGCTCCTTGGCCGGCAGCTGTCATGTGTACTTTGCCATTTCGTTCTGATAGAAGGTAAGCAAATCAATGCCTATTCAAGACAGGTCAAGAAGGAATTGCAGAGCCTGTCGGAGTGGCCTTCAACCCACAAGCAACAGTCCTCGCGCCTCTGTCATTTGGGGGAAGAATACCCCACTCCTTTGAAGTCCTGGACTTGTCAGGCTCTCTCTCAAGACACCCCGACCAGCATCCACGCACGATTCAGAAGAGGTGGCGCCTAACCACCACCAGTGACAACGGTATGTAAGCAGTCCACGAACGTGGACTCAGACATTCTTAACGATTTTGGAATCTCTGAACGTTTGATATGTGAGGCAGGCTCTCCTGCTCAGGCAGCCGGCCTGGCGCTCGTGGAGGCCCTCCTCCTGGCGCCAATTAAAGGACACTTTGCGGAGCTGTCTCATTCCCAGAGAAACCCACCCTATGCGCCCTGCTCCCTCACATTTCACACAGTCCCATTCGACTAGGCTCCACAGTCGTAAGTGAGGGGGTGAACCCGCAGAAATTGCTCCCTTTCCACAAGAACGCCTCGGGCTGGCCCATGGCACTGTGTCGGCCATCTTTGTGAATTATATAAATCTGACCTTTTTTCTGAAGAGAGCCGATTCTCTAACCTAGGGTGATAGCGTTTGCTCTCACCCTAGGTTAGAGAATCGGGAGCTTTTTGGCCAGAGAGAAGGCCACGAAGAGGCATGGGCTCTCCGTGTGCTAGGGAAAGGAGGCCCCTGACACACATGTGACTCACATGGTCACATTGGCATGGGACATGCAGAGCGTCCAGGTGAAGTGAGAAGCTACCAGTGACTGCTGTGCCCCTTTCTAGCAGGGGGACCGACGACTTTTTGAGGCAGTAGACCCACAGGAGTCTCTCGAAAATAGGACTGACATCAAACCCATAGGCAGGTATGGACATTCTTTATGCCTTTGAGGCCCAGGGCAAAATTCTGAGCCCATTCCAGAAAGACATGAGGTGTGTCGGAGTCCAAACATGTATTCGGGGGCTTTCGGTGCACACCCGCAGGCTCGAGAGGTCCATCCTGACCCTACCATGGAAGCAGGGGCAATGAAGGAGCAGAAGAGTAAGTATTGGATAATCACGGACGTGCCCCTCCTTCATTGGGTCACGTTCACAGATATCAAGGGAAGACGTTAAGTACGTAACACACGGTCCACTGTAAACACAGTTAGAATCTCTTGTGGCCTTCCATGCTCCTCACAGTCATGGAAGAAAAAGAACAGGCAAGGCTATGCTGTATGGTGACATTGCAGAGGAACGTGCACACCAGCATCTCCAGTTTTCCACACAGGTTCCTGCCTTTGGCACTGGAATGATATCTTTACTTGCCACAAAATGATAGCAATGTCTTTGGGTCAAATGGAAGGCACGTACATATTTCTCTCTTGGATATCCCTATTGAAGGACCAACATTTAGGCCTGTTTGTATCCTGTGACCCACCTGGCATAGTTTTCATTGAATGTCCTATTTTAAATGATCAGAGCAGTTGAGTATCATCAAAATGGGGTGCTTGAAGTCAGGCCAGGTGCCTTTACTGCCCGCAGAGATGAGAGGATGAACAACGTGACAAGGCAGTCACCCTGTGTCTCCATCCTGAATGCCAGCACACCGGGTAGTAAAAGTCAAGCCTCGCTGGAGCAAGACAGTGCATGAGAAACCAGCCACGCAATTGGTGGGACACGGGAGATGGCTTAGAGGTCAGAGCCTTTGGCTGTGAAGTCAAAGGACCCCGGTTCGAATCTCTGGGACGCAGGCGAGCCTGAGTCACAAGGGGCCGTTTGCGTGCTTTTGGTCACCTGCTGGGGCCATTCCCTCAATGGTCCTTTTCTCTTCTCAATCTCTCACTTTCTCTCTCATAGTTAAATAAGTCGAATACTTTTTTTCCCCCTTGCGGGGCGCAGGTGGCGGGGTGTGTCTGCAATGAAACCGTGAAACACGGGTTTGTGAAGAGACAGGACCTCCTTGGCCGGCAGCTGTCATGTGTACTTTGCCATTTCATTCTGACAGAAGGTAAGCAAATCAATTCCTTTCAAGACAGGTCAAGAAGGAATTGCAGAGCCTGTCGGAGTGGCCTTCAACCCACCAGCAATAGTCCTCGCGCCTCAGTCATTGGGGGAAAGAATACCACTCCTTTGAAGTCCTGTAATGCCAGGCTTTCTCTGAAGACACCCCGACCAGCATCCCCGCACGTTTCAGAACAGGTGGCACCTAACCACCACCAGTGACAAGGGCAAGTGAGCAGTCCACGAACGTGGACTCAGACATTCTCGACGATTTTGGAATCTCTGAACGTTTGATATGTGAGGCAGGCTCTCCTGCTCGAAAATAGGACTGACATCAAACCCATAGGCAGGTATGGATATTCTTTATGCCTTTGAGGCCCAGGGCAAAATTGCTGAAACCATTGCAGAAAGTATGAGGTGTGTCTGGGTCCAAGTGTGTATTCGGAGGGTTTGGGTGCCCACTCGAAGGCTCTGGAGGACCATCCTGACCCGACCATGGGAGCAGGGGCAATGAAGGTGCAGAAGGGTAAGTATTGAATAATCACGGACATGCCCCT